>NC_089843.1:88381348-89046348 GCF_035609145.1 Eleutherodactylus coqui
ATCTTGTTTTATGTTTCTGTTTAAAAGTTCTGATTTTGAGAGGTTTAGCTTAAAATTGGAAATCTGACCAAATCTCTTGAACTCGTGCAGAATTTCTGGGATTGCGGTTTTGGGATCTGTAAGGAAGAACAGCATGTCATCTGCGTAAGAGGCCAACTTGTGCTCCATGCTGCATTCTTTTATGCACTCATATATTATGCAATTCTTTTCAATAATTTTATTAGGTTTTATAATAAACAGAGAATAACAGAAAGTTGACATATTTGTTGCGTTAGAATACAATTTCTGTACTGGGGCATAAATATTTTAAACATACAGTGCGTTGCTGAATAGTATTGAAGTTAATGTTCCTTCTTACAAAAAGAAAGAAAATACTGTATTTTTCGCTTTATAAGACGCACTTTTTCCGCCTCCAAAGCGGGGGGGGGGAAAGTTCCTGCGTCCTATAGAGCGAATGTGCCGGAAATGTGTTCCAAGCGCCATTTTTAGCGCGATCGCAAATTTAACGCGCGAACGCGATTTAGTTAGCGCGATTGCGCGTTAAACTCGTGATCGCACAAACAAATGTGCGATCAGTTAGAAGATTTCTCTCCTCCCCACTGCCGCCCATACATACCTGTGATTGGTGGTGAGCGCCGCCGGGTACTACTGCTGCTCCCCGCCTCCACCAAACGGCTTCCTTCCTTCCTCCTGCTGCACACACGCGCCGCTGTGACATGGAGCACCGGTTTTTCAGAACTCTGCTGCTTCCTCTGCTCCGTCACTCGGCACTAACCCTGCACTGTCCCTGGGTGAGTTTAAATTTCTTTTCCCCTATTTTCCCGCTCTAAAACGGGAGTGCGGCCTATAGACCGATGCGTCTTATAGAACGAAAAATACGGTAGTTGCCATGTTAATGCAGTGCGTCACTTGAGTACTAGATATCAACTATGAACCAGAAACTAGAAACTTATTTGTACCACTTGAAGACTTTTATCTATTAGGGAAAAAAGGGGTGTTTAAGACATGGAGATATTTGGAAGGGTGGTATGTGGAGGGATTTATGTGCTAATTAATTGAGGGATGATTTGTCAGCCAAATGTTCCATTTGAATATAAAGGGATCGAATGTTCCATTTTAGCTGAGAAGAGGTGGAGTGTTCTGTCATGCTAATGTGATCGAAACTACATAAGACAATGTAATTGATCACATACAGCACCTGCGTAATACGTGGTAATCATACGTCCGTGTGAGCCCAGCCTAACCTCAAGAGCCATAAAGCCCATATAACCCAACACTATACAGCAATGTCTAGTAACATAGCAGGTGTATAGAAGTGCAATACATTAATAAACAGTTCCCCATCATACACACAGTGTACAGAGGAAAGACAAACTAGGGGAAGGTGAAACATAGAAGTGGAACTTTAAAAGTTCTAAAGGGCCAGAATCAGCCATTGATAGATATTTTTTTTTTCGTTTTCAGTCAAACAGATCCAAGGGCCAAGACTACACAAAGCTCAATATATAGTTAATTTCTTTCATAGAAAAATCTATGGTAAGTAGTTATTACAAGATTACCTAAGAAAAAAATGCCTCCAAAAATTACCACAATTTTTAAAGAGCTTCTTTCAGCAAACAAGAGATAATTCCCCTAAATAAACATTTCATAATCTTGCAGTTTGGAACCAAACCAACATCTCTCCCGGCAGTACTCAAGTGTCTCATCTGAAGACCAGACATTTACATCAAAACAGAATTCCCTAGGATTTGGCACCAGCAGTTTATGATCCTTGCTCATAGAGTGCTAATAATTAAGGGATGTTAAATCTGAAACCTAATATTAAACAGCTCTGTGTCCAAACTGCTATCTCATGTCAGGAAGATGTCAAAGTAAGAATGGCTACAGATAGCATGAGATAAGGGAAATAAATTGGCTGAACACCATGAACACCATAATGGACTGCCAGTTCAACCTAAATGCCTCCAATGCCTTATATGCTACAAAGCCAGTCATTCTATAAAAGCTATCTCTTGACCAACAGCTTTCTTCTCTCTCAACTCTCCCATCAACAATGTGATATCTTTAAAATTATACCGGTATATATATATTTTTTTTTTTTTGTGGTAACTTGTGGGTTTACTTGTTCTCGGGAACCGCCATCTGCTCCCCCAAGATAATTTGCACCACTCCCACATAGACTCTGGACCATCAGATCTCTTCAAATATCTGGCGTCTACCAGCTTGATTGCACACATCACAGGTTTACAGTATCACACACTGCACATGCACCTTGAACACGATACAACTTCTGTGTTTACAACACACAGTATTCTTGTCGCTATTCCTTACCAAGGCACGTAAGGGGCATCCTCCCCTGTTAGACTTGTGATATAGGTTTACAACCTGCAGTGTCCTTGTCAGTGACCCCCACCCGGGACAGTAATTATATGAGTAGGCGTTAGGAGACTTGATAATGAAGAGATATCTGAGAAAGTATGTGTTCTTTTCCCCATGTTTTTTTTTCAGTGTTTCACGTATCACCTTGCATATTTGCTCACCTCCCATCAACTTCTATGGGGGCATTTGCTGCTCAATACGTAGAAAGATAAGAGCAGATCCAAAGCATGCTCGTGAGAATGAAACAACTGAATTCAATGGGTTCTATTCTCTGTGTTTTTTGAAAAATCATGTGCAAATATGGACGTGTGAAGAAGCCCTAAGGCCTCATGTCCACGGGGAAAATCAGATCCGCTGCAGATTCTACATGAGCGCTGAAAATAGCAATTTAAAAGCATTTACCTATCCGTAGCGGCTGGCGAAGCTCTGCTCTTCCTCACGGCCGGATCTTCATTTTCGGCCGGCGGATGAATTCCTGACGCCGGCGGCACGTCGCCGGCACGTCGTCGACGTGCCGCGCGCATGCGCCGGGCACATCCGCCGAGCCGAAGCAAGGGAGATGCGGCCGTGAGGAAGAGCAGAGCTTCGCGGCCCGCTGCGGGTGAGTAAATGCTTTAAATTCCTATTTTAGGTCTCCCACGGATCCGGACGGCTTCCATAGGCTTCAATAGAAGCCCGCGGGAGCCGTCCCCGCGGGAGACCCGCATGAAAATGGAGCATGGTCCAGATTTTTTCATGCTTCATTTTTTTTTAAATCGCTTTTATTGACGATCCGCGGGTATTTATCTACCCGCGGGTGGTCAATGCATCCCTATGGGGTGCGGATCCGCGCGCGGGAGATCCGCTGCGGATTTTAAATCTCATTTTGCCCGTGGACATGAGCCCTAAGGGTTATAATTGTCTGTTTGTCTTCTTTGATTAATTGCTTTTTTCTTGCTGTTATGATAGCAATGAACTTCTGGCCTGAACCCCATAGGAACTAACCCCCTTACAAACAGATTAATGTTTTCTGTTACTACTACTTCTACTTATAGTCAGACGTCTTATGGAATACTGGTCCAGTTCTGGGCAGCCCGATTTCAAAAATACATAGTCAAACTGGCGTAAGTTCAGGATGCTGAGCTATCAGGATGGTCAGGAAGGGCTGCAAACCATGTCTAATGAGGAACGGTTAAAGGATCTGGGAATGTTTAGCTTGCAAAAAAGAAGGCTGAGAGGAGACTTAATAGCTGTCTACAAATATCTGAAGGGCTGTCACAGTGCAGAGGGATCAGCCCTATTCTCATTTGTACAAGAAAAGACTTGAAGCAATGGGATGAAACTGAAAGGAGGAGACAAAGATTAGATATTGGAAAAAACATTTTGACAGGGAAGGTGATCAGTGAGTGGAAAAGGTCGCCATGGGAGGTGGGGAGTTCTCCTTCAATGGAAGTCTTCAAACAGAGGCTGGACAAATATCTGTCTGGGATGATTTAGTGATCCTGCTTTGAGCAGGGGTTTAGACCAGATGACCCTGGGGATCCCTTCCAACTCTACCAGTCTATGATTCTATACTTCTAGGTTATGTCAGAACTACCTAAGAAGACAAGAAGAAGCAAGTAAGCTTTAAAGAATGGAATTGCCTGAACTGTTTCAGGACTTATATCCAATTGAGTTTGTTTGGAATTAACTGGACAGAAGGGTGAAAGCAAAGCAACCTACAAGTGCAGCACATTTGTGGGAACTTCTACAATAATGCTGAGAAGAAATTTCTGAACAATATCTGAATTCAATTGTAGAATGAATGCCTCGGTTATGCAAAGCTATTTTTATTTGTGCTATGCTTTCATTTCAAAGTACATCTGAGACATTAAACTGTTTAAATTTCAATAAAAACTGGAATTGAGGTGTTCTAAGACATTTCACCAGCGGCGTGTCTGTATGTGGAAAGATAGATAGATAGATAGATAGATAGATAGATAGATAGTAGATAGATAGATATGAGATAGATAGATAGATAGATAGATAGATAGATAGATATGAGATAGATAGATAGATAGATAGATAGATAGATAGATAGATAGATAGGAAATAGATAAGTAGATCGATATGAGATAGATAGATATAAGATAGATAGATAAATAGATATGAAATAAATAGGTAGATAGATATGAGATAGATAGATAGATATGAGATAGATAGATAGATAGATAGATAGATATGAGCTAGATAGATAAAAAGATATGAGCTAGATAGATAAATTGGTAGATAGATATGAGATAGATAGATAGATAGATAGATAGATAGATAGATAGATAGTAGAGATGAGCGAGCGTACTCGGAAAAGCACTACTCGCTTGAGGAATTTGCTTTATCCGAGTATCGCTGTGCTCGTCCCTGAAGATTCGGGTGCCGGCACGGAGCGGGAAGCTGCAGGGGAGAGCGGGGAGGAACGGAGGGGAGATCTTTCTCTCCCTCTCTCCCGCCCGCTCTGCCCCGCTCCCCGCTGCGACTCACCTGTCAGCCTCAGCGGCACCCGAATCTTCAGGGACGAGCACAGCAATACTCGGATAAAGCAAATTACTCGAGCGAGTAGTGCTTTTCTGAGTACGCTCGCTCATCTCTAATAGATAGATAGATAGATAGATAGATAGATTGATAGACATATATAAAGGTAAAGCCCAGATGGATTAAATGAACACATTTCATTTACAGTCTCTCTGTAAATAATTCCTATAAGTAGTATTTTTGTAAAAGAGGTAGGTCACTATTATTACTTGCTTTTCATTTTGTTTATACCTCACACATTTGTATTTTCCACTACTGACAGCATGAGTTAACTTCCTTTTGTTTATGTATAATCCTTTTCTGATTAATTAAAACTATCTACTAAATAACATAGAATTAAACTGTGTGTGTACAAATCCATGTTTCACCTCCCTCTCCTAGCCCATCTAGATGTGGGGAGATTGTGCATGCAGGTGGCATCCCTGGTGGGATTCGAACCAGCGACCACAGTGCTGCAGTGTGACAGTGCTGGTTGTTGAGCCGCTTGTTCACCTCTTTAGTCTTTTCAAGTATATGATGAACTATTGGGTGAGGAGATGTGTGATGACATGGTTGTCTTCACTGAGAGGATTGGTACTCCTTTCAATCATAGTGTAGATCTGTCTGGATTGGTTACAAGGATCATACAGGTACCACCCTTTTGTGTTATAAGAGTTGTCAGTTTGTGGCAGTTTCATCTATGGCCTCATTCACACGGGCTACAAAATCATCCCTACAAAATGCATGTCTGTGAAGCTCATGGTTTCCAATGGGTTCTTTCACATGAGATGTTTTGTAGCCTGAAAGAACCCATTGAAAACCATGAGCTTCACACACATGCGCTTTTTAGTGCTGATTTTGTCTGGCGAAACATGGGGGGGGGGATTCTTTGTGCTTTAAACTCCTATTCATCCCTGCAGTTCGGCTTAGCGCAGCGCCTCGTTCAGCTGCTCAACTACTATGTGAGGGGGGAATCCATATCTCCCACTTGCTAAGCGACTGAAATTGTAGACACTTGGTTATTTTCTTGTGTCCAAAATAGAGACCTATTGGTGTCCTGGGTCAGTATAAGCTTACTCAGTAGGGAGTGCTAGCATCCCGCTTGGTCCGCAACTGACCATAGAGCTTTCACCAATGGGCCTGACTAATTATATGCAGCCTTGTACTTTATGGGGAGGGCAGTTTTAGCTCCTTATACTTGTGCGGTGTCCGAGCAGAGGCTGGCTGTTGTGGGTGAGACCATGGGGTTCTCAAGATGGTTGTCACGGGTGGCTCTGTGATCTCTCCACCCTCCAGCAATGGCGGAATGTGGCTCAGCTCGGTCACGCACAGTGTAAAAAGAACAGGCAGATGTAGCTCGGTCACGCGCAGTGTAAAAAGAACAGGCAGCTGTAAAGTATGGTAATTAGTACTAACTGTGTTGTCACATGATGCCAGTACCTCTTTTCAAGCAAACGGTTACTCGTTGTTAAATAAAAGAGTCCACAGACAAAGAGATAGTTTTCAAACTGGAGGAACACAGTCTTTCTTTACTCACATAGTCCAACTTTGATTTTCCAAGAATAAAGCAAGTTAACGGTCTCAGACGCAACACTTCTGACAGTCTTCCTTCTGATTCAAATCTGTTACGCACGCTAGTTCTTCTAGGAGGCACTTTTCTTTCCATAATCTAGATGTCCTCAGTTTAAGTTATCTGTAAGACAATCTCTGGTGGTACACTCTTGACATGGTGGGTCAACACAGAACTCTTGCCTTTCCTTGCTTGCTAATTACTCCTCCCGACTTGTCATAGCAGAAACCATTACTCTGAGCTTCATTTCCCGGAGGGGATATGTCCCACAGCAAATGAGAGACCCACGAGCTTCAGCCTCCCGCTGACACATCCTCCTCCACCAACTACATCTCTGCACTCTCCACTACTCTCAACTCCTCCTCCCAACTTCTCCTAAACTCCCACAATTCCACACACAACAAACAAATTAGGTGGGGCAGACTTGCTATGGCAAAGCTTGTTAACACTTATGTAGAACACAGATCAACACAAGTACACACAAGACAATTTACACAAAACGGACCTACACCTACTCTAAAGACACCCCAACTTTTGGCCAACACACTTGTCCTTATTGATCTGTGGACACATTCAGGCAAGTGTGTATTTCACCCCGTCCATACTGTCTACAGTGGATTGATATGGAATTTTAAAGTTTGTATAATGTGATCTCTTTTAGTCTACAATAATAAATGTTATATTTTAAGGGCCCTCTTCAGGGTTTATTGCCTCTGGCACATGGTATCATACATATATAAACACTAGACAGCATAGCGGGCTTGCTTTGATGCAGTGGCTCAGCTCTAGTACACCTCTAACTAAAGCAGTCACCATATAATAGATTCCAGTTCTACACTGTCATAATGATTATAATGCAGATGCATCTAGTGACCACAGCAGGACTCTGTCACTTAAAGGGGTTGTCCCGCGCCGAAACGGGTTTGTTTTTTTTTTCAAACACACGGCGCGAGACAACCCCGATGCAGGGACTTAAAAAAAAAACGCACAGCGCTTACCTGAATCCCCACGCTCCGGTGACTTCTTACTTACCGGTTGAAGATGGCCGCCGGGATCTTCTCTCTCGGTGGACCGCAGGGCTTCTGTGAGGTCCATTGCCGATTCCAGCCTCCTGATTGGCTGGAATCGGCACGTGACGGGGCGGAGCTACCAGGAGCCGGCATCCTGCACGAGTGGCCCCATTGAGTAAAGAAGAAGACCCGGACTGCGCAAGCGCGGCTAATTTGGCCATTAGACGCCGAAAATTAGTCGGCTCCATGGAAACGAGGACGCTAGCAACGGAGCAGGTAAGTGAAAAACTTCTTATAACTTCTGTATGGCTCATAATTAATGCACAATGTACATTACAAAGTGCATTAATATGGCCATACAGAAGTGTATAGACCCACTTGCTGCCGCGGGACAACCCCTTTAATAGGGTTACACTGGGGGCACTATTACTTTTGCAGGGCTACAGCGGGAGCACTATTACATAATGGGCCATAATGGAAACACTATGACTAATTGGGGGGTCACAGCACAGGCTCTATTACTTAGTGAGGGCACTATTACTTAGTGGGACTGCAGCGGGGGCACTATTCCTTGGTGAGACCACAGCGGGTGCACTGTTACTTAGTAGGACTACAGTAAGGGCACTGTTACTTAGTAGGGCTACAGCAGGGCCACTACTATATACTGGGAGAATAACAGGGACAGTATTTCATAATGGGACTACAATGGGCATATTATTACTATAGGGGTGCACTGAGAAGTTCATTAATGGTTGCAGTAGAAGAATGGGGAGAATGTGTAGAAGCAAGTCAAGGATTGAACAAAACTCAGTGTTTGTGCTAACCCTAAGAGAAGAAAATCATATACAGACAACTTCAAACTGAAATGGTATAACTTGGAGGTAACTACACTGTAATCACTATTACAGAGCTGTGTTTGAGTACATTATATAATAACTGTATTACTGCTAGGGAACTCTTCTTCAAATAGCTGCATATGGAGATCACTTCTTTACTGTGCCTGCAATTGTCATTTCCAGTGCAGGCATAACATAGAAGGCTTTTTATTAATAAATGGCTGCCTTTTATTTTAAGAATTCATATACAGATTTCCACCATAGTTTTATGAAGCTTATGTCATTTGCTTTGTATAATACTTATGCCTCTTCTGTTCCTGGGTGATGTGTGAAGAGAAGTCATCCTATACTACGGATAGCCTCAGCTCTTCAATTTGCGTCTGCTCCCAACAGTCCTGAAATCAGAGGTGTAACCTGAAGATTCAGGGCCCCAATGCAAAACCTGTAACAGGGCCCCCAACCATAATGCTTTATTCATATGCTTTATAGGCTCCCTATATGAAGAAGAGAGGCCTTATGGGCCCCCTAAGGCTCCTGGGCCCAGATGCAACCACATCCCCTACAGTTAAGCCCCTGGTCCTGATGCACTGAAACCGTTTATATGGGTATCGTGTGTAACACTCACAACCTGATGTACTGAGGTATTGTTACAGTGCATGGGGTCTAGCAGGAGTGTTTCTAGCAGCAGCCCAGCAGTTTCAGATCTCTACCATCAGTCTGAACTCCACTCACTACTTTTTTTGTAGATGTTACTTTTCTTGCGGAATTCATCCATTTTACTGACCTGTGATTCACAAAAACCTTCTGTCCAGTATGGTCTGCCAGTATGAAGCCATACACCTGGATATATGGCAGGACCACACAGCTGCCACCAGAGGTGTAACTAAAAGCTCTTGGGCCGTGATTCTAAATCTGTAACATATGCTGTTTTTAATACTGATATCTTCGTATGTGATAGAGGGGTCTTTGGGCCCCCTAAGATTACAGGGCCTAGTAGCAACTGCTACCCCTGCACCCCCTATAGCTACACCCCTGGCTGTCGCCATCAGCCACTCAGTGCACACATGGACACCAGCCTGACTGGTCATAGTATTTCTTCTCATTCATTCCCCCAAAGCACATTGCTCTTCCAGCAGTCTTCAGTCTTGGCCCTCCTATGTTGGCCTTCTCTGTGGCTTGGATTATCTTTCTCATGACCCTCAGTCCGAGTTCTCACCCAAGTCACAATTGGATGGGTTACCTTTCAGGGTTCCACCAGGTCTTCTTACCACTATCTGCTCTCCAGCCTTTGGTTCTATCCTGCTAACTTTGGCATGTGTAAGAGGGTGAGTTCTTATGAGTTTCAGCCTAGAGTGTGTGTGACCCAGACTGGCTTGAGGAGGTTGCAGAACATGAACACAACGGGGTTAACCGGAATGGGTGTTTACTCACTATGAGGCAATGGGTGTGGTCTCTCAATGAGGGCACAAGCTTAAAGGGGTTTTCCAGGACTTAAAAAAAGGGGCTGTTTATTGTGCACATGAACACTCAGCCACTTAAAGGCATCAGTAGAGATTCTTCTACATATCTATACAGATACAAATTGCTTATCAATTACACGTCTTTCAGAGGCAATAAGTTGGAGGTTTGCAGCGAATCAGTCTCTAGTACCTTACTCCAACCCACAATTGCCCATAGCAACAACACTAAGTCCCTACTACACAGTCCCTTGCCCGCACTCCAGTGCATTTTTGCAGTGCACAGTCTATCTCAGTATCACAGGTGTTTCAGAGTAATAAACTAGCTGGTCCGCAGGTCTCAGATCATACTTTCAAGCTATCTTTTGTAGAGTATCCAAAGACTCTCAGGGTTGGGGTTGGCAAAAACTCCCAGGATCCCTTCTAGACATGACTTACCCATTCTCTCACACAGAACTTGGTCTCTTACCAGTCACAGCATCCACGGTCACTCTTCCCACAGTACAGCATGCCCAATTCTCCTGCAGTCTCAGAGTTATTCTCATAGCCCATTGTAGTCTTTCTAGGATGATCCAGCACTTCTCTGTGTGTTACTTGTCTTTGGGTGGTCATGTGCCATAATGGTGAATGCTAGTTTCCTTCTTACCCTGTGAATACTATCATGAGGTGATTTAAGCAACCACTTGTATAACATGACACTAGTCACAGGACTGTGCAGCAAAATATCCAATCAGGATACTCACCAAATGCCTTAAAGGGGTTGTACCAAGATAGATTTTGTTATCACTTATCTATAGGATAGGTGATAAAAGTCTGATAGGTGGGGATCTCACCACTGAGACCCCAATGATCTTGAGATTAGGGGCCCCATGGTCCCTTCCTCTCCTCACTGTTGGATTGCTCCCCCCCCCCCCCTTCCCCCTCCACGCACACACACAGAGTAAGAAAGAGATTGAATTGTGTGACGGTCATGCATGCATGGTGCTGCTCCATTCATTTTCAGTGGGTTTTCCAGAGATAGTCAAGTACAAGCACTCAGCTATTTCCATCAGCTCCACTGAAAAAAAAATGAAGCTGAAGCCCATGTATGGCCATCACTGCATTCAAGCTGTCATCTATGCGGGTGGGAGTTTCATTCCTGCAGTGACAAAAGAAGGAGCCATGGGACCCCCATTCTTAGTATTGGTGGGTGTCTTGGCGATGAGACCCTCAACAATCAGACTTTTATCACTTATCTTATGGAGGTGATAAACGTCTATCTTGGCGAAATCATCATCATTGCAGCTTACAATTATATATTTTCCTTTAAGGCATTATCATTGCAGCGTACAATTTTCCGACAGACGTATTGTAACACGTCTGTAATTTGGATCCGTTACATGCGTGTGCCATCAGTATTTGCCTCCACATTGGTTTTTATTTTCTACTGCAGGGACCAAATACAGAGATAAAATACAATCACCTAAAACCGGCCAAATATATCAGTGCAACACATAACAGTGGCCAACATGCTGACAGTGAACAGTTCAAGATTAGGGATGCAGTGATGAGCTTTTGGAAATACTGACAGTCTACATCAGTTTTTCACTCTCTTACATGTTGTTGAACAGATTCCGATAGGGACCCTGTCACATGGAAAATTCAGTCTGATCTGTCATCAACATGATTTAAAGCAGACGCAGCTGAAAAAAATTGATACATAGATTGATGGTAAAATATCCATTATGAATTGTAATTTATAATGTGAAATCTCTGCTCAGTAAGGACTTAGGAGTCCAGTGGGCGGTCCTAAACAGTGATTGACAGATATATTCCCAAACACAGTCATATAACAATCAGTGAATAGAACCACCCACTGGACTCCGAAGGACAGAATGCTCACAAATGTACTGGTAAATGAAATAAATACATGAACCCTCCCTTCGTCCAGTATATCGATCTGCTCAGCTCCTCCTGCTCTAGAATATGCTTATGATGGATCGAATGACTGACAATGTGACAGATTGACTTTAAACACAGTCCTCATACTCCTTCCATCTTTGTTATTATTTTTGTGTACCAGCAGAAGGCTGGCTATTAGCAGTATTGTTATTATAATTTTTGCTACTTTTTTTGGTAGCAATATTAGTGTTAGGGCGCATTCAGATGACCGTATATCGGCTGGGTTTTCACGCCTAGCCGATATACGGCGTCTCTCTCTGCAGGGGGAGGAGTCTGGAAGAGCCAGAAGCAGTGTTATGAGCTCCCGCCTCCTCTCTGCCTCCTCTGCACCCCCTGCACTATTTTCAATGAGGAGAGGTGGGACGGGGGCGAAGCTAATTCCCAAAAAACGTACCCCCACCCCCGCTCCACCTCCTCTCATTGCAAATAGTGCAGAGGGGTGGAGAGGGCGTGGAGAGGAGGCAGAGAGGGGGTGGGAGCTCAGAGCACTGCTCCTGGCTCTTCCAGCCTCCTCCCCCTGCAGAGAGAGACGCCATATATCGGCTGGGCGTGAAAACCCAGCCGATATACGGTCGTCTAAATGCACCCTCAGGCCGTATTCACATGGGTGTATATGCACGCGCAATACGCAGAGAATAGAACCCTTTGATTTCAATGGGTTTGTTCACATGCACAGAATTTTTGTGCATTTTGGTCATGCAAAAAAAAATGCAGCATGCTTTATTTTTCTGAACATTTATGCACCAAAGTCCCCATAAAAGTCAATGGGGATGCACAAATGTGCACAAAATACACTAGGAGATGCGTTAAACACTTTGTAATTGTTCAGGGAAAAGAACACAGCTGGAACTTGTTAGACTAGTTAGCCATTTCAATCGGAGTGTATTTTTTCCCTGGCGCAAGTGCAAATGCCTGCGCCTGGAAAAAGTACAGTGAAATATGATGGTGCAAGCAAAAACATTAATGTTTGTTTTGCAAAAGCGCAATGCTCATGCACGCGCAAATATACATATGCTCATGTGAATCTGGCCTTAGCTGCAGTAGTGGAAGCACTTGTATCTCCATTAAATCACTGAGCCCTTATACTCCTTCCACTCCCTCAGGTTTCTTTCAGCACAGTTTCTTGACCTAGGAACCTCCTCTTGATTGTTTAGCCTGAGGAAGAAAGAACAGTTTTTCCTCTCTGTCTGCTGAACCAATTAGGAATGGAGACAATTACTTCTAATCATTTTCTAATTGTGTTTGCACAAAAGCAAAGAAGTAGAGGTGTCAGCATGGCTCAATAATGTGAACACATAGGATGCACACTACTGTCTCATAAAAAATTCCCATAAGAAAAATCCATCCATCCATCTATCTATCTATCTATCTATCTATCTATCTATCTATCTATCTATCTATCTATCTATCTATCCATCCATCCATCCATCCATATATCTTTCCATCCATATATCTATCTATCTCACTGTCTGCCTATCTGTCTGCCTATCCAGTTCAATAATAGTTGCAGATCAAAGACGAAAATGGAAGTTTTCCAAAGTTAATAACGAACTTCTCTCAACTCCTAGGTATAATGGGAAACAATTACAAAAAGAAAGAAATAGAAAATCATGGTTGCATTACACCCAGGTTACTTTCTGCACTGCTAGACTCACAGACTGCACTTCAATCACATTTACATAAAGAGCTGCTGTATGTACAAGAATTTAAGGCGATCGATTAATGTATATTTAGATGATCGTTATTTGCACTTTCCCTTCAAATGAAGAGTATGTTGTATTTACTGCTGACATAAAGGACAATAATAACACATCATGACTTCTGAATGCACGTAATAAAATTAAGTTTACAAAGGTCCTCCTTATTAACTTATATAACGATAGAAACTGTGTAAACCTCTCCACATAATAAGTAATAACAAATAAAAAAGGTGTATATATATATATATATATATATATATATATATATATATATTTGTTATCTTTTATTAGTATATGTGGAGGTTTACAGTTTCTAACGTCATATAGATATATATATATAGATATATATATATATTCTGTGTGTGTTATCATTATTTTTTATCAAATGTAAGTATATTCTACAGTTACTCAGAATTAGATCATCTTGATTCTGCTAGTTTTCATCATAAATACGGTATATATTAGCAAAATGAAGGAAGGTGAACCAAAATGTTCACATATTTATATACTTCAGATCTTGTGTACGGAACAGTAATATGCCGTTTGTATTTTTCAAGTGTGTTTTGCACGTTTATTAGGTGTCTGCTGTTTTTTTAACATACAACATATCTGCACATAAAAAATAGCAAATGCAAAAAAGGGACAGCAAAAATATCATTCTGAATCCAGCTGGCGACTGATGATGATGACGACGATTATAATTATTTTTATTTAATAATCAATGGGAATTCAGGCATCTGCTTGGAAACTGTGAATAAACCTCACTGATGGAGTAATTAACTCATGACAGCCGGATTATCTCATAATCTGCATGTGAAAACTGGTATGTCTCATTAAACAGTCCCTTAATATGGATTTATAGGGCTATGGATACAGCAGTGATGAAACTTCTGATAGACACAATATAACACTTCCAATATCGCAGATTTGCACCAACACAATTAACCGTCAATGATCTGATCATTGCATTTTTCCATTTAGAAAATAGAAAGAAAATGCAGAAATATACATTCCTATAAATATAGTAAAATTCTAAATAATATCCCAACCGCAAGAAAATTATGTTTTTCTTGACTGTGATTTATAGTATACACCTGCCTATAAGGTGTGACCATCCAGTACTGAGCGCACACGTTCCTCTGTGTACTGTACAAGCAGACAGGGAGGATGTTTCCTGGTTCTTCAAGTAGGACGCTGTATATCACCCTGGCACTGTGCTATGTGCTGTGGATTTTATTCCTATCAGTATTATTTAGAAATATCGAATGGATGCTCTATGAAAAAGAATAGACAGATAGATAAACAGACAGACAGACAGATAGATGATAGATAGATAGATAGATATTTCATTCCGAGTGTATTTCCCTGATTTCAGATTCATGACTTTGCTCCTCACTTTACTCACACACCAAGCTTCCGTTCATTTCCATAGTATATTTTATTTAATCATCTTGTTTCCAAAAAAAGAAGAGCATTTCATATTTCCAATCATATAAAAATTGCATTTGATTGTTTTGAATTAAGACAAAAGTCGCTGATCTGAGAATCTGGTCTTCATACAGGAAAAACAATGGTCTTTGGTTAAGTATATCGTGATAATGACCATATCATGTATTGTATAGTAATAAATTAACTCATGACAAACACCTCAGCAGAACTGAAGGGGTCATAGTAGTCATTGCAGGAAAGGGGTTGTGCCTTAATGAGTAGAACTAGATGTTAGTAACCATGGAATAAGTGTATAGAAGAAACAAGGAGATTCATATGAAAGTGCACAGAGAAGGGACCATCATCCCTCTTAAATATATTTGCATAGGACGTTTTTAAATTAGACTGCATGTGGTAGGTGGAAATGGGTTCAAGTTGTAGAAAAATACAAAAATAAGTGTACATGCTGCTATATATTGCTAGCAATAATATATATAAAAAATCCCTGCCACCCTCCTGATGGGTAGACTCAAAAATTGACTCCTAATGTCCAGCAGTGTCTTTTTGACATATAAGGAACCAAATGCAAAATATCAAATTGTCTTTATACATCTCCATCTGCCAGGCTGTAATATTTGCCTGGATTTGGGAAGCACAGGTAAGGAATACTGCTTCCAGGATAGATGACAGGGAAGGACATTGGTAGGACACATCTACTCAGGAATGAAGTGTCTTTGTAGATGACTGGTATGTCTCCATTGGGTTCTCCTGGTCCTGGAGCCTCTAGTTCTGCTGACATTTGTCTTTTCAGCTTATTCCTTCTGTTCTGGAACCAGATTTTTACCTGGGTCTCAGTCAATTGCAGAGAATTGGCCAAACATGCCCTTTCAGCACTGCTGAGGTATCGCTTCATGTCAAAGGTGGACTCCAGTTGGAAGATTTGGCTTTTGGAGAAGATAGTGCGAGTCTTTTTCTTGGCCAAAAGCTTGTTCTTCTTGTTCACTTGATCAGGAGATGGAGAAGGTCCATCTTCCAGGCTGTCAGGGCTGTCTGTTCTGCAGTCTCTAAACTTTGAAGACTGCTCTGTGCAGTAGTTAAGGCTGTGAGTGGTGGTGGTCAGAAGACAACTTCTACTACCTGTGAATGAGGAAAGAACGGAAAGTATGTCATAGGCTCTACTACGGATTAATGAACATTTCATCTTAAGAACCTAATTTCTATGACTGACAGAGTGTAAATTGAATGATTCTGGAACTAGAAATGGATGGGGGAATATTTGTCATGACTCCCTTTAAGCAAATCCTTGGACGATCACTAAAGTCATACAATTTCTACTGTCTGTATAAATGAAAATCATTTTAATACACCCATGTATTTACTGCAGGAAAGCTGAACCACACCAATTATTGAAGAATTGGTGCAACTGCAAAAAAAAGCCATCAAATGGACAATGCCAAAGTAACGAGTGTCTCTTCAAAATATATTAACCAGTAAAATAAATACTGATAATTTAATAATAATTTAAACAATATACAAGCAAACATTTACAAAACAATCTTATTAGTACTACATATTATTAGCATTGTATTTTACATATTTCATTGTCTTATGTCACTGTGTCAGTGTTTGTTTTTATTTTGATACTTATGCCACTGTTTTTCTACATATTTTATGTTTTTACCTTTTTTAGATCACAATTTGTTTTTTATATGTTTATTTGCATGTTCTATCACTTTTTGTTTATTGTTTTTTATCTAATTACGTTATGTCATTATTTTTTTAATTACACACTATTTTACCACGTTAAATACACATTATTGTATTTATTTACACATTATGTTCTTTATATACTACATATTATAATTACATTTATTTAATTGCACATTATGTCACTATTTATGTTATTGTTACTTGTTTATTTATTTTTAACTACATTTCTATGTCAAATATTTAGCAACTTATTTAAAACGTCAGTTTTGTATTTGGAGGTTCTCAGGCATTTTATGAATACACCATTTACTTGGTACATGACATGGAAATGTAACATCTGCGCAATGTGCAACCAAACATAGCAATTTTCCAGAATATATGTGTAACAATAGAGTTTCTGAAAATTTGCCCAGTCCCTTAAAGTTTTAGGCTATTTTTTTTTCTCAAGAAATATGTCTGGTTGCATCAATCAATCTATATTCACTTGACAGTGGGATCCTTTAAAAAGTCTACAACTTATCTACAAGTTTACAGGAAGCGTTGCCTCTATTGTTTAGGTCAGCCCTGGTCGTGCTGGGTATTGTAGTACTACAGCAGCTGTGGAACCACATTTGTATAATCCTGGATTATACTATTGTATGTATAATATGAGAGTTTCCCATATGCTCCATATAAAGTCCTGTGTGCTGCAAACACAGCTGCAGAGATTCTCAGCAACTCTCGTCAGATGGAGGAGAAGCCGCTAATACAACTTTGCTTCATTTTATTTATCCACATCTATAGACATACCAGATATACAACACATTCAGCTCCGCTACATCAGTTTAGAAGAAATCTTCAGTCAAATATGCAACTCGGCAGCTCATCTAAGGATAAATCACTGGCTATATAGATATGAAATGTATGGCTAGATGCCTCAGAGAAGTAGTGGACTTGTCATATAAAGGCATATCTACTGTATTGACAGTATATCATGCATATTTCCGATATTGCATAGTCGCAATATGTCATATGTTACAAGTCTTTGCAAGAAAATACATACACAAGGTGAAATAGCATAGCAGTAGCAAACAGTCTAGTTGGTCCAAGAAGTAACAATCTATCACATCTTCTAGTAGTTTCATATACAGAAAGTAAAGAGGCAGCTGTGTTACCTTGTGCTTGGTAAAGGGATAATTCCTTGTTTTTGAGCTGTGTCTCCTCCTCGTCTTCCTCCTCTCTGGGCTGTAGAAGTTCTGGACTGGGAGTCCTCTGAATGAAGGCTCTGTGCGGCTTGGTGCTGCTGTCTGCTCTCCTAGAGTTCAGCTTGAGTATACTGTCTATGGTGAAGCTGAAGGACAGAGGTCTGCAGGCATCCTGGCTCTTACTCATGGTAGCTGGGCTGTGGAGTAGAGGAAGAGCTGGGAATTATCATACATGTAGCAGCTCCCTGTGCCCCAGCGCAAGCAGCATTGCTCATAGATAGGACGGGGGGACAGGAGCAGCAGTAAATGAAGGCAGCTCCCAGGCTGTGAGCTCCTATTGCATGACACATAGGGGGAGAGGTGGAGCATGCACTGCACTCACTGGCTGCTGCTCCACTGCACACTCTGTCAGCAAGGTTTATTTGGGGTGAATCTACTGAGGACAGGGTGCCCTATGTGACCAAAGCAGAAGCCGTCGTCATCATCATCATCATTAAGCTTCACATGAGCTCTGAGCTGCACTGATAACTGTACTATATTAAGTTTTACTAATAACATGGGATACAAAGATCAGTAAAACACAGAATGGATTGGAAATGGGCTGCCAGGGTTCATGTGATTTAATACTTGGACATGTTGAATAGTAATTGTTGGGCTTTCTCATATATTGCATTACATTATCATGTTCAGTGTAAGAGCCCTTTTACATGGGCAGAAACTGTCTGTATTGAACAAAGAATGACAATATAGCAAGGCGATGGGCGAATGTTAGTTTTATATCAACATGTAAAGTTAAAACAATAGTTTGGGGCGATCGTTCATATGAATCAGCTAGATTATTGTCAACAGTACATCCCTTCTTTATATGGGGGTATGTGCGGCTGATGAAAAGTAATTTTTATTCACAAGACTTTTTAAAAGTTCGGTTCAGCTGGTTTGCTGAATCTTGGAAAAAAGTTTGGTTTGGTCCGAATTAGTTTGAAACACAATGGAGCTTTACCATTACCCCTAAAGGAAGGAGATAGTGGTTCTCCTGTGGATCAGTGGTTAGCACTGTTGTCCCTGCAGCACTGGGGTCATAGGGCAATATCTGCATGAAGTGTGCATGATTTCCCTTTGTGGATTTCTTCTCTATAAGGGCTCCTACAGACAAGCATGTGCATAGATACGCTCATGATAACGTGATGTAATTGTGTGAGTGTTCTTGCCGGCTATCGCACGAGTACCCGAGCATTCTACTGTACTCTCCTACGCGGCTGGACCCATTCACATTGGCGTGGGACACACCCACACCATGATTGAAGAGGATGAGATGCCTAATTAGGCCCCAATTAACACAGCAAAATTGTGCAGTTCAGTGTACAATTTAGTGCAGACTGGGTGCACATTTGCGCACCCCCATAGTCTCATTTGGTGCCGCGCACAAAAATAGAGCATGTCACAGATATATTTACGTGTGCGAAAATTGAGCACAGAAACACAGAATGTGAGGGAACCCATTGAAATCACAAAAACACATACAAAATCGCACGTTTGCTGGAGCCCTAATAATCTCCTTTACTTATATATATAGTGCATGCATTTTTTTTTACATTAATTTTTATTAAAAATCTTCCTATATAGTGCATACATTTATTGAGGAGAAAGAAGAAAAAAACATGCTGTCTTAGTGGTTAGCACTGTTGCCTTGCAGTGCTGGGTTCCTAGGTTCAAATCTGAGCAAGGACAACATCTCCCAGTCTTTGTGTGGGTTTCCGTCTGTAATCCAAAAACATACTAATAGGGGACAGAAAATATCAAGTGATGTAACATGCATGTACTATATAAACAAGGGCTTATTTACACGGCTGTAGGGGTTTTTACGTGTGCCCGCCAGCGCCGTAAAACCGCGTGAACGTGTTTAGATGGCAGGAGTCTGGTGTATATACGCCGAGGCCGCAATGCCATTGGGCGGTGTAAAACTGTTTTGCTCTGCTAAGCTGTTCTCCCCCTCCCCTTCCGCTTACTTGTTCTCTGCAAGGAGAGGGGTGGGACGGGGCACAGCTAGTGTGCTAAGCCTCCTCTCTTAGCTTAGCTTCACCCCTTCCTGCCCCCTCCCTTAGCAAACAGCCAGAGAGGAGGAGAGAGGAGGAGGAAAGGGGAAGGGAGTTTAGCAGTCACGCTGCTTACCTCCCTCCCACCTCCCTTCTCTGGCAGCTGTCATAGGCTCCCATAGGAGTCTATGCAGCCGCTGGCGGCATAAAAGCACCCGGCCAAAATGCACTATGTTGGCCGGCCAGGCGCTTTTACGCTGCGGAAATATGCCCATGTGCACTGATGCATTGTAAACCAATGCATCAGAGGGGCAGAGTATATCGGCCGGGCGTGAAAACTCGGCCGATATATGCCCGTGTGAATCCAGCCTCAAGGTGATTATTATGAAACACAAGAAGAACTTACAAACTCCATGCAGATATTGTCAGATTTAAACCTACGATCCCAGCATTGCAAGATAAAAGAGTTTACCACTGAGCCAAAGGGGAAGAACCACAATTCCCTACTCGTCTTCCAGTGGATTCAGCCAGGATGAACCACTTAAGGATCAGGTTCACCACAAACTAAGCTTTTAACAAAGTTTGATCCAAAATAGGGCTTGACTGGTTCGGTTCGCTCAACACTGGATAAGATAAATGAACACAAGTATTCTATCGTTTGTTGTTGAATCACTGGGCAATGCTCGGGAAAGAATGTTTATATGAATGTCCATCCAACTGATCATCATCTCCTGTAAGAAGACCTTAAGGCTGGATTCCCATATATCTGGTGATTTAAGGTCGTTTACCTCCATCATGGTGCAGAAATGTTGAAGGAATGCCAGAATGGATTCCATAGATTTCCATACTATCACTCATGACATCCACCACATCAGCTGTGATATTGGGCGTTTCCCTACTCCAGCCAGACATAGTTACCACAAGCAAATTGGGACTAGTTATCAATACGGTCAATCATTCCACACATTTGTATTAACTATGATACCCCTGAATCTTTATCATTTGATACATTTGTTTCAGCATAAACTTTAGGGAAGCCTTACAACAGGTGTAAAAAGTGAAACTATACACTACGTATTTGAGTCTGTTGGTATTTGGGATTAGTTACTCAAACATGACATGGATGCATACATGAAAAATGCTTGTTTTTCACTCCAACTTTTTCTCATTCTCCTCTATTCTAATTTTGCTATATCTATAAAGAGAGAAAACTCTGCATAGCATTCTGCAATGCATGAAGAAGAGGGGATATAACAACTACACTGCCTAAATAATTTTGTATATCCTTAAATGCATAATGGCATCTTTATTTTCTATGTACCTATGTTAGTAACTGTTAAGACAAGTGCATCAGAGCAATAGTGGACCTGTACAGAAATCACACCAGAAAAGTGTAGCAAAAGCTTTTTGTGATTGTGAGACAAATTCAAGTAGCTCTGGGATAAAGGTGTGTGCAATATTACATGTGGAAAACTTAACAGACAAGGAGTTTTAGAGTTTTAAGAGTTAATGAGTTATCCTTGGATGTCCATTGTATAGAAAAACCTGGAAAGTTATATGTAGAAAAATTACAGGCTCCATGCATATGTCAGTGAGACCCCCTCTGATCAGCAAGTAAACCCCATCCTGTGGATAAGGCATAACTTGTAATTCTGGTACAGCCACTTTTATAACATCTGTAAGACTGGGGTCCCATATTTTAGTTATGTTTAGCCAAGGTTTTCATGCCAGAGCCAGACACAACTGATGCCATCTCGGTGCACTTCTTGCATTGTTTCAGGAAGGCTGTAAATATATATGTGCACACGCCTCACAAGCAACAGTTCTTGCTGAGGAATGCTCCTGCAGTATCCTAATAGGACATATAGCCATCATGGAGGGCGAGCATCCTTCTCCCCCCCCCCCCCCCCCACTAAGGCAAAATGGAGATGGCTCAGGTGGACTTGAACAGTCCATGTATCTGATGAATAGAAATGAGTGAATTTTTGAAAGGTTTGGTTCATCTTGTTTGCTGAATTGCAGAAAAAAAGTTTGCTTTGGACTAAATTAGTTCAAACCGAACTCAAACTTCACCAGTACCCCTAAAAATGGTGTGGTAGTGGTGGTGATCTTACAGTTCAGCAGTTAGCACTGTTGCCTTGCAGCGCTGGGATCCTATGTTCAAATCTGGCAGCATGTACAAGAAATTTGTATGTTCTCCTTGTGTTTCATAGCACTCACATTTATTGATATAGCACATACATATTACTCAGTGCTTTACATCACTTGATATTTTCTGTCCCCTTTGAGGCTTACCATCTGTATAGCACTGTTGCGTCACAGTGCTGGGGTCCTAGCTTCAAATGTGAACAAGGACAACATCTGCATGGAGTTTGTATGTTCTGTGTTTGTGTGGGTTTCTTCTCACCACACTACAAAAACATAATATAATATGTGAATATAAAATGTGAGCCCCAATGGGGACAGAAAATATTAAGTGATGTAAAACACTGTATAATATCCATGTGCTAAATAACGTGTTTATTATGAAACACAGGGAAAACCTACAAACTCCATGCAGATGTTGTTAGATTTGAAGCTAGGACCTCAGCACTGCAAGGCAACAGTGCTCACTGCTCATTCACAGGAGGACAACAGCAACAGCAATGACTACCACCATCTATAGTGTGTTTGGCCAGGACAAACCTGTCACGGTTCAAGTTCACTACAAACTAAACTTTTAGCAAAGTACGACCCACAACAGGGTTCAATCAGTTTGGTTCGCTCGACACTATGTATGAACAATCATTCATCTGAATCACTGCCATGTAATGCTGCATATCTCCAGCAACAAAAGCAAATTCAGGGTTGCTTGGAGCTCTTGGCAACTCCTATCTGAATGGGGTTGTCTCCAATAAGACTAATACTGTTTTCCAAAACTTTAATAAACAGCAGTAAATCTTTAGAAATTGGGATTGTAAAAAAAATGTTCAGTCCGATCAACCGTCACTTTTTCAAATTCATATTTAGTGAAATCATGCATCTGTGGATCACTGAATCGTGCTGTGCGTAGAATATGTCTATGTTTCTCAGTCTGTAAAAATAGGAAACAAGGAAAGGAAAGCTGTATTGAATAGTCAGACTCATAATAAATCAGTTCAGCAAGCATGTAACCAAGGAGTTAAGGCCCATTTTGGCCCCCTGTCCACGGGCGTGATTTTGGCAGCAGTAAATCGCCGGTAAATCACACCGTCTAAAGCTTTCCATAGCGTTGCTATGCAAAGCTCCAGCCCTTTGTGCACGAGCAGAGAATCATTGTGATTCTCGCTCGCGGACGGCAATTCGCAGCATGCTGCGAATTGCCGGGATTCTCCGCCGTCAGCCTATCTGTCAGATAGGCTGACAGCGGAGATCCGTCTGCCGACTCCTGCTCCCAGGCGGCAGCTGCCGCAGTGGAGATCCGCCGTGGGATACCGCAACGCCCATGGACAGGGGGCCTTAGACACAACGATTCTGGCTCAAAATTTGCTCAAAGATGTCTTTTGAGCAAGAATCATTGGGTCTAAACGCACGGACATCATGCAGTATTCGTGCACGAGTCGTTCCTTGCTCAATTCTAGTTTTCTTGAATTGAGCAATAAACTCTCATCAGCGGTGCAAGCTGTTTTCACAGTCGGCAGCACTGATAAGCTTCTTTCAGCTTGCGTCCCACTGGTAGTTCACAGCAGGAAATGAACTGTAAGCAGGGAGAACAATGCAGCAGTTTGCTTATGAAAAACAGCTGTATTGTTCGCCGAGCGATGGCAGCGGTGTCCCGTTCTGCCTGCATAGCTCTTAAGTAGCTACTTAGCTACTATAGACTATACAAAGTTGATCGCTCAAAACTATCACTGAAACTGTCATTTGAGCGACTTTTCAGCGATCATCTGTTAGTGTAAATGGGGTCTTAAAGCATACGTACACTTTTGGATGAATTTACAGATTAATCTGCTGTGTGTACATCAGGAATAACACTATATCTGACAATTACATGACTTGTATTCTGCATTTATCACCAGTTTTCCCCTCTGAAGGCTGCATCTCTAATTTTCAGTTTTCTTTGAGCTGGTCGGAGAAACCTGCTCTTATCTGCCTTCTATATACTGCACATCACAGGGTTTCTTCTTCTCTAACTGTCTACAGGACACAAAGACATAACATCCACATGGAGGACAGTAGGGCAGACTTATTAAAATGCACTTATAGTACCATCTATTGATTCAGAATTAACCTAAAGGGTTTCTTTTGATGAAGCAATAACAGTAGAAAATCTATGAAAACATTCAAAAATACATTTTCTGAATTATTAAATTTCTGTTTCGATTCTGACCTGCTCAGGCTTTTGTTATTTTGTATATGGATAATATTTTGTAAAGTCTAAAAAGTAATAAACAAAAATACCTGCAAGAAATACTGCTACAGCAGTGGCATAATATTTACTTGTGGGTAGATATTACCCGAATTTACTTTTCTACTTAGAGCCCACCACCCTGTTCACCTAGCCCTGATCAGTATGGGTTGTCCAAACCAAATAGACCCTTCAATTGTACCTTTATTACTTATTTGTACTGTATGTGTATGTAGCATGATTGCTGAGTTGTGATATCAAAAAAGTATATATATATATATATATATATATATATATATATCCATGCAAATATTTGATGCCACTAAGATATCTTTTCTTTTGAACTCTGAATGTAATTAAAATGATTTGATGTATATGTACTGTGTATGCAATGACATATTGTATGTATTCTATATAACTGTTCTATTCAACAACATTTACATTAATCAGAGAGTCCTCCCCTTTTGCAGACATTTGAAAGTCTAGTTGTCAGTGTTTAAGGGTACTAGGGATCATTTAAGAAGTCTGTATTCCTGATTTCTAGTGTAGAAAAAGCGCACAATTGTAAGCAAGGGCCACTTGTGCAAAAATATAGAAACTTTTCAGGCTTCTACGCCATCCCCACAACATTTTTGAAAAGTGGGTGGGGCTTGTCAAAAGGAATTAACCACCCAAAACCGACAGATTTATGTATAATTCACACCAGAAACTGATGCAGATTGTACCAGACGTACATTTCTATGAAGGCGCACGGAGGATTGCATGAAGAGGCATGCAGCTCTTCATGTATTCAACGCACCATGCACTGGGGGAAATCTTACTAAGCCTGGCATCAGAAATGCCAGGCTTAGAAAATACCCCACTGTATGCAGGGGACATTTAAAGCCATGGTCTTTGATGGGGCATATTTATGAAAGGGTTCACGCCAGTTTCTGGTGTAAAAAAGTCGCAAGTTTACATGCAAATATATATTTGCGCAAAAAATTGTGACTTTTCTCTTTACTCTGTCGGCCCTTTCCCAGACAAACTGATTTATATATAATTTATGCCAGAGCTGCCTGGCATTCACTGAACACATGAAGAGGCTTGCACTAAGCCTGGCGCAGGATATGTCGGGCTTCATAAATTTCCCCCATTATTTTACATAACCTTGTGGTGAAGCTTATTCTACAAACGTTCAGTCCATCAAACACAATACTCCATTTCCCAGTATATTCAAGAATTAGTTTTGTCCCAAACTATTGTGCTGTTGCTGGATGAGAATTGTGTCTTGCACTTGTTCTTCTGTTTGAACCAAGCACCTCATCTCTCCATAATAGTCTTTTCCAGTCATCTACCATAACTGTCCACTGTATTCTTTTTTGGGTGTTATTATGCAAATAGTACAATGTTTTTTGTGCCATTTAGTCTCCTAGTACAGAGAACTTGTCCCAATAATACGCTACTCTTAAAATGGTATTCCCATCTCGGCAAGCTATTCCCTATCCACAGAATTGGGGAGAACTTGTCAATCGGTGGGGCTGACCACTGGGACACCCTCTGACCAGAGGAATCGCACCAGCTAGTCACAAAATTTTTATAGTGGTGGTTGCACATGTGCGCCACTGCGCCATTCACTTCAATGTGACCACCAGAGTTATCTGAGTTCAAGCACTGAGTGGTCTCTGGCAGTTGCTATTGAAGTGAATGTTGCCACTGTTAAACCTCAGGGTCCAGGTGATATCTCTAAATCAGCTGTGGTCCCAGTGGTTGGACCCTCACGATCAACAAATTATCCCTTAAGGCTTATTCACACGGGCTTATATCGACTGGGTTTTCACGCCCCGGCCGATATACGCTGCCCTTCTGATGCATTGGTTTATAATGCCTCAGTGCACAGGGGCGTATCTCTGCACATCAGTGCACAGGGGCGTATCTCTGCACATCAGTGCACAGGGGCGTATCTCTGCACATCAGTGCACAGGGGTTCTTACGTTGGCAGCGGCAGCTGCATTGACTCCTATGGGAGCCAATGACAGCTGCAGTAGCGTGACTGCTAAACTCCGTCCCCCTTCTCTTCTCCTCTCCACCCCTTGCTGCTGTTTGCAATGGGGGGGCGGGGGGGCGGAACTAAGCCCTGCGCCTATCCTACCCCTCCCATTGCAAACATCGTCAAGGGGCAGAGAGGGGCGGGAGCTCAGCACACTAGCTCCCACCCTGTCCCACCTCCTCCCTTTGCAGAGAGCCGCGAAGAGGAAGGAAGGGAACTTTTGTTCGCACCAAAACACGTGCAAATATGTCCGTGTCAAGCCGCCCTGTATACGCATGATACATGCATACTCACTGTGTATTTATGCAGGAAAAAAGTGGGTAATGCACGCACGAAAACATAAAGCAACCAGGTCCAGATACGCAGGGAATACAGAGTTTTTGGCCATGAATACGCTGCATATTCCTAGACCGGAACTAAATACACCCGTGTGAATGAGCCCTTACACATTGCAGTATTTCAGTTCATACATAAATTAGATCAACATCCCCATCATCCCATATACACCTCCCCCCCCCCCCCTTCTATGTTCAGGGATCATCATGGTGAATTATCGTTTATGATTTTTCATTTTACTCAATGTCTGTCATGATTACACAGTTGGGACTAATGATCAGTAAAACTATTACAACATATATACAATAAATGTTCCAGAAAATATATATATATATATATATATATATATATATATATATATATATATATATATATATATATATAATTATTACCATATAGCAATATATGTATAGATGAGCGTTTTTGTGCACGCATGTCAGGCGCATTTGCGATTCGTATCTATAAGAACCAATGCTTTGCAATGAAAGCGGTAACATGTGCGTTTTTTAAATGCGAATAAAATTCGCACCAGCAAAAGATAGGACATGTGAGTTGTAATACATCCGGTCACGCAATTTTTTTCTACACACGATGTGCGATTTTTTTTCCTGCGCCTCTAATGTGTGAAAAGTTTGCTCATCTGACTGAGCCTTTATACTCAAAATTCAGGGCTCCTTCACACAGCTGCATGTGTTTTTGTATGTGACCCAGTACAACGTATTTATGCTATGAACAAGGCTTTTTGTATGTGTATTGGTGTATTTTACTGTACTTTGTGTACAAGCAGGGCATGTTTGTTTGCATGTAGCAGACAAATGTGCCCTGGTTTAAATGGCTACTTAGCTTAATGAATTCCATATGTCTTCTTTTTGTCAGAGAATTGCACAGCGAATTGTGCATCCCCCCCCCCCCCATCCCACCATAGACTTCTATCAGGATCTTTGGTGTGCAAATGCGCACAAAAATACAGTAGGTCCTATTTTTTGCACACATGAGAAATGTGCACACAAAAAAAAGGAAATGAGAACAAACCCATTGAAATCAGTGGATTCTATTTTCTGCATACTGTGCATGCAATTACGAATGCCAATAAGCCAGTGCGAAGCTGCCCTCACCAACAAGTACCCTTTTGATTAATTTTGCAAGGCTGATGTTCAGTGCAAATGGCATATTTTTTAAACTTATTTATGTAGCCTATTTTTACCGTGCCCAGATATTTAGGAAAAGTCTGAGGTTAAAGGGATTGCCTCGTTGTAAACCATCGATGGCCCACCCGAACCTGGGACCCCTACTGATCAGCTGTTCATTTGTCTGGCATGCTTGTGCACTGAACTGATTTCTGCAGGAAGCAGACAGCTCTATCCTCATTGCAGTGGCCAGGCTCTGTATTGTAAGCCATCCACTTGAAAAGGAGCTTTTCCTGTAATACCAAGCCTGTTCACTGCAGTGGGAATGGAGCTGTCTGCTTCCTGCAGAAATCAGCTCATAGCACCAGTGCACTGCCACACAGAGTTTTTTGGGTCCCAGATTTCAGACTCCCACAGATGTACTACTGATTGCCTATTCTACAACTAGGCAGTCATTTACAACTGGACAACCTTTTTAAATAAGTGTTACAATAATAGACCAATAATAAAAGACTAATAATAAGATAAAAATATAATGGACAATTTTGGTTCAAGCAAACCAAGGTGGAAAAACAAGTCTCAGTGAGACCATCTCAAAAGGAAAGCGGAGGCTATAAGTAACACAAAAGCAATTAAGAGTATGCAATTACTACTTCATGGACTCCTTGGTACCCAATATAGAAAGCTTGCATCAAGAAGACCAGGAACTGAGCATGGAGCATGGTGCTAGCCCTCCCCAGCTCTGACTGTATTTCCCACTGAAGCAGAGAATGTGGTTGCTGTTTGAAATTATAGTCTTCAGGTTGTATAATCCTGGATAAATCTCTTGGTCACAGTACATGTTTCTGAGTTTTGTGACCTTACACAACCTTACAGCATTAATCCATTACAAACCCTCCACCACAGGACACTGGAGTGTACAGCTCTTCTATGCACTGCATATACATAGAGATACATTGTTACCATCTGACCATAGACAGCACATAAAGAGCTGCGATCATTTCCTCTATGTAACAATATACTATCCCCGAAGCGTTCATGCAGGCAACTAGGAGAAAGTGCAATAACTATTGCAACATATTGCAACGTTCAAAACTTAAAATGTAATGAAATGTAACAAAATGAGCAGCATATAAGGAGTTCTAAATACCAAAGCAAAGAATAGCCGTGTCCCCTCCGAAGCTCATAAATCTGTTCATTTTCACCTCTTCGGTGTAAAGTTGAATTCTATTAGCCCTTGTTAACCTCTGAGGCTAGACAGGTCACAAAGTGGCAGGTTATAAAACTAGACATGTGATCCATCCTGTTTCTCAGTATAATGTTCAGTTGACATAAATTATTATTACTATTATTATTGTTGTTGTTGTAATCATATCGCTACTATTACATTACTTTTATTATTATTTTATATTTATTTTTCTCTTCGATGCTTGTTACAATCCCATAAAAATCATTACAAATGTCCATGAATAATTATTTCATATTTATATTAAGTAAATATATTATAGCCTCTGCATGCCAAGACTTTTAAAGCACAAATATTACACTTTAAAAAAATTGCGAACACCATTTGGGCTTGTCTAATTGAACTCATAAAAAGTTGTGTGAACTTATGTCGACTATAGACTTTGGAAAAAGTTTGCGAACAGAATAAAACACACATAGTGCGCTCCATAACTGCTCTGCAAACCAGCTACCGGTATGTCTGGACGCTAATGCTGTTACCTTTACTTTAAGTTTAGGATAAGTTTATATTACTTATTTAATAACCTAATAATGAATATGTTGTAAGAATTCTAGGTTTATTAGTACTTTCTATTTATTTTGTATTTTTCCCTTTTTATTTCTTCATGCGTGGAACACAAATGAGTTGAGAATATATTACACCATTATTTAATGCTATTCTATTATTTTTAACATTTAGTTTCTAGATGTATTTAGAAAAATCTGGGGTCTGCACAGATTCTCAAAAAAAAATAATACTTGGAAGATAAATTATATATTTCAGGGTTGCATAAATTTGGTTCTCTTATGTAATCACAAATCAAAATCATTTATTACTGAATTGATCAATTTAAAAGATCACCATTGGGATTAATTCACTTGGGCATTTGCGAATTCGGACCATAGAAATCGATCCAATTTTGCAAACAATTTTTCTGTTACTTATCAGTGCACTTGCAATTTTTCAGTGTGATTTTTTTTGTAGCATGCAATTTTCACACACTTATAAAAAATCACGTCTTGCGTCTCTTTTTTCTAATTTATTGTTTCCATGGTTATCTGTGTTAAAATTAAATTGCACTCGCATTATATGACTGCAATCCGATTTTTATGAAGACAGACATAGACTTGCATGGGCGATTTTTGTCCGAAAATTGCAGCAAAATAGGACATGTAGCAATTTTTCTTCCTCAGAATTTTTGTGCGAATGTCTCCATTTAAAATTATATGCTTCTTTTCTGTCCAATTTTTGAACTGATCCATTCAATTTTGTACCAACTTTTTTAGTCCGTAAATCGGATGGAAAAATTCTTCGTGTGAATTTAACCCTTAGGGACCTTTCACACACGTGGAATATTTCTTGGGTGCAATTCGGATCGGACAGCATATGGACATCCCATCTGTGTGCTGTTCGATGTGCAGAACCCCACACATTGACATGTACTATTTTTGTTCAAGAATCAGACAAGAATAGGACATACTGCAAATAAATGGGTGTTTTTTCTGTCTGATTTTCGGACCAACTTTTCAGTATGAACATCAGATGGAATACATGTCCGTGTGGTTAGACCCAAAAGATGTAGAAAATTCTGCCTCAAAAACCACATGTATGTATGTGAGTATTGGAGCAAGAATACACAGCAGTAGATTAAGCTGCGTCTTTAGGCGTGTCTTGCAGAAGTATTACTTATGTGGGAAAGGTCCCTTAGGGAATATTCACACAAACAATTTTTCCATCTGATTTTTGGATCAAACTGAAAATGGATTGAAAAAAAAGCATATTATTTTAAAAGGCTTTTTTCAGATGTATGATTATTTCAATTGGATGAACAGTCAGGGCAAAAAAAATTGCAGCATTTCCTATTTTGTTATGATTTTTTGACCAAAATCACCTATTCAAGTGTAAAGGTGCAAATAAAAAAAAAAACAGATTGCCCCCATTTGATGCAATTCTGATCCGTCTTTATCTCATGTAACCATGATAGCCATAAAAAAGTATGCAGAATTTAATTACATCATGTAGCCCATAATGCATTTTTTACGAGTGTAAAAATCAGATGCAAAATGGATGTAAGTCGTGCGTAAAAATCACAGAAATGCAAACAAAATCATATAAATATCACACAAAAAAAATTGGTCCAATTTTTCAGGACCGGGGGAAAAAATGTGTGTAAGGATACACCCTGAATGTAATTATAATGAATAATCGACCAATAATTCTGAATTTCAAAAAAATCACCATTCATCTCATCAAGTAATCAGAATAAAAATCAAGCTGCAAGAAATTCTTTGGAAGTACAAAAAGAAAAGTTTAATTGCTGCATTTGTTGTCAGTGAACCCCAAGTCAACGTTATTGCACGTTTTCAATTCCAATGCATAAAATCAAGTAATATGTAAGTAGTAGATATGCAGTTAATTAATACAAAATAGGATAAAAAGTCCAAGAGTCTTTAGCAGATCTCCATCAGACAAGTCCAGACATCTGAGACCTTATATAGGGCACTGAGTTGGGGAAAGTGGCAAGGGGGTAATTGACAGCACTGGAGAAGCCTACCAATGGCGGAGAGATATGTGGTAGGCTGAAGCCCAAGGAATTTGCAGGAGAGTTTTCATGGTACAATATAGGGACCCTTACTATCCTTTGGGTTGTGTGGGACATGTTGGCAGCCTCGAGGTCTGCAGCAAGTTGTCTTTTCCATTTATTCCTGCGGTTCTGGAACCAGATTTTGACCTGGGTCTCTGTGAGGTGGAGGGAGGCTGCCAGCCCTGCTCTCTCAGAGCTGCTTAGGTACCTCTTCACATCAAAGGTTGATTCCAGCTGGAAGACTTGGCTCCTGCTGAAGACAGTGCGAGTTTTCTTCTTTCTGGAGGATTTCTGGTCTAAGTCCTGTTCCAATTTTTCCTCTTCTTTACACTGGAAACCCTCCTCTCTTTTGTCTTCTGATCCATCACTGTGCTGTTTTCTGTAGGTCCTGCATTGTCTCTCTGAACCTTCTGACATCTCCGGAGAATCTCTGTCACTAGCTGAAAGAAAGGGAACAGGACATGAAAAAATATTCTTAAAATAGGATTTAATGCAAATTATTTTATAATAATTGGATACAACACACATACAATCATAAAAAACACTGGTAACATTAGTCAAATGCTGCCAATGAGCAGATCCCGACAAGTAAAGGGGTAAACGGAAAGATGTCTTGTGGGACTTCGGGCTTCATGGCGGCTGCTGGGGAACGTCTTGAATATATCTTATAGATTATGGATAGAGGATAGACAGATTGATGTGTCTGCAGAAAGTTTCGAAAATGGTTATGTATTCTTAAAGTTCTCCTCTTCAGCACTGAATAAAGGTCTACATATACACAGCAAGCCACACACTATACATTACATACACACACACACACACTAATATATATATATATATATATATATATATATATATATATATATATATATATATATATATATATAGTGAGCAAGTGAAGGAGAGGGATCATTTCTGCACACAGGATTTTTTCCCTGGATACAAACAATGTCTGGGAGAGTTCTTGTATAGGCCTAAGTACTTGTGGCTGCGGCACTGAGACGTGAAAGCAGCAGTTTAGTCTAAAGTGTGATGATTTTGAAGTCACAAGACTATCCAACTTCCAATTCCCTTCTCAGCCCTGCTATAAGTATATCTTAATTAGAAAGATAACAGAACTTTCCATTAAAAATACCGTTATTTATTTGCACTATTACCCTTCTCAGATTAGAAGTTAATCTTTGTAGAGTGATCCTAAGCAACTCCTAGAGGTCATCATCATGATAATCATCATCATTCCTCAGCACAAAGACATGTTCCTACTGAAACTGATTTTTACAACAGTAACCCTAATAACAGGTCCTTTATCATAAAGATGAGCTAATATGGCAGCTTTCCCTGAGGCCACGTAGATAAATCATTATACAGACATAATCCTTCAATGTTACACCTGAGTCCTCCTCATTCTCTGCTCAGACTTTGACAAACTTCAGTCTTTGAGTCTTTAGGGCGAGAACTGTGAGTAATCGCTTCATAAGTGAGCAATATAAAGGTACGTTCTAAAGGGTAATAATAGACTCATAGAGGTGGCATACGAGTGAATTCACAGTGTATGTGTATGCATGTGTACATACACACACACTCTCTCTGTATCACACTGTAGATATAATATGCTAGCATTCCATTATTACCATTATACGTACTATAGCTAGTAATATTACCACGACTACTGCTATATTAGTATTGATACATTATTCTTTAGTATATTATATATATTTTTATTCCTACTTTTTCTATTTGAACATGATGTATATTATTACTACTGTAAATATATTGTATGCTTGTTATACTTAACATAACACACATACTGCTACTACTATGACAAGAGCATTCGATGCACTCATTTGTAGTATTGTCACTACTGCTACTATGTTAACATTACATGCATGAATACTCTTAACATTATCACGACGACTTATATTATTACTTCTACATGATAATTGTATATATTATTATTATTATTATTAAAATTACTACAACTGCCACTAGTACTACTACTACTACTACTACTACTACTACTACTACTACTACTTTACTACTTCATATACGTTGCATTATTATGTTCAGTTTAATTACACTAGTACTTCTATTACTACAGATGATTGTTGCATTGTAATTCTTCCTTTTATTATGATAATATGAATATTCCATGCATTATTAGTACTTCTACTACATGTTCACTACATGCAGTATTATTTTCAATGTAATTACAACTAGTACTTCTATTACTACATGATCATATCTTACATTGTGATTCTTCTTTGTTATTATATGAAGATTGTATGCATTGTTACTCTTAAATCACTACTAGTATTATTTCTACTATATGACCTTCGCTTATATTGTAATTCTTACTATTACTGCTATAATATGAACATTTTATGCATTACTACTTTTAAATAATTACTATTATTACTTCTACTACATGTTCATTGCATGCATTAGTATTGCTATTAGTTGTGCTTGGTCTGATTTTTATATTATTACTCATTATATTCTTACTATTACATCACACAACATTTATGTACAACATGGCTTCCTAGAAGTCCATTATTTCCTTCTAGGAGGAAGTCAGGAAACATGAAAAATTCATCGTGTATGGATCGCTCATGATAATAAATAATAACAACCACATCATCACAAGGGCTCTGGGGTGCTGACACTTACTTTCCGGACTGGTGCATCCGATGTAGGTGGCCTGTGCCTTCCTGTACCACTCCATGGTATTTTCTCTGAGAGGATAGCTGCCCTGGGAGTTGTAGTTGTATGGAGAGAGTTGGCAGCATACTGTAGTGAAATGGCTGCCCGCTGGCCGCACCGTGGGCTCATCCTCTGGGCTTGCTGTCTTTTTCTTGTCTTCTTTAGCCTCCGTGCCCAGTAGATTTTCGATGAAGAAGGAGGACACCCTGGCTGGGGTTGAACCCTGGTTCTCCGTGGAGTCATCAGGCATCTTGGCAGTGATGATGGCAATAGAGGAGATGGTTGAAATGCGCAATGATGATGCGTAAAGCTGGGCGCACCACAGTGGTTGTCTATAGGAGGAGATGCTGGGGGCAGCCTGCTCTGTGAGCAATCATTTCACATTGCTGCATGGAAAGAGAAGAAGAAGCCTCCCGCTAGTCCTGCTCTCCCAGCTCGCATGCACATAGGAGAAGGCAGCACAAATCTCTTGCAACTTAAACGCTTTTCTGCAGAATTCTCCAATTGGATGAGCTTGATGAACAAATTGGATTATTGAAGGAAAATAAGGAGAATTACTCCCGATGAGTTGACTTCTCTGTGCTTAGTAGTGTGTGCCTGGGGGCCCTACAAGTGCCTTGTCAGTCAGGAGCTTTATTTAGGTCAATTAGGGAAGCAAATCAAACTGCAGGAGAGAGAGAAAGGGAGAGAGAGGCAAATGCTGGAATTCCCAGGAGTGAAGAGAGGAGGGGAGATAAAGGGCTGGAGAGGGAAGGGGAGGAGATGGAGAGAAGCTCAAGGGGGTGAGGTTAAAGGACTAAAAAAAGAGAGAGGAAGAGAGAGGCAGTGGGTGTGTGAAACAGAAAGTAAGGAGGACAACAAATACACATAGGAGAGACTGCAGCAGGTGAATGGAGTGGAAAAGAATAGCCAGAATCATCCTTAGCAATAGCTTTGTGAGTGTTGCATACTGACAGAGCAGAGCTGAGTTTGCGATTGAACACTATGGGGGTATAGTGTTTATGCACATAATGTGGAGACATAATTATGCGACACAGTAGGAGTATTACAACGCACAATGAAAAATAATTAAAAACTCGTCTTTGCTACAGTATTATCACCATGCACTTCACAATAGCTTGCATTTAGAATTCCTGCTCATTCTAGTTACTGGGGATCTGCAAATGGTTAAACGTAACACAATAGTTGTTAGCTAGCCCTTAGCGACTGAGGTGGCCTCTTAAGTGTCTCTCAAATTGGAGTAAATGCCACAGGCAAGTGACCCTGGCATAGGCACCCTGCCCGCCTCCTTGTCCTGCTTTCTAAGAAACTAGCCGCCCTGTTTCCTGTGTCTATCACGTCTAATTTCACAAGCTTTTAACTGCAAAACACTACATATCATATGGGCTGATTACTTCTGATAGTTGCAAGGAATGATAGATAGATAGATAGATAGTGAGTTAACATCGTAGGCATTGTAAGCTATACGCTATACTCCCTCGAGGATAGTCCCTTTAATGGCTCACCTAGTGACCCCCCCCCCTCTCTTAATGCATATATATATATATATATATATATATATATATATATATATATATATATATATATATATATATATATGTATATATATATATAAACTATGCTTTACAATTCCCTTCCTTTCCCTGTATTCTTGTCTGCTGGGGTTGTTCGGGTGCCCAAGGGCTCAGCATAGCCTCTGCAGCCAGTCAGTGTGTTGCACAAAGCCTATGTAGTCATTTTCCCAGCCACAGCCTGATCCTGGGGCTCCTGCACATCTATTGAGCTGGGTGAGAGATGTCCAGTCTAGCAGAAAACCAATCGCTTTTGACATTAAATGTTGCACACTCCAACGGTTCCTCCACGTTATGTAAAGATGTCAGTCAATGTGTTTTTCCTCCCTGTGCTGAAGTTTAAGCTGTTGGTAATAATAAGTTGCTTTGCTCATGCGGCCCATTGACTGTTATCAGAGCTGTGTATTAATGTTTAATTCTCTGGGATAGGTGGGAGCAGATTTAAAAGAGACAAGTGGGAGCAGAAAAGCAGACCCTTGGAGCATGTAAGTAGCCAGTCTTCCAGCCTCTCCCCTCTTTATGCATGATGGGTTTCTTGATGAGGATGAGGATCCCCCTGCAGATGACACATCTACCCAATATCTATTATTAATTGGGCTTGGAGCACACAGGAGCAGGGCTGAGGTAGTAGCACTTTCCTTATGCTTAAATGTACCTAGTTAATATTTCAGGCTGAGTTTGGAGCATGGTTGTACAAGGCTGTTTTAAAACTTGTATTGTCTTTAACAATCATCAAGTGAGAAACTGCTACTTAATAGGCTCACCAGGATATGCAAGGCTTGCAGGGTGTATACAAAATGATGGGCATAGAGGGAACCACTGTTTATGGGCACCGTGCACTCTGGTATTCTGCTAGATATAATTCATAATATAGCTGTAATTAAATCTTATAATCTGGACAGCTGGACACAATTATGTATGAACTCTGCATAAACCAAGCTCAGCCATATATATATATATATATATATATATATATATATATATATATATATATATATATATATATATATATATATATATATATGCACACGCACGTGTCTTCTATCTATATGTAGAAAAGATAATAAATTGTGTGTGATAGCTACTACATTTGCATGCATCAGGTAATAGATAGATAGATAGATAGATAGATAGATAGATAGATAGATAGATTCTTCATGGCTGCAATGTTTGTGCATAGCGATAATCACGAATCCTGGAAATAATGTCAATGGTTTGCTTTTAGACAACATATTACAATATATGCCCGAGGCGAGCAATGATGCAGAAAATGCATAAGATCCCGTAGCAGCAAATGATATTGTATGTGTTCTTATAATGTATTAGAAGTGTATCTGTTACTTTGTCAGTTTTCCAGAAAATTGAAATATCTGTAAAAGTGATAATACAAATTCCTCTAACCTGAAATGGACACAGATAAAAAGTTGGACTATAAATATGTTTCTGAATTGTTACAACTACCTAGATCCCTCTAAAAAAGGAAATACAATTTTACAGTAATTGTCGGTAATTTCGAAATGCGGTAGATATTAAGGTAAAAATAAAGACGCTCATTATACCTAATTGGGGACCTATAATACTGCGATATAACTGCACAGCTAATAATACCACGTAGGGCAGAATTAGCTCATTATACATGAATTTAAAGGAGGAGGATATGTTGCACATTTAATAGATGGAGGAAATTGATGATCATACGTTTCGATAAGTGGAGGAGCAAGAGATGGATTAGCTCAGGGTTGGGCCCATACATGTTGTGATCCATCACTCTCCGGGCTGTGGTGGTAAATATCATGAGAGGCTCTGGGGTAATGGGTTACAGGTGCACTGTAAATGATGATGAATTTTCTTTCATTCTCTCATGAACATATGAAAGGATGAAAGGACAGAAGACTCCGCAGTGCAGGGAAAAAGCACAAATTATTCTACATATGAACTCTTCATCCAGAGGGATTATGAGAAGCAGGTTTTCTCTATGGAGATTGGAGGACACAGTAATAATAGCTACACTGTAGTTCTTCCCACAGTCTTTGCAAAGTGCACCTCACCCACTGGTAGACCCGGAGCATCCATTTACTAAAGTAGCGTTCATAGACTTCAGTGGGTGCCTTATAATAGTTAATGTGTCTAATATGAGTAAGTGGTCACTTTGCTGGGTGATAATAATTTAGCACCATAGTTCAGTCAGTGCATCCAGATTATCAGCACTGGGGAACTGGCTCACTGCACAGGGTTGGTCTACCCTGGATATAAAGGACAGCCCTGTCCTGTTGGTAGGATAAGTTCTATCCAAATTCCTTAATGTTCTGTATTGTATGAAAATATTGGTTCTAACTTGATCCTCAATAAGAATTTTTCCAGTGAGACAGAGAACACGTGTGAACCAGGAGTTTGTCTATATCCAGATAAGACAGAGATGTACAATAGTGAGGAGACAGGTCATTAACTTGGGGTCCACATGTGGGCTTGGTGCAGGGAGCTTTTGGAAGTATCTGGACTTGGGTAGAATCTGTTTTAAATAAACCAGAAGCATCAATTGCCTGCTATGTACATACCACTGTAGATATAAAATTCACTGGAAAGTTTAGTACTTGCTTTCTAATGTGCATCCTGAGTTCATATGGCAGAGCTTATAGACACAAGCTATTGCTGATACTACAGTGTAGTAAGGAGCAAGTATTGTTACAGTTTATGCTATTACTAATATTTTATTACACTATTCACTGCAGGGTGTAAGGAGCTCCATTCTATAACTTGTAATATGATCTTTCTATGAGTTTTTTTCATTTTTGCTATTGTATTTGCAAATAATAAGGAGCTCTATACAATTTGACAAGCAAGGCTGAGCACACAATGTATCAGTAGCCTCTCATTGTGTTATATAGCAGTTTGGTTTTATATCATTAATCAGGGTTGGATATAAGCAAAAGTAGCAATTGCCCTTAAACCTTCAATCTTAACATTCTTCCTAGCTGCTTATCTCAAGATCACTTCATGGTGCATTATATGGTACTATTATATAGTTACTGTATGGCAGCATAATGTGGGTACTAGATGGTATTGTTATTTGGCATTGCATAAAGGAATTATTTAGGCTCAATATATCACTATTAGGCCTTAGTCAGACGGGCGTTTTTTCGCGCGATTTGCGCATGCGCATGCGTCCGGCGATTTTTGATAAAACCATTGCTTTGCAATGGTATCGGACACATGAGCGCTTTTTATGCGCTCGTCCGATAAATTATAGAACAGAAATCGCAGATCGCACCTATCTGCGATTCCTGTTCTCTTCTCTATATGCGCTCAATGGGGCCGGCGGCAGCAGCGCCGACCCCATTGAGAACATATAGAAGACAAATCATTCTTCTCTGCCACAGCTGTAACAGCTGTGGCAGAGAAGAACGATGTTTGCCCATTTAATTCAATGGAGCCGGTAATACAGACTGACTCACACCCCCTTCACACCCACTGCAGGCCGGCCGCGCGGAACTCCGGCTGCCGGGAGCAGGTGAGTATATATATATATTTTATTTTAACACTTTTCTGGATGAATTGCAGGGAAGGGCTTATATATTTAAGCTCTTCCTGACAATTCATCCCACACTCGCCCGCAGCGCATTGCTTTCAATGGAGCCGGCTGTATTGCCGGCTCCATTGAATGCAATGCGCTGGACAGCTCTGGCCCGTTTCTAATGAAACCCGGCTAGGAGCAGATTTTCGGGCGATTTTCGGGCACCGGTCACGCGATTAGCGGATGAGCATCCGTCATGCGATCCGCAAATCGTGCGAAAAAACACCCGTCTGACTAAGGCCTTATGTAGTAGCATTATGATTGCATTGCATATTTCCAAAAAATACAGAGAGGGACATACTCAATTTGTCACAGTGTTGGCTGCACCATGACTTCCAGGTTTAACATGGCTCCAGGTGGCACATGCATTGTATTATTCAGCACTGAATGCCAAGGGAGTAGCATCTTCCTCTGGTGCTAGTGCTGATAGGCAGGCTGGGTTATCTGTTAACCCAGTGAGTCTATAAATTGTAGTTAAAGTATATATAAACCGGCCCATTTTTTTCTATGGGTGCCAATTATACAGCTTATATTTTAACCACTTGATGTGCCAGAGTATTTACCATTTAAGTACTCATTGGTTTCAGTATTTTGGGATTAGGAGGTCAGCTAGGTTATTACGTTGTCTTAGTTACGTTCAGTGTTCAGCGCAGTTGTCTTCAGTTAAGGGTTCGTTCACATGGACATAAAAATCACGTGAAAGTTAGCCGAGGAAAAAAATCGTGGCTAACTCTCTGGAAAAGTGTGTGAATGGACGATTTTCCACAATTAAGTCCTGGGCTTAGTTAGTGTTGAAATCGCGCATTCACTCAATCACAAGCTGTGTGTTGCGGAAAAAAAGTGCTGCTGCTCCGGAAGGAGAAAAAAGAAGAAGGGAAGCCCCGTGGGGCTTCCCTTCACTGCCGGGGACTCCCTTCATCTTAGCAGGGATGGAGGGGTTTCCCTGCAGGGGAGATGAAGGGAATCCCCAGCAGTGGGGAATCCCTCTATCTCACCTGCAGGGAAACCCCTTCCTCCCTGCTGCTGGAGAATCCTTTCATCTCCCTTTGCCAGCCAGCTCACATAGTCTTCCTTATGAGTCTATGGAGGCTTCTGCAATTTTCTCCCAAAAGATAGCTCAAGACCTATTTTTTCATGCAGCAGGGAATTTCAGTTGCTGATGTCCTATCTGTTTTTGTGCAATTTTTTCGTGCGGCTTAAAATTGTTCATCTGAACATTTCCTTGGGTAACCATTAGTTCTATTAGTTGCAATTTTTTAGCACATGTAACTTAGCTATGTAAAATCGGCCATGTGAATAAGGCCTATGGGTTGTGCTGTTTAGGGGAAATTCATATAGTCAAAAGACCCTTATTATCAGTTACTGGTTTGATTCCATCTATTTTGCCATTCACTTGGTGCAATCTACTTGAAAAAATACATGATACAATTTTTGTTAATGGGCCTCTACAGGCCTTGACCATTCTTGTTAATAATGTGGTAATGATTAGTGCCAATCGCTTTTGGTCATTTAGACCCAGAGATTATTATTAGATGTGGACTCAATGTAGCAGATGGCGCAAAATCATATTGTGTAAACGCACCTCACAAGAAGATAATTCTGCACTACCAACATATATGAATACAATTGCTTGTAACCAATACAATTCTGTTCTGTAGGGCTGACATGTATCATACATGCTATAACATTTATATACCATTACGTGTTTAAGAAAATTGACCTGGAAGTTTCCCTCTAGGTCAGTGCAAAAATAAAGCTGTTATACCTTTGCAAGTACCGGAAATATTTTGCACACTGCAATTGTTACAAAAGGGCCAAACTACACTGACAGATTAAAGCAGTTGTCTGATGTCAGGCAAAACCTGAATTAGGTAAAACACATAAAGAATAGTAAAATGACATTGACATTCAGTTGTAGGCTGTTGCCACAATTTTTTCCCAGTCCCTCTTGGTCCTATGCATTCCCACTAGAGGGCTGTGATTTCCAGTTGCTACAAGCCACATAGAATTTTATGAAAAATGATGTTGTGTCCCACTAGAAGATGCAGCTACATGAGATTACATCACTATGGACATAATATCACTGAGACCTGCCCATACCCAGGCCTAGCAGGGACTGGAAGCTGTGCAAGATGGGAACAATATTCAATGGTAAGTAGATTAGCCTTTTTTTTATTACTGGCCAACCTGTAGACAACCATTGATGCCATCAGAATGAAATAAATCATACAGTGTTAACCCAAAGATATTCTACATAAGAAAGCAAGAGTACTGCCTGTAGTATTTAATGGGTTCATCTCTTTGGGACTGCCTAAAAGAAGCAGAGTATGGCACTAAGCTATCACTAGCAGAGATGAATGGAGCTGTAGTGCACATACTCGGTCACCGCTCCATCCATACAAGGGGTATGGGAAATCAGTTCTTGTTATTGGCAGGGATCCCAGCAGTTGGACCCCCCACCTCTCAGACACATCCCTATCCTGTAGATAACTAGGGGATAACTTTAGATCTGGGGATATGTATTTTCTTCTTTAAATTAAACTTTATTGAACTTTTTTTATGCAGTTTATTCATCCCTCAAGGGGATTTGAAGATGCAATTGTTCAATCGCTAGGATAGTACACTGCATTACTTATGTAGTGCATTCTACAAAGCTTATGACAGCAGCCTATTAGACTCTACTAGAAGCGGAGTCTAATAGGCTGCGTTACATGGCAGACATGGGGGCCTTTGTCAGACCTTCAGCTGCCATGGGAACCCATTAAAATCTTGCAAACACACTGCGGGGTGAGTCCCCTTCCCCTGTCATCTGCTTACTTGCTACAGTTGCTATTAATTGTAGTATGTAAGGGGATTAAACTGCCAGGATTTGAGGCTTCTCCACTCATGACAGTTAGAGAAGGAGCCTGGTTGTCAGTAGTCAGCCAAGTCACTGCCTTAAAAAGATGTAGGGGTAGTTTTAGGTCCCCTTCACATAGGAGTATTTGCATTAGATTTCAATGGGTTCATTCACATGCACATTTTTTTCCTGCGCATAGTTCAGTCACGCCAAAAAAAAATACAGCACGCTGTAATTTCCTGCGCATTTCTGCACCCAAAGCCCCCAAAGAGGTTAATGGCGATGCGCAAATGCGCACACAATATGTTAGGAGACACTAACGCATAATTGTGCTTCAAAAAGAATGCATCTGGAACTCATTAAACTAATTAGCCATTTCAATCCGCGTGTCTTTGCTGCGCACAAATGAACATGCCTTGCAGGTGCAAAAAGTATTGTGAAATACATCGATGTGCACGCTCTGTCCGCAATAAAACTGCACATACACTCATGTGAAGGGGGCCTTAAAGCCCATTAGTGAGCTCAGTGATGAGGTGTGTTTGCCATCACTAAGGGGTTAATTGCTTTACAATGGGGTTTGTTGTGTTAAGGTAAGAGAATAATAGTCTTTTAACGCTTTTGATTAGATAACTTTTCACAAAATGTTATCACACAAGTTAAACTTGGCTACTTCAGTATTTCTGCAAACTCTACTTAGATGAATGGGACAGTTGCAGAAATATCTGCAGCAAATTGTAAGCACTCTATATCCTAATAGTCCAAATCAAGCCAGAACAAATGAATGTGATTGATTTCTATACTATGGCAGAGTCATAAAATGTGATAATCGGTGCATATATTGATTACAATTTCTCTAATTGCAATAGAAAAAGTGTATGGGTAATTTCAACTGTGATCTACAGCACCATCTACTGGACAAAACCTGCAGTCACACACTTTTCTACTAGTCTGCAAATTTTACAATATAAAAAATACATCTGGGGCCATTGGATTCTAAATTTCATATTTTTCCCCCTAAAATATTCTATTGTCACAATTTAATCCTGCGTTTGCAGGCAAAATCCAAACAATATTTAGGACGCATTCACATGGATGTATCTGTTTGTATTACATCTGTATTTTTCATGCACACAGCATTCATTTTGATTGTTGTATTCAGCAGTGCATTTTATTATGCGGGTATTTTATTTGCATAGCAAAAAAAAATTGCAGCATGTCCTATTGTGGTCCGAAGTCGCCCAATAAAGTCAATTGCATGCGTATTCACTGCGTTTTTTACACATATTGCCAGGAATCAGTGAAAAAAGTGACATCAATTGCATATACCCGTGTGCATGAGGCCTAATAATACTTATTACCTATAATAAGGTGCAGTTGCAGCCAGGGCCTAGGGCTTGAGGGGCCTAATGACAAAGTGCCGGTTGGCGTTCCCTGGCACCTAGGCCCGCCAGCCAGGCACCACTTACATAGCTATACCTCTGGTCTTTATTGTTACTATAGTTATGTTATGCCGAAATGGTTGTAAGATTCCCATTTTGGGCTAAATGGCACACTTTTTTCTACTGGATTAGTTATGGCATGAGTGCAATCTGTTGCCAAATCTACATGATTTCAACCACATGGTCTATAGGTAAGGGTGATTTCACATCTGCACTCGGGGATGCCATTTTCCAGCTCCGTTCAGGGCACTGAAAAAGGGAATCCCCTGGCCAAACGGCCCGTCTTATGATGGAATTGAACAGCTCCGAACAGACCCCATTGACTATAATGGGGTCATTCATTTTCCACTTCGCTGCCTGGCCTTTTGCCGTATGCAGCGTTTTTTCTGCCAGTATTTTTTGCGAGTTTTGCGACGGAAGCTCCAAGCGGAGGTCCCAGCATAGATGTGAAGCCACCCTAACCCGTCTTACTCAGATTTCTGCATGCTAAATCACCTAGTCATGCAGTAAAGCAATCCCCGCTCTTGTATTGCCTCCTAAACAGACAGATTCACCATCTTTTGCTTCTAGCATAACTATCGCTGGTAAAATGACTGTAAGTGCTCTATAAAACTAATGAATTCCCTTAACTGCTCTGAAAATGCTTCCAAATGATCTCTGGGAGGTTCTATCATTGTCTGTAAAATGCATATTTTTATTCATTGTTCCCTATACACTTGTCTCAGATCTTTTAAATTAACTTGCAGGGATTTATATGAACGCTGATACACAGGAGAATATATAGTAAAGCCTAGGAAGAAGTCAAACTCTGTCCCTGGTGGAGTTAGTGGAGTTTTACTCTGCAGGGACCACATGCTGGTTATCATATATTTCTGGATTGCCTTCTATATTGAATTGCTATACTGGGACAGAGGTAGCAGTCATACCCAGCTCTGGTGTCTAAGGGCCCTTTTACATGGGCTGACAAATCATCCAGATGCCCACAATTAGCGGGAATCGGAATGGTTATAGTTCAGGGTAAATGCATGCCCCGACTGGACGATGAACGATAAATTCACTTGTCATTCAGTTTATGCTGCATAAAAACTGAACAACGAATTGGCCGTGTGAACAGGCAGTCAGCCATCTATTAACGACTGCCTGTTTACTGTGAATGGACACAGGCGGGCTTGAACGATCCCCAGCCCACTTTGCCTCTATTTACTGGTGATGATTGTCCATTTCTAAAAGCACAATAACGATTATCACCAGGACAAACAATTTTAGTAGATTCAATCGAGACAAGCTGTCCGAGTTTTGGGTTCATACCAAACCAAACTTTTAGCAAAGTTTGTCCCAAAACAGTGTTTGGCTGTTTCGGTTCTCCCAAAGGACATCATGTAATGATTCACTTTCCCTATGGTGTCACTGCAGAAAAAACTGAACAATCGCCAAAAAGTTTCCTCATAGACTATAGCGATCAGTGATTAGCTTGTTTTCAAGAGACTCTGTCCAAAGTGGGAACTCCTTTAATGACAAAGACTGTCAAAATAAAAGACGGTTTTTGGTTAAAGTTGCAGTAGGGTGCATGCATCATAGATGGAGAATTCTACTGTATATTTTAGGCATATATGATCCCATGTTTTAAGTGAATCTTTTTCAGATGGCTTCACAGTGTAGATTATGAAGACATATCTTAGGTTACACAACATATACATACATAAGATATGTGGAAATCTGTGTCACACAGGTTAACCTGAAACAGCCAGCTACCAAGGACTCAGCTCCCGGCTCTTTCACGTCAATGTGGAAATAATTAGGCTTTGACAGCTTTTGGGGTCTTTAACTTATTTATGATACAAATCATTCATGTCATGTTCAGTTTGGAGACTCAGGGAGACCTTTTTGAACCTTTCTAAACTTGTCTGAAGTTATGGAAAGGGAAGAATGATACAGATATTAATCAGGTCCATTACAACATTTTCAAAGGGTGTCCCAGTTTTATTCCTTGCACGGTAGTGGACGTAACTGCAACCAGCGACTTAGAAGTTTGGAATTTGGTCACTTAGAGAGAAGTATGACTGGTCTTTTTAGCTTAATACATTCTCAGCCCATCTTACACCAGGATTTGAAGTTAGGAGAGAAAATGAAAACCAGGCAAAGTCCTCACCAGTGTAAGATAGCTGCAGGGCAGACTCCAGTTCCCATAAGATCTGCCACTTCAGCTCTGGGCACGGGTTTTGTCCTTTAGTTTGATAGGGTTCACAGAGGGCCAGAACATCTGAGAGATGGAGACTGGCTGTGCTTTCTGTAAAGCAAACAAATAATGACAGTGTGATGACCTTGATCTGGGTAAAGCTGCAAACAATATGTATTGCAATTACCCAACTCTATTGCCACTTATAGCATTGCATTTAAGGCCAATAGCATTTTTATGGCAAAAGTGGCACAAATACTTGATCCCACAATTAATCTATGCAGACAGTGTCAGATTTGGAATCCTTGAGCCTACCAGAGGACATGATGCTGAGAGTCCACCTTCAATTCATACAAAACATGTGCTTTTTTAATTGCATTGTAAAAAGAGATGAGCGAGCATACTAGCTAAGGACAATTACTCGAGCGAGCATTGTCCTTAGCGAGTACCTGCCCGCTCGGAAGAAAATGTTCGGCTGCCGGCGCGGGGGAGAGGTGAGTTGCAGCAGTGAGCAGGGGGGAGCGGGGGGGGGGGGGAGAGAGATCTCCCCTCCGTTCCTCCCCGCCCGCCGCCGACAGCCGAACCTTTTCTTCTGAGCAAGCAGGTACTCGCTAAGGGCAATGCTCAATCGAGTAATTGCCCTTAGCGAGTATGCTCGCTAATCTCTAATTGTAAACTTTCTTGCTATCCAGTGGTATACATAGAGCTTATGGGGCCCCATAGCTATAGTCAGAATTGGGTCTCCTGCACCCCCAGGCATGCACTCAGGATACTGATTGTACAAAACTATAAATGTGTTTGCATGGCACGATTTTTCATTAGATCTGATTCAATAACTGTCACATGGTAATGATCTCTAGCGACGGTTAGCAGTTGATATCAATGTCATTGCAATTTCAATTAATCTGACGTGTTAAAAAAAATCAGATACTTGTGCCTTTATCATGCACTGATGATAACATACTATCATGTATATACTGTGTATGACCACATATTATAGTTCAAAATGTTTAAAAATAAAAGTCACCTTATGGGACTATAAAAAAGTTAAATAAAGAAATTATAATTGCAAAAGAGTAAAACTGCTAAGAAAAAAATGGAGTTCCCACTTTTATTCTTAGTTTTTTTCTTTTTAATTAAATAAAAGTAATGTTAAAAACACGTACACATTAGATATCTTTGTACCCACCCATACAATAATGGCATAGCATCTACTGACATGAATGATGAATACAAGAAGGGAAAGCAAAAAGAAAACATTGGCAGAATTGCATTTTATATATCTTGTGATACTAGAAAAAAATTACTAGAAAATATATTTTACAATTTATCTGAAAATCATGTCTAAAAAATGTGCTACCTGTTCCTTAAGACATACGGCTTCAAGTAGCTACATTAAAAGAAGTAATACATACATTGTGGTCTATGAAATATGAGGAGGCAAAAATGAATAATTTCCTTTAGGGCCAAAATTGTCTTGGTTCTTAAATGAATTTGCAAAAATGGGAAAAAAAAGACTTCAGAATGGAAAATAATAATAATAATAATATCAATAATAGTTATTTTATCAATTGATGATCTGTTGTTGTTTTTATTTTATTTTGCAATAGCACCACCTAGAGGAAGCATTTATAATAACTTTCAAGAAAACTTACAGGAAGGACAGTTAGCTTGTAGTAATGCATTTCATTTAAATTAGTTATACTTCAAATCATCAAGAATAGTTTATATTCTTGACGGCAAGAAATACAATTAATGTATATTTAATGTAAAGTTAAAAAGTCATAACTTCCTTTCTTGAAATGATCACTGGGAATTCTGTTTGCTATAAAGAGGTTCTGGATACCTTCCACTCTTAAGGCATCATTAGACATTAGTAATTAGCACACAAAATGATGACACATTAGGCATACAATGAAAGGTAAAAGTTATAGAGGAAAAAAATACATTTCCAAGGTGCTTTGTGCACTATGAAGGGAATTTATCAATCGGCTTGTAATGGTGTAGAAAGCTCACAAATTATGATGCACGCCATATGTGCGCTATAAATTGTGAATTTTTATGTCTTGTTCTACATTTGAAAAATGACAAGAAAAGTAAGTGGTGTTTATCTAGACTGACAGATTTACTGTCACTTAAACCAGAAATTGATGCAAATAAAATCTCAAAACGAAACCTGCTTTTAGCAGGCATAGATTTCTATTTCTATTGTAAGTACAGCCAAATATGCGCCACATTTATTAATAACTAATAAAAATAGTACAGAGATTAGCAAACTATGGAGAACTACACAGACAAATTTGACAGAATCACCCAAAATGGCTTGGTCCTTCAAGTGGAGTACCCGCTCTGAAAAAGGCAACCCCACCGCTGACAGAAACCGCTTGTCTGAATACTAGAATAACAGAGAACTTTAATGGATTCTCACAGGTGTGACCGACACACAGACAGTAGAATCAGCACCTTTTGAACCAAGGGGCAGGTTTACTGTATATACCTTATACTTTTACTGATAAGCTGACTGGGTTAACTGACAATTCATGCACAGGATGTAAATATACATACTGTTGCCTAAAGCAGCAGGCAGACAGAACATAAACTTATCTCCCCTAGCACTAAGGGGCTAATTAAACTCTTCTATTAGGTTCTTTATCTCTACAGGAAATAAAATGGCTGCATGTTACTGGGCTGTACAGGAGAAGTTGTCAAAATCACTCCCCTGTTGATGGAGTGCCACTGAAAATGCTATCAGAGAACTCCCCATTAACATTCAAGGGGTTGTCAAGAGTAAAAACCATGGCTGCTTTATTTGAGAAACTTAGACACACTGGTCTGAGAATTGTGTGTGCCATTGTAGTTCAGTTCTATTGAAGTGAATACCACGGAGCTGGTATACTAAATAACACCTACGGCCAGGAGTAGTTTTTTGGAAAGTACCCTTTTCCAATCATGTACAAATATCTGATATTCCAATCATACAAATATATTTGCTAGTCTAATAAAACAAATACTGCATTCCGCCTTTACTATTCGGTTTATACATGATATTGGCAAAAATTACACAAGGTAAAAGGTTGTATCTAAAATAGTTCCAAATTTGTGCAAAAATGAGCAAAATTTGCCTTCCTACTCTAAAAAGAAGAAAACAAGCAATAAAAGTAGGAGTATCAAAGGCAAGGGTGTGATCACAGGGAATACCTTAGCAGCCAGGTCCTAAAAGAGATCCTGAGGCCTTCTATTGTTATCTGGCTAACAGAACACGCTAGAGCATGGCCTAATATGTTGTCTGTCAGTTTTCCTATAAATGATTGCTGTGTCAAGTGAAGACACAAAAAACTAAATTAAATTAAATGGTCACTAACTTTTCTAACAACTTGTGCTTATGTGATAGCCAGTGTGGTAATTAGCAAAAGTGCAATTTACTTTTTTAACTTAAAATGGGGTTTTTGTTCTGTAAAATCATCCTAAACTGCTGGCCACTAGGGGTCTCCCTTTATTTTAACTTGCTGTACATTGCATTCTGCCAAGGGTGTTTTCTCTGTTACTAGAGAAAGGACAATGACAGAACCGGAAGTCAAGGACTTGATGAATAAGTCTTTGAGAGTAAAGAGGAAGGGAATAGGAGAGAGAGAGACTCAAAATGACATACTGTTAGAGATAACAGTGATTTATTTGCTGCTATTTATTCACATCTCAACTACTCAGTACTGCTGCACACTGTCCTACATGGTGACTTTATGTCTTTGTGTGTGTTACAGACATAGAGCCAACTTTGCAACTTTCTATGTACTGTCTTTAGAAAGCAGCACAGCAGCTAGACTCTTCCCATCAGTTCTGAGAGAACTGAGAATCAGATATACACGTTGCAGGGAATGGGGAAAGGCAGAATACAAGTCATATAATGGTCATAGATAGTGTTATTACTCATGTGCACACACATCGCAGCTTATTCTAAAAAGTCATCTGAAAAGTTACGTATGCTTTAAGTTTAATACAGTTGCTTAAAAAAGTCTCCTCTAAATAATAAATAAACCTTTTTCATTAAAAAGTATATTATTTTACAAGGATAGTTCACCATAAAAATACATTGTACATATTTTGCACCACTGCAATCATATCAACTCACTTTTATTGATACCATTTTGGGAAACATAATGTATTCAATATGTCTTTTCTTTCTTAACATCATGTACCATGTGGTATAAATGATAGGATAATTTTATTTAAAGGGGTTGTCCAACCATAAGCTACTGATAGCCTATCCTTAGGTGGTGGAGGTTTGTTGTTCATGCCCATTGTCGATCAGCTGTTCGCCGGGTCGATGCACTCATGTACTGAACTGAATTCTGTAGGAATCAGACAACTCTGTTCTTACTGTAGTGGCCAGACTTGGAAATGCAGGCCACACTCCCACTGAAATGAATGGGATGGTCGCCTGCAATACCAAGCTTAGCCCCTGCAGTGGAATGGAGTTGTCTGCTTCCTGCAGAAATCAGCTTGGTGCACAAGCACACCACCATGGCAAACAGCTGATTGACAGTGGTCCACAGCCTGGGACCCTCACCAATCTACTATTGATGACTTATCCTGAGGATAGGCCATCAATAGTTTACAACTGGACAACCCCTTAATTACAACTCATCCCACAAAAATCAAATCTCATTTGGTAACATTGTCCAAAAAAAAAAAATGGTATGGCTCTCAGAGGGCATCAACTCAAGAATCACTTCTCTTTCCATAAAACATTTTAATGTTATGCAAAAGTACTAAAGCTAAAAAAAAATCTTCCTTACAACCAAATAAAGTTAATTTGTTATTTTTACTGCAAAAGAATCAGCAAAAAAATGAAAAAAAAACAACGATGGCAGCATTGATACTTTTTTTGCATTCCCATCCAAAAAATGACTAAAGGCTAATCAATAAGTTATATGTGCCCAAAATGGTGCCTTGGTGGCAAAAAAAACCCCAAGACCTCGTAGGGTTATATGGATGAAAAAATATAACTTTACAGTCTTGGAATGTGAGATGGAAAAAACATATTTTAGTCCTTAAAGGAGATGTCTCGAGGAAGCAGTTAATTTTTTTTTTTGCCCAGTCCCCCCCATTAAGTACACATTACTAAGCCCCCCTGTAAATGACATTTCTAGCTGGTTCGTACTTACCGTTCCAGCGTTTCAGCAAGTTATAAAAGTTTCCTCAAGATGGCCGCCGGCTCTTTCCCAGTCGCTCGCTGCAGCCCGACGTGCGCGCTCCCGAGACGCCGCCAGCTGTGTCTCCATGGCAACCGGACGCATCGCAGCCGCCGACCAGACGCCCCGCAGCCGCCGACCAGACAGCAGGTAACCGGCGCTAGCCCCCGGCTCCCCAGCGCTAGTTCCCCCGGCGCAGCGACAGCCCCCCCGGCCTAGCGACAGCCCCCCCCATCGCAGCGACAGCCCCCCCGGCCTAGCGCTAGCTCCCCCGGCGCAGCGACAGCCCCCCCGGCCTAGCGCTAGCTCCCCCGGCGCAGCGACAGCCCCCCCGGCCTAGCGACAGCCCCCCCGGCCTAGCGACAGCCCCCCCCATCGCAGCGACAGCCCCCCCGGCCTAGCGCTAGCTCCCCCGGCCTAGCGACAGCTCCCCCGGCCTAGCGACAGCCCCCCCGGCCTAGCGACAGCCCCCCCGGCCTAGCGACAGCTCCCCCGGCCTAGCGACAGCCCCCCCGGCCTAGCGACAGCCCCCCCCATCGCAGCGACAGCCCCCCCGGCCTAGCGCTAGCCCCCCCGGCCTAGCGACAGCCCCCCCGGCGCAGCCCGGCGCAGCGGCAGCCCCCCCCGGCGCAGCGGCAGCCCCCCCCGGCGCAGCCCGGCGCAGCGGCAGCCCCCCCCGGTGCAGCCCGGCGCAGCGGCAGCCCCCCCCGACCCATCACTTACCTGGGAGGCTTCTCGGGGCTGCTGGGCTGGGCTGGTCTTCTCCGCTGGGCAGCTCCAGTTTCTGCACCTTCCTCTAACAGAGGATGGTGCAGAATGGCCGCTTCAGCGCGCTCCCGAGCAGTGACAGCTCGTCTGCGCATGCGCAGAAGAGCTGTAGCGGGGAGCACACTGAAGCGGCTCGTGCTGAATGGAGAAGACCGGACTGCGCAAGCGCGTCTAAAAAAGCAAGCTGCCAGCGAATTTAGACGGAACCATGGAGACGAGGACGCTAGCAACGGAGCAGGTAAGTGGAATAACTTCTGTATGGCTCATATTTAATGCACAATGTACATTACAAAGTGCATTAATATGGCCATACGGAAGTGTATAACCCCACTTGGTTTCGCGAGACCACCCCTTTAAGGGATTGTATAGGAATCTCAAATTATGATCATTGATCGTGGGGGTCCCACTGCTGAGACCCCCGCCAATCTGGAGAACGAGACTCCCATGTCCCTCTCTTCTGTCACTGCGGGTGTTGCTTCTTCCCACACAGTGAGGAGTGACATCCAGTAAAACCCCACAGTGAGAAGGACAGGGGACACAGAACCACCATTGTTGAGATTAGCAGGGTTCTCAGTGGTGAAACCCTCACCAGTCAGCAAGTTATCCCCTACCCTGTGAATAGGGGATAATGTGATATTCTGGTACAACCCCTTTAAGGCCCACATTGGGCCAGACCTTAGGGGGTTTGATTATTCCTTGCTCAAAAGCACTAGACTGCCTGAAAACCATCAAGGGGTTAATATTGATCCAGACTAATACCCTCCTTGGTGCTGCTCTTACTAATTGTTCTGGTTGTTGTATGCGGTACTTTGCAGAAAAGTAAATACATTATAAAGGAAATGTAAAACACAAAGGAGATTACAGATAAAAGGATGGGGTCATCCCAATATAGTAAATTGTTGGTGCGGGGCTTTCTATAAGATTATGGACACACTGGCTTTTTTATGATTGGTCAGTCTTAGCTGTCGTGCTGTACTCAGTGACTAAAGCTCGGCTTTTTTAGTGGTTGGGGGTTGGAAAGTTCAATTTGTTTGCGTTTTAAAAGCTAATGAGCCAGATCAGAGCAGGAATCAGTACCAGACAGGAATGGAGCAGTTATAGAACTGTAGCAGCTACACATCAGAAATCACTTAGGAACAGATTAAGGGCTTACAGGAAAAAAACACAAGAGCCTCTAATGATAGGGAACAAACTAGGTGACGGGTTTGCTGAGGTCTGTACTTGCTGTAAATACAGTCTAAAACCCTTCATACACATTAGTGAAAATGTATAATCCCCCACCTTCCACCATAGTCTACTTTGTTATATTCTAAAATCCTGGATCGGCAATTGACGGATAAAAAATTACATAGATGATAGATAATACATGCATAAAAGAGTAACATAAAACCTTAATATAAGTAAAACTACAAAACATTAATACAAGTAAAGCAAAAAGAATAGCCTTTTAGGCCTAGTAGCAATGTTAAAGGAACACTGGGCAAAAGCAATCTTTACTGTGTCATTGCAGGGTCAGAGAGGGTAGGGAATGACATAGGGATTCAAGGGTCAGAAAAACGAATCCTTGTGCCTTGCTCTACCCCCTGCACTAGGCATAACACAGTGTATCAGGATTGCACAAACTTCCCTTTAAGGGCTTATTCAGACATGTGTATCTGATCAGAGGCATAATTTAAAGCTCCTGGGCCCCAATGCAAAATGTGTAGCAGGGCCCCTAATTATTATGTTTTATTAATGGTATTGGGCTCCCTATATGGGGAAGAGAGGCCTTATGGGCCCCTTAAAGCTCCTGGACCCGGGTGCGACCGCATCCCCTGCACCCACTATAGTTACGCCCCTGTATCTGATTTTGGTTCATGAAAAATGAACAACTTTAATCTGTGTGAATGTCTGTGTCGCATCCATGTGTGTTGCATACAGAGTCGGCTCTAGGCTTAAGGCCCATTTACACTGGATGAATGTCGGGCAAAGGATGCACGACACTCGTCTCAGTGTGTACTCGCTCCTGTGCTGCTGCACAGGAGCAAGAATCGCTGGCTCGCTCACAGAGCGGCCAGCAGGGGGTTGGGCAGGCTGGAGGAGATTTCACTCCTCGCTATCCCCAGCCTTTCTCCATTCACTTTAGCAGCGGCTGTTCAGTACTGAACGGCTGCTGTTTTCACTGAACGATCATCATTCAGAATTTTAAGCTGTTCGCTATACCAGCAATACTTGCTCCTATGCAGCAGCATGGGAGTGAGTACACACAGGGATGAGTGTCGGGCTTCATTTGCCCGACATTCGTCCAGTGTAAATGGGCCTGTATATGGACCGTTAAGTGATAGAGTCACAGGAGGTTCCCTTAGCAATTTTTAAGCTCTGCTGTCCCCCCTGAGTCATTTATGGGTCCCACTGTGCCTCTGAATCATTTATAGGCCCAATGTGCCCTCTGGGTCATTTATAGGTCCTACTGTACCCTGAGTTATTTATAGGTCCCACTGTGCCCCCTAAACAATTAATAAGGCCCCACTGTGCCTGGCAATAAATGAAAATAAACTTGTATCTGTCATGCTCCCTCTGTGTTCTCCAACCTCTGCCTTGGCGTATTTTGGCCAAGGAGCACATGGAATGACATAGGTGATGCAATTACATAATTGCACTGCCTGTGTGGCAGAAAAGGAAGTGCTCGGCTTCCTGCAGTGCTACTGCCGTAGTCAATTGTATTGCATCTTTAAGATGTGCATACCATTGATCTCAAAGAACATGGACCAGATTGATCCCAAAGTGGGCCCTTCCAGGGTTAGTGGGCTTCGGCACCGGCCCAGGTTGCATATGTCTGTACTTTTTTTTTACCTCTTTGTGTCATCTTCGTTCCTTTTTGTTTTTTTTCTTGTGGGCAAATAAGAAAAAAACCAGGAAGCTGAACTTTTTTATTAGCATTGCTTAGCAGTGATCTATGAAAAATGGAGCACACACAGACATTATGTGTGTGCTCTCCGGTTACCGATTTTGGCACCCATTGACTTGCATTGGTGAATGACCTCTAAGAATTCGGACTAGAATAGGACATGTGATTTTGTTTTTTTTACAAAAGACATGTTTGTGTAGTCCCATTGAATGCAATGGGTCAGTGTGCTGTTCGTATGGAGTCAGTTGCAAACACAGACAGCATATGGGCTTGAAAATTGTGAATAAGCCCTCATACTACAATGTTAAATGATGCCTGGTTACAAGCATTGCCTTACAGCCTTGGGTCCCTGGGATTGAATCTCATTAGGAATAACAGGCACCATCTGGATTTTATCCCATATTCCAGTTACACATTGTTCATACTAGTCATTTTTTCCTGCTGAAGTAAAAACTATAGTTCGCTATTTTTTTTACCATTTCATATACCGGTAGTCCTTGTAAAAAAAAAACTTCAATAGAGAAGATTTACAGAGAAAATGGGCTACATTAGTGAAATCCAATTATATATTAATATAATAATATATTAATTCCTTCAGCAGGAAAACATTTTATATAATAAAATTTATGCTTTTTTTGCTGCATTTTTTTTTAAATTTTAGACATTTTTTGCACTTTTTTGAAAACTATCTAGAAAAATGGTCCTGTCTAATCATAAAATCTGATTGGCAACTGCCAGAATTGGAATTTGCTTAAGTCATGACAGTTAGCTATTTACATGTTGTGATCAAAACAGACTGTGTATCTAAACAGCCAGCTGTACATCGGGCATCTCTTCCGGTGCCCTATCACTACCGTGGGATGCAATCCAGGGGTGCCAATGGGTTAGCATGCCAGCCTAAAGCCATAGTGAAGACTCCCAAGGATGCCATGCATAGATGCATAATAAGTCCTGCCTGTGGCAGGGCTTAATAAGCAACAAGGAAAATTACTGTTTACTGCAATACTTAATTATTGATGTTTATAGTACGAGCAATCAAGTAATCACAATTCCAATTTCCTTATGGGGACTAAAAAAATGTAGAAAAAGGTTTAATTAAATGTTTAAATAAGTAAACAAATATCAAAAGTTAAAAAAAAACAAAACTTTTCTGTTCTTCCAATAAAAGAACAAAGGCAATAGAAACCACCCTGATGTTTGTTATCGCCATGTTTGTAAAAGTGCAAACAATTAAAATATCGCACTATTTATGCAGCACAGTGAATGAACACTGTAAAAAAAAGTACAGAATGCCACAATTATGGGGGGTTTTATTGTTATTCTGGCTCACTAAAAATTTAATTAAAAGTGATCTAAAAGATGTTTGCATTCCAAAATAGTAAAATTAATAAAAACTTCAAATCACCCTGCAAAAAGCAAGCATTCACAAAGCTCAAACAAGAACTAAAAAATGTTATGGTTCTCAGAATATGGCGACGGAAAGCAATCTTTGTTTCTTGAAAATAATAGAACATAAAAAGCAATATAAATATGGTGTTCCTATAATCATACTAATCCACAGCATAAAGTTCACATGTTAAAAAATCGAAAAAGCTTTAGCCTTGAAGGTATTAATGGATGTAAATGTATTTAATGAAAGTCAACATGTAGATCTGGTACACCTCCTAGTGGAGGGATAATCAAGAATCAAGCCATTGCCAAGGGTCATACGATTTTTTTCCATAGGGTCCATTTGCCCCAATATATCATATCAGATATATTTACATGGACCAATACTGTATCTTCGCTCAGTGGAAGTTGGTTATATTTCTCCCTCACTGGTACTTACGGCATTTTATTGATATAGAAAACATACCAGCCATTTGATAATCAGCTCATGAAATTAGAACCAGTTCCTGCTAAGCCCTGGCTTGTTATCTAATTAACTAGAAGACATTCATCTTCATTTGTCATCTCAGGGAAATTGTTACATCATTGCTTGTTCCTTTTATCTTTCCATGCAGAAAGAGACGATGATGAATTAATGCAACTTCAACTTACTTTCTTCTTAAGTTCAATTCTTCATAAGAGTCAATACAGTAAAACTACAGTAAAACTTTATAACAAGAGATTTGCGGTTAGCTAAGTGGGGCCTAGGCTAGTTTTTAAAGGGGCAGTACCAGCATTTTTCATGATTTAGCTACATTCAAGGGGATAGTGTCATCAAAGGAATGGTCTGGTTTAGAAAACCTGTGTTCTTATAGCCTCTTAGGGAACGTAAATGTGTACTGCAAAAATAGAGTGGTAACCAATTTAGCCTGATTAGCCAATAAAGATATCACCTCTATAATACTTTGTCTTTTCTCTACAAGAGCATTTAGCATCACATAGAAAATGTAATGCAAGGTTTAACATGTCCAATAGTTGTTCTCATGAAGTATCAAGGTTATGACATGGCTTGTTGGAAAATAAGGAAACAACATAAGTACCTATATGTAGGACTGTGCATGTAATCATATTGCAATTACAGAATCAGGCTGCTTTAGTTATTTAGCTATCCAAGCTAACAAGACTAGAGGTTTATCCTGTAGTATCTATCTATCTATCTATCTATCTACTTACCTATCTGTGTTTGTATTCACATATCATTTATTTATCTATCTTACATTAACTGAAACAGAAATAGCTGTGCAGGAGACTTAAACTTGGGTGAGGAACAGCCAAACTCTGCCACAAAGATGAGGTTGTGGAAGACAGTTTCATGTCCCAGATCATACACCATGGCAATACTGAGCACAGCAACAAGACACAGGGTAGATATACTGAATCATCAAGGTCTCTCCCAGACAAAAATTTCAAAGCAGACTGGGGTTTCAAGGTGTACTGTTCAAGCTCTTTTGAAGAAACACAAAGAAAAGGGCAATGTTGAGGATCATAGACATAGTGGTCAGCCAAGGAGACTTAGTACAGCAGATGATAGACACATAATGCTTACTTCCCTTCAAAATCACAAGATGTCCAGCAGTGCTGTCAGCTGAGGACTGGCAGAAACCAGTAGAACCTAGGTACACCCATCTACTGCTTGGAGAAGTCTGCTGCCAAAAAGCCACACCTTCATTGTATAAACAAGGTCAAGTAACTTTAACTATGCATGAAAACATAGAAACTGGGGTGCAGAAAATGGCAGCAGGTGATCTGGACTGATGAGTCAAAATTTTAAATATTTGGCTTAAACAGAAGGAACTTTGTTTGCCAAAGAACTGGAGAGCAGTACAATAATAAGTGTCTGCAGGCAACAGTGAAGCATGGTGGATGTTCCTTGCAAGTTTGGGATTGCATTTCAGTTAGTGGAGTTGAGGATATGATCAGGATTAATGGTGTCCTCAATGCTGAGAAATACAGGCAGATACTTATACATCATGGCATACCATCAGGGAGACATCTGATTTGCTCTAAATTTATTCTGCAGCAGGAGAACAACCCCAAACATCCAGCCAATGTCATTAAGAATTATGTTCAGCGTAAAAAAGAACAAGGAGTCCTGGAAGTGATGATATGGCCCCACAGAGCCCTGATGTCATTGAGTTTGTCTGGGATTACATGAAGAGACAGATTTGAAAAGGCCGACATCCACAGATCTGTGCTTAGTTCTGCAAGATATTTGTAAAAACTTCCCTGCCGAGTTCAAAACTGTGTGCACGTGTACCTAGAAGAATGGATGATGTTTAGAAGGCAAAGGGTGCTCAGGTCACAGCAAATATTGGTTTGATTTAGATTCCTCTTTTGTTCGTTTTCTTAGCATTTTGTTAATTGCCAAAAATAAATTATTACCACTTCTATTTTTTAAAGCATTCTTACTTTGTAGCATTTTTTCCACACCTGCCTAAAACTGTCACACAGTATTGTATATATTGATGGGTTTTTCTTTAGCTTGACTCTTTAGGTGACATGACTACCAGGGTAATTTATTTACATTATTAAAATTATTTTTTTACGTTTTGAGAATGCACAAGTTTTGGTTTTCACAAAGTTTGCTGCTTCAGTTTTAATAGTGGCAATTTGCATTAACTCTAGATTAGATTGTTATGAAGAGTGATCTGAGGAATTGCAATAAATTGCAAAGTCATTCCTTGTCATGAAAATTAACTTAATCACACAAAAAAAAATTCTACTGAATTTCAGCCCTGCCACAAAATGATTTGCTAACATTATTTCAGGGATCTTCTCATTAGATCAGGAGAAAGTGTTAATGAGGACAGGGCAGATGAGATCATTCTGTCATGCTTTAAAAAAAAGTACATGGATTTGACTGCAGAGGACTGGAGTAAAGTTATTTCCACTGCTGAAGCCCCCTTTAAGCTGGGAAGAATGGATAGCTGGAAGAATGATTGTCTGGAGAAGAAAAGGTAAGGGCAACCATGAGTCCAGGGTCATGCCAGCAGTAAAGTATCTGAGACTATTCAGGTGTGCGGTTGCTTTTCATCCAATGGAGTGGGCTCTCTCACAATATGGCCTAAGAACACTGCCAGAATGGTATCTACACCTCTTCCAAGAGCAACTTCTCCCAACCATCGAGGAGCAATTTGGTGATAAACAACGCTTTTTCCAACATGATGCAGTAACTAAGGGGCTCAGTGAAGAAAACACAAGCGAGTAGTGCCTTAGCCGAGTATCTCCCCGCTCGTCTCTAAAGATTCGGGGGCCGGCGGCGGGCGGGGAGCGGCGGGGGAGAGCGGGTAGGAACGGAGGGGAGATCTCTCTCTCCCTCTCTCCCCCCCGTTCCCCCCTGCTCCCCGCCGCAACTCACCTGTCACCGGCGCCGGCCCCCGAATCTTTACAGACGAGCGGGGAGACACTCGGCTAAGGTACTACTCGCTCGAGTAATGTGCCTTAGCGAGTATACTCACTCATCTCGAGTTGTCATCAATTAGGATTTGCCCAGTAGCTGATATCCAGCAGGCCAGGGGGAATTACAGAAGTCTTGAAAAAAAAAAGTCAATGCTGTAAGTGTTCAGTCTTTGCCTAAACTTGATGTATTTGTCAATTAAAGTTTAAAAACGTATGAAATGCTTAGAATTGTACTTCAGTAACAATAGAAACATCTGACTAATATATCGAAGAACACTGAAGCAGCAAACTGTGTGAAAACCGAAATTTGTGTCAGTCTCAAACCTTTTGGCTATGACTGAATATATATGTATATATCTATATATTCATATATGGATATCTATCTATCTATATATACACATATATATCTATATATGTAGATATAGATATATATCTATACATATATATGTATCCATCCATCTGTTTTTTAGAACCTAGGAGGAATTAAATAATGCATTCTTACACTTCTCAAGACTATTGTGACACTAATGTTCAGGTTTTCTGCAGCCCTCAAAGTCTTTCTTTTGGCAGAAAAAGTGATCCCATGATCTTACATTAAATATGCATTGTTTATAAAGAGGATTTATGAGTAATATTAAACATATGTGCTGGAAATGATGTTTTAATATACTGTTTTTAGTTCTGAAAACATATTTCTGAAACATATTGCATTTAAAAAGAACAATCTGCTAGGCAGATATAAGTGCAATATTTCTCAGTCAGAAGTAAAGGCCACAGCATTATGTTAGAGGTCCGCATCTCATAGAGCGTGAGTCTAGCTAGTGGCTACATATTTACACAATCCATCCTGGGTGTCATACTTTTCCTCAGCAGCAATATGTCCCCATCACAGTACCTGGAATGTATTCCTGAGGAATGCAAGGGCACCAGAAACTTGTCTTCCATGTTTGATCTTCTTATATGAAACATATCATAGCCGGAAGGAGAAAGAGACATCATTTTGGCGGTGACAGGGATATTTATGACTTATCACTATTCCACCATTCACTACCAGCTCTAGATGCATCTTCATTTTAATTTCAAAAGAAGATATATTACAAAGGAACAATGTGACCAGTGAAATTCACAGATTTAAAGCCTATTGATAATGTTTCTCATCGTGATTGGCTTGGTGGAAAAATCCAATTGGGTAAGGGCGCCCTCAGACTGGCGTTTTTTCGCGCGATTTGCGCACGCGCATGCGTCCGGCGATTTTTTAAAACCATTGCTTTACAATGGTATCGGACACATGAGCGCTTTTTATGCGCTCGTCCGATAAATTATAGAACAAAAAATCGCAGATCACACCTATCTGCGATCTGCGATTCCTGTTCTCTTCTCTATATGCGCTCAATGGGGCCGGCGGCAGCAGCGCCGACCCCATTGAGAACATATAGAAGACAAATCATTCTTCTCTGCCACAGCTGTAACAGCTGTGACAGAGAAGAACGATGTTTGCCCATTGAATTCAATGGAGCGGCAATACAGCCGCTCCATTGAAAGCAATGGGCTGCCGGTGTGCGCGGGGTGAATTGTCGGGAAGGGGTTAAATATATAAACCCTTCCCTGCAATTCATCCTAAAATGTGTTAAAATAAAAAAAAATTGTATACTCACCTTTCCGCTGCAGCCGGAGTCCAGCCGCGGCCGCTGTCAGTTCTCCTGAACTGCTTCTCTGCACTATTCAGCCGGCGGGGCTTTAAAATCCCCGCCTGCTGAATGGTCTGCCTCTGATTGGTCACAGCCCTGACCAATCAGAGGCAGGTTTCACTCACACACCCATTCATGAATTCATGAATGGGTGAGTGACTGCTGCCTCTCAGCGCTGAGCCAATCAGGGGCCGGTCTGACTCACACCCATTCATGAATACATGAATGGGTGTGAGTGAGGCATGCCTCTGATTGGCTCAGCGCTGAGCCAATCAGGGGGCAGGTCTGACTCACACCCCCTTCACACCCACTGCAGGAGGGCCTCGCGGACCTCCGGCTGCCGGCAGAAGGTGAGTATACAATTTTTTTTAATTTTAACACATTTTAGGATGAATTGCCGGGAAGGGCTTATATATTTAAGCCCTTACCGACAATTCATCCCGGGCTCGCCCGCAGCGCATTGCTTTCAATGGAGACGGCTGTATTGCCGTCTCCATTGAATGCAATGCGCTGGACAGCTCCGGCCCGTTTCTAATGAAACGCGGCTAGGAGCAGATTTTCGGGCGATTTGCGGGCGACTTGCACGCACCGGTCACGTGATTTGCGGATGCGCATCCGTCATGCGATCCGCAAATCGCGCGAAAAAACGCCCGTCTGACTAAGGCCTAAGTCTGTCCAGGTTTTTGGTGAAAATTGATGGAAAATTGAATTTTCCAAAATGCCTGCTACAGAGGTCACAGTGCAGTCAATCAGCAGCCAGGGTGCCTTGATGATATCACCAAATGTGTCCTCCATATTTCAGATGGGCAGGAGTTTTATTGGACGCTTGCAACACATGATCTACTCTTATATAACATAGACACAGTGTAACTAGCGGCTATTTTACAGCTGAGCACAGGACAGAGAAGCTGCATCACATTTTTATGCCTATAGAAAACATGTTCTGTTCTAAGGGAGAGATATTGCTGGTGTGAACGCTTGTATACCAACAGGGAAATTAAATGGGGTTGTATTGGAGGGATCAAAGAAAAAGCTGCATTATGTTTATCGGCATATACAAAACATCTGTACAGTGGGAGAGATATTCTGCAGAGCATATATTTCTTCTGCTGTCACCATATATAGCAGCAAAGAAGACAAAAAACTTTTGATGTGAGGAGTATTGCTCACAGTTCACTGTCTGAGGCCTCGGACATTATTCAAAGTTACAAGTCTGGCCACTACAAATTATTTGCGGATGAGGGGAATTAAATTGTGCTGTGCAAAACAGGGACAGTTCAGAATCTACAATATATACTCTGTGGCCTACTGTTCTCGCATATTGTGATGCCCAGGGATTGTGACATAGTAGGTGGCTGTGTTTGTTTGTGAATAGAAAACAAAAAGAAACCCAAACAGGGAAACAGCAAAAGACATAGTGTGTGTTTGCAGCCTCCGACATTGTTCAAAGTCACAAGTCCACCAATACTAATTATTTGTAGGTGTACATATCTACCTGTGTGTTGAAGGGAAGGAAATTAAATTGTGCAAAACAGGAATAGTTCACAATATACCTGTGGCCTTCTGTTCTCACATACCATTCCACCCACGGATTGTGGCCTAGTTATTTGGCAGTGTTTTTTTGTGAGTGTATAATAAAAAAAAACATGAACAGAGAAACAGCAAAAAGACTTAGTGTGTGTTGCAGCATCAGACATTGTTCAAGGTCTCAATTGTTTGCAGATGTTACACAGCTACTTGTGGTTGCCTGCAAACTACAAACTTAGCTGAAAAGTTACGTAAAACTAAACTAAAAAGTAAACAAACAAAAGAAGAAAATAAAAAAGAAAACATGAAGAAACACGAGGTAGATGACGTGTTGGTAGTAGTGGTGGTGGAGGACAGGCCAAGTTGGCACTTAAAGCGGCTCCCACTAAAGTAGTAGCTCCATGTTCTGCCGAAGGCGAGGCAAGGCCGCTGCCATTACTTAAAAAATGATTCTGTCCATGTGTTATATCAACAGCACGCAGAACAGGTCGTAGAGTGGATGACACAGCATGCCTCAACTAACACTACTTCCTTTTCCTCCCAGTCACAGGCACAAAGCAGTCAGTCTGCACCAGTCAGCCATGAGCATCCCCCTCTACTTCACCCCATACCAAATCTCCCACACCCTTTGAAGCGGTCCACATGGATCAGTCTCAGGAGTTGTTTGATTATTCAGTGTCATGGATGTTGACGGGAGAGTCCAAACAATCAGACGGAGAAGACCAATACATCGAATGCACTGATGCCCAACCAATTTTTTCCTCCAAAGACAAAAAGGGTTGGTCAGTGTACACGGTCAGCCCTTGATAGGCATCTACCCCATATATCAGCATGTCTCAGGTCAGCAGCCTGCCCTCCATTACTAACTATGGGAACATAAAAAAATTCCACACAGACACCCCTGAGCACACAGCCTGAATGCAAGCATTGCACAGCTGTTTGCAATGGAAATGCTGCCCTTCAGGCTAGTTGACACAGACAAGGGTAGATTGGGAAATCAAAATGGCCCTGAAAAACTTTTTTCATGATTTTTTGTAAGGAGCATAGTGTTTCCCAGATGTTTGGCTGTATTCTCATGGCATCTGACAGAGCTTTTGAGCAGCTCTGATGGCCACTGTTGCCAAGCCCTGCCCCCGGTCTGTAGTACGACCAGGGAAAGAGAGGCGTATATAACTCTGAAAGAATATCTTACCTGGCAGGGGGAGAACTGTTAGGTGCTAAAGTGGAGGACCATCCACATACACAAAGAAAAATGATGTGGAGGCTTGTGTGTTGAGTGCATGGGAGGAGAGGGATTTTCGCACTCCACGGTTTCCCTGAGACAGAGATAGGATGGCCATGCAAAAGCCTTGGACTTTATGGGACTCCCCCAAAGGGTTGATATTACTGAATAGTGCAAAATATGACTTTATCTTTAGTGCAAGGTCTTGCATAGTTATTTGCTAGGTGATGTAATGTGATAAATTTATTATGGTTGTTATGTGCAGCAAAGCACCAGGTGTGATTAACACTTTATATTTTGGAGTTCCATGTTTCACATCGATAAAGCGGTTGATAGCAGTATACCAGACAAGACTTCCACACACTAGCTGAGGTTCCAAGAAATGTGAGCTGAATTAATTAACTGGAGTAATGAGAAGGATATATTCTTGTGAAGGCTTTCGTGCATTTATGGCTGAGTGTATGTAGATAACTACATTCCACACAACATGAACAGAAGGAAGCTGGATGTGGAATCCCAGCAGCTGCCCATCTAAGTAGAATGCCTTGAATTATAGTTAGAGCCCTGCATGTATACTGGTCAGAACTCTCTAGAAGTGATTTGCTAAATTCCATCCAGATCAGGCATATTTGTGAAGGTCTGCTATCACATGGGCCTTCCAACTGCCACTTTGGAAGCCCGAGAGGTGATACATATACCAATGTGTTATGCCAAATATTGGAAATGTGTGGTAACATAGTGAACCCTATCAATGCTCATGACAGTTTGGTTTAGTGGCATGGTAGATCAAATCAGTGCCCAGAAGCAGCTTGGTGTGGTAGGATAGTGGAGCATATGAATGTCTAGTAGCAGCTTGTGGGAGCATTGTGAATCCTATGGATGCCCAGCTTGAAGTGGGAGCATGGTGGGTTCTATTAATGAACAGTGGCTGCAGGGTGTGGTAGTGTGTTGAATCCTGTCAATGCCCAATGACAGTTTCATGTAGTAGCATGGTGGACCAAATCAAAGTTCATTTTCAAAGTTTGCCTTTTCAAAGTTTGTGACAATTCCTCAAGTAAACCAGGGGTAACCTAACAAACTAACAGGATACTGCTATTTTTAGTGGAATTAACTTTTAAAAGTTTAATTAGCGCAAGTTCTGACATTTTAGGAGGACAGAAACCTTGAGATCTGAGACCTAAATCTTTGTTGGGACACCAGAGACCTCCACTCTACAATCTTTCTCTTCTATATGTGTATAATGATGTTTAAAAATCTACGCATTCCCCCAGTCAATGACTTGTCCCAGTGGAAGTAGTTAGGAATGTGCGAGGCTGAGGAATGGCTATTGGTATGTGACACTTAATGCCCTTTGTACATACAATTGACGAGAGACTTTTTTCAATCAAAATACATGTTTCCAAATCTACTACCTTGAGCCAAATGTAATTGCTCTACAGAAAGCATAAGAAACCTTTTAGGTGGGACGGAATTCAGTCGCAGGCTGCACCACAAGTCGTGATAAGTTTTGCACCAAAATGCACAGGATACCTGTGGATTTTGATGCAAATTGAAATTGACTTAAAACCTGTCTGCAATTTTGCATCAAAATCTGCAGTTAGAGCTGCAGATTTTGATATAGAATTCCGCAGCTACACATTTGACTGCATCTTGCGGCGTCATTCCGGCAATTAGAGCTATTCTCTTTTAACCCTTTCCAATTTACTGTCTGATGTCTTCCTACATTCTGATTGAAGCTTGTACAGCTCCAATGTCAGAAGACGTCCAACAGGGTATTCTTACCGTCTATTGCCATCCACTCCGCTGTCGGAGCCTCTCTAGCGCACACATACTTGCTTTAGCCAGCAGATGGCACTGTTGTATAAAAGCAAAAAGAGAAAGCCTTTTAGGAAACCCTGAATCCCAAATTGGATTGGAAAGGGTTAAAAGTATCTTACAAAATAGATAAACATGACTATGTATGGCAAAATTCCTTTGCTCCACAATAAATAGTACACTGCCATAGAAAATCAAAAGAAGCTTGCCAACTTATATTTGGCTAGAGAGTATAATTGCAGGACAAGGCTACATAGTGTTTGCTGTCTGCAACCGTGGATACACATAAGTCTGCCTAGGAGCTGTAGACACAAAGTGGTAAGGGATTTATAAACAAAACTTTTTACAAAATTGTTTCATTTTATATTTTAGGTGAATTAGCGCAGTAAGAAAATAGTTGCAAAAGTGTAGAAACCATTTAAAGGAAATGTATCACATACACCCTTTCATTAAAATCATCTATATGACTGATTTAAAGGATTCTTTTGCACTTGTTGAACAGCATCTCAAATTCCAGAATGTGTGCTTCTCAAAGCATGCACCATATGCTTATTATGGCACCTTCCAGCCTGATTGCCCATGATGCACCTGATACCTGTATGCAACTCTTTTCACTACTATGACTTTGCTGGCAGACAACCAGGTTCACAGATTCTGTAATAGACCTACTGTCCAAGTTTTTAAAGTAATAGCACTTGATGCACTATAATACCATCCACATCTGAGAAAACAGTATCAAATTCCCTTTAGAAAATTTTGATGTGGATAATCCACACCAAATCTGCTACGTGTGAATGCACCCTAAGGATATGTGCATACAGGGTGGATTTGCTTTTGAAAATCCATTTGGATTTTCCTTTGGCAAGCCAGAGAGAATTCTGCCTTTTGGTGCATATTTGCATGCGGATTTGCCACTGTGGATTGGGAGAAAAAAAAGAAAAGACACTCATCTTCTGAATCTTCTATCTGCTCAGTACAGAGGCTTGTCTATTTCCTTGTCAGGCCAAGATGCAGTGACTAACAGGCAAAACTCTGTACTGAGAGGCGAGAAGATTGAGAATGCGAGTATAACCTATTGTGAGTATAATATATGAGTATGATGTGAGTATAATTTTTTTATGGATCCTTGGGTCATCCACAGCAAAATCCACAACAATTTGAATTTGTTGCAGATTTTAATTTCCCCGTTGAACTCAATGTGGAAAATCTTCAATAAATCTAAGACCTATCCACAGCATAAATTGACATGAAGGGCTGTCCTACGAATATTATAACTTTTTAAATAGAAGCTGGCCCACCAATTAGCTAATTATAGCAGGTCCAGCCTCCTTAAAGGAATTGTTCTATCCCAGCAATTGGATTCCTGGAGATTGCCAAGTGCTTGAACTAAGCTATCTCCAGTGATCCCAATGAAATGAATGGTGCAGCATTGCGCATGTCCAGCTTATTCCCTTTTGGGATGCCCTGGGGACGATATCTTGGAATTCATGGGGATCCCAGCAGTCGGATTCCATGATCAGAAAGTTATCCCAAATCCTGTGGATAGAGGATAACTTGTCGAGATGGGAATAACCCTTTAAAGACATTGTAACAAGAAGACATCCCCTGTTCAAATACCCTATTTGAAACCCTGTTTGGGTCCCCCTTCAGTATCCTAGAAGGAGAGTCACTCATTAAGTTATGTTAACATAGTGGAATCCGATGCAGAAATTTCCATGCAGACTCCACCTCTAAAACCCTGGCCGAAATATTCAGCTAAGCTGCATGTTTTGCCATGGATTCACATGCGGCTTTACCCCTGTCAATGGGCAAAATTTGCACATGGAACTTCCAAAGGAGATTTACACAGAAATGTGTTGGAAATTGTAGACACACAAATTTTGCCCATTGACAGGGCTAAATACACATGCAGATCTACTGCAAAATATGTGGCAGAATAGCTGCAAGTTTCTGTTGCAGTTTAAGAGGCTGAATCTGTACAGAAAATTCTGTGTTGGATTGTGCCATATGAACATAGTCTGAGAGCGGCTCCTGTCCTAGCGGATCTTCTGCTGGTCTGTTATTAGCGGACTGCTACTCATATTAAGGCATGTCCTGTATTGCTACATTTTCCCTGCAGCTGCCACTGCAGTGGGAATGTCAGGTTGGCCACAGCGTCCCCCAGCATATTCAGCAATTTTCAAGGAGAGTTCAGAGTCGCCAGGAGGCCTGCAGTTCTCAAATGGGTTGTGCAAATTTTAAGCCTCAATGAGCATTTGTAATCAATGTGAGAAGCAGATCCTGTTTTTCAATTGCTTCTGCGGAGGAATTCTAGCATCTTATGCTGGCTGTCCATGCAATGCATGGATGGAATGGTTCTACCAGAGTGGTAGCTCGCTATTAGAGATGAGCGAACGTACTCGTTTCGAGTAATTACTCGATCGAGTACCGCCATTTTCGAGTACTTCAGTACTCAAGTGAAAAGTACTCGGGGTGGCCGGGAGGCAGGGGGCGCCGTGGGTGAGTGGGGGGTAGCAGCGGGGAACAGGGGGGAGCCCTCTCTCTCTCCCTCTTCCCCCCACTCCCCGCTGCAACCCCCCACTCACCCACGGCGCCACCCGAATTTTTTCGCCCGAGTACGGAAGTACTCGAAAATCGCGGTACTCGGGCGCAAAAGGGGCATGGCCGAGCACGTTCGCTCATCTCTACTCGCTATGCATAGAAGTAGCTTTGTAGTGTGATTCATAGAAAGATTTCCTGAGCTGTGGACCCCCCACTACTAGGCTGCTTTCAGACGAGTATATTTTTGCTTCGTATTAGGGCTTCCTCAGATGAGCGTCATTTAGTCATGTTATATGGCCGTAATAATCACGTACGCATAATGGGATGAAACAAGACCATTGATTCCAATGATTTCATTTTCATTAGCAGTATTCTCGCCCCTCAATAGTACAGGCAAGAAAATATAGGAATGACCATATCTTTCTCACATGTAGTTAATACTGCATGTGGGAAAGATAGGGCAGGACCCATCATCCTGCTATTTTTTCAAACACATGCGCTATGGCATGGAATTTTAATGTCCCCCCTCCCTCCCCCCAAAAAAAACCCTGTCCATGTGCAACTACACTCCATAGCAGCAAGCATAGTTGCCCAAATGCCCATGTGTTTTTGCCCTTTGGTCTACATTGAGGGGACCATAGTATGGAGCTAATATAAATCTATAGGGCTAATCACATGGCTGTGTTTTTATAGACATATTTCAAAAAACGCAGCACATTCTAGTTTTTGCATATTTGTCTCCGTATTTGATTTTTTTTCTATTAGACAAATACATATCATTATTTGTCATTTATCGGATTAAAGATTGATGAATATGGATGTAATGTCCTTTGAAACATGATTGTACTGTAGATCTGTATATATTTATACGCTCATCTGAAACTAGCCTTATAGTCATATGCCCTATTCAGCATATAGACAGGGGTAATAATCATCATTAAAAGAAAACTTATTTTAGTCACTGTGTTAAATAATATTGTCATTAAACAGACATTTAATACAAATTTAACATGTATGGGTAAAATATGGTAAAGTGCCTGAAGTTAGCTGACATTTACAATTATTACCTCTAGTTGTTATAGTGAAAAAACAATTCTAATCATCATCAGTAGTACTGCACCATCATCCTACAGAATGCCTGTCACCATATAATGGCACTATGATATGTGTAGCAGCCTCTCAGATAATGCATGTTATTAGGAATAGAACTGTGAAGACCTGAAGCAGAAAGAACAACTGCGGGCATTTAAACTGCAGATCCTGCAACAAGTAGATGTGCAGAAAACATTGTGTGAGCTGCAGTACAGACTGCCCGACGCCAAGTCCAGAATTGTCTATTGAACAAAAGCAAAGACTAATTATCCCCCCTCCCCCAGCAGAATCCCAATGTCCTGCATATAGTCTGCAGAAAAACAAACACACACAAATTTCACCTGGGTCGATACTGCGGCATTGATTGACATCACTGATCAGATACAGGGTGTGTATGAGGATCTGCGGCACTAGGAGCTTCTCACTTCTTGTAATGGTTAATTATTTACAAGTGCAGTTATTACGGAGTTAAGTTTATTTTATTGAAATCACATATAAGAATAGTAAGATTAGTCTAGACTGTTCATATATATTTGTTCTCGTCCCGTAAGAGTTGCGGTCAGCGCTTGGGAATATTAATGAAGGAAAGCGCCTATCACTTCAAAGTAACTGTCCGATCAGCACTTCAGAGATTACAGACCTGAGTAATATCCCGAGACTGGATGTCAAACTACTGGTGACATTAATGACATTATAGTGGAATTCAGTATATATATGACAAGTATCTAATCTATCTATCTATCTATCTATCTATCTATCTATCTATCTATCTATCTATCTCATATCTATCTATCTATCTCATATCTATCTATCTATCTCATATCTATCTATCTATCTATCTATCTATCTATCTATCTCACTATCTATCTCATATCTATCTATCTATCTATCTATCTATCTATCTATCTATCTATCTATCTATCTATCTATCATAATATTGATTATAAACCAAAAGCAATAGTAGGAACAAAATCAATAAGAAACGAAAAATTAAATATAATACTAGCGTTGGTATTCTTAATAGTAGTAATACGAATACTAATATTGGTAATAGTAAGAAGTACCTTCTCGTAACCAATAACCCTCTACAGTGTACTTACATTACTCTAATCAAATGTTTCTACTTATTCGTATTGTTTATAATTCTGAACGTTAACAGAATAATATTCAACACGACTACATAGTAAAATGAGAATAATGGTAGCAATTACTTTTAGCTGATATATATATATATATATATAACGTTTTGCTTAATATGTGGGCGACCTTTTGCCTCTCCCAATAGCCTCCATTCTCCATTCCGTTCTATCGTCTCCTGTCTCCCAATCAATACAGCTATATACGTTGTGTTTGCAGTTGGATCAGAAGGAGCATTTGTCAGTTCCAGGTTCTCGAAGTATGGTAAAAAGAGAAATAAGTTTTGTCGATATCAGCTGATCTCCTGCCTAATTTATACTTCTGGAAAGTCAGCGTCAATAGCTCATAGGAACGTCTAATATCTGTTCTGATCATAAAAAGGCTGCAATTTATTCCCAGAACTGAAACAATGGATAGAGAGTTCGATTGTTTGTGGCCATGGATTTACAGCAATCACAAAATAAGTGAACAGTATTAGAATCTACTCTAACTATGAAATATCAACCGTTTTATATAGAGACGGTAATAAAAATCATCATCACCCGCATGACGCAGGATCTCTGTACAATATATTAGTAACATTAATAATATTGATTGACAATTTATGTACAGTAAATAACAGCAGCAATGTATCTATTGTAATAGTCTTTTATAGTATAAGATATTGTCTAGATTTATTTGCATATAATGACATTTTTGTTATATTATTTCTGTAACACTGGAACTTTTGCTATTTTATGTATTTTTAAACTATTTTTATTTTTTGTTAACTTTGTTTCAATTTTTTAATGTAATTTTTGAGCTATTATTTTATGCTTTCTTTATATTATTTATTATGGAAGTTTGTGAAAAGATTTTTGTGTGACAATAATAATAAAAAATAAATAAATAAAGAATAACAATATACTTTTAATCATACTATTGCTAATAGTAATACTTATGTATACTGCTACCACTACGAATAGCAATAATTATAATAATGTATTGCTAATAAAAATAAAAGATATAATAATCAGTACTACTAGTAAATATAATAACAGTACAAATGAAAGAATTAATAATTTGGGTTCTATCATTACACTATGATTATTTGCCAAATACATGTTTGTGTTCAGCAAATTCAGTCTTTCATGTTCTACATTACTGTGAATCGTTGTGAACTGCCTATATTGTATATACTTTACTTTAATCTTTTACTTACTTACAATCACATGGCTGCTTAAAAGAATTCCCCATGCAGCTCCTTCTTCTCTCACCTCCCTCCCCCTCACGTCCACAGCCTGTTCTTGGTGTAAGAACATAGCAATACAGGAGACACCAGGCAGGTAGAGCACTGGTTTAGATCAGACTAGTAGTGTGGTGACAGTGATGGGATATAAGAGAGTATCTTCACTTTAGAGGCTGCTTCACTTATTTTTTTTGCTAGTGAATTTTTCATCTGAGTGGCCACCTGACAAGATGTAGCCAGACAGCATTAAGAACGCTGACTTCATTCAGCCTGTATGGAATGCACAACCCTGGTAATGGCCACAAACCATAGGCAGGCTATACTCATTGAAGTCCACCCTTACTCACTGTACTTTATGCAAAATACAAGGTTTAGGTAAGAATCAATGACTGCAGGATACATTTTTAAATAAATAATGATAATAGCAGCAGTTCCATGGGGAAGTGAATTTCTGCTTCTCACATGCTACTCTTTCACTTTGTAATTGGGTTTTACTGCCTTACTCTTACAGGGGCCACAATAGAAAATTGAAATCCAAGTTCCGGGGCCCGCAGGGGCCCATACCCCATACCATTGTGTAGTGCATCCATGCTATTTACTGCAATATAGTGCTGAATCAGTCATTTGGGCTACAGTACACACACACACACACACACACACACACACACACACACATATATATATATATATATATATATATATATATATATATATATATATAAAATATATATATATATAGTAAAATGTACAGCCTTAATATTTAAACCATTGACAGGTAAAGTGGATAACATTGATTATCTCATGGCAAGGGGTAAGATACATTGGGAAGCAGCTGAACAGTCAGTTATTGCATTTGATGTGCTGGAAGCAGGTAAAGTGGGAAAACATGAGGATCTAAGCAATATTGACAAGGGACAAGTTGTGATGACTAGATGCTGAGCCAGAACATCTTCAAAACAACAGGCTTTGTGGAATATTCCCATTTTTAATGGTTAGTATCCACCATAACCTCACGAAGCAAGGACAACAGATGAACCACTGGCAGGGTCATGTGCATCTATAGTTTATTGACGCTCATGGCTAGAAAAGGCTAGCCTATATTGTCTGATCCTACAGAACACCAACTTTAGAACAAATTACTGAAAAGGTTACTGCTAGCTATGAGTGTAGGTGTCAGAACAAACAGGGCATCATGGCTTGCTGCATATAGGGTTTTGTCAGCACAGATTGCTTAGCGTATTTGAGCATCAAAACTGGGTAGTACAGCAATGAAAGAAGGTGGCCTGGTATGATGAATCATGTTTTCTTTTTTGTACGGGCAGGTGTGTATGTGTAATTTACCTGGGTAAAACATGGCACCAGGATGCACTATAGAAACAGGAGAAGCTGGTGGACGCAATGCAAATGTTAGGTCAATGTTCTGTTGGGAATCCTTGGGTCATGGCTTTCATGTGAATGTTGCTTTGACATGAACCACCTACCTAAACATTCTGCAGTCCAAGTACCCCACTTCATGTTAATGGTATTACCTAATGACAGTGGCCTTTTTCGACAGGTTTACGCATCCTGCCCCTATGCAAAAATTGTTCAGGAATAGTTTGAAGAACATGAAAAAAAGTTGGAGGTGGTGACTAGGCCTCTACATTCACCAGATCTCAATCAGATTGCGCATCTGTGGGATGTCCTGGGAAAACAAGTCCATCCATGGAAGCTCCACTTTGTAATTTACAGGATCTGAAGGATGTAACACCTTTTATCAGATACCACAGGACACATTTAGGGGTCTTGTTGAGTCCATGCAGGGTAAATGCAGTTTGGTGGCCTGATGGGAACCTACACAATATTAGGCAGATAGCTTTATTATGGCTGATTGGTATACATATATTTCACTTATTATTATTAATGGCAAATCACTACATGGCAGCAAAAATGAAACCAGTTAGAAAGTATTTATTTTCTTTCTTTATTTCCTGATTATTACTAACCCTACTTATTTATTTATTAATTTTTTAAAGTTTTTATCTTGGAAAGTTTTTTTTGCCATTCTTTATTATTTATTTGTACTATATATCAATATTGTTTATATTCTAATATTCATTTTTTTATTTTCTGTTTTTCACTTGATCAAAAACCATGTTTAATTGTTATTTATATGTTTTGTGTGTTATTACATTTATTTATTCAAATTTTATGCACCACGAGATTTTGATTTTTTTTGCTATTTATATTCCATTTACCATCTTCTTTTATTTTCTATGTTTTTTATTTCTATTTATGCATTGTGTATTTATATGTCATTTAATTCTTCATTCATTCACTCTCTCATTCATTCATTTATCTTGTATGTATGCACTATACCAGATATTTACCAGCATTTCAAGTCTAAGTGAAGTATACGCTGGGCAAAAGCGACAAATGTATTAAGATGCACATTTGTCACATCCTGTGGCACCGTTGTGCACCAGATGTAAACCTACGCCAGCTATGGGCTGATGTAGGTTTATGCTATAATACTAAATCTGACAAGAGGTGCATGACCATGCCCCCTTTATGCCCAACCCAACTCACTTTTAGAAATATGGTGTAGGCTAGCGTAAAAAGTTAAAAAGACACAAATGAGGGCGTGCACAATAATTTGTGATTTTGTTTATGCCAGAAAACTAGTGTACAAATTTTGATACTCATGCCCCTATGTCTAGACAGTATTTTTATAATTGACATTTCTTGTGCATGTGCCCTAGAATGTCCTAACATTCATGTCTTGCTGGAACTTCTAGTTCTACTAGAAGAGAGGAAATGTCTTGTTGAAGAAAGGGATGTGTCCATTTCTGCAGCCACCACTTTGTCCTCCGGAAGAAGAGACACTACTTGGGAAATGAGGGTAGTCCTGGGTCACTGCACTCACATACAGGGTGTAAGGACAATTATGGATGCATTTCTTGTAAATAGCTTATCTTCCATTCTTTATTTTTGACTGGGGTAGTATATTCATTCATTCACCTTGATTGTGTTTGTGATTTCCAGGCTCCACAGGGCAAAGTTGCAATGTTCACAGTTAGAAGCTTAGAAGGTCCGTTTGTTTAACCTTTGTTAACGGCAGCTTGACCCTGTCACAAAGCACTAATCACTGGGAAACAACGCACTAGTGAGGAATTAGGACTGCAGGGAAGAGCCAGCTCCAGTGTGGATTGAGACAGCAAGTCTGTCTAAATGAAGGGCAGGGAACCTGGAATGTAGGCTTATGATCCATTCCTTATAGAGGCATCACATGCGTGATATATATATACTGCCCTATATATTTTAATATCACACCAGGGTAATGTATTTGGAAATCTTGATAATTATTATTGTTAAAGGGCTAGAACTGTAGTATTTTCAAATACCATACTAGGGCATTCTGAGTTAATAAAAGGCGTTCTCTCTCTGGAGCAAAGAGAGACTACAAAGAGGACCAGCAACATCTATGTGTTAGATAGTCTGGTCATTGATTTCCAAGTGCACCCTGTAATGCTTTATTTGCCCTGTGGAGGCACTGCAGGCAAATTTAACACCCACTGTTAGTTTCCTGCAACAGAATATACCTGGTTGTTGGGGATCTAGCTAGTGCTAAGCAAACCGAACCAGTAGAGCCATGTTTTGGCTCAAACTTTGCTAAAAGTTCAGTTTGACACATACATAAACTGAGCTTTTAGCAAAGTTCTTGCCAAAACAGGGTTCTACTGGTTTGGTTCGCTCAACACTAGTTCTGAAAAGTGGTGTATAACACTTTCTAAAGGTCCTAAAAGCCCTGCATAATACTTTCAGAATGTTATACAAGGGCATTTGTGGCTCTTAGACAATGTTATATACCAGTTTTAGGGGTTTTAGTGAACTTCCTATTTGGGTTGAACTAATTCAGACTGAACTGAACTTTTCAAAAGTTTGCTCATCACTAGTTCTAGCAGCAGGACAGGGTACATTTCTTACATAAAAGGGATTGTAAAAAGTGGACAGCCTCTATAGCCATAGATTAATAGATTTCCTGCCTAGTTACACCTCTAGGTTGGTGATTCCTATGCGTCATCAGTGCCCTTTATCAATATTCAGCATAGAAACGGTTGCTCAAACTGTAATCAATATTTATAATCCTAATCTGGAGTGCAGTTAATGGGAAGACCCTGATAATAGAGATATGAGGAGCTGTATCAGCCCAATGCATTCTGTGCTGTCTAATTTACAGATTGGAGTGTGGAGGACCAGATCAGACTAACACCCTCCCCATATTACCATTAGGAGGAATCATTAGACTGAGAGCTCCTTCACACGAGTGCATGCGTCTTTACGTTTGCATGCCTGCGCCATCAATTCACATGAATGAACACTTTTTCGTGATGATGGCCAGAGATAATTAGCGTTTTCTCGTCCATTCACACGACTGCGCGCGGCGTTTAAGCGAAAAAATACATCGCTGCCCAGAAACCCCTTGCTCGGCTTAAATCCTCAGAATGACTTCAAAAGCCTAAATAGAGGCACCTGTAAGTTTTTTGTAGCATTGGATGCTAATAAACTGCCTCCCCCTCCCTTTTTTTCCAGCTCCCATAGGAGTCTATGGGAGCTGCCAGCATATATCGGTCGAAAGATAGAACCAGAACTATCTTTTTACCCAGCGTATAATAGCTGGCGCGGAATTTAGGCGCCAAATATCCGCCCATATGAACAATGTCTCAGATGGTCACGTATATTGCCTGGCCGTGAAATCGCGGCTTAATAGGCCCATATATACGCTCATTTGAATAAAGCCGGAAAGTCACAAATTCATCCACCACTCATCATGACTAGATCGCAATACTGGCTGGCTAAATGTAGCCTTTCCTAGTGAAGAAGTTTAGCTATTCAGTCCTGACATTGTATCTAACATGACTGTTGAATTCCCATTGGACACTATAACTGCGCAGACCATCATTTGGAAGGCTTACCCAATCCGTGTCACATCAAGCGAAATACTAATGACTAACAAAATGGACATATGAAACCTGATGCCAATCTGGAAGTGTAGAGCTCATTTCGATGAGGGCAAATGGCACGCCAGACTTCCAAACCACTAAACATCTAAATATTTATCTAATATCGTCTCGGAAAAAGTCAATTGTTTAATTAACTGATAATAGGAAAAATTCCCAAACTCTAACATTCTAGCAGCCCTTGAGGACTCAGCTATGTGCTCCGAACTGGAAAGAAATGTGCTAAAGGTGTAAAGGTTAAAGTAACAGAAAGGGAGAAAATGTGTTTTTGTCTTTGTAACTTTAACCTCTTGATATGTTTGAGGGATTTCTATTTCATCTGAACGGTTAGACGTTGAGTTGCATTTTAAGATGTGAACTGGATAAAAGGCCTTGGTGCAATTTGGCAATTTGACTTTGACTACAGCTGACTGTACAATGACATGCAGAAAGGTTTTGCATAATACATTCATTTTAAGTAAAAAGAAAATATAAACTTGCTTCCTTCCCCACAAAATAGAAACAGTTTAATTTATGTGGGATTAGCAGATGGTGCCGTGATATGATCCAAACAAATTTAATATGCGGTAAATTAAAGAATATTCTAGCGATGTGATATATACAAATTCCACATATTTTCTAGTAAAATGATGCCTGGAAGTGCTTTGGAGCCTTATGCCAAGAGTCTGCCCGCCCATGGGTCCCCAGCACATTCTATATTATCTGTATCTACAGAGGTGACGCATAAGCAGTGATTTAATCCAGAAAATTGTAGGACCCTGAAGGGGTAGCACCGAAACAGTAATGGAGATTTGTATTTGCTGAGGACAAGATGCTCAGTACAAGGTGGCAGCAGACACAGTAGATGGGGGTAGGGCAGACCAGATTTTAAGCGGTTGTATAAGGGGATACCTGAGGCATCACAGCGAGCGCAGTTTTAGGGAGCAATTAGGCACTACAAACTATACAGCATAAGAGAGAGCGATTGGAGATAGCGGCAGGAACATTATCAGTAGTAGAAGCAGGCAAGTCCTAGATGGAAGAAGGCTTGAAGACCTGGGTCATATGCAAAAGAAAGATGAAGCAAATGACTACAATCAATCGCAAATATTTGTGTTTTTTAGGACCAATCAGATATTTGCAATGGATATCGGTTATTTGTATGTATACCCCTGATATCCAGGATTGTAATGGTTGCCATACAGAGACTGCTCTCTCAAATGGGATGACTTTAGTGAGAAATCTCTCCAAACTTCGACCCACTTGACATCATCATGTCCTATATTTTTGGCCATTTCATGGTTGTGTAATCAGACTTGAGGCTTGATGTGAGGATGATTGATTCCAGCAAGAAGCCAAGACCTGAGACCTTCATCAGACTCATCGTTAGTATTAGTTGCAGTTCATTGCCCTAGATAACCTGGTCAAGGCTGGGAGGCATTTTGGAAGCCAGTATGCAGCACCTGGGGAACATACTCCTCCCCACGGATACACCCCTGGCTTGAGATAAAATACTGCTTTGGTAGACTTACTATAACATTTGAAAGGGCACCATGACATACCACAGTTTCCCTGTATTCAATACTCCAGGTCAAAAAAAAAGAGCAGCCATCTGCAAAAGCAGATGTTTGCCTGGGGTCTCAAGACTCAGCTCTCAGATCAAATGGGTACTCCTACTATGCTCAGATTTTGTAGGAATAACAAGACTTTTTATGGCAATTATAGAAGACTCCCAGATATTTAATTCTTAACATCAACTTTTCATACTCTATCCAGTTCCCTGGCGATATGTTAACACTGTTATTTCATGCTGCATGGCACGCTTAAAAAGACTCTATCTCCAACTGTAGGCCCTATAAGCTAAGTTTATGGGCTTAAAATAGGTGACCTACTGAGTCCGAGGATGTAAGTCATATACTTACCTTCCCCCTCATTCCCCCATTGAGCAATGCTGCTAAGTAGTCCTCCCATTATAAAGTTTGAACAGGTGTACTACTTAGCATGCCACTCAATGCATTGAGCATTGGATTTCAGGAGTGACACTGGGGGATCAATGGGGAAGGTATAACAATGGGGATACTGGGAGAGATAAATATGGGTCAAATGATGACATATTTCTATGACAATGGACCTAACAGATTTCCTAAAAGGTCTAAAAAACTTCTCTTTGTATGTCAACTAGAATGGGAGGACTCAACATAAATTAGAAAAATAGTTACCTAACTCCATTCAACGTCCAAACGTATTCATGGTAACCTTAATAAATGCATTCTCTTTCTCCCATATCACATTTCTAGCAATACATGAAGAGATGTTTAAAGTTGCCCATAGACTTTGGGTTTTGGTTGACATATTACGAACGTTAAATCGGAAAGAGATAACATTCTTTTGAGTATATAAAGTGCTTGGCACTTACTTATCTCCCTCTTCAAAATGAGAAAACTTGATTGAGCTGAGCATGCATGTTCACGGAGAGGTTGTGGGAGACAGCTATCTTATGTCTATTGCCAGTACTGGCTGTCGGTGAAAGATGGGTCTACTCCCTGCCAAGCTGGTACTGGTGCAGTGGTAGAATGCTATTCCCTACTTTTGTTGTGATAAAAGGGAACCTGGATTAAATCATTGGGGGATTGACAACATGTTGCAGTGGGTTTTAGGGGTTGTGGAAACTCATGGAATCATTTTGTAAACATATTTACTTTTGTAATCTTTTTCAATTATATTGCCATAGACAACTGATTACTTGAAAAGGCTTTGCACATGTGAAGTGTATATAGCTCATAGTATGGGATTCCCATACTTGACTGGGGAGAGCTGAGATCACTTATCAATATAATGGCCTGGAATTTGCACAGAGTAAAAAAGGTTAGGTGATCACTAGAGATGAGTGAGCATGCTCGGTAAAGGCAGATACTCAAGTGAGCATCGCTCTTTTCGAGTAACAGCATACTCGTCCAAGCAAATGCAGGGGGGGGGCAGGGGAGAGCGGGGGGAGCAGGTGGGAGAGAGAGAGAGATCTCGCTCACTCTCCCCCCCACTCCCCTCCGTTCCCCCCCACCGTACTCCCCCGCATTTGCTCGGACGAGTATGCAGTTACTCGAGAAGAGCGATGCTCGCTCTAGTATCTGCCTATACCGAGCGTGCTCACTCATCTCTAGTGATCACCTCTCTCCTGACAGGTAGGTATCCCAGATTAGTCATTTATGGCACAGCATATGTGTCTTAAGATGTTTAGATCTTTCTGTTCAATTACATTTTCATTTGATTCCATGTTAGGCATGAATGGCATATTCACAGGATCCCAAGCTTTGGGACTCTGATATTTGAACTGGGAGAGCAGAGATCCCCCCTCCATTATGTGGCAGTGACAGATGATTTGCGTAACAGAGGCTAAGAAACTTTCACTCTCCCAACAGGTAGTTATCCCAGATCAGTTACCCAACGTCTTAGACATTTATGGCACAGCATATGGATTTTCTATATATTTCTAAGATGAATAAACCCTCTTAAATAAATGCATGCAATGATTGGCCAACTCCAATAATGAAACATTTCATAATGAGCTATGCTGCAAATAATTGAATCATTATTGCTGCAAGCATAAACTATCCCAAATTTATCATGGGAACTATAGGGAGTTTAGCAAATTACAGCCTGTGCATGACAATATGAATATAGGACTCAGAAACAGAACAGTCAGAGCTGGATTAGAAGTAGGGCACATGGGGCATGTGTCCTGGGGCTTTAGCTTGGGATCTAAGGGACCTACAGCCCCCAATCCTGCATGAGAAATTTTTAATTATCCTATCTAGCCAAGAAGAGGTGAAGAAGCATGAATGTGGCTCTCTTTTTGAGGTAGTGCCAGGCTTGGCTGTCTCCATAAGGGCTTCTTCACACAACCGTGTTTGTGCAGATATTTGCGCACCCAAAATCTGCGTGAGAGAAACACAGAGGCTAGAACCCATTAATTTCAATGGGTTCATTCTCATAAGCTCATCTTTTGTGCTCATTTTACATGCACATAAAAAATAGGACCTGCTCTATTTTCCTGTGTTTTGTGCAGCAAGAAGTCTATGGGGGCAGGAGGGGGGGTGCAAAAAAATGCAATGGCGAGAGAAAATAACACATCTAGAGTTCATTAAGGGTGTTTCTAGCCATTACATCCATGGAAAGGGTCTGTCATGTGCGTAAAAGAACTTACTTTGCATGTGCAAAAAGTACAATACTATGTATCTCTTCAAACCTCTTTTTTACATAAATACGCTGCCCTGCACCGAACACTTTTGCATATAGCCTCGTGTGAAACCACCCTAACTTCCATAGACTTCACTGGAGAGAGCCACGTGCATGCATGACTGTGATAAGGGATCAGTTAGAGTCCAAGTAGAAGAGGAGGAATGTGTACAAATGTTGCTTACAATAGTATTGCTCATAATAAAATTCCCTAATGTCATATTGTAATCCTTCATTGCCCCCATGCTGTATGTCTAACACGTGAATGCATTTATAGAAACTGTTGTAGAAATGAGCTTGGTGTATAGTCATTTAGCACTGGAGATTTTACAGAACCGTTTACGGTCACATGAGGCAGCACTATATCACATCCCAGTAATCTGTAATGTGCGTGTGACTGAAGCCCTTAATAAGAGTCCTAATATAGTTCACATGCACACAGTGAGGAGGAGACGTGAGGACATGTGAGGACACTGCTAGGTAACACAACAACAGTCTATTGTACCAGCCTTATACCACTCTAGCCAAGACTTCATTAAGTAAAAAGGAAAGCCAGAGGGGCGGGAAGTTTAGGGTTTTATGTCAAGAATTAATTGGACATTATTATAATTTTGCAAATTTTCTAATTAAGAGTGTGATAAAGTGTGTGATATACAGTAAAAGCAATAAACTCTGTCATATATATTAATGTGTACGTCTATTATCTATCTCTTTGATTAATATTCTATAATTATGTGTTGATACAATCTATTTTTCCAGATCCCACTTTTAATCCATAAATAACTTTATTCACTCTAGATTGTTTTTTATTTAATGCAATACTTTATTTTTTTGTACTTTTTGACTCGCTCTATCTATCTATCTATCTATCTATCCATCTATCTATCTATCTATCTATCTATCTATCTATCTATCTATCTATCTCATATCTATCTATCTATCTATCTCATATCTACCTATCTATCTATCTATCTATCTATCTATCTATCTATCTATCTATCTATCTATCTATCTCATATCTATCTATCTATCTACCTATTTCTTTTTTTCATTTTCCGCATTATTTCCGTGTAGCTCTGGTAATAATTTACTAGAATTTTTATGTCTATAGAATACTTTTAAATTGCTGATTGATTAGCGAATATCCTCCTGGTTTTACTCAACTGTTAAGAGGTCGATGTTTGTGGTTGTATTCATAGAACAGGCACAACTGGATACTGTTATTTGAATTTGAAGCTTCATAGTTAAAAGAAATGTTTGCAATTACAGGAAAGCCTAAATTAAAATCAATGGCAACCATTATCATTGTCAGTTAAAAGGTTTTCAGAAGAGAATAATGTATTTTTTCCTACGGATACAAAACCCCCAATCACAAATAATAGGTCTTAGATTTTCTGCGAGCAACAAATGAGCTAAATGCTGAAAATTTCCTTTTTTTTTCCTTTTTTTAAATTAAAGCAAAATAATAAGTATTACAGCAAAATAGTGTTTTTCTAACCAAAGAATCTAATTTAAGCAAAAAAGATTCAAATACAAACATTACTTCCTTGCTACAAATAAAATGAGTTTTAACATTTATATTTAGTGTTATCTGTTCAATCACAAATAGACGCTCATAAAGCTAAATCTCTCATCATAATAGCACGCCACAAAGGAAGTAAATCACATGGGATGCAAAAGGAAAAAGAAAGAAAGAAGGGTAGGAAGAACACGAGAGACAAAAAAAGGGGAAAAAAAACACATTTTTCGTTCTGAAAGAAAGAAAGAAAGAAAGAAAGAAAGAAAGAAAGAAAAACAGAAGAAAGAGAAAAAGAAGCCGAAAAGTAAGGATATATTCACACGCAGCAAATGTATTGCAAACATTTCTGTGGCTGAAAATCTGTTGCAAACATCTGAATGGGGTTGTTTCTGCAGCATGTGCGTGTTTTTTTTTTTATAAACCCTATTCAGATCTGTGGAACCGCCATAGAACTTTTTGCAAATGAGAATATATTAACCTAAGAATATAACATATGTTGTTATTGTTGATAAAGGGCATTTATGAGAATTCTTATATTAAAATATTATATTAGAACATTTCCTGTAAGTACACTCTCAGGAAAAAAAAATATTGACCGTGCTTATGTCATATATAAACTACATCTACATTCCTTATTGAATGTTACAACCAAAATAAATATTCAATGTTTTAAGTTCAGGCCAAAAAAACAAATTCTCTAAAATATTAGATAATATACAAAAAAATAAAGTAAATAATAAATAGCTAAATTAAAAATAAACAAACAGTTAAAAATTACAATAAAAACCAAATATGTTTTAGCTCAATAAAAAAAATCTGATATACTAATACATTGAATAGTTTAAAATGGTAAAAAAATAAAATAAAAATAAATTCATTATCTACAAAATGTCCTAAATATAATGAAAAAAATAAAATGCACTAATAATATAATCTAATATGTTAATAATTGTATAAACAAAATAAATAGATTCAAATACTATGCAAATAAAATAGACAATATGTAAAATGGTTTAAAAAAAATAAAAGAATTAAAAATTAGCTTGGAAATAAAAAAAAAAAAAATGAATATGTACATAATTAAAATGTTTAAACTGCCAATAGAAACAAGCAAAAAAATAAAGAAAGGTATTATGCAAAATATATTTAAAACAATGTAAAGTAAGTTAAAAATAAAGTGCAAAATTCAAGAAAAATGAATAAATCATAAAAATGTACATACGCTCATTTCCTAATATGTAGATATCCAGGTTGACATAAGATTGTGAATACCCTTTCTCATATTGTATTTGTTGTGTATCAGCTCATATAGATTGAAAAAAAAGCAATACAATATCTATTTGCATCGATGATGGCACAGTGCCCTTCAAGGCCTGGAAGCAATAATGTCTCCTTGTGTTCATTAGGCTGATGGTGGTGTAGCACTTGGATTCTCTGATTGGTGTATGTGACTGGAGCGGTTATAATGTGATTAGTGATCTATGGTTGGGGGAAACAGGAGAAATTAACTAAAAGCGACATAAAAGTTGTAAGAGTCTTGCTTTAATGCTTGCTTGGAGGATTGATGCCCTCCTTAGAGCTTGTGTTATCCCCCTTTGTCACACAATGCTTACAGGGTAAGGAGTTGCATTCTCACTTTGTACACAGGTTTTCTGAGGTCATCTGCAAGGTCACGGCCACAGAATGAATTATTTAATATTTTTTAAGTTTTTCTAAGTTTTGTTTAATAAAATATATTTTTGATTGAGAAACGAAGACAACTTTCTAGCTTTGAAAAAAAGCAATTTAGAGCTTAAAATCTACAGGACAGGACACTAAATGGGGCAAACGTTTTGTGTTCATTTCATGAAGAATCCTTTCAAAATTGTCATAAATATTATCATTTTCTCTCATTAACATCACCTATTTTTTATTGTATATGTCACTGGGAGCATTGAGGGAAAAAATGTTTTCAAACTCCACTTCACACAATAGAGAAGGATCAAGTGTATTGAAAATATGTCCAAAATTGTTTGAGTTCTTGAAAAACAAATTAGATATTTGCAACTTTTTATGTATACTTTTTGAAGTGCTGGTTTACAGTTACTGGAGTTGAATCTTGCATAACTTTTCCAAACTATTGAGCTGCATGTGAAGAGATATAGAAGCTTTCACTCTTGTGTTCCCTATTATTAACCATCGCATACTGAGGAGGCTCTGACTGTATTGTTCTCCAGGAAGTTCAGAAAGCCAGAAAATCCAAAATTTCAGAAAGCATACATATATGTGATTATTTTTAACAGCTGCTTTTATGTTCATAATGAATCATACGAGTACAATCATACAACCTCCAAGAATTTTTTTCCCTATTTTGGCTACTTTATTACAGATACTGTGTGGAATAACAGTAATATTTTGCAGATCTGGATTCTATTAAGATACTTATGTAATGGCGAGTTACAATCTCAAACTTCTAAACCTCTTAAAGACCATATTAAAAAGACTAAAATAGGACCAAACATTTTTCCTATCATACCAGCTCTTATAACTCCTACAACCTTTGTACTGTATATTTCTGTAGCTGAATGACACCATTTTTATTATGTAAAGTTATTATTATTTTAGGTGTCATTTTTAGGTATATATTCATGCATGTATTTATATTGTTAGAATAAAAGTAAAATTATTCCATTAAAATATATATATGTTTTTAATTACAGTATAGGTTATTATGCCATAGCATTACCTAGATATATAGGCGAAATCTGTGAGCAATACCTTCATATGAAAATGATCATCATTATCATGTCTGATATAATAGATTAATAGAGATGAGTGAGCACCAAAAAGCTCGGGTGCTCGTTATTCGAGACAAGCTTTTCGTAATATTCAAGAGCTCTATTCGAGTAACGAACCCCATTGAAGTCAATGGGAGGCTCAAGCATTTTTGCAATGGGCCCGCCGGGTGCCGAGCTTTTTTCTCTCTCTCTCTCTCTCTCTCTCTCTCTCTCTCCCCCCAGCCAGCCACATGCTGCTGCTGCAGACATGCGCACGCTGGCACGTCACTGCAGGAAGTGGTAATGCGGGCAGGGTTAAAAAAAAGTTTCTCGAACACGGTGTGTTGCTCGCTCGAGTAACGAGCACCATCAAGTATGCTAATACTCGAACTAGCATCAAGCTCGGACGAGCATGTTCGCTCATCTCTATTGATTAAGCATACATCTGACTGTAATCCTACAAAAAGCCTTACATTGTGCAAGTGTACCTAGAGAAATGGATGCTGTTTTGAAAGAAAAGGGCAGTTACTCCAAATATTAATTTGATTCAGATTTCTCTTTTGTTTATTCACTTTGCATTTTGTTAATTGACAAAAATAGTAACATAGTATGTACGGTTGAAAAAGTACATTTGTCTATCCATTTCAGCCTATTTCATCCCCTCCCCCCTCCCAATGATGATCCAGAGGAAGGCAAAAAAAGAACAAATAAGATATAAACAAATTTTCCCCATTTAAGGAAAAAAAATTCCTTCCCAACTCCAATCTGGTAATTGGAATAATCCCTGGATCACCGACCCTTCTGAAGTTATTAATGATTATAACATATAATATTGTTCAGTGTGCGAGGAGTGGGTCCATGGCGGCGAAAATAAAGATTACTTCTATCACGGCGGCTCTACCATTTCTTTCCCTGGGGGCAGCTCGGGACCCGTCCAAGTTACTGCTGGGGCATGTCACAGGGGGATAGTAACCAGCAGTTACCTCAATGTCGGTTGTCACTTGTGACGCCTTGTTCTGTCCTCTGTAGTGAAGCCTGTCATTGTAAAATAACTTAGTCCACACACAGGGTTAACTTTTCTGAACAAAACCAGGACCGGTCGGTAATGTCTGATTATTGAAACTTCCATAACAGGCTGGTACACATACAGCAAGACAAAGTGCTGTGACAGGGAGGATACACGGGGCAATCTGGACAATCCACAGTCAAGTTATCTGTGTGATCCCGCTCCAGACGACACTCTTTCTTTCTCTCCAACTCTCTACCGGTACATACTCATGCTTAAGGTGCCAGAACATGCCAAGCAATGATCCCTCCTCTCACCCTGTACTTAGTGGCAGCACTGGCATACTCCTGGTAGAATAAATCCCAGGCCACGTAATAGGGAATCGATCAGCTTTCTCTATTCTTCATATCTACACACAGACCGATTAGGTAGTGTCTATGTGTGGACAGACTCTCACAGACTTCTCCTAGGCTGACTCTCTCTTTTTAAAGGACAGAAGAAGAAGACACTTGCACTAAACCTTGCAAACACATAAATATTTCACAGTCACATGACATACAACATGATACATTTTCCAGACATAACCCAGACATTAACCCACTCAGTGCTGCAGAGGTGCAATACACATCAATGCATACAGATTGAAGACACTAACAACACCATTGCACGAGACAAACACATTCAAACATATGGAGGAGTCCCGCTAACTTTGGGCCACTACAATTGTATCACTCAAGAAAGGCATCCTGACCCTTCTTGAACTCTTTTATTCAATTTGTCATCACTACATCCTCAGGCAAAGAGTTTTGAAGTCTCACTGCTCTTACAGTAAAGAACCCCCTTTTATGTGTGTCTAAAAACCTTCTTTCCTCTAGATCTACTGGATTCCCCCTTGTTACAGTCACAGTCTTGGGTGTAAATAGATGATGGGAGAGATCTCTGTATTGTCTCCTGATATATTTATACATAGCTATGCATAAGCACTGCGGAATATGTTGGCGCTATACAAATAAAGTTTATTATTATTATAGCTATTAGGTCACCCCCAGCTGTCTTTTTTCTAAACTAAATAATCCCAGTTTTGATAACCTCTCTGGGTATTGTAGTCCATTCCATTTATTACTTTAGTTGCCCGCCTTTGTACCCATTCAAGCTCTGATATGTCCTTCTTGAGTACCGGTGCTTAAAACTGTCCACAATATTCCATGTGTGATCTGACCAGTGACTTGTAAAAATGAAGAATAGTGTTCTCACCATGTGCCCCTAGACCTCTTTTAATGCACCACATGATCTTATTTGCCTTGGCAGCAGCTGCCTGACACTGGTTGCTCCAGCTAAGCTTACAGTTAGCTAAAATCCCCAAGTCCTTTTCCATATCAGTTTTGCCCAGTGGTTTCCAATTTAGTGTGTAATGGTGACATGTATGTCCATGTGCATAACCTTACATTTATCACTGTTAAACCTCATTTGCCAGTTTTCTGCCCAAGCCCCCAACTTATCCAGATTCTCTAACTATAAATACTATTTTCGAAAATGTTTTTCCACACCTGCCTAAAACTTTTGCAGCTTACTTTAATTGATGATGTCAGTGGCTTTTCCTATGCTACCTCAAGGAATGACCCTCTAATATCCCAGTTATGATGATGATGATTATCTGTTCACTCGTATCCAGCCTTCAGACATTCTATGGATCAATGTTCTCCACCATTCCTGTCTTTCACCGCTTCTTTCAGTTTGGTGATTGACATGTTGGTGGTGGCCCTGATTGTATCTAGCCATCTTGTTCTTTGTCGTCCCGATCCGCTCTTTCCACTGACTTTGCCAAGCATCAGTACTGTTTCCAGTGAGTCAGCGTGCATCACGTGTCCGAAAAAAGAGAGTCGCTGTTTGATGATTTTGCCTTCTAGTGATATTTTCGGTTTGACACGATCTAACACCACCTTGTTCATTGTCATGGCAGTCCAAGGTATCGGTAGCATTCTCCTCCAGCACCATAGTTCAAATGCATCAATTTTCCTTCTGTCTGTTTTTCTGAGCGTCCAACTTTTGCAACCATACATCGTTATGGGAAAGATGAGTGTATTGACCAGTCTGATTTTTGTTGCAATGCTTATGTCCTTGCTTTTCCAGATCTTTTCCATTCTTACCAAGTTTAATCTGCCATCTCAGGTCCAGCAGATTGCCCATTGCAATCGATTTTGGATCCAAGGAAGAGGAAATCTTGAACCAACTCGACTTCGTCATTGTTAATTTTTATGGTCATTGTACCGTTGCTTACCGTGGTCATGAATTTTGTTTTCTTGCTGTTGAGATAAAGTCCCATGCGTTTGCTTTCCTTTTGCACTTGTTGGAAAAGGTATTCCAAGACCCTTTCACTTTTTACAAGCGGTCATCTGCATATCGAAGGTTGACGACATTACTGCCACCGATTTTGACTCCAATTTCGTCCAGATTGCATTGCCTCATAATCGTTTCTGTGTACAGATTGAAAAGGACTGGTGATAGAATGGAGCCTTGCCGTGAGCCTTTCTCGATTCCAAACCAATCCGTGTTTCCATAAGCTATCCTGACTGTTGCTTCTTGGTTGTTGTAAAGTGACCTTATAAGCTGTCCAATATGTTCTGGGATGCCCATTTGCTTCAGACACTTCCAAAGCTTGTCATGTTCGACACAATCAAATGCCTTGCTGTAGTCAATGAAACACATGTACACGTCCTTTTGATACTCTCGAGTCTTCTCCATGATCCAGCGAGGGTTCGTGATTTGGTCTCTGGTGCCACGTCCTTTGCAGAAGCCAGCTTGAATGTCCGGCAGTTCTTGTTCAACAATTACCACAATGTGTTTTTGTATGATGTTTAAAAGAATTTTGCTTGCGTGAGGTATGAGGGCGATGGTGTGGTAATTGGAACATTCTTGAGCATCACCTTTTTTTAAAAGTGTCACAAAGACAGATCTTGTACAGTTTTTGGGCCACGATTTGGAGCTCCAGATCTTTTGACATAGGTCAGTTAAGATTTTGACTGACACTGATTTGAGCATTTCGACTGGTATGGGATCAATGACCGGAGCTTTCCTATTTGGTAGTTCTTTCAGGGCCCATGTGAGCTCTTCCTCCAGAATGCCCGTTTCTTGTTGTACTTGATGTACGTGATCCAACGGGTTGTCTGTCCGATTGCATGCATACAGCTCTGCTGTATATTCTTGCCACCTATGCTTGATTTGATCTTCTTCTTGTAATAATTTGCCATCCCAGTCTTTGATAGTTGCTGCTTTGCGTGGTATGATCAGTACCCGGGTCTGCTTTACATGGGTGAAGAGAGCTCGGGTGTGGCATTGCTGGTTTGATTCTTCCAGTTTCGCGCTGCGGTTGTTCTAGTAGCACTCCTTGTCTCATCTGACTTTTCTTTGAAACTCTGCATTTAGCTGTTTCACATCCCAGTTATAGCAAATGGTAAGCATTTACTTGGTCAAATGGCAAAGCTTTTTCTGTTAGTAGATAAGGAATTCAGCTGACAAGAACAGCTGAACTTTCTGTTATTGACTGCTGACACAAGCACTTAAACAGGGTGGTGTACATGTATGTTCACATTTGAAAACCTTTGTGAATTTTTTGTCATTTAGGTATATCACAGATATTTGTGCCATGTATCCAATTTTTAACCCTTTGCAATGCAATTTTGGATTCAGGGTTTCCTAGGGGGCTTTCTCTTTCTGCCATTATACAATGGTGCCATTTGCTGGCTAGAGTCAGTGCTGCGGTATGGGACATGCTGGAGAGGCCACGGACAACAGAGCAGCCAGTAATATACAGTAATAATACCCTGCCGGATGTCTGCCGACATCGGAGCTGTACAGTCTTCAATCAGAATGTCTTCAGACGTCAGACAGTGGATTAGAAAGTGTTGATCAGCAAGGATCAGACTGCAGTGAACCCAATCAACAGCTGGAGGAAATTATAGTCAATGGCCATACATAAAGCCAACTAGAAAAGCAACGGTTCGGTCAGGAGACAAAGTGACATGGAACCCCATCAATTGTAAATCAGTGGTGTAGCCAAGCCATTAATTTCTATGATTTACAGTAAGAATGAGATTCAATAAAACCCGTCAGCATCTATGGTAAAATGGTCTGCGGACAGATTTTCAGGCCATCAATAGTGAATTGTAATTATGAATTTTTATCACAATGCTGCCTCAACTAACATTATGGTAGGGAATTTCTACTTCTGTGTTTTTCGATTATAGTTTAATAACAGCACCAAAGAAAAAAGCTTATCCCTTCACATCATTATCTAGTATAATTTTATTGCAGTTGGAGCTCTGTTTTTCTGATACAGAGCTCCAAATTCCCTGCATAACCATATTGTTAAATAATAAACACCTAAAGCCTACACTAGAGGGAGCTTTGGAGCGTACTGTATACAGTTTTATTATTAAATGTGTAATGTATAACAGTATGCAGTAAGCTCCCTCTAGTGGTAGCTGCAGTTAGCTGAGCATTTATCATTTTAATGCTATGTCCATACAGGGGATTTAAAGCTCTATTTCAGAGAAGCAGAGTTCCGACCACTATAAAGAAATATTAAGAAACTAATCAACACAGAATTTTAGACCTAAAAATGACATGATGTTAAAAGGTGGATATTCCCTTTAAACATTTCAAAGGTCTGTTATATTTGTGGTCATTATACTTTATTGAAAGAAAAGAACAACATGGTGAGCATTTAAAGATAGTTACTAAATCAAGTCTCTGGCAAAGTTTGCCCTAAGTATGGCTCCACTGTGCAATGTGTTTTTTCTTAACGCCACCACTGGAGGTGCAATAAATGCCGTTTGATCCTACTGGCTTCTATCTACGTGTACAAACTCTGCAATATGGAATCTCTGCAGGTTCTTATAGACTTCAAACATCTCTGGCGAGTGTGAAATGTAAGAAATGCTGACATGATTAATTGATTCGAACCAGATGGATTCTAAAGGCAAATGTCTAGATGTGTATAAAATGTTATTACACACATCTGTATTTAGTAAATGATGCCTTAAATGTTGTATTTCCATAACTAAAGATTACTTGAAATAGTTTTGGGAAGGAAAGGAAAACAAAAGGACAAATGATATGTTACAGCGTTTTCTGGAGTTATGCTAATTGATGAGACAAGTTATGTTCATTGTTGAAACATTAAAGAACCTTCCCAACTTCAGATATCTTCAATGTACTGATTCTGAATGACGCATGTACCCTGCAGCTTTAGTAAATATACTGCTTATCTAGAAATTTTCTTTCTGTTCTTTATAATAACTTAATTATCTTACCAAGAAAGTTATTTATAGGGACGGATGGGACTAAAATTCTGTACTGGTTCATTTTATCATTTTATCAATCAGAGCTCTATTTTACCGATACAAAGCTTCAAATCCACTCTGTAGACTTATAGCTAAATATTAAAATTTTTGCCTGCAGCACCCCTAGGGGGAGCTTACTGTATTCTGTTATGCATTGATGCTCCCTCTAGTGGTGGCTGCAATCAATGAGAATTTAAAATTTTCCCTGCTTTATAGAGGATTTGTAACTCTGTATCAAAAAATGGAGCTCTGAACATTATAAAGATATATTAATATATATATAGTAACTCTGGACCTTAACCCCTTTGTGACTCGTCCATTTTTTGCTCTAATGGCCAAACAATTTGTCAGTTTTTTTCTTGGTGGCATACTTTGAGCCACAACTTTTAAATTTTTCTGTCAACATAGCCATATAAGGGGTTGTTCTTTGTGAGACAAGATGTACTTTTTAATGCCATCCTTAATGTATTATAAAGCTTTTATTAACTTATTTTTTTGGGTGGGATGGGAAAAAAATCCACCATTATTTTTTTAATTTCATTTTTATGGTGTTCAGAATGCAGAATAAATAATATTATCACATTATTCTCTGGGTCAGCACAATGTCAACAACACCAAGTTTATAAAGTTTTTTTTGTTTTGTGAATTTCAGGGCTTGGTCAGTCAAGCGATTTTTTTTTAGCGCATGTATAGGCGAGCTAAAAGAAAAATTGCACATCGCGTGTAGAAAAATCGTGTGACCTAGTGCATTTGCACTTATATGTCCTATCTTTTGCAGGTGCGATTTTCTAGTGCTTCTAAAAAACATACATGTGACCACTTTTATTGAAAGCATTGGTTCTAATAGAGCCGATTTTTTTGTGTACCTATACATGCGCTTAAAAAGTCTCTTGTCTGTCTACGGCCTAAGGGTGGGCTCATACGAGCATGTTTTTTTGCGTACTTAGGTGCGTACATACGTGCGCACCTATGTACGAGCAAAAACACGCGTGAATACAGCTGCGTGCTTGTTGTCAATGGAGCCGCGGCTACTGCCGGTGGCTCCATTGAAAACAATGCTCTGCCGGCACCCCTGCATTCTTTTTCAGGGAAGGGCTTTACATATAAGCCCTTCCCTGAAAAAGAAGCATTTTTGTGTAAAAAAAAACAACAAAAAAAACCTTACCTCTCTGCCGTGACCCCAGCGGGCATGAAGAACAGATGTTTCCTTCACCCCCGCTAGTTAAAAGAATTCTCTGCTGCTACATCTGCCAGATGCAGCAGAGATCTCAACGCAAGCTAGTACACAAGACAGCTTCTAGCTTGACTCCTGCTGTAAAGAGTTATCTTGTCAAGTGGCTTTCAGGGAAGGGCTTTAAAGCCTTCCTGAAAAGCCATTTATAAAGTTTATATAAAAAAAAAAAAATAATCACCTCCTTTCAGCTGCCGGGGCTGCTCAGACGGACTTCTGCCGCTGTCCCGGCTTGTAGTTTGAGCTATCAGCAAGGTGGATTTAAAATCCTGCTGCTGCTAGCTCTGATTGTGATTGGCTAAGTGCTTCAGCCGGGATTTTAAATCCTCGCATGCTGCTAGCTGAGAACTATAGAGCCGGGGACAGCGGGCAGAAGTATAAGTCGCCACTGAGCCCCAGCCCCCCAGCCAGCGTCAATGTTTTTCAAGGAAGGGCTTCATAGCCCTTCCCTGAAAAGCCTTCTAAATAGTGTGCAAAAACAAAATCTATACTCACCTGCCGGGGCTCAAGCCGCGACTTCTGCCGCTGTCCCCAGCTCTGTAGTTCTAACTATCAGCAGCCCTGGGATTTAAAATCCCAGCCTCCTGGTAGCTCTGATTGTGATGGTTGGAAAGTGCTTCAGCCAATCAACAAAGCTACGAGCAGGGCGGGGATATTTTAAATACCCGTATGCTGCTAGCTGGGAACTATAGAGACGGGGAGAGGCGGCGATGAAGTCTCAGCAATCACAATTAGAACTACAGCAGGTGGGGATTTTAAATCCCCGCTGCTGATAGCTGAGAACTACAGAGCCGGGGTCAGCTGCAGAAGCGCGGCTGAGCCCCGGCAGGTGAGTAAAGATTGTTTTTTTCCACACTATTTAAAAGGCTTTCAGGAAAGGGTGCTTATGAAGGCTTCTTCTTTCTGGGCAAGTTGTGCTTTATAATGGCATTATTCTTGGGTTACATAATGTATTGGATAAGGTTTATAGGGGGATTGGGAAATTGTCATTTGTTTATGGGTTCATTATTCGGGGGTTCGTTAAGTCTTCAAGCTTCAGTGTGCAAAGATTTGATAGGGTCGTTTATTCTCTAGATCAGCATAATTCCGGCGTTATCAAGTTTATAAGTATTTTTTTTTTGCTAGTTTTGCACAAAAAAAAATATTTTTTTAAAGATTTAAGATTAGTCATAGCATTTTTATTTTTCACGGGCAAACGTTGCTGTTTTGCAATGACTTCTGTGGTGTGTGCAACGTGGCTATTAGCGTGCTTCCGTGCTTGTACTAGTGGGGAGGGTGCTCATATCGGTGTGTGCTTCCTTCCTGTCGCTGTGTCCCCGTGGGATGAAGAACACATCTGCCTCATACGGCAGATGTTTCCTTCATTCCCACTAGTTAAAAGAAGATTCCCTGCTTGCGGAATACTTATATTCTCAGAGGATTTTCTTTTCTATTTTCTTTCTTTTTTAATCTGTCGTTATTTTAATTCTTTCATATTTTTCATAGCTTCTCATTCCAATTTATTCTAGGCATCTTTGAAATATTTCAGGGAAGGCTTTAAATATAAGCCTTCCCTGAAAATCAGAAATCTGAAGTCAAGTAAGTGTTTTTGTGTTTACTAATCAGAACTCCCTCCCTCAGCCCGGGGCTCAGCCGTGTCTCTCTGCTGTCCACTGTGGTGCTGATCTATCAGCAGGCGGGGATTTTAAATCCCCGCCTGCTGAAAGAGCTGAATGTGATTGGCTGAGATACTCAGCCAATCACAGGCAGCTCTCCCCGAATGAATGACGCGCGAGTTCACACGTGTTTTTGCTCGTACCTAGGTGCGGACGTATGTGCGCACCTAAGTACGCACAAAAACACGCTCGTGTGAACGCACCCTAAGGACTTGTTTTTTGAGTCTTCATTTATCCAATTTTTGGGGAACATATAACATTTGATTGCTTTTTCCTTTATTTATTACATAATTTTTATTTTTAACGGTGTCAACCATGTAAGTATTATGTTAAATTAATTCTGCAGGCCAGTACAAATATGTCAATACCAAATTAATATAGGGTTTTTTGCAACTTTTTCACAGATTTTAGAAAGAATGTTTTTTTTTTTTTATAACTGTGGGATTAGTTGTACTTTTTAATGGTACCATTTGTTAATCCATGCAACATTTTGATCACTTTCTATTCCATTTTTTATAAGGCTAGATAGGCAAAATTAGCTATTTTCATCATGTTTTTTTTTTCATGACGTGCACTGTGTGGGTTAAATAATGTACTAAAATTTTTCTCTGGGCCATTATGAATGCAGCAATAGCATGTTTGATTTTCTTTTTACATAATCAAGGCAGAAAGGTGGGTGTTTGACGTTTTATTTTTATTTTCATTTTTTACAATTTTTTTAAACTTTTTGTTTTTGGCCCACTAGGGGACTTGAATATCACCATCTTTTATGATTATAATATGCTACTACACTTTAGTCTAGCAGTATATTATATAAGCCTGTGCCTTAGCAAAAGCATTGGGACCCTTTTAGCACACGTGGGGGGCTGATAGCTGACAGAGGAAAACCCCTCCTTACGTCACCATTTTACATGCCACGGTCAGTGTGTTAAATACCAGGGATCAAAAGATTCTCTTGTCCCCGCTGTTTGAGCAGATGCCAGGCTGTCATTTGACAGCTGAGCAACCATTCTCCCCGGCACAGAAGGCCCGTACCAGGGTTCTTATGTGGCTGCAGTTAAAAGATGGTACATCAGAATAAGGCCTTTCAATGGCCATAGTCAAAAGATGAATGGGCAGTTGTAAGGGGTTAAATGAATTATGCAGGTCAGTACGATTACGTCAATACCAAATTTACATAGGTTTCCTTAGTATCTTGCTACTTTTTCACACTTTTTAATAAAAGGTTCATTTCTTTGTATGGTTGCATTGAAAGTGCTATTTATTGGTACCATTGGGTGATCCATATAACTTTTTGATCACTTTCTATTCAGTTTTTTGTGAAGAGAGATATGCAAAATTAGCTATTTTTGCAATCCCCCCCCCCCCCACGGTGTGCACTGTTTAGGTTATATAATGTATTAATATTTTTTCTGTGGGTCATTAGGAATGTGTTAATACCAGATTTTTTATTTTTTTGTACATAGTGAAGGGGGAAAGGAAGGGTTTTGATCATTTAAAAAATATATATATTTTGTACTATATTTTTTAAACTTTTCTAACTTGAATATCACTTTTTTTAATAATTCTTATAGTACACTGCTATATTTCAATATAGCAATGTATTATATTGCCTATGAAGATGGCAGAGCCAGAGGCAATCTTCAAGCCTGTGGGTGCCATAGCATGAGATGTGATCTGATGGGTAACAGGGAGAGCCTCTCTTTCTACCAGCCTTTTACTTTCTATGTTTGCATTGTCAGTGGCATGTAAAGGGTTAAACAGTGGGGATTGGAAGTTTCTTTGGTCCTCACCAATAGAACAGGCTCCCGTCCTATTGGTACAAAATGCAAGTGTGTTGAAGCCCTTACAGAGGGCTGTAATTTACTCACATTGAATTTTCTGTTCTAACCAGCAGTAAGGGAAAAATAGACAAGCAGCTACTCAGATATAGAATGAGATAGATATAAAGATAACTGTGTAGTATTGAGTAGGTGGGGTTATGCTAAAAATCCTCTGAAAGAAGACAGGGGAGGGGGAGCTGAGCTTTTTGGCATTCATAAGAGAGACCAGCTGATCAGTGCTGGGAACACCCCCCAGCCAAAAACTTGTGGATAGGAAATACTGCAAATCAAGAATGAGGCTTTCAAAATGCATGGAAAGGAAAAATGAATGAAAAAAACAAAGGAGTATATGGTCTTAAAAATTGTGTTGTATTAAGTATTGATGACGTATCCTGAAGATAGGTCACAATAGTTGATTAGCGGGGTCTGCTGCTTGGGATCCCCAATGATAAGCTGATTGAAGTAGCCACTTCAATCCAAGTCAGGCACAGCATTGTACATTGTATAGTGGTTGTACCTGAAATGGCATCTCAGTCTCATTCATTTGAATGGGACCTAGCTGCTCTCTGGCCATGTGACTGATGAATATGACATCACAGGCCAGGGAGATGGCCACAACACTCAAGCTAGTGATGAGGACTCTTCAATAAGCTGATTTGTGGGAATACTGAACAGCAGACGCCCGCTGATCAACTACTGATGAGCTATCCTGTGGAGTGGTTATCAATAATTCAGCTCTGGGAAACCCATTTAATTTAATTTAAAGCTTCTAATTTTCTTATATGGGATAACAAATTTGAACGGCATCTCCACTCATCAAACTTTGCTTAGCAATGTTAATATTGTCTCTTTCAATGTCTATAAGTGCTCTACTCTGGGCTCTATGCTAGTCACAGAGCCCCTGCAGTTAATATTAACCCCTTAGTGACCAAGCCTGTTTGTGCCTTAATGACCAGGCCAAATTTTGCAAATCTGACATGTGTCACTTTAACATGGAAAAACACCAGAAAGGTTTTGCATATCCAAGCGATTCTGACATTGTTTTTTCGCCACATGTTGTGCTTCATTTAGGCGGAAAAAATAGACCGATAGAAATTGTGTTTATTTATTAAAAGCGCCAAAATTGGGAAAATTTTGAAAAAATTGTCATTTTTTCACATTTCCAACTGCAATATCTTAAATATGTGCAAACATAATATAGAAATTTTTGCTAAGATTTATATTTCCACCCGTTTACTTTATTTTGGGCGCACATTGGAAAAACTTTCGTTTTTTTTTAACTATTTAGGAGACGCACAAATTTAACATTACTTTTTAGCATTTTGAGGAACACTTTGTTTTCCTATACCAAGCCGAGATTGGAAAGGCTCATGAGTGTCAGAATAATAGATACCCCCCCAAATGACCTCATTTTAAAAACTACACCCCTTAATGTATTCACTGAGGGGTGTCATGAGTATTTTGACCCCACAGTTTTTTTTCAGGAATTAATTCAATTTAGAGGAGAAAAAGTAAAATTTCATATTTTTGCAAATCTGTCATTTTAAAGACATATTTTTTTCCTATAGTTTACATGAAAATCAGGATTTACACCCCAAAATGGATACCCCTATTTCTCCCGTGTTCAGAAATATACCCATTGTGGCCCTATTGTTATATCTGAGTCCACAACGGGGCCCAAAATGAAAGGAGTAGTCAGTGTCTTTCAAAACAGAAATTTTGCTTGAAGTCCTTTTAGGCCCCATAGCACACATGTAGAGTTCTTGAGCGCCCAAAACCATAGAAAACCCCCACAAATGACCCCATTTTGAAAACTAGACCCCTTAAGGAATTTATCTAGGGGTGTACTGCATATTTTGACCCCACAGTTTTTGAATGAATTCAAACCAAGCAAAAGGAAAAAATTGTGATTTTCGTTTTTTCGGCAATTCTGTCATTTTAAAAACAGCTTTTTTTGTACAGCACACATATGAAGGAAGACTTGCACCCAAAAATGGATACCCCTGTTTGTCCCGTGTTCAGAGACATACCCATTGTGGCCCTAATCTTATGTCTGGATACACAACGGAGCCCAAAATGAAAGGAGCGACCGGTGGCTTTCGGAACACAAATTTTGCTTGAAGTCCTTTTAGGCCCCATTGCCCACTTGTAGAGTTCTTGAGCGCCCAAAACCATAGAGAACCCCCACAAATGACCCCATTTTGAAAACTAGACTCCTTAACGAATTTATCTAGGGGTGTACTGCGCATTTTGACCCCACAGTTTTTGAATAAATTCAAGCAAAGCAAAAGGAAAAAATTTGGATTTTTGTTTTTTTGGCAATTCTGTCATTTTAAAAACAGCTTTTTTTGTACAGCACACATATGAAGGAAGACTTACACCCCAAAATGGATACCCCTGTTTGTGCTGTTTTCAGAAATATACCCATTGTGGCCCTAATCTTATGTCCGCATGCACAACGGGGCCCAAAATAAAAGGAGTAATCGGTGGCTTTCAGAACATAGATTTTGCTTGAAGTCCTTTTAGGCCCTATTGCCCACTTGTAGAGTTCTTGAGCGCCCAAAACCATATAGAACCCCCACAAATGACCCCATTTTGAAAACTAGACCCCTTAACGAATTTATCTAGGGATGTACTGCATATTTTGACCCCACAGTTTTTGAATAAATTTAAGCAAAGCAAAAGGAAAAAAATAGGATTTTCATTTTTTGGGCTATTGTGTCAATTTAAAAACAGTTTTTTTTGTACAGCACACATATAAATGAAGGCTTTCACCCCAAAATGGATACCCCTGTTTGTCCCGTGTTCAGAAACATACCCATTGTGGCCCTAATAGACTTACAGGACCCATGGCTAGGCCTACAATGAAAGGAATACCCGTTGGATTTCAGGGTACCACTGAATAAATTTCAGGCCCCATTGCCCACTTATAGAGCCATTGAGCGGCCAAAACTATAAAGAACCCCCTCAAATGACCCCATTTTGAAAACTAGACCCCTTAACGAATTCATCTAGGGGTGTACTGCGTATTTTGACCCCACAGTATTTGAATGAATCTAAGCAAAGCAGAAGGAAAAAGTTACGATTTTCAATTTTTTTGGCAATTTTTTCAATTTAAAAACAGTTTTTTTGTACAGTGCACATAGGAATGAAGACGTTCACCCCAAAATGGATACCCCCGTTTGTCCCGTGTTCAGAAACATACCCATTGTGGCCCTAATCTACTTACAGGACGCATGGCAAGGCCTATAAAGGACGGAACACCTGTTGGATTTCAGGGCACAACTGAATAAATTCCAGGCCCCATTGCTTATTTGTACAGAATAAAGATTGACTCCCTAAAAATCCCCCGCCCCTCCCCCTCCGCGCCCTTTTTGGCGTTCGCAAATCTTAGATAAAAGTAAAAATGTGAACTGTGTAGTATTTCCGAAGACAGGGGTAATTACGGAGGCTGGTTGGAATGGGCCCATGGGGCAATAAAACCGGGTATCCCCCCCCTCTCATGCTTTTTGGGGGTATTTCATGACCTCAGTGGCGGGTATGGGGTGTAAAAAGTGGCGTTCCGTGAGTTTCCGTAAGCTTGATGAGGTGCGGCGGTCTCACACAGAAGGCGCTGAACAAGGTGCTCCTGGAACTGCAGGAAAGCGAGCGTTCCCGGGGCTTCTTGTAAAATACGTATCACAGGTAGCGGTCTGAATAACGCCGGGCTCACGCGGGTGCAGGCGGAATCCGCTTGCGGAGGCCCACAGCGGATCCCATCTGTGAGCCCGGCTGTGACCCTGCGTACGGCTGCGTAATGTACTGCGCATAACTGCCTACTCACACAGGCGGTCATGCACAGTACACCTTTGTTTGTATTTCCCGCACCATCGCTTAGCGATGACATGGGTACCCGCAGCCCGTATACAATGTAGTTGCGTATGGACTGCGGGTATATCCGCGACCATGGAGCACAATGGGCTCTATGTTGCCGATATCCGCAGTAAAATAGAACCTGCTGCGTTCTCTTTTCTGCGAGTGGATTACGCAATTCTGACCCGCTAATGTGAGCGGAATTGTGTAATCCAATGCAATTGATCTGCGTATTACCACGGATCAGACGCATGCGGAATCCGTCATTCCTATCCGGTCATGTGAGACCGGCCTAAGGTAGATCGCTACCTTTTTATCACGTGACCGGGGACCGCTCAACGAGGCCACCCGTCACTGCTCCAGGCTCTCGGCGACCGTTGGTCGCTGGGAGCAAGGAGATTTTAAGTTTCCTGGGCTCCCTGACTCCTGCGCATGTGTCCGGCTTTTTGCCGGCAATCGCATGTGCAGAATCCTGGAAGGTCCACGGAGGAAGATCGCGTCGGGATTCAAATACGCAGGCCTCCGGTAAAAAGATTCATCTCCTCTCACCGATCGCATCAGTGAGGGGAGATGAAACTTCAAATTTTTTTTTTAACTTTTACGTGATCGCCATTATTGGATAATGGCGAACACGTGACCAGGAACCGCTCACCGCGGACCCCCATTAAATCTCCATGCTCTTGGCTACGTTTTGTAGCCAGGAGCAGGGAGAATTTAAATTATCCTGGCAATCCACAGCTTTTGCGCATGCGCCCGCCATTTTGGCGACGGGCGCGTGTGCAGAAGCTGTGGTAAGGTCCGCGGATAAATCTGGGGGCCTTAGGTACGTACTTTCATCCTCCCTCACGGATATGATCCATGAGGGGAGATGAAACGTACGCTTTTTAAACTTTTAAAAACTTTTTTTTTTTAAACTTTTTTACACTTTTTTCTCACTTTACATGATCACTGTCATCCATTGGATGACAGTGATCATGTCCCCGGTATAATCTCTCTGCTCCTAGCTACACATGGCAGCCAGAAGCAGAGGGATTTTAAATTTCCCGGGGCTCGAGCCCGTCTGTTCACGCGCCCGATGTCAATCATCGGGCGCGCATGCGCAGACGGGGATTCGGGTCCCGGGACATCGGGACACCGCTGAGGACTGGGGGTGAGTATTTTCACCTCCCCTCATGGATCCGATCCATGAGGGGAGGTGAAACTGACTTTTTTAAAACTTTTTTTTAACTTTTTCGCGATCGCCGCTAACCATTGGATAACGGCGATCGCGGTACCGGGGACCGCTCACCGCAGTCCCCGCTGACATCTCCTGCCTCCCGGCTACCTACAGGAGCCGGGAGCCAGGAGATTTTAAATCTCCCGCGCCGCCGGGCCTTCTGCGCATGCGGCTGACGTAATGCCGCCTGGCGCGCATGCGCAGAAGACCGGCTTCGGGCCCCGGAGCGGCAGGAGAGCGGGGAGCAGCGTGCCAGACCTGGGTGAGTAATTTCAGCTGCTCCGATGGATCCGATCCATCAGAGCAGCTGAATCTTTAACTTTAATGTACTTTTATTTACTTTTTTTGCGATCGGCGCTATCCATTGCATAGCGCCGATCGCAATGCCGGGGGGGGCTCCGAACAGCCCGGGATGACAGCTCCATGCTGTCAGCTACCTGCGGACACCGACAGCATGGAGCTGTCACGTCCACAGCCCGAGGGGCACTATTCTCTGCAGGAAGCATGTTTTTACGTCCTCAGAGAATAGAGCCCACTTCGGGAGGACGTAAAAACACTATGGGCTGGTCGTTAAGGGGTTAAGGCATGGCCTCTGAGTTATAAAAGTGGCTATCAGCAGCTAGAGTGGCAGCAGGTAATCCCAATGGTTTGTCCACCGTTAGCATTAATCAGCATCTAAACCTTGTTGTTCCTCCTGCCATAGGGAATGATTGGGCAGAGTTCTATAGAGTTGGATAGCATATCTAGAAAGCCTGCACTTCACATTCAGCTGTATCCACTGGTGTAACTATAGGGGATGTGGTTGCACCAGGGCCCAGGAGCCTTAGGGGGCCCATAAGGCCTCTCTTCTCTATATAGGGGACCCAGTACTATAAATAAAGCCTTATAGTTGGGGGCCCTGTTACAGGTTTTGAATTGGGGCCCAGAAGTGTCAAGTTACGCCTCTGGCTGTATCCATATCTTTCAGAATTTTGCTTGGAGTGTGACACTTATACATTCAATCCCATTTCATACATTTCCTCCCCACCATGCCTGTACAAAATGAAAGCTAGAGGCTCCCATTATCAATGGGTAGAGCATGGGCAGTCAGACCACCACCAATCTAACATGCAATAATGCAGAGTTCTAAGAGGAGGCACTCCAGAATCATTATTTACTAAGACAAACATGTCAAGAGAGGCGACAGGACCTCTATAAATCCAAATCTAGGATGTATTCATCTAAAGTCAATGTAGTTCTTACTTTTTATTAACCTTTATTGTAATTTAAATGAATAAAAAAAAATAATATTTTGTCAATTTTTTTTCTTTTGGAATATACAAATTTTAATTAGGCTGGGCTCACACTAACTGGTCAGATTCCGCATGAGGATTTCTGCAGCAGAAGACCTGTGATGCATCGTGGAAAGTAATTACTAATGGTCACAGAAGATTGCAGATACTAGCAGTTTTCCGTGCGGATGTACGCATGTGCACAGCCTTTTAATCCGCTCAGAAGAAAAATTGCAGACAGAATTCAGGGCTTTCTCTGTATTCTCAAACCTACCTCCGGGCAATCCGCCACTCATACGCAATGTTAATTGCATATGGGCGAGGGAAGACATGCATCCTTTGACATCAATGGATACCATCTCGCAGAATCCGCCCTAAAATAGAGCTTGCTGCGATTTTTTCTTCTGCACAGAATACACAACTTGTTCTTGTGACTGCAAATAAAAACTTGGAAATACATGCCTTTCAATGCCCATGTTTTACCAAGGATCTTCCGCGTGGACGGCAATTGCAAAATCCATAATTCAAATTCGTTCTTGTGAATCCGGACTTATACTGGTGATTGAAAGTTTTTGCATTGAATCTGTGTGTTTATAACTTTACAGATATGTACAGTAACTATATTATTTGTTACAGCTGTGCCAGAAGAAGTCATGTTATAAGGTGATATCCAACCAGAATGACAAAAGATAGAGTTGAAGTCGAAGAAAAAAGTCCAACCCAGAAAAAGTACTCTAGAAAAGTCCAAAAAACTGTGTTATGATTTATTAAATGAAAAGTTACAGGGACAAACGGGCACTCATGACGGCACTGAGGATATGTATAATTAATCACATGTTATATAACTATGGACATCATCATCATGATAATTTGTGCACTTTTTACTTGCTGTCATCAAGTTAACCTCTAATTAAAGGAACGATCCAGTGAGCATGATAGTTTTCCATTTGAATTCTCACGAGTAACTCTAATTTCTTGGGTTTCTCAATAATAAATTCAGTCACAATGTGTCTGGTCCACCACATAGCAATAATCCCCAAATGCACTGGTGACAACCAAAAATCTATATCACAATCTTCTTTGTGCCGTTTACTGTTTCTTGCAGGTAATATGAGCATGGCCATATTTACTCCTAGGCACTGGAAGTTCAGTGCCTAGGGCGGCTCCTTCTAGGGAGAGGCTGCAATGCTAGTCTTGCTGCCAAAAAAGAAAATTTGTATTTTTTTCAACCCCCTGTCTGCTCATGCTGCTGCAGGAATGTTCCAAAGTTCTTCTTCATCATATAAAGGTTCTAGACACTGGGCACTCCTCGAATACCTCTACTGACTTCTCCCCTGTCTCCTACACACACTGTCGTCTTAATACAGGAGGTGGAGAGGAATTAGGATAGCTGTGAATAGAGCACCCAGCATCTGGAGCTTCTATGTGATGAAGAAGAGGCTTGGGAAATTGTTGGCTAGAGGTTCATGGCCAGAGAGTGAAAAAAATTATTAAATAGGGGCCACAGAGGGGGCACTACACTAAGTGAAGCCACAAAGGGGGTACTATCATTAAATGCACAGTGTTACACTGACTAATCAATATGATTGCTCAGACATGATGAATCATAATGATAATTGGTGAGTGTAAATATGTAAATCGCCTTAAATAACACATATAGAGGCTCAAGTGCCTAGTGCAATATGAGCTATGCATATGGCCTTGGATTTAAGGCTATTGCAAATGATGCCATCTGCAGTCTTTCACATTCTTTACACCTACATCTATGATTCTCGATCATCCTGCTTACAATTTTGAATGATCTATATAGCTATAGATCATTATAAAACTGTAATAGCTTCTGCTAGATGGTTGTGTACCTGATTGGCTGTTCGTTCCAGTATTTCTATTGGACAAGCCATCTCCCAGCAACAGGGTAGGGATTGGCTGGAGAATTCCTGTCAGAGCAGAGTGGCAGTTGAAGAGAGGAGAAGGAGTTTAGTTGTTGAAGAGATGAGAAGCAAAGGCAAGAGCAGGAGAGGATTACAGTGCGGTGAGAAGGAAGACGTGTGAGTACAAAAGGAGGATTGTGTTTAAAGAGAGCAAGAGATCAAGAAAGACAGTTTGTGTAGAAATAAAGATAGAGAGAGGAATAAAAGAAAAGGAGATCTATAAAGACAGAGGTAAAAAAGCAAAGTAAAAGGGCAAAGCACAGCTGTTAGGTTGTGCTGCTGAGACCTGTTGTTCTATGGATTTCTAACTGCACACCTTCACAGGTTGGATAATTGAGCTGGCTGGGTGTGAATTTCTCCAACCAGCCAATCCCCACCGGCCTGCTGCACATATGTAGCAGTCCCACTGGCTAGAGGATTCTGGTTTTCCTACCCCTGGGGTTTTGCTTTCATGCATGATGTGTTGTGTGTCTGCGCAGGTGGCCGGATATGTGTGTGAACCGTGATGTACTCTATGAGTCTGCGTAGGTGGCCAGATATGATGTATGAACAGTCCTGCTCTGTGTTGCATGCAATCCCTGGTGTGTTGGCATGAACTGTGTCCTGTCCTGCTTTGGATTGTTTTCCATCCTGGGCGAATTTGGTCTAAGATTCCAGTGTGGGGCCATCACTATTAGGATGATTGCCCTGCATGAAGGCAGGTTTAATGGGGAAGTTGCATTGTAAGAGTAGGGACCCATGAGACAATGAGTTCCCTTGTGGGTGGGCTCATGGGTTTAAGTATCTTGGCCAAAATCCAAACGAATACCGCATACCATATCTATTCCAACTGTTTATGTGTGCAGGATTCAAGGTGAGTGTTTTAGGCATTTTTCAGGCATTATGTTATGTCTGCCCGTGAGTACCATTTGCAGTTCTGTAGTTCTCGGATGAAGGAGATGTGACAACAGAGTACAGAAGTGGTTCCTGTACTTGCCTCATTACAAAGCCAAGTGTATAGAAGTGGTCCCTGTACTTACCTTAATAATCTACCTCAAAAAGAGAATAGATACCGATGTATTGCCTTTACACATAATGAAATGTCCAATATTTGACATCCGCTAATCTGGTCATAACTGTATCCATATGTTAATGAAACAGATTGCCCTCGATATTTATAGGAACCAAAATCAGATTACAATTAAAGTTCCAATAAGAATTGTTAGTAGCAAGCAGGTAAATTGCTTGTTGCTTCCAAGTAGTGAAAAAAGTAACAAGCCAATTGAAACAGTAGTAATTAGAGATGAGCGAACACCAAAATGTTCGGGTGTTCGTTATTCGGAACGAACTTCCCGTGATGCTCGAGGGTTCGTTTCGAACAACGAACCCCATTGAAGTCAATGGGCGACCAGAACATTTTTGTATTTCGCCGATGCTCGCTAAGGTTTTCATGTGTGAAAATCTGGGCAATTCAGGAAAGTGATGGGAATGACACAGTGACGGATAGGGCAGGCGAGGGGCTACGTGTTGGGCTGCATCTCAAGTTCACAGGTCCCACTATTAAGCAGAGTGGGCCCCCCCCCCTCCCAACAACTTTTACTTCTGAAAAGCCCTCATTAGCATGGCATACCTTTGCTAAGCACCACACTACCTCCAACAAAGCACAATCACTGCCTGCATGACACTCCACTGACACTTCTCCTGGGTTACATGCTGCCCAACCGCCCCCCCTCCCCCCCCACAGCGCACACCAAAGTGTCCCTGGGCAGCCTTCAGCTGCCCTCATGCCACACCACGCTCATGTCTATTTAGAATTGCGTCTGCCATGACGAGGGACCGCAGGCACACACTGCAGAGGTTGGCACGGCTAGGCAGCGACCCTCTTTAAAAGTGGCGGAGCGATAGCCCACAATGCTGTACAGAAGCAATGAGAAATAGAATCCTGTGCCACCGCCATCAGGAGCTGCACACGTGGGCATAGCAATGGGGAACCTATGTGCCACACACTATTCATTCTGTCAAGGTGTCTGCATGCCCCAGTCAGACCGGGCTTTTTAATTCATAGACACAGGCAGGTACAACTCCCTATTGTGAAGTCCCTGTCGACCCACAGCATGGGTGGCTCCCTGGAACCCACCGGCGGTACACAGAAATATCCCATTGCATTGCCCAACACAGCTGAGGTAGTAATGTCGTGCTTAATGCAGGTGGACTTCGGCCCACACTGCATGCCCCAGTCTGACTGGGGTTCTTTATAAGTGTACAGATGTAGTAAAAACTCCGTGTGCACCTACAGCATGGGTGGCTCCCTGGAACCCACCGGCGGTACATAAAAATATCCCATTGCATTGCCCAACACAGCTGAGGTAACGTCAGCTGTAATGCAGGTGGCCTAAAAATTAATTTGATTACACTGTAGGCGAGGGCCCACAAAAATTGCTGTATCAACAGTACTAATGTACATCCCAAAAATTGGCCATGGCCAGCCAAGAGGGCAGGTGAAACCCATTAATCGCTTTGGTTAATGTGGCTTAAGTGGTAACTAGGCCTGGAGGCAGCCCAGTGTAACGAAAAATTGGTTCAAGTTAAAGTTCCAATGCTTTTAAGCGCATTGAAACTTATAAAAATTGTTCTGAAAAATTATTTGAGTGAGCCTTGTGGCCCTAAGAAAAATTGCCCGTTCAGCGTGATTACGTGAGGTTTCAGGAGGAGGAGCAGGAGGAGGAGGAGGAGGAATATTAGACACAGATTGATGAAGCAGAAATGTCCCCGTTTTGGATGGTGAGAGAGAACGTAGCTTCCATCCGCGGGTGCAGCCTACGTATTGCTTACGTATCGCTGCTGTCCGCTGGTGGAGAACAGAAGTCTGGCGAAATCCAGCCTTTGTTCATCTTGATGAGTGTTAGCCTGTCGGCACTGTCGGTTGACAAGCGGCTACGCTTATCTGTGATGATTCCCCCAGCCGCACTAAACACCCTCTCCGACAAGACGCTAGCCGCAGGACAAGCAAGCACCTCCAGGGCATACAGTGCTAGTTCAGGCCACATGTCCAGCTTCGACACCCAGTAGTTGTAGGGGGCAGAGGCGTCACCAAGGATGGTCGTGCGATCCGCTACCTACTCCCTCACCATCCTTTTACAGTGCTCCCGCCGACTCAGCCGTGACTGGGGAGCGGTGACACAGTCTTGGTGGGGAGCCATAAAGCTGGCCAGGCCCTTAAAGACTGTTGCACTGCCTGGGATGTACATGCTGCTCGATCTACGCACATCCCCTGCTACCTTGCCCTCGGTACTGCGCCTTCTGCCACTAGCGCTGTCGGCTGGGAATTTTACCATCAGCTTGTCCGCAAGGGTCCTGTGGTATAGCAACACTCTCGAACCCCTTTCCTCTTCGGGAATCAGAGTGGGCAGGTTCTCCTTATACCGTGGATCGAGCAGTGTGTACACCCAGTAATCCGTCGTGGCCAGAATGCGTGCAACGCGAGGGTCACGAGAAAGGCATCCTAACATGAAGTCAGCCATGTGTGCCAGGGTACCTGTACGCAACACATGGCTGTCTTCACTAGGAAGATCACTTTCAGGATCCTCCTCCTCCTCCTCCTCCTCCTCCTCAGGCCATACACGCTGAAAGGATGACAGGCAATCAGCCGGTGTACCGTCAGCAGCGGCCCAAGCTGTCTCTTCCCCCTCCTCCTCATCCTCCTCATGCTCCTCCTCCTCCTCCTGTACGCGCTGAGAAATAGACAGGAGGGTGCCCTGACTATCCAGCGGCATACTGTCTTCCCCCGCCCCCGTTTCCGAGCGCAAAGCAGCTGCCTTTATGGTTTGCAGGGAATTTCTCAAGATGCATAGCAGAGGAATGGTGACGCTAATGATTGTAGCATCGCCGCTCACCACCTGGGTAGACTCCTCAAAATTACCAAGGACATGGCAGATGTCTGCCAACCAGGCCCACTCTTCTGAAAGGAATTGAGGAGGCTGACTCCCACTGCGCCGCCCATGTTGGAGTTGGTATTCGACTATAGCTCTACGTTGTTCATAGAGCCTGGCCAACATGTGGAGCGTAGAGTTCCACCGTGTGGGCACGTCGCACAGCAGTCGGTGCACTGGCAGCTTAAAGTGATGTTGCAGGGTGCGCAGGGTGGCAGCGTCCGTGTGGGACTTGCGGAAATGTGCGCAGAGCCGGCGCGCCTTTACGAGCAGGTCTGACAAGCGTGGGTAGCTTTTCAGAAACCGCTGAACCACCAAATTAAAGACGTGGGCCAGGCATGGCACGTGCGTGAGGCTGCCAAGCTGCAGAGCCGCCACCAGGTTACGGCCGTTGTCACACACGACCATGCCCGGTTGGAGGCTCAGCGGCGCAAGCCAGCGGTCGGTCTGCTGTGTCAGACCCTGCAGCAGTTCGTGGGCCGTGTGCCTCTTATCGCCTAAGCTGAGTAGTTTCAGCACGGCCTGCTGACGCTTGCCCACCGCTGTGCTGCCACACCGCACGACACCGACTGCTGGCGACATGCTGCTGCTAACACATCTTGATTGCGAGACAGAGGAGGAGGAGGAGGGTGCTTTAGTGGAGGAAGCATACACCTCCGCAGATACCAGCACCGAGCTGGGGCCCGCAATTCTGGGGGTGGGTAGGACGTGAGCGGTCCCAGGCTCTGACTCTGTCCCAGCCTCCACTAAATTCACCCAATGTGCCGTCAGGGAGATGTAGTGGCCCTGCCCGCCTGTGCTTGTCCACGTGTCCGTAGTTAAGTGGACCGTGGCAGTAACCGCGTTGGTGAGGGCGCGCACAATGTTGCGGGAGACGTGGTCGTGCAGGGCTGGGACGGCACATCGGGAAAAGTAGTGGCGACTGGGAACTGAGTAGCGCGGGGCCGCCGCCTCCATGATACTTTTGAAGGACTCAGTTTCCACAACCCTATACGGCAGCATCTCAAGGCTGATGAATTTTGCTATGCGGACGGTTAACGTTTGAGCGTGCGGGTGCGTGGCGGCGTACTTGCGCTTGCGCTCGAACACTTGCGCAAGCGACGGCTGAACGGTGCGCTGAACTACACTGCTGGATGGGGCCGAGGACAGCGGAGATGAGGGTGTGGGTGCAGGCCATGAGGCGGTAGTGCCTGTGTCCTGAGAGGGGGGTTGCATCTCAGTGGCAGGTTGGGGCACAGGGGGAGAGGCAGGGGTGCAAACCGGAGGCGGTGAACGGCCTTCGTCCCACCTTGTGGGGTGCTTGGCCATCATATGTCTGCGCATGGTGGTGGTGGTGAGGCTGTTGGTGTTGGCTCCCCGGCTGAGCTTTGCGCAACAAAGGTTGCACACCACTGTTCGTCGGTCGTCAGGCGTCTCTGTGAAAAACTGCCAGACCTTAGAGCACCTCGGCCTCTGCAGGGTGGCATGGCGCGAGGGGGCGCTTTGGGAAACACTTGGTGGATTATTCGGTCTGGCCCTGCCTCTACCCCTGGCCCTGGCCACCGCACTGCCTCTTGCAACCTGCCCTGCTGATGCCCTTGACTCCCCCTCTGAAGACCTGTCCTCCTGAGTAAGCGTTGCACACCAGGTGGGGTCAGTCACCTCATCGTCCTGCTGCTCTTCCTCCGAATCCTCTGTGCGCTGCTCCCTTGGACTTACTGCCCTTACTACTACCTCACTGCAAGACAACTGTGTCTGATCGTCATCGTCCTCCTCACCCACAGAAAGTTGTTGAGACAGTTGGCGGAAGTCCCCAGCCTCTTCCCTCGGACCCCGGGAACTTTCGAATGGTTGGGCATCAGTGACGATAAACTCCTCTGGTGGGAGAGGAACCGCTGCTGCCCAATCTAAGCAGGGGCCCGAGAACAGTTCCTGGGAGTGTTCCCGCTCCTGAGCAGGTGTCATTGTAGTGGAGTGAGGAGGCTGGGAGGAAGGAGGAGCAGCAGACAGAGGATTCGGATTTGCAGCAGTGGACGGCGCAGAACTGCGTGTTGACGATAGGTTGCTCGAAGCACTTTCTGCCATCCAGGACAGGACCTGCTCACACTGCTCATTTTCTAATAACCGTCTCCCGCGTGGACCCATTAATTGGGCGATGAATGTGGGGACGCCAGAAACGTGCCTCTCTCCTAATCGCGCAGCAGTCGGCTGCGACACACCGGGATCAGGAGCTCGGGCTGTGCCCACACCCTGACTTGGCCCTCCGCGTCCTCGGCCGCGTCCACGTCCTCTAGGCCTACCCCTACCCCTCAGCATGCTGTATTACCAGTGATTTGATTTCACAGGCAGGAAATAAATTGGCGCAAGACTGCAGGCCAAATATAATTTTTGCCCTTTTGAGAAAACGAAAGGCCCCACTGCCTCTAGTGAATGAATTATCTAAGTTTAATAACTGTGCTGTGTCCCTGCTTATGTGTCACAGAACGTGAGGGTAGCAGAGTTATTATAACTCTTGGAGAGCAGGTATTTTTTTCCCAATTAAGGAAAGCAAATGGCGAAGCCAGCAGTAAAGCGTAGCTGGGTGCGTCTGATTTAGCAATGTTGTTCAAGCAGCTCACACGTGTCCACCGCCCGTAAGGACGGACAGAGGCTGGACAAATAGATTTGTTTTCAGTTTTTTTCCACCAAAAGGCAGCACTGAGTATATTCTATGAATAATAACTGTATTGTGGCCCTGCCTATACAATTCTTTCCCTGCAGTATCAATGGAGGGTGCAATGGTCTGCAGAGGCGATTTTGAGAAGCAAAAAAAAAATGCAGCACAGCTAACAGCAGCCTGGACAGTACTGCACACGGATAAATATGGCCCTAGAAAGGACCGTTGAGGTTCTTGAAGGCTACACTCACTCCTAACACTCTCCCTGCCTATGCAGCACTTCTGTCCCTAATGCCAGGTGCAACGGTCTGCAGAGGCGATTTTGAGAAAAAAAAAATTTGCCACTGCTAACAGCAGCCAACACACAGCTATCAGTGGCCCTAATAAGGACCTTTGGGGGGTCTTGAAGCCTACACTAACTACCAATTCTTTCCCTACAGCAGCTCCGGTACAAACAGCACTGTCCCTCATCTAACTCACACCGCATCTGAGGCGAACCGCGGGAGGGGCCGACTTTTATGTTCGGGTGACACCTGATCTTCCCAGCCACTCACAGCAGGGGGGTGGTATAGGGCTTGAACGTCACAGGGGGAAGTTGTAATGCCTTCCCTGTCTTTCAATTGGCCAGAAAAGCGCGCTAACGTCTCAGGGAAGGAAGTGAAAGTAACCAGAACACCGCATGGTGTTCGTTACGAATAACGAACATCCCGAACACCCTAATATTCGCACGAATATCAAGCTCGGACGAACGCGTTCGCTCATCTCTAGTAGTAATCAGTAGTACTAAGAAGTTATGAGGTAGATATTAGATTTAACACTGCTAAGCGAGCCAATGTTAATCAAAGGCATAGCTTTAAAAAATAAATAGATATTGTCGTGTGGAAGATATTCCTAACATACTATATCATTAGATGTTTTTGTATATATTGTATGATGTATTGTTCAAACAAGTAGGCCTCTTTCACATTTCCCAGAGGGTCCAGTCATCTGCATTGTAAAGTTTTCCAGCATCCATGGCCATCTTTCAATACATGTGACCTGTGTGGTCACACAGGATACCAGCCACCAGATTGTAGTGGGACACTCAGAGGATATAGGCTGGGGGCAACCACCCTCTTCAGGCCTGTCTGGCCATATGATCTTCTTACTCTGTGCGGCAGGGTTTTGTGGAGCTACTGGAATCATTCTCCTCCTGGCTCTATCTATTCCCTTCTGATGTTTTAAGGTGCCCATTGACACCCCTGCAACATATTTGCTTCATTCTACTTATTTATTTTTGTTATGAGATTGGTTTTGATATTGTAGCTATGTACTGAGCTTGGTTCTGATGCTGTATTTATGTTATGAGCTTGGTTCTAGTAAAGTATTTATACAGTGCTCTGGAGTAGGTTTGTTGCTTTCATGCTGTTTTCTGCTCGAGCAGAATGCAAACAGATTGCCTATCAGTGCAATGTATATATTTTTTTCCTATAAGAAGGATGGGCACCAAAAAAGTTCATCACTGGGTGCCATCTAATCTATGGCCAGCACTACTAGTTTTTATAGATTGGAGTAATCTATGCTGAATCACATGGGCCCTGTTGTGAAGAACCTCTCACCCTGTCCATTTTTTGGCCAGCCCCACCCTGCGACTTTGTAAAATAAGCCTTTTCTCTACGATGAACTTTCTTCCATCTGACTAAACTGCAATCAGCAAGATAATTCAGATATGTGAAATACATTTCTTTTACAAAATGTACAATTTGATTCATTTTATATTGCATTTCATCAATGCAAACTTAGTATAAAACATTTAATAAAAGTATTCAGTTATATGCAGCCCCTATCTCTACAATTAGATAATTCACAAGTCATGCACACAGTACATATACTATATATACTTAGCCTTTCATTATTCCTCTGTTGGTCATCTCACAGTCAGCATTTCCTTACAGACAGAGGAAACCACAGTACCCACTTGGTTCTCATTTCCCTGGTGCCAGGCTTTGTAAATGTTGATGAGGAGAGGACAGAGTCCAGTCTGAAAAGAAGCCAAAGCTCCATTAGTATTCAATAAGTAAATATACAGTATGTTCTTCACTATATTAAACATTGATTGAAAATGTCAGGGCAATAGAAACCAAGAATTAAAGCCGTTCTGGTAATAGCTTTCACTGTTCAAAAAAAAAAAACAACAAAAACATTTACATAGTTAATAGTGGGTTGAAAGAAAGACATAAGTCTGTCAAGGTCAACTGTTTTATACTTGCAAACCCAAGTTGATCCAGAAGAATGCAAAAAAATACACTGTTTTAATGACAGAGACCCAATTTACCATAAAGTGGAAAAATATTCTTTCCTGATGCCTGGTTGCATTCTGAAATATCTCTAAATCTTTCTGATGTAAAGTAGATGGCTCTAAACTTATACAATTTAAAGGGGGCAGCCCGGTTACCAGACAACCTTGCTTCAATACAGCTGCATTGGTTAAAATAAAACTGAACCCGAGAATTAAAAATAGCATAATGCACTTTCATAAAAGACAGAGGGGTCTTTCAGGCCCTAATTTATTAAAATATTACACCGGCTGCTAGAACTGCCCAATGGATTGAGACTCTGGGGGAAGGTGAAGCCCCACGATGCATGGTTCTGGAGGCATGAAGAATAACTCCACACGCACTTCCAGATCTGATGTGGTCAGATGGTCCAATGGTTTCCAATCTGTGTAATTCTAACCGGTTTACCTATCATTCATTATGAATTTGGAGAAATATCGGCTTTAAATACAATCTCTCTAAATACAAAGCCCTCTAGGCTGCTACCCCTGGTAACATATGATTCCCTTCTAGCCTGGACCTAGTTCATTTCCAGTGATGGAAAATTAATGAAGTAACAAGCCTCCATCATTTGGTAGAGGGTTCCCACCTCCTAACAAGGGCTCAATTCCAAGCCAAATGTAATCCCCCTCTATCTGAGAACTATCGCATCAATCAAGTCTTTCATTTTCTACACTCATTGAAGCTACCTTCTGTACTTCCAGACATGACAATATTTGAGAGACTTTGTATGGGAGATCCCATGACAAAAGGCTCCCTATCATTAATTTATAGTATTCTTAATCACCCAATGGAAGAAGACAAATTGCCGTTTATGTCCAAATGGGAGACAGATCTAGAAATCAATATGTCAGTGGAAAGATGGGGCCATTGTTGTGAAACAATCTCTAAAGGCAGTCATCAGGTTACCTTGGTGGAAACTTCTTTAAAAATATTGCGCTGTACCCATTTGGTACCTGCCAGATTAAACAAATTTTACCCAACATCATCGCCCCTTTGTTTCAGAAGATGTACAAAGGTGGGAACTAGAGATGAGCTAACGTACTCGTTTAGGGTGATTTCGCACTCGAGCACCGCGTTTTTTGAATAACTGACTACTCGGGCGAAAAGATTCGGGGGGCGCTAGGGGGCGGGGGCCGGTGTGGTGGAGCGGGGGGTAGCAGTGGGGAACAGGGGTGAGCTCTCTCTCTCCCCCCCTACTCCCCTCTGCAACCCCCCGCTCACCCCCAGCACCACCCGAATCTTTTCGCCCGAGTAGTCAGTTGCTCGAAAAAAGCGGTGCTCGATTGCGAAATCGCTCTAAACGAGTACATTGGCTCATCTCTAGTGGGAACCCAGCTACGTATTTGATGGACTTGTCCTGAGGTGGCTTGGCTCTGGACTCAGGTGCATAGGCTACTGCATACACTTTTTATAGGCCCATTTAAAAATCTCCATCAGTATTTCTCCTAGGAGATCATCAACCATCAAAATATCAGGTGCATAAATTGATTAAGATCATCTGTATGGCGGCTAGGGTGCATATTGCAGCCATGTGGAAACAGCCGTGTCTCTGTTTTCAAGACGTGTTGAGTAGAATCTTGCAGATTACATTATATTAAAGGCTACATGCTATTGGGTCAAATAGGCTAGAAAGATATGGGCAGGTGTGGGGACCATGGATAGAGCTAGAATGACCTGAGTGACTGGTTCCAGATTGAATTTTTGTCATAAACCTGCTGAACGGATTAAGCTACTTAATAAAAAGACGACCTTAGTTTGTTTGGTTACGTTTTATTGTTGATATATATAGTATAAAGCGCAATATACATCTTAAATTTGAGGCAAAATAACTAATGGAAAAGTATTTCAGAATTGCATGTATAATTTGTAATAGTTTTTTTAAAAAAAAGCAAATTTGACTTTGTAGCCCCCTGCGTGGGGATCAATGTTGCATAACTGATACTTGTTCCAGATTTGATACTCTACTAAAAAATGTTTTGAAACGAAAATAAAACTGAAACATACTTGCTCTTCTGCGGCCGCCAGGATCCACTGCTGCAGCCCCGTTGCGGTCCCAGTGGTTATTGTGATAGGTGATGTCACAGGAACTCAGGTGATCACTGTAGCCACTCAGAGGCTGCAGTTTCACATTACTGGACTCCTGGCATCATGGTGCTTAGGATATGAGTGCTGATACCAGGAGAAAGAGTGGTGATGCTGCAGCCTCTCCTGTGACGTCACCTATTACAACCACTACCAGGACCACAGGAGGGCTCAGTACTGGATCTTGGCAGCCGCAGAAGGGTAAGTATTTTTAGGTTTATTTAACCCATACAGCCCTATTATAGGGGGGTTGTCTGGTAACTGGAGAGTGGCTTTAAGGGAAAACTCTGTATTTCAATGACGTTTTACAATCTCCTACAGTTTAAATCTACATACGAAACTAAGAAATTTTGTAAATAGTTTGCTGGTTTCCTGTTATCAGATACACTGAAAAGCTTATGTGAGTGGTGCATGTGTGGCATGTGTTAAGTCAGTGGGGAGTGTGCGGCATCTGCCCAACATATGATCTTGTGTGTGTCCTATGTGAAAATTGGAGATGGAACAATGCCTATACCGCGCACCTATTAAAAGGCAGCATTCATGCAAGTCAATGTCTAACCTTATAATAGATCTTATCACAATGACTGGCAATATAAGCCAAAGCCAGAAGAAACAGATAGCCATGTACAGACAGACTATCTCTGCATTTTTGTCCCTCATCTTTGTACAGTAGGTTGCTGGCTGGCTAAGTGAGAAGCCTATGACGTTGGTCTGCAGTACTATAGTTTTTCCTTAGGGACAGCACATACCAGGTGTGAGGAACTTATAAGATCATGCTTGCTTGAGATTGGTATTGTTACATCTTCCAATTTGCATATTTCCCAGAGGAGCATGGATGGCCTTTTAAGTCTCCTCACACTTTGTAGTTGCCCTCCCTAAGGAGAAACTGTACAATTCCCAATCTACGTAATAAGCCTCTCACTGAGCCAGCCAGCATCCTAATATATACTGGTGACGGGCAAAAACCCTGAAACATCTGCCTGTACTTGGTTATCTTTTCCTTCTGGAAAAGACTCTAGCTTTGACTTATATTCCCAGTCATTGTTGGAAAGCTTGTTAAAAGTTCAGATATTTTCTTGCAGAAATACTGCCTTCTAATAGCGTAGGTGGCGCTGTAGAGGCATTGTTTCATCTTCCAATTAGCATATTTTCCAGAGGAGCATGCACGTCCTTATAAGCCATCTCACACCTTCTAGTTGCTCTCTCTTAGGGTGCTTCACAGTTTAGACAAAACTAAATATAAAATCAATTCCTTTTATTAGATATATTTAAAACCATAGAACACAAATAGGGCACTACACACAGACCTCTATATTCCAAGAGGTGTACGAGTCTCAAGGTGAAGGGACTCCTACCACTTGTTCTCTATGATCATTCCCTCTCTTTCATCATACATCAGAGGGGAAATATTCGACTCACAAAGTGAATCTGATGAGAGTTAGGGCAAAGTGGTAGGATCATTTCTCAGGAACTCGGATCTAGATGTGTTGGTTCCTTTCCTAGATATCCTTCCCTGTTATCGTATTTCACTTTATAGATCCAAACACTATTAGTGATCTGAACTGAGATTGAGTTTGGCAATATCAACTGCATCCCATATCTTCAGTTCTACTTCATATTAGAGATAGATTTTATGTGAGTATTTGGTCTAGTGTCCCTTTGCTTCGGGGAGGAAGAACAATTTAAGAGGACATGAGACATAGATGGTACTGGTAGTTGTCAATTTACAACTGCCCCAATATTTTGTCTCCTATGCTCTTATCATAGAAAGAGAAACGTGTGGGAGCCCCTTAAGAATTAAACATTGGGCAACCAAGTTTACTTTCAGATGGTAATTGGTGATCTTGTGAGTGATCACCTACTTAGTGTATGATACTTTCAAATCTTTGATCAATTTGATTAAAGCATATATAAGCTTGATCAGTAGTACTTAATAGTTGCTTTACAATCTCGACGCGTTTCACCGCTCATAGAGCGGATCATCAGGAGATTTTATTACGTTAGTACCATATGTATGATATTTAGTATCCGTTCCAGAGTTAGAGCGTTAAACCAATGATCATATATAACTCTTAGATTGATTCTAGTTGGCAAGTGTATGAAAGCTTTCTTGTAGACAAAATCGGTATACTTCTAATGGAGTATAGCTTAGGTTAAGCAGATAATCACTCGGTATATCACTGGTGTCTTGCACTGTAGGAATATTTTCAAAAAATAATTCCTATAGTGTGATAGAAAGCACCACATCAGGAGCTACCGTGTCCAAATTGATATATCGGTGCTCATAATATAGGTACAGCTTTCTTCACTAGTGCTGCAAAAGCTCTCAACTGCCTATAACTAGGAGAGTATCCATATGCTAGGGTAAAAGTGGTAGCGCCTCTGGCCTTGATGGTAGGTCTCATAGCCCTGACCTACCATCTCATAGTAGGTGCCCGCATGCTGCTAGCTGAGAACTATAGAGCCGGGGACAGCAGCAGAAGTCGCCGCTGAGCCCTGGCAGCTGTCAATGGCTTTTCAGGGAAGGGCTTATGAAGCCCTTCCCTGAAAAACCCTTTAAAATAGTGACAAAAAAATAAGAAATACTGACCTGCTGGGGCTCAGGTGCAGCTTCTGCAGCTGTCCCCGGCTCTGTAGTTCTGAACTATCAGCAGGCGGGGATTTAAAATCCCCGCCTACTGGTAGCTCTGATTGTGATTGGCTGAAGTGCTTCAGCCAATCATAATCAGAGCTACCAGCAGGCGGGGATTTTAAATCCCCACATGCTGCTAGCTGAGAACTGTAGAGCTGGGGACAGCGGCAGAAGTCATGGCAGAGCCCTGGCTGCTGAAGGGAGGTGAGTATTAATTTTTTTAATACACTTTTTTAAATGGCTTTTCAGGGAAAAGCAGGATTCTCTACCGCAGCTGACATGTGTGACAGCTGCCATTGAGAATTAAAGAATTCTCCTGCTGCATCTGCCACAGATGTGGCAGATGTAGCAGCAGGGAATTCTTTTCACTAGCGGGGGTGAAGGAAACATCTGCAACATGCGGCAGATGTGTTCTTCATGCCCGCGGGGGTCATGGCAGCAGCGGAGAGAGGTAAGTTTTGGGGGGTTTTTTGCACTAAAATATTTCTTTTTCAGGGAAGGGCTTATATGTAAAGCCCTTCCCTGAAAAAGAATGCAGGGGTGCCGACAGAGCATTGTTTTCAATGGAGCCGCCGGCAGCATTGACAACAAGCTTGCAGCTGTGTTCACGTGTGTTCTTGCTCGTACCTAGGTGCGGACGTATGTACGCACCTAAGTACTCACAAAAACATGCTCGTGTGAACGCACACTAAAGAGGAACTATTCCCGTCCTGTCGTATGTGTGGGTGATAAACATTTTTAAAATTTATTTTATATACTTTTTATGTTATTTTATAAATGAACGGTACCGATGTAGCAAACCTTAGGGCTCAGTCACACGGGTGCATCGGCACCCGTACACCGGGGCCGATGCGCCCGTGTGACTGAGCCAATACTGCAGAAAGAAGACAGCCGTACCTGAAGACGGACGTCTCTCTGCAGTGCTGATGAAAGAACACATGACCGACAATGAAGCCCGTCACATGTTCTTTCCTCTGGCGCTGCAGAGAGACGTCCGTCTTCAGGTACGGCTGTCTTCTTTCTGCAGTAACACAGGCGCATCGGCTGAGCCCTCAACCTGACATTTAATGAGTTCTGATACATTAAAAGGGGTTTCTGTACCGCTATCTCAGATTCCAGCTGGTTAAACTATTGAGTACTTAGTGAACCAAAGTTCAGGGTCTGCAACCTTAAAACAGTCACATGCTGGGGATCAGATGACCCAGCTAGAACTAAGATCCTTCCTTTTAAGGTAAATGCTAAGGTGGAGAGTTTTCGTTTTTCAAACATTTTATTATTAAAAGTATACAGTAATAATGCAGTTGGTGATCCCACAATACGGTAACGGTATTGTAATAACAGTTTGCAACATTTTGCAGACTATTGTACTGAAAAGATGTTTACCTGTATGATATACTGGTAGTCAATGGACAACGTATGCAGCTACGTGTCTCTTAGTTATATATATCCCTTGGGCCATATGTTTGGCATATAAAGTGGGAGATTTTCCTACATATGCCACATTTACCCTGTAAGAGCAGTATGAACAGATCCTCATTAAGGGTGACTTCACACGGGCATATGCGTTTTTGCATGTGACTCAGTGCAACGTATTTGCACTATGAACAAGTCTTTTTTATGCGCATCGGCGCCTTTTACTGTACATTTTGCGCATCAGAGCATATTCATTCGCACGCAACAGACAAACACGTCCCAATTTAAATGGCTATTCAGCCTAATGAGTTCCTGATGTGTTCTTTTTTTCACGGTATTGCGCAGTGTTTCACACACCCTTTGTGTATTGTGTGCACATTAGTGCAGCCCCCAAAACTTCTATGAGGACCTTTAGTGTGCAAATGCGCACAAAAATATAGCAGGTTGTATTTTTTTGCACGCACAAAAAAAGGAAATGTGAATGAAGCCATTGAAATTAATGGGTTCTGTTTACTTCGTATTGTGCATGTAAATACACCCATGTGAAGCCGCCATTAAGGGCTTCAACAGATGAGCGTGTGTGCAAATACGTTCGCCACATAGGAGTGTGTTTGTGCATGAACAAGAGATGGCAATGATTAGGCTGATAAGCGGGTCACACCCTTCCCCCTGTTTTCTTAGCACGCAGAAAGATAGGGCAGGTCCTATCTTTTCTCACTCGCAGGAATAGCGTGCGAGAAACACGCTCATGAGAACAAACCCATTGGGTTCCCTTTTTTCACATTTTATGGGCGTTATTTTCATGTGCGCAAATATCTGTGCAAACACGTTCGTCTGTTTAAGCCCTAACGAATTGTTTGTTACAAACATTCAGGATTTTGCCATTACTTGCTACATACAGTAACTAAGACTTTTTAGCGTTCAGTTTGCAATGTTTCGTTTCTAAAGCAATGGAGCCCCCTAGTGGTTAGTTGGAATCATTTGTCCTCAGTTTTTCGTGCCTTAGAAGTGATAATCCCTGAAAGTATAGAGGTTCGGCTGTGAGCAGGTACTTATCCATGGTATGAATAGATCATAGATGAAAATCAACTAACCCTCCTGCGCTCCAGCCTGATACATTGTAGCGCTCTATCAGAGACATTTGTAGTACCTTCATCTCACAGAACATTGTCCAGACTTTGAAATATATGTTTTGTATACTTCTCAGATGAGAGCAGGACTAAGGGCATCTTCACATGGACGTATGTACGTGCGGATTTGCATGCAATATGTAGAGCACAGAGCCCATCTTTCCTTGCATGTAATAATATCATGCGAGAATCATACTAGTGAAAACGAAATCAGTGATTTTCACAGCTGCAAAGAACTCCGAAGAACGGTCGTATGTGTAAGCCCTAAGGGTACATTTACACGGGTGCATGCGTATTTCGGTCTGTTGGCAAGTTGCAGGGGATTGACAAGTATTTCCAAAAGCGAATCCTCGCATTGTTCTCGCCATGCAATGTGTTTTCCTGCCCCATTGAAAACAATGGGTGATGCGTTCTGAGAGAAAGCCCCAAAATAGATGCGAGGAAAAAAAAAAATCCCTCATGTACATGACTCCATTCAAAAGAATGGGGATCATAATTGTGTGAGATTTTTGCGTCTCGCGTGTGAAAGCGGCCTCAATCAGCAAGTCCAGAGATTGCCTAGCAATCAATGCTGAAGCACATGTGTTTGAGCGGATCAGCTGTAGTGGCATGAGTGCCCTTAAGGGGTTAAATACACAGCCGTGTTTGCTGCCGTGAAAATAACGGCTGTAAAAACTGACAAAGCAAAGCCATTGATTTCAATGGCTTCACGCTCACAGACAAGATTTTCGCATCATATTCCTATGCGTGAGAAGAGATAGGTCAGGGACGGGTCCATCTTTCGGCTTTTTTTATCTCACGCACAATAGCACAGAGTTTGGACAGCTAAATAAAAAAAGTATTTTCACTGGTTCATGCACAAATATACTCCGCTGTGGCAGAATAGTCAAGGTCAGAGAAGTGAAGCTGGCGTGTTAAGTCAGGAAGGATATTCAACCCTAAATCCTCAAATCTAAGAAAAGTGCTTCTCTATCTCAGTTGACATCATTTACAAGTAAATGTAAATCAAGTTGTGTAACTGCTGCAAAGTAAAGAGCTCTCTCTGCTAATAAAGTGTTAAAGTGTTTTACCGTCTAAGCCTGCTTCCTTGAGTCACTTTCCACCATCTACAACATCGGCACTGAGGTACCACACCACACGATCCAAGAGCAAGGACTACTGCCCCTATTTTTGTTTAGTTCTTCATTTTTTGTAAATTATTTTTGTTTGGATATACTTGTCTTGATGGCAGTCCTACCCATATATGCACTGGCGTCATGACAAACAACATCTTCCCCTACCTGACTCCATGGGTAGCACCCTATTGGGAATTACTACCTTACCCTACCAAACTCTGTAGGTAGCACCTTAAGTAAGTAAGAACAACCATTTACCACTGTGCAGTGCTACGTCAAGCTGCATTTTCCATCGGAGAGGAGCAGCCGTGCCACTGTGACTACCATCATTTCGTTGCCCTTCTTTCTGGTCTGGCCTGCTGCACAGTCACTGCGGTCGCCTGCCCCATTGAAAACCATTGGCTGTGATGCGAGATCACGCAGAAAGATAGGACATGCTGCAATGTGTTTCCCACATCGCATCACAGGGCCATGCAGGAAAACATCGCTAATGTGTATGAACCTATTCAAGAGAATAGGTTTCAGATTTATGCGTTTCGCAATGCACAAATCTTGCGTGATTTTTAAACCAGTGTGAAGCTGGCCTTATATTGCTGAGGTCAAATGAAAGCTGCGCTGTGATTGGTTGCTATGGGCAACACAGATTTTCTTTTGGACAACTTCCATTACAGTGTGGTTAGGGGCTCATTTTTGTGGCCCACTTTGTATATTCCAAGACCGCTAGTCATAAAATCTTACTAATGACATTAATGAACATTTCAGCTAAAACAAATATCACTGAAGATGATTGGGTGTAAGGTTGGTGTGCCAACTGTGCAGCACCTCATAATCAAATGGGTATATCACCTAGTCAATTATAAAATATCCTTTATTATTTAATTATCAGTGGCATGCAAATGCCATTTATGGTGGCATGTCACCAGGTATTGCTGCTAGCACACAGTCTGATTCTGGGAGTCAGGGGTCTGGACTCTACTCTATACCATGCTCTTTGGGAAAAGTGGGAAACACAATGCTGTACCTGGAATCTGTATATGTATAGTAGCCCCCCCCAAAATAATATATACTGTGACTGAATATTGCTCCCATTCCATAATTGGACAACATCGGCATACTGTGACTGTATAAGACCCCAATATCATGACTGGATAAATCCACCATACCAAGCTTGGATAACATCATCATGCAGTGAATAAAAAACACTGCGGGGCTGAAGGAATCTTCCTGCTATGGCTGTCACAGACGTGGAAGAGGATCGCGAAGTTCTACTATTGGTTTCCATGGGGTGTTTCCTGCATAGCATCGCAACGCGGTTCAATGCAGGAAAACATCGCTAATGTGAATTAACCCTTTAAAAAAAAAAAATGGAGTTCATATTTGTGCGTCTTGCAATGCACAAATCTTGCATGATTTTCTCGCCAGTGTGAGGGCACCCTTAGACTGATATGAGAACTTTTTCCAGTTTAGATTCCTGCTTCTTGTTGCGTCCTATGAACGTGCAACCTCAATAATATAAATGAAAGGCACAACCGTGCAAAGAAAACACAAAATAAATTAGGGAATACTCTCCCTATACTCCCCTAGCCCGGGAGGGGGCCCTGCCTGCTCGGCAGACTGACCGCGCTGATAGGTGCGAGCCTGCACTCGTGCCTGGGCCACTGACCAGTCCCTATCCGGGAGCCCTAGCACAAAACAAAAGGAAACAAAAACCAAAGCAAAACAGCAAAGCACTTAGCTTAAGATGCAGAGCTTCCACCTCTGTGTGTTGCACCGTTGCTGTCCAACATAGAACTGAAGTGAATTGACCAGCACTGAGGTCAATGCTAGCACAGTTTAAATAGCATCAGAGCTAGTTAGCACCAGGTGTTGAATGACATCACACTTGCCTCTACCACACCCCTCAGCTCCGGGAGAGGTGGTTCGCCAGCGGGAATGGGGGGGGGGGGTTCTCTTTATATCTTAAACAAAGAGGCAGGACTGACGTTTGCTAGTGGCATCAACGGCAGTTGTGCGGTCCATTTTGTTAAAGCTACAAAGCTACTAATACCCCCTTAGCCCCGGGTTGCTTTGCGTCCCCTATTGGGGAACCCATCTGTGCAGTTTGGCACGCTATGGGACAGATATTATATAGGAGGGTGACGTTATTTATTCGTCACCAGCTCTGTATTCTCTTACACACGACTTTTCCTCTCAATTTGCAATACATATTCGATTGATATTTAATTCAGTCTGTCAGTCTCATTTAGGCTCCCGTATCTCCTGAAGATCCGCCATATTGGTGGTGAAACGCGTAGAGCTAGAGGAGCAACACAATTAGTTGGCAGAGTCAGCAATCGATACTGTGAGCTAGAGGAGCTGCAACAAGTTGGCAGCGTCAGTAATCGAAATTATCCGAACCATTGAGTGGACAGTACTATATTCTCGGTGTCTCCAAAGTAGACACCTTGAGTCCATCAGGGTTCTCACCTCTCTATCTGAGAGCTGTTGCTTTCCCCTTTATGTGTGTCTGAGTTTTGTGTGTATATATATATATATATATATATATATATATCTGTCTTGATGCTGGAGCGTTGTGGTTTTCCTACTACATCTGTCTAGCATTAGTGTGTATGTTTTTAGTAGGTTCTAATAAAGAGTATTAATAGTGATCTTTTAACAAGTCTAATCTGTGAAGGGCTGTAGAGTATGACAAAAAGACATCTTTAGCTGAAAGCTTAAACAGACAAGCGTATGTTGCAATATGCTCGCTCCTGCGCAATTTCTTTGCGCAGAGAACAAGTTGATTTTGCGGACGTGCTTGAGCAAATACTGGGCGTACTTGCGCAGGCACTACTCGTTCACATGGGCAAAGGAATTACTTGACAAGGATTTTAAATGGCTAATTAGCCTAACGCAGTGCCAGTGATCATGGGTATGGGCAGCATTTAGCGCATACCTGCTCGTTCAGATGTGCGTGTTTGTGCACCTCCCATAGAGCTCTATGGGGCTCTTTGTGGCACAAATACACACAAGATAGAACAGGTCCTATTTTTTTGCACCAGTAAAAATAGTGGGTGCAAAAAAAAAAAAAAAGAAGTGAGAATGACGTCATTAAAAGCAAGTTTCTTTTCTACACATCTTGCATGTGGGATTAGGTGCTAAATTAGCTGCACAAAATAATCCCGACTCTTAGAACCAATGGTTTCCTATGGAAACAATCAGATGAACATTAGGTGTGCCCAAAAAAATTGCACCTAAAAAAATAGGACCTCCGCGATTGAAATTCCCTGCTGCGCAAAAATATAGGTCTTGACCTATCATTGGTGCGCAAAATGCAGGAGTGTCCATAGACTCCTATGGGACCTGGAAAAAAAAGGGAGAGGGAGTGAGTTCTGCCACATAATCCAGAAGCACTGTGTACCCCTGGGGGTTCCCTTCATCTCTCCGGGACTTCCCTTTATCTCCCAGGACTTCCTTTTATCTTGGGGATGAAGGGAAGTGCTGGGGAGATGAAGGGAAGCCCTGGGCATATGAAGGGAAGCCCTGGGGAGATGAAGGGAACCTCCGGGGAGATGAAGGGAATCCCCGGGGCTTCCCTTTATCTCTCTCTCTAGCAGCACATATTTTCAGTCCCTCCAGTTCGGCGTGGAAAGATCGCAGCTAAAGCTCAGGACTTCAGCGCGGAAAAGTCATCCATTCATATGATTTCCAGCAGCTATAGTTGTAATTTTTTTTTAGCTCAGCCAATAGCTGCATGAATTGCACTGGAGACCTATTGGTCTCTGTATGAGTAGCTGTCAATAATGGCCAGGATATATTCTATCCAGATGTCCCGTCCTGGTCCCGTTTTCCACATTTCAAACATAATCCGGAATAATAGCTCTGAACATGAATGCTGAATGCAATGTGAATGAAGCCTAAGAGGACATTAGGGAAATTTTTTGTAGCTTGCAAAATGGATGCTAAGCTCACATGTTATAAATCGGCAGTAAGCCGATGGAAGCATTCATGATCATAGGGCAGGTAGACAACATGATGAACAGAAGATGGGGCTTCTCCTATTCATTTCGACAGAGAGTTGGCAGCTAAACAGCTACTGCCAGACCTATCATGCATCAGTCCAATCTGTTTTCTTTATGTTTTACAGCGATTCCCTTTTGGATGCATTGGTCAGATGTACAGTTGGTTGAATGAGTCAATCAGACTAAAATAACATCACATTCAGAGCACGTTCACACTTGTTAGTAGGAGGTTTAATGGATTTTTATGATGTAGTAGGAGGTCAGTTCATTCCCTCCGGTTCATAATTCTACTGATTCACCCAGAACTATTATATTTTGCCTGTGGCATTGCACCTGTAAATAGAGAAGTGGGAAGGAATGGAATAAGATATCAATAAGAAGGTCAGCACTGGATACTAATACATATCCTGTAACACTGGGGGAAGCTTCCCGATGCTGTATGACTATATTCTTCCAGATACCATCACTATCAAATTGTAAAGGCTGATGACTTTTATTGTTTCACATAGCTGCAGGGCTACATTCACAGGAGCGTGAACCTTGCACAAGTACAATAAACCAATATTACCATAAGCCTCTTAACCCCTTCATGACATGGCCTATTTTGGGCTTAAGGACGCAACAATTTTTGGCGGATTTTCTTCTGTTTATCAAAAGTCATAACTTTTTTATTTTTCCGTCGACGCGGCCGTGTGAGGGTTTGTTTTTTGCGTGGCGAACTGTAGTTTTTATCGGTGCCACTTTTGGGTACATAGACTATATTGAAAAACTTTTTTTTTTTTTTTAATGATAACAGAGAGGGAAAACGCATCAATTCTGCCATAGATATATATTTATATTTTTTTGCAGAGTTAATCATGCAGCATAAATGAGACATTTCATTTTTTCTGCGGACCGGTACGGTTACAACGATACCAAAATTCTTACATTTTTTTTAGGTTTTCCCACTTTTCTGCAATAAAAACCCTTTTTTTGGAAATCTTTTTTCTATTCTAAATTGCTGCATTCAAAGTCCTGTAACTTTTTTATTTTTTGATGTACGGAGCTCTATGAGGGCTTATTTTTTGCGAGACGAGCTTTAGTTTTTACTGGTACCATTTTGGGGTACATACAGCTTTTTTGATCACTTTTATTGCATTTTTAGTGGGGCAAAATGCTAAAAATTAGCATTTTGCCTCAGTTTTTTAGCGTTTTTTAAAGCGTTTTTTCCCGTGCACAGTCAAAAGCATGTGCAACTTATTGTACGCATCGTTACGGACGCGACAATACCAAATATGTGGGGTTTAATTTTTTTTTAACCTTTTTTTATGCTAATCTGAGAAAAAGCATAAAAAAATGTTTTTTTTACTCTTTTTTTACATTTTTTTTAATTCATTTTTTTAATACTTGTTTTTTTTACACTGTTTGTGTCCCTCTGAGGGACTTTAACCACTGCCCTGATGATCGCTGTCATAAGGCATGGCAGAGCTACTGCTCTGCCATGCCTTATCGCTTATACAGCGATCAAAGGCATAGGCAATACAGGACGCCAGTGTCTGGCGTCCTGTTGCCATGGTGACAGGCCGGGCTCTCGCGATGACATCGCGAGTTCCGGCTGGAGACACAGAGGGAGTCCACTCCCTCTGTGAACTCTTTCCCTGCCGCGATCTACTTAGATCGCGGCAGGGAAGGGGTTAACAGTGGGGGGCGCATCTCCGATGCCCCCCCGCTGTTGCAGCAGGACGCCAGCTGTGACTGACAGCCGGCTCCGGCTGCGGGATAGCGCGGGATCATATGTGATCCCGCGCTATCTCCAGGACTTAAGTTTATGTCCTGTTGCGGGAAGTACCAGGCTGCCAGGACGTAAACTTACGCCCTGCAGCGGGAACGGGTTAAACGCCAGAGTGTTCTGGTCCAAAAGGACCTGACACTTTTTAGTGATTTTTCTCATGTGGTAGTTTTAGGTGTTTTGATATGTACTTTTTTATAGTCTCAGATTACAGGGCGCATATGCTGATGGTTTAGGTTGGTGTTGGCAGTGGATTGTTTCCTGTCTTTTATATATTTTTTTATTTTATTCTGTAATAAAAAAAAAAAATTCTTTGTAACTATTTTTTTTACCATCTATGACCCCCATGACATCATATAAGAGCTCTGGCAGACATTCATATTGTATTTATTTTTGGGTTCACACTTTTCCACTGAAACTGCGGCATCCATAGAAGGCCCAGTTAGAGGGGAAAACACCCCCCTAGTGTGACAGTAGTCACTATGAGAGCTAGTCAGGGGTGTGCTAAGACCATGTAGCTCTGGAAAGAGTTAATGCAAGCAGCCCTATTGAAGTGGGGTTCTCCGGAAACCAGACAACTACTTTAAGCTCGCTGCACACACACAGAACTTCAGCACTCTCCGAGGACTGTGGTCATAGAACACCGGACCTCAAATAAAAGAGAACACACCCAGGAACTTAGCTAAAGGCTCATGGGCCTGGGTGCACAAGTTGACCTTGGGGCTTCCCAGTTTCTCTTAACCCCTTAACGCAGAGGCGTAACTTGAAGCTCCTGGGTCCCAATTCAAAACCTGTAACTGGGCCCCCAACTATAATGCTTTATTCATAGTACTTGGCTCCCTGTATGGAGAAGAGAGGCCTTATGGGCCCCCTAAGGCTCCTGGGCCCAGGTACAACCGCATCCCCTGCATCCCCTATAGTTATGCCAGTGCTGCTAACTCTTTAATCCTCCAGGCTCTATGATCTTTATCCAATAAAAAAGCAGGTGCGCCAAATATCATGGCAGACAAAGATATCAAGTCACATTGTGTAACCCTTTTACACATAAGTGAGTATGCGCGATTCCTGCTCCATTCACATGGAAACCTCCGAAGCACCCCAGTTTTGGGATTGGTTGGGGTCCCAGTGGTCAGACCCAACCAATCATAAAATTATCCCCTATGTTGTTTAAAGGGGAGATAATTTTATAACTTGGTACAAACCTTTAATGCAATATTTGTCATAAAAATCAGGGTCTGTTCTCCATAGTCACTGGGTATCACATGTAGAAATGACTGGTTTCATTTTCCAGAGCCTGAGTCACGACACAGATGCTGAGAAAAATGAGATGTTTTGTCTTCATTACTTACAAACTAGATCAAGATAATGAACCGGTGTGCACCCAGCCTCATGGCAAATTGTTTAATTAGCCCGGACAAAGGGCATGCATTCATTATAATGTCTCCCCCATTAGCACATGTTCTAAAACCCATTACAGAAACTCCAATTACCAAACTGTATCACCTGTAGGGACTTTACAGTCATTAAAACTGTGTACATTGTAATACTGAGGGGCTAACAAAAGTTTTCTGTAGGAGCGGTTGACAAGTGCATGACAGAAAATGCTAAATTACTCGCTTTCCCTCATCACTCCAGATTATACTCACTTTGTCAACTTTCTGCATATATTACATCCCACATTTAGGGTCATTTAGGTGATAGTGATAGAATCCCTGTAATATTCCTGCTGTCTAGGAACTAGTTCACATCACAGCAACCATTTTGTCAGCAAAATGCCCAACTGCTATCCAGAAATCAAATGGACCCCATTATAGTCCATTCAGCGCAATTTGGTTCCATTGTAAGAACTGCTTGACCATGTGTGTGTGTGTGTGTGTGTGTGTGGGGGGGGGGGGGGGGGGCGTTTTCCTGCTCCCTAGATGCAGCGAGAAAAAGGAAATCTCTAACGCTGATGTGAATGAGCCCTTAGCAGTTAATACTTTATACCCCCGATGGCCTAGGGTGATGGTGGAGTTAATACTCATTTACATGATTCATGGTAGGCCCATGTATTTTTTCATTGGAGGAGTGCTTTTATGTGTGTCACATGTGTGATACATGCTGTTAACGCTCATTGTGCGAAAAAATGCAACAGACTCTAGAAAAATGTTTAATTTGTTTTTGAAATGTTTTAATTTTTTACAAAACACTAAAGTACAAAATGTGGACAAGTACATTGCTGGAGGATTTGCCCTCCTAGGGCAGAGATGGGGGGGGGGCAGTTCCATATGTTGCCTATGTGTTTCACGTGTTTGAAGTTTTTTAAAAATGTTTTTATATGGTTTAGTATGATGTGTCTTTTAGGCCTTGTTCAGACGAGCATTTTTTTGGTGCACAAATACCCGCGCAAAAAGAACGAAGCTAAAGGCGTGATCTACATTTGTGCATAATTTGCTCGTTCACATGATACGTGGTGAGTGCTGCATGTTTAATCCGGTCCCTTAAGGAGTCTATGGAAACTCCTGCAAAGCTCACACAAAAATAGGTCAGGTCTAGAGATGAGCGAGCATACTCGGTAAGGCGATCTACTCGAGAGAGTATCGCCTTTTTGAGTACTTGCTGACTCGTCCCTGAAGATTTGGGGGAGGCGCGGGGGGTTGCAAAGGGGATCAGGAGGGAGAGAGAGGAATCTCTCTCACTCTCCTCCCCGCTCCCCCTCGCTGCCCTGCGTCGCCCCCGACTCCCGTGGCCCCCCCGAATCTTCAGGGACAAGCCAGCAGGTACTCGAAAAAGGCGATGCTCTCTGGAGTATATCGCCTTACCGAGTATGCTCGCTCATCTCTAGTCAGGTCATATCTTTTCTCACAGCACGGACCTTAGATGCGTGCATTGTAGCCTTGCATGTCCTGTCTTTTGCAGGTGCGAGTATTTTGCACGTCTAAAAATCATTCATGTGAACACTTCAACAGGCAACCATTGGTTCTAAGAGACAATATTTTTGCGCTGCACGAAAAAACGCTCATCTGAACGAGGCCTTAGGCTGAGCTCACACTTAGGTAACTATTGTCCGCAGGACGCAGCACAGATGTGGATTTTGGTGCATTGTTAACTGCAGAATGCATTCTGCGGAACATCTTGCGTTATTTTTTTTACGCAGACTTTAATTGTGGAATCACATCTCCTGTATGTTAGACATCCACAACAACAATGTCACAAGATGGCCTCAGTTCTGCACGCAGATTTTAATAGTTGCAAAATTCATTCCCCATAGGGATAACATTGTGATGCAGAAATGTCCGCGTGGACTAATTCCATCCCATGGGAAAGGTCCCTTAGTGGATTTTTTGCAGCTGCTGGTCTACACCAAAATTGCGTCAAATTCTGCATGTTGTATATGGCTCTCGGTGCAGATTTTGACGTAGATTTATGTTGCAGATTTTCAGTACAGATTTGACCTCTTGAAATAAAAACGTGAAATCCATGTCCAAATCTGGTGGATTATTAAGAAGTCATCGCCAATATGCCTTCTATATAAGAACTAAGAAAAATACATATGCGTTGCGTGCCGTTTTTATGAATATACAAAGTGGGCCACAAAAATAAGCCCAGCACCGCACTATTATAGAAGCTGGCTAAAAAGAAAATCTGTGTTGCCCATAGCAACCAATCACAGCGCAGCTTTCATTTTACCTCAGCAGTATAAGAAATGAAAGCTGAGCTGTGATTGGTTGCTATTGGCAGCAAAAATTACAGGGGAATTTGGTGAGTTTTTGATTTTTGAATACGCTAGCATTCGTCGCCTTCTGCTGAAGAGCGCTCATGCTAAATTTCACTCAAATTGGACCAGAACTGTGGATTTGCATACAACACAAACAGATTTTGAGTCTTATTTTTTAGATAATGGGCACACACACATACACCGGGTTATCATACCCCAGTCTAAGTACAGCTAGCACTGATGTAATTGTGACAAAAACCTCTTAATACATTGGTAGTATCTATTAGGGTGCCATGTGCCAAATCTGAAATCCACATCGGCTAGGAGCAGGTGAAGGCTTCAGCTATAATTGACACCAGTTTCGGGCATAAATTAAAGTATGATGAGCTGTGCGGCCATGCCTCTAATACTAAGCCCTCTCCACTTTGAAAAACTTAGAATGCTAGACTAGTAGAGTTGGAAGGGACCTCCAGGGTCATCAGGTCCAACCCCCTGCTCAGTGCAGGATCACTAAGTCATCCCAGACAAATGTCTGTCGAGCCTTTGTTTGAACACTTCCATTGAAGTTGAACTCACCACCTCCCTTGGTAACCTGTTCCACTCATTGATCACCATCACTGTCAGGAAGTTTTTTCTAATATCTAATCTGTGTCTCCTCCCTTTCAGTTTCATCCCATTGCTTCTAGTCTTTCCTTGTGCAGATGAGAATAGGGCTGATCCCTCTGCACTGTGACAGCCCTTCAGATATTTGTAGACAGCTATCAAGACATGTTTGGGACCAGTATAAAGGCTCAAAATGTCACAATATTGGCAGTTGAACCAAAACCGTGACTTTTGAATGCCACAATTCTGCTGCAAACCAGATTATACACCTGCCCTGTTGTGCTCAGTGCTGTGAATTATAACGATCTTACAAGTCACCAAGGAGTTCCATGACCATCTTCTATATATATAAAATTGAATGTATGCGTGTCTGTCTGTCTGCGTGTCTGTTTGTCCTTTATGCGCTACTACACCATTCATCCGATCGCCATGAAACTTTGGGAAGTTGTTGAGTACACTCCTGGGAAGATTATAGGCATAGTACATTTATGCTATGATAAATGGCGCGCGTGCGAGCGCCGTCGACAGTTACGACCCCCCCACGTAGATCGTTCGATTTCCATCATTGCCACTAATTTTCTCACTTCGCAATGTTGTAGAAACTTGAAATTTGGCACGAGCATTGAATATGTCATAAATAGGAAAAGCTAATGGGTCCCAACTGGATTATTCAATTCTAGGCGCAAAAGAATTGGCGTCCAAATTTTATGTACGGAATCTAATTTTCTCGCATCCCAATGTCATAGAAACTTGAAATTTGGCACGAGCATTGAATATGTCATAAATAGGAAAACTTAATGGGTCCCAACTCGATTATTCAATTCTAAGTGCAAAACAATTAGCGTCCAAATTTTACATACAGAATCTAATTCTCTCACTTCCTGATGTCATCTATATATATATAAATGAATGTATATCTGTCTGTCTGTCCTTTATGCGCTACTACACCATTCATCCGATCGCCATGAAACTTTGGGAAGTTGTTGAGTACACTCCTGGGAAGATTACTGGCATAGTACAGCTATCCATCTTCGACAGTTATGCCCCCCAGACAAAGATCATTTGATTTCCATCTCAAGCACAAAAACAAAAGGCATTACGAGCGACGGGATGAGTGTTCAACTACAAAATGATGCATCCGCCGAACGTTTCGCAAGACAATTGCTGCACATTGAGAATGCTGAGGTAAAATAAAAGCTGTGCTGTGATTGGTTGCTATTTCTTATATTGTTGAGGCAACATGAAAGCTGCGCTGTGATTGGTTGCTATTTTTTATATTGCTGAGGCAGAATAAAAGTTGCGCTGTGATTGGTTGTTATTAATCTAAATCACTCACTTCCCAATGTCATAGAAATGGGAAATTTGGCACGAGCATTGATTATGTCATAAATAGGGAAAGCTAATAGGTCCCAACTCCATTATTCAATTCTATGCGCAAAAGAATTAGCGTCCAAATTTTACGTACATAATCTAAATCTCTCACTTCCCATTGTCATAGAAACATGAAATTTGGCACAAGCATTGATTGTGTCATAAGTATGAAAAGTTAATGGGTCCCAACTCGATTATTCAATTCTATGCGCAAAAGAATTAGTGTCCAAATTTTATGTACGTAATCTAATTCTCTCACTTCCTGATGTCATTTTATATGAAGGAAACGTCGCATGGTTACCTCCACGTGGTGTTTCCTGGGTAACGCAGAGAACTATGCAAAATGGTGAACATATGTTTTTCCTCAGTATCTCTAAAGTAACCACGACTTCATAAGATTTTCCGTGTGAACACCAGATAAACACCAGTACCAAATTAACTCGGGCGAAGCCGGGTATATCAGCTAGTCTATATATATAAAGACGAAAGCCCTCACTCACTCACTCACTCACTCACTCACTCGCCAAAAGTTCTCCAACTTCCTGATGTCGTAGAAACATGAAATTTGGCAAAATCATAGATTATCTCCAAAATAGGAAAAGTAATTGGGTCCCAACTCGATTATTCAATTCTAGCGCAAAAGAATTGGCGTCAAAATTTAACGTACATAATCTAAATCTCTCACTTCCCAATGTCATAGAAACTTAAAATTTGGCACGCGCATTGAATATGTCATAAATAGGAAAAGTTAATGGGTCCCAACTCGATTATTCAATTCTATGCGCAAAAGAATTAGCATCCAAATTTTACGTACGGAATGTAATTTTCTCACTTCCCGGTGTCATAGAAATGGGAAATTTGGCACGAGCATTGATTATGTCATAAATAGAAAAAGCTAATAGGTCCCAACTCGATTATCCAATTCTATGCGCAAAAGAATTAGTGTCCAAATTTTACGTACGGAATCTAATTTTCTCACTTTCCGGTGCCATAGAAATGGGAAATTTGGCACGAGCATTGATTATGTCATAAATAGGAAAAGTTCATAGGTCCCAACTCGATTATTCAATTGTAGCGCAAAAGAATTGGCGTCGAAATTTTACGTGCGGAATGTAATTTTTTCACTTTCCGGTGTCATAGAAACGTGAAATTTGGCACGAGCATTCATTATGTCATAAATAGGAAAAGCTAATGGGTCCCAACTCCATTATTCAATTCTATGCGCAAAAGAATTAGCGTCCAAATTTTACGCGCGGAATGTAATTTTCTCACTTTCCGGTGTCATAGAACCGGGAAATTTGGCACGAGCATTGATTATGTCATAAATAGGAAAAGCTAATGAGTCCCAACTCGATTATTCAATTCTATGCGCAAAAGAATTAGCGTCCAAATTTTACGTACGGAATCTAATTTTCTCACTTTCCGATGTCATAGAAACGTGAAATTTGGCATGAGCATTGATTATGTCATAAATAGGAAAAGCTAATGGATCCCAACTCGATTATTCAATTGTAGCGCAAAAGAATTGGCGTCGAAATTTTACGTGCGGAATGTAATTTTTTCACTTTCCGGTGTCATAGAAACGGGAAATTTGGCACAAGCATTGATTATGTCATAAATAGGAAAAGCTAATGGGTCCCAACTCGATTCTTTAATTCTATGCGCAAAAGAATTAGCGTCCAAATTTTACGTACGGAATCTAATTCTCTCACTTTCCGGTTTCATAGAAACGTGAAATTTGGCAGGAGCATTGATTATGTCATAAATAGGAAAAGCTAATGGGTCCCAACTCGATTATTCAATTCTAGCGCAAAAGAATTGGCGTCAAATTTTTACGTGTGGAATGTAATTTTTTCACTTTCCGGTGTCATAGAAACTTGAAATTTGGCACGAGCATTGATTGTGTCATAAATAGGAAAGCTAATGGGTCCCAACTCCATTATTCAATTCTATGCGCAAAAGAATTAGCGTCCAAATTTTACGTACGGAATCTAATTTTCTCACTTTCCGGTGTCATAGAAACGTGAAATTTGGCATGAGCATTGATTATGTCATAAATAGGAAAAGCTAATGGATCCCAACTCAATTATTCAATTGTAGCGCAAAAGAATTGGCGTCGAAATTTTACGTGCGGAATGTAATTTTCTCAATTTCCGGTGTCATAGAAACGGGAAATTTGGCACAAGCATTGATTATGTCATAAATAGGAAAAGCTAATGGGTCCCAACTCGATTCTTTAATTCTATGCACAAAAGAATTAGCGTCCAAATTTTACGTACGGAATCTAATTCTCTCACTTTCCGGTGTCATAGAAACGTGAAATTTGGCAGGAGCATTGATTATGTCATAAATAGGAAAAGCTAATGGGTCCCAACTCGATTATTCAATTCTAGCGCAAAAGAATTGGCGTCAAATTTTTACGTGTGGAATGTAATTTTTTCACTTTCCGGTGTCATAGAAACGGGAAATTTGGCACGAGCATTGATTGTGTCATAAATAGGAAAGCTAATGGGTCCCAACTCCATTATTCAATTCTATGCGCCAAAGAATGAGCGTCCAAATTTTACGTGCGGAATGTAATTTTCTCACTTTCCGGTGTCACAGAAATGGGAAATTTGGCACGAGCATTGATTATGTCATAAATAGGAAAAGCTAATGTGTCCCAACTCCATTATTCAATTCTATGCGCAAAAGAATTAGCGTCCAAATTTTACGTACATAATCTAAATCTCTCACTTCCCAATGTCATATAAACATGAAATTTGGCACAAGCATTGATTGTGTCATAAATATGAAAAGCTAATGGGTCCCAACTCGATTATTCAATTCTAAGCGCAAAAGAATTAGTGTCCAAATTTTATGTACGTAATCTAATTCTCTCACTTCCTTATGTCATTTTATATAAAGGAAACGTCGCATGGTTACCTCGACGTGGTATTTCCTGGGTAACGCAGAGAACTATGCAAAATGGTGAACATATGTTTTTCCTCAGTATCTCTAAAGTAACCACGACTTCATAAGATTTTCCGTGTGAACACCAGATAAACACCAGTACTGAATTAACTCGGGCGAAGCCGGGTATATCAGCTAGTATAATATAAAAGCATGAACCGCAAGGAGAAGCATTAACACAAATCACTTAAAGGAAATGTCTAATATGCTTTATATTATGGTATTCTATACAATATTCTTTACAATACACACATCAGCAGCTGCAGAACCTCTTGTTGATATGAAACATTGATACATTGTATCATGCTGTTCTGCAGCAAATATGAGACAGTATGGTATAAAACACATTGCAGCTGCGGAAGAATTTTTGTTTTCTTTTTAGAACGCAGATAGACTGCATGGACAGACTCAGTCAATCAGCGGTTGGAACAGAAATAAAGACTTATTGCAAAATTGTTCTATGACAGAATACAAATGCTGCACATTGAAGATAGAAGGCGAATGCTTTATTGGGCAACGCGTTTCGAAATCAGATTTATTTCTTCCTCAGGTCAATATATAGTTATATGAACTCAAGGAAGAAATTAATCCCATACAAAAATTATGCTGTGTAGTGCAGCCCTTCTCTGCATAATCATCAGGTTATGATACAAAATATTATATTTAATCACCTCCTGCAAAAGAACGCAAAAAATGGGACATAAACAGATGAAAAAATCACAAACTATGGCCATACACTTACCAATGTACTAATACAAGAGGGCAGGTAAATGCACCACATCCCTCAACATGCCAAACTACTATATGGAGGAACCGCCACAAAGGCGAAGGTACTGATGAACAGCCACTCACACACCGTCCTGCAAAAGAATGCTCCATTACATCATAATTATGGTGTTTTTACCTCAATACGATGTAAGAGAACATCCTGTGGATGGCACGGGCACAGAAGCTGTGCCCAAGCCACCTGCTGCAGATGCTGATTATCTATCTATCTATCTATCTATCTATCTATCTATCTATCTATCTATCTATTTCATATCTATCTATCTATCTATCTATCTATCTATCTATCTATCTATCTATCTATCTATCTATCTATCTATCTATCTATCTATCTATCTATCTTATATATTGAATTGACTGAATGCCGAGAACAATCACAGCAGACAATCTCTTGAACAATTCCTATGAGCGCCACTAGAGGGCAGTAGGATTCTTTACAAAGATTCCACCAACACGGGGATCAATTTTTGTTTAAAACCTTTTCCGTTGTGCCATTATCACATATTGCTGCATTTCTTATTTAGCAGTTAAGTTTACTGCTCTCCCTTCTCCTTTATTCCTGAAGGATATATAAATAATAATACCAATGCACAGAACTCCGCATGGCCACTGAGCTCTTGTAGCTGCGAATTGCAAGGATGTATTGAAATTGCAGCATAATGCGGGAATGAATCCTAAGAATTAGCCCAGTTTGGTACTAACACTAACACCGGATTAGCAGGAAAGTAATGAAAAAGCTGTACATGCTTTGCAACACAGAATAAATAGCCATCGGAGGGTAATAACACAACCCTTCCAGGGTAACAAAAGCTCATGTTTCTAATTCTCTGATATCGAAATTCAGCTTTCAACTTAATTCAATTATGGCTTTGTTGACAATCATCATTCACATCAGGGCAAAGAGTCTGTTTCTTAATAGCGAGTCCAGGTGCAGCCCAGCGATTACCAGTAAACCGCAGATGAGCCATAGCATGTAAAGCCACCATAAAAGGGTACCTATCACATCCCCACAAGCTAGGTTATGGTGCTGTTATGAGACATGACAGGAAGCCAGGTCATGTATTTTTTATACTCACCTGCTCCCGCGATCCAGCGCCTTTACCCTCCGAAGATCACGCAGCACTGGAAAATATGACACTTTTCAAAGTTCTGTGTGTGCACTTCTCCCATAGACTTATACAGGTGAATGCACGCACGAGACTCTGAGAAGAGACAGCTTTTCCAGCGCCTCTTGATCTTCGGTGCGTGGCAGCACTGCATAGTGTGTGAGTGTAAAAAGTACATTAATCGTCTCCCTGTCATGTGCCATAAACTTAGTTTATGGTGCTGTGGGGACATGACAGGTTCCCTTTAAAGGCTAATTCAGCCTATTATATAATTTCACATCCTATTTAAAAATGATCTGTCACCTCTGCTGACACGTCTGTTGTAATAAATACTTGTATTTCTCATGAGATAAAAAATCTGGAGCATTTTTGGCTCCTTTTACATGGGCATACTGTACTTTTCATCATCGTTGTAGCTGTTTTTCGCCCTTATATGGAGCTACTCTATAAGTCATTCACACAGAGCGTATTTTAAAAATGCAGCATGTGCTCCGGTACTTTTTGGAAAATGAAGTCTATGCAGATTAATTAAAATGATGATGCATCCATTTGTACTCCATATTTGATCCATATGCCATTAGTGTTGCCGCAGGTTTTGGTTTTTATTCACAGTGGTCTGGTTTATACTATTGATGTTTTGGATTTTCCTCTCAGCTTTCTCTAAAACTGCTGAGAGTGATTATGGGAGTGTTCTGCTACCTGTTGCACCTGCCTAGCAATTAGGGAGAGCTATTATTTTTGTCTTGGCTGTGTACCTGTGCTGATTATTCTCAGTCTTCATCTGATGGTTGTTGGAATCAGAGCTAGATCTTGGTCTCCTGTTTTTCCCTTCTCTTCTCAAGCTAAATACTGAGGTAACTGGTGGTAGTTATAGTCTTACTTCGTTGTTTACTTCTGCCCCAGATAGGGACAGTGAGTGGCCAAGGATTGTGGGTCAGGTGCGTTGTTTTCAGGACGGGACATCCACTATAGGCAGTTACAGTGTCTTATTCTGAGTCATAAAAGGAAAGTTCCCCTTTCCATCTGCTATTCCACACGCCACCTGTAGTGGTTTGTGTTCTTTGTTCCACTGTGTAAACATAGCCCAGGAACTGTTCAGGGGATCACTTTTGGTGCATAGTGGGCAGATGTGACATAATAATTAACCAATACTTTTTCTGTGTAGGATATTCATTTGTTTTTTCTATGGATCCCATAGAGACATTATCTAACCAGCTTAGAGCGCTGGCTATTGAGGTCACTGAGGTCAAGAGGCAGCATCCAGTCTAAAAAGGATCAGTAAAAGTACATAAACTCGAGTTACTGGCTAGTTCTTCTGGAAACACACAGGAGTTTGTGTCATTTAGAGAGGTCTGTAAATTATATTATAAATTGCGCAGCCATCATTCACTACTCCAGGGTCTCAGCTACCTTTAGTAGCCAAGAGCAAGGAGATTTTAAATTTCCTGGGCCCTCCCCAGCTCCTGCACTTACATCCGCCATTTTGTCGACGGCGCATGCACCAAAGTTGGGGATAGGTCCGCGGATAAAGATCCCATCGGGGAACATCGCCGGAGGCCTTAGGTAAGTAATTTCACCTCCCCTCATGGTTAGGATCAGTGATGGGAGGTAAAATTCTATCTTTTTTTTACTTTTACGTGATCGCCGTTATCCATTGGATAGCGGCGATCACGTGACTAGAGACCACGTACAGCAGCCCCCATGAAATCTCCAGTCTCTCGGCTACATTTGGTAGTGAGGAGCTGGGAGATTTTAAATTACCCTGACAATCTGCGGCTTTTGCGCATGTGTCTAACATGGGCGTGTGCCCTGAAGCCAGGGTAAGGTCTACGAATAAATCCGGGGCTCTTAGGTATGTTATTTCATGTCCCCCCATGAATATAATCCGTGAGGGAAGATGAAATTTAAACTTTTTTTTCCTTTTTTTTTTTTACTTTAAATGATCGCTTTTGGATAACAGCATTCATGTGACCGGGAACCGCATACAGTGGCACCCAATGACATCTCTCCGCCCCCGGCTACACATGCTAGTCGAGAGCAGGGGGATTTTTAATTTCCCGAAGTGCGAGCCCTTTTGTTCATGCACCTGGTATATGATGTTCTCTCTGTCGCAGAGAACAACTTAAGGTCCTATAAGGACCAGATCACCGCAGGACATCGCTGAGGATAGAGGTGAGTATTTTCACCTCCCCTGATGGACCTGATCCATGAGGGAGGTGAAACTTTAACTTCATTTAACTTTTTTGAACTTTTCCATGATCGCCATTATTCATTGGATAGCGGCGATCACAGGCCCAGGGACTGTAACCTCACATCGCAAAGAAGAATCTGCGATATCACCCATTGTTTTCAATGGGGCCAGCGGCAGCAGCTCTAGCCCCATTAAAAACATAAGGAGCACATTGCACTTCCCTGACACAGCTGTGACAGCTATGGCAGGGGATACCCTCATCTCTGTGGGGATGAAGGCATGCCCTGTCACAGCTGTGGCATAGGTCCGCAATGCTATCCCATTGCTTTCAATGGGGCCGCCACTGCTGCAGCCCCATTGAAAGCAATGGAATAAAGGCTGACACCACGGCAATGATTTTCAAGGAAGGGCTTGAAATATTAGCCCTTTCCTGAAAATCATGGCTATCTGTAAAAAAAAGTAAAAAAAAAAAAGATTAACCCACCTGGAAGAGCCATCCGACTCTGCTCTGTGGCCCCGGCAGTTGTCTTCTGTGCAGCAGTGGCCCCATTGAAAGCAATGGGATAGCATTGTGGACATCTGCCACAGCTGTGACAGGGCATTCCTTCCCGTGGGGATGAAGGAATCCCCTGCCATAGCTGTCACAGCTGTGTCAGGGGAGCGCAATATACTTCCTATGTTTTCAATGGGGCTATCGCTGCCGCTGGCCCCTTTGAAAACAATGGGCGATATCACAGATTCTTCTTTGTAATGTGAGGTTACAGTGAAAACATCACTAATGAGAGGGAAACCAAATCATTGGTTTCATTATCATGCGTTTTCACTCACTCTTGCATCGCATTGATATTGTATCGCCAGTGGGTGTTTACCCTTGAGGCATCTTGATTGCTATCCACAAGGTGCTCCCATAAGAGGTGTTGGACACTCATATTGACCTCAAGGGTAGGTTTGTCTTTCTTAAACTCATAGTCTGAAATAAGGTTCTCACAAACTGCTACCTCCCCAGTTGCAGGTGGGTTGGTCTCTCCTTCTCCAACTCACTGATTGTGCAGAGGGTATTAGTGTGATGGGTAACAATTTTAACTTTCCTTTGGATCCATCCATTGATTATTCTACACTACGAGGACATCTCTCTTCCTCTGAATTATGGTCGTTCAATCAGGCCCTTCAGTGACTAAATATCTGGTGGCTCTTGTATCCGAATAATAGGGACCACATGTAATTTTCCACTACCCACCAATCCCACAGCTGCATCAACTTCTTTCTCTTGAGTCACTATGCTGTAACTTGGAGCCTTATGACTTCTATTGGAATGTAATTTAATCTGACCATGCCCCGATATCTCTTTTCCTAGACATCTCTGATGTTTCCAGCGGAGCCTGGACCTGACGTCTTGACAACTTCCTCAAATTTTCTGTCTCTTGTGAAGATGACAAACGCACTATAAAGGACTTTTTGCTTCATCACTCTTTAGACATTACACCTCTCTCAATACAATGGGAGGCTTTGAAGTGTGTCATAAGGGTTTTTTTTTATCAAACATGGGACATGACTAAAACATGAAAATATGCATAAACTAACTGCCCTGCTGTCTAATCATAACACTTTGAAAGTGGTGCATAAGAATCCGGGTCCTAGTCTGTTTAGAACAATCTTCTTAACACAAGAGAGGAAGTGCGAAGCCTTCTACATCAAAAATACTTTCACTCCCAGGGCATGCTCCAGCAGTACTCCTATAAGCATTACAACAAATGTGCACTCCCCCTAGCTCATTTCCTCCCTTCTAGGAGGGGACATACTTATATCCCACCTATTAATGATAGGACTAGTGGAGATCTTTGGAGACTTCTATCAAGATGTATACTGCATCAAGGGTCAATATGATGATATGGCTCTTGACACCTTGCATGCTCAGCTGTCCTCTTATATATAGGAGACAGCTCTGCCCTTTTTTTCTAGAGATACTTGTGACTCCATGGAGAGTGAGATCAATAAGAAGGAGGTAGGGAAGGCTATTAAAATGTCTCCTGTAGTGAAATTCCTTGGACCAGACATGAGATGGACTCACATCTCAGTTCCTTAAGCTCTCTCAAGAAATCATCTTCCCCTTTTTAGCCACTGTATTAAATCAAGTGTCCCTGTCCTCCATCTTTCCCTTTCAATTGTTAATGGCCCACATCACAATGATCCCCAACCTAGGGAAGGCTCCTTATATGTGTACAAGTTGCTATCCCATAATGCTGATCAATGTGGATGCTAAAATATTCTCAAAAATACTATTGAACAGATTAGGGTCCCTCCTGTTCTCTCCTATATGTGGGATTTGTTCCAGGGAGAGAGGCAAGAGATAACACCCATAAAACCCTTCCTCTGTTGGCAAGGGCTCAGTCATTGAAACAACCGTTTTGTCTACTTGCGGTAGACGCTGAAAAAGCTTTCGACCATGTTGATTGCATGTTGATTGGGTTTTCCTGCAGTCCTCCCTTGAACAGATTGGCCGAGATCTCAAGTTCTTGGGCAAAAATGTTAGCTCTGTGTAATGGCCCAACTGCTCAGGTGCATACAAGTTACTTTTTATCTTAGTTGTTGTGCATTAAAAGTAGCACCCACCAAGGATGGCCATTATCTCCTTTGTTATACATTTAGTGGTGGCTCTCCAGATTAACCCAGACATACGCAGCATACATATTGGCCAGCAACATTACAAAGTGGCCATATATGCAGACGACCTTTTCTTGTACTTAGCTCAGCCAAATATATATTTTCCGGTGATCCTTTGGGAGATTGCACGATTTGGCCATTTAAGCAATTTTATGGTCAACCCTTATAAAACCGAGGTGCTGACCGTGTTCCTTCCTGCTAGTGACGTCAAGCACTTAGCTAGTCAGTTTACGTTCAAATGGCTATCATCTTCTATTCAATACTTGGGCACGCATAGCTCTACCGCCCTGTCTCAATTATATCAGTTGAATTATGCCTCTCTATTAGAGGTGATGATACAGGACCAGAGATCATAATCCAAGAAACACCTGTTCTGGTTTGGGTGGATCAACAGGTGGATTAAAATGGATGTAGTTCCTCGCTTTTTATACCTCTTTCAAATGCTCCCCATTAAACTTCTTGCTCAGTTCTTCAAACAGACTTGGACAGCTTTCCATTAATTTTTCTTTTGGCGAGGCGGGATGGGTAGCAGACTCAGTTTTTAAATCCTATCCTGCCCAAAGTCCCATAATGGTATTGGGTTTCTTAATCTCAAGTTGAAATCATTCTGTCCTGTTGCTGTAGGGTGTTCTTTTGATCTGCAAGGGTGCTCCAGACCCACTTTTTCATAACCCTGCTTTCCCTCCAGAACAGCATGTAAGTACATTTTTAGGTTGGCAGGTGTTAGAGTATGTAAGATTTCTTTGTATTTCTACTGTGGACAAGGTTACCTATAATCAAGATTACTAAAGTTCAGAGTAAAGGTAACCTAGACTGGTACAAAACCAGCACTGTCCAGTTACATGGTGGGGGTAAGAGTCTTTTTGGTTAATCATATATAGTCATTAGCTTCTGGCTAATCATTTAAATTAATGTAGTTAATATAAACACACATCACATTATGTATTCGCTCATCACTGTTAAACGTTTGTTACGATTTGATACTTTTCTACTGTAATAAGGTGTATCTTTGGGTGCTGTCCCCTGTGATTGGACCACTACACATTCCTCTGTCTACTTTGCACTACTAATAAAGCTAACACTGAGCTAACTTTATTACTAGAGGACCATAGCAACTTCACACACAGTTGATGTCTCTTTTTCTTTCTCTGATGATCATCGCTAACTAATTTGGACAGATGAGAGAACTCAGATTTTGGTTACCTTATTGCTAATTGCAAATTTTAAGGACTACTCCAGCACGGGTGTCAAGTGAAGTTCAATTGACTGACCTGTATTGGGTGGCATCTTGCCCCCTCTGCCAGTACTCCAGTCTAATAATCCTGATACATGTGTCCCATGGATGGAATATTGATAGTTGACCTCCTTTCTTAAACTTCACCATGAGCTTTATCAGTTATAAGCCCTTACATCATTGATAGAGGAATTGTTTATACAGAAATGCCTCTTCACCCGTGGCCTCTTTCGAATGCACAGTATCTCACTGTCAAATGTCTTCCCTGGAAATGCTCCCTTAGCCTCCTACTAGAAGAGGAAGTTGTCAGCTTCAGTTCAGGACTCTGACTGGGACAAGGCATTTGTGCTCTTGCATAAGATGTTGATAGCATGTACGGTCAAGAGAGAAATTGTAAATGACTATCTAGATGGCACAGAAGTTTGGTCTCATTAGAGATAAGCGAACATACTCTTTTCGGGTGTTTTTGGACTCGAGCACCGCTTTTTCCGAGTAACTAACTACTCAGACGAAAAGATTCGGGGGGCGCCGGGGGTACGCGGGGAGTTGCAGAGGGGAGTGGGGGGGAGAGAGCTCCCCCCTGTTCCCCACTGCTACCCCCCACTCCACCACGCCGCCCCCCGGCGCCCCCCGAATCTTTTCGTCCGAGTAGTCAGTTACTCGGAAATAGCGGTGCTCGAGTCCAAAAACACCCGAACCGAGTACGTTCGCTCATCATTAGTCCTCATTCATCGCATTATTCCGACAGTTTCTGGTTTGTGCTGGCACTGTGGATATCCAGTAGGAACGATGCTCCATATTTGTTGGAAGTGCCCAGATCTTATATTTTTCTAGAGTGCAGTTTTCTGTCTGTAGAAGAGGGTAACATGTCACTCAGTTTTGTAATATCCACAACTGGCTTTTGTCTCCAGTATCCCAGGTCACCTTTTCTAGGTCAAGAAAGATCTCTTATGCCTTTTCCTCAAAGCAGGGAGAGCAGTGATTCGGAGTCACTGGCAGAGTACTCAACTTCACTCCATCGTAGAATTTGTCCAGCAATTGAACCATCTGATGCGTAAGGAGGAAGAATTAATAGCTGAGGACTCACCTGATCCTCATAACAATTTGGACCTGTGGTTCTCTTGGTCTTCTTTCTTTGATATGTTGGAATTACAAGACTTCTTGACTTAAGCTATGTAGGGATTGTACTACTCTCCTCCTCTATTTCCATTCACCCTTTTTTCCCCTTCTTCCTTTTATCCCCTCTTCACCCTTATGTGTTTACTTTGCTGTGCCTTCTTTTTTCTCTCTTTTTGACTCGCATTGTGTATTTCATGTAGGGCGAGTTATACCTTTAAACTCTTAATCATGGTTTGGATGTGCTCTACACCTGTGGTTCTGTTGTATGGTCCTGGTTACCATCCTCTAGTGGAAGCACTATTGTGGTTTCTTCTCCTACCTGTCAAGGAAAATGGACAATCTTACTGTGGACTGTGCAGTACTGTCTTCACCTTTTTAGCTTGTGTATACTGCTCCTCATATATCCGACTGGTTTTATATATTTCTGTTTTTATTGTTTGTGATGATTATCCTTATTCTTGGAAAACCAATAAACAGATTAAACATAAAATAGTTTAACCTGATCAAAAAAAGAACTTTTTAAAACTCTGTTTTCTTTAATATGAATAAAAACATCATTGGTACAAAATCTAGAATGGGAAACACGATTTTGCTGCCATAATACAACTACTTCGGATTGTCTCAGCTGTCAAAATAACACTTGATGTTCCAAATGCCAATCTGTTAAGCTGTTGCTTTGAGAAATGTCATTTCAAGGAACGTGTTGCTCTCCCTCCGTCAAAACATTGAAGTCACGTTAACATACATTTATAGAATTAAGTTTCAGCTTTAATTGTTAATAAAATTCATTAATGAGCATTTTTCAAAAGGGTTTAATGACACTATATAAAATACTGTAGGACTTTTCTTCATTTGCTCCTTGTTGTACCACCTTGGAGTAATCTTATTAATGTGATAGGAATCAGAAGTGCACTTTCTACAGACACATCTGTAAAAAATGAAGATACATGATACAATTGGGATCCTAAGAAATTGTGTAGATAAGGGTGGGGCTGGGGAGCAAATCATTACACCTAGAACAAAGGAAGTTTAAAATACATAACACAACGTTACCTTCATCTGGTTAGTAAGTAGTAGTTAGATTGAAGGTTCTAAGGTGCTCAGGCTGACTATGAGTCAAACGGCTTAAATTACAACAACAGAGGAGAAAAGCCAGCTCCTTAAAAACATTCCCTTTATTCTTTTTTATTCCAAAAAACCCATAAAATTACAAATCGTAATGTAACACCACATCTACGCTCAGACACGTTTCGAAAAACACTTCTTTCTTGATCACAGCTTTTAAGTAACCAGCTTTTCTCCTTAGTTGAAATTTAGTAAGTGCATCCTTTTCATTCCTGGTCTTCGTATAATTTTCCCCAGCACACCTAATACATGAAGAGACACACGCCACTTCATGTATTAACCCTTTGCAATCCAATTTTGCATTCAAGGTTTCCTAGGGGGCTTTCTCTTTCTGCCATTATACAATGGCACCATCTGCTGGCTAGAGCCAGTACTGCAGTATGTGACATGCCTGAGAGGCCCTCGACAACACAGCAGCTGGCAATATAGAGTAAGAATACCCTGACGGATGTCTTCTGACATCAGAGCTGCACAGGCTTTAATCAGTATGTAGGAAAAGACAGACAGTGGATTGGAAAAGGTTAAGCGCATTCTGGCATGTCAGTGGACCTCCTCAGAAATGCATGCACATGACTGCTCAACCAATCACAGGCCAACCCCCGCTGATCCTGAGAATCATCCTGCATTAGTGATATGGCCAATTTAGTCTTCTCCTGCACAGTGGCGCCCCAGCTAACTGTTGCGCAGGGGAAGTGCAACAAAGGTTCATTCCAGCAAATGCGGCGGTTGCAGTTCCATGCACAGCTGGATGGTTGGGGACGCTCATGTGCTGGAAAACAGCACAGGGCCCACAATGCTGATTCAGGATCATTTTCCGGATCAGTGAAGATTGCACTCCCTCCAATCATAGACTGATGGTATATCCTATGGATATGCCATCACCTTATGCAATGGGAATACCCCTTTACATCTTATAGTAAGCACTACATCATATGAATTTTGTTTTTTATTGAAGCTAAACTTTAAATACAAAATGGTATTGAAGGGTGAACAAACTTTTTAAGCTTTATTTAAAGACAGAACACCGACTTTACAAGGTGGATGCAATATATGACATAATCATTTAATGTAACATTTTACATGCTTGTTCATTGCTGCTCCTCTTATTTTTACACTGCATAATGGTTCCTCATCTTACAATAGTGACTTGTTCCAGGGTAACCATTGTAATTTGAAAACACTGTAACTAGAGATCGTAGCTCTATAGAAAACTGGTAATTAGTTTTGAAGCTCGAAAATGTGAACCTAAAATAATAAAAAAATGAAGATTAAAGACTTAGAAGCTTAAAACTAATACAGATAAAGCAAATCCTCATATGAAAAGTTATAAAGCCAAAATTCATTCTCTTATGAAAGTCAGGAAAAACTACTGGTAGATGGGAATAACTTTCTATATTGAGGATAGTGACTTTTTCAAGATCCTGTACAGTACATTATGTACCAGAAAAATAAAATGGATCTACTTTCATCCAGTGTCCAAAGAAACAGTTCATCCCTGCACAGAGAGATAGCAGTCAATAAGTTCAAGAACTTCAGTTTTAACATAACTCACTTATTGACAGTGTTTGATAACTTTGCCAATGTAATACTCTGAAAGACAGGCGTTTTTTTACCAATTAAATACCCATGCTAATTGTCTGAATCTTCCCTTAAATTGTATGGGCCACAGCTAGATGGGCACTGCCAGTGGTATTGTTTGGGTCCATGGCATACCACAAGTATGGAACAGTGTTGAGCAAACTTTTGAAAAGTTCAGTTTAGTCAGTTTGACAAATTTGGAAAAATGCCCAAATTAGTTTGAACTAAACTGGAACTTTACCAATATCCCTAAAACAGGTGTATAAAACTGGCTAAGAGCCATAAAGGTCATCCTATATAATAAATGTGGCTCAGTGGTTAGCACTGGGGTCCTAGGTTCAAATCTGACCAAGAACAACATCTGCATGAATATTTGAGTGAGTTTCTACAAACATTCATTTAGACTCTATGCAGATGTTGTTGTTGATCAGATTTGAACCTTACACCCCAGCACTGCAAGACAACAGGACTAACCACTGAGCCACCATGCTTGCTCTTCCTTCTTTTCCTTCTTCTCCTACCCCTCCTCTATGCCTCTTATTCCTCTGAAGGAGACGTAGAAAATTTCCTCTTCTTCCTACTCAAAAAGCATGATATCTCAGTGGCTAACACTATTGCCTTACAGTACTGCAGTTTTAGGTACAAATTTGACCAAGGACAACATCTGCATGTACTTTGTATGAAAGTTTGTAGAAACTTACACAAGCATCTATGGAGATTTGGCCTTGGTCAGATTTGAACCTAGGACCCCAGCGCTGCAAAGCAACAGGACTAACCATTGAGATAGATTTATTATGAAGAAAATCTCATTTTCCTCTGCGGAGGAGAGAGATGGAAGAAGCATGGTGGCTCAGTGGTTATCAATTTTACCTTGTAGAACTGGGGTCCTAGGTTCAAATCTGACCATGTGCATAGAGTTTGTATGAATGTTTGCAGAAACCCATACAACATACATGCAGATGTTATTCTTGGTCAGATTTGAACCTAGGACCCCAGTGCTGCAAGGTAGAAGTGTTAACCACTGAGCCACATTTAGGAGTAGGAGGAATTTGAATGGGTTTGTCCGAAACAAACCATTTGAGGTTTTGGTTCATGCCGAACCAAACTTTTAGCAAAGTTTGACCTGAAAGAGGGTTCGACTGTTTCAGTTCCGTCAAAAACAGTATGGAGCTATTCTGATCTTGAAGCATTGCATAGTATGGTGCCTGTTTAGTTCCATTTTACTACCAAGAAGGTCCACTGAATTTCTTTGCTAAAATATTAAATGTCTTTTCCTACCCGATTCTTCAGATATCCCGAATATCTCCGATATATGCAATTACTTGTAAATTCCTAATTGTGTCATTACTTGAAATTATGCAATAAATATCACAATTAATCAGATGTTTCCTTTAAGAATGTAATAAAACAAGTAGAATGTAATTAGTGAAATGGACTTTTATGATTTTTTAATGTGTTCTGACAGAACGTATTTATACATGGCAAGAACACAAGTGAGGGTGGGTATAATAAAGAATGTCAGCATGTATTTGTCTTGGATCATTAATTTATAGGTAGCGAGGAACAAATATCCTCCAGGGGTAAACTTACATTTCATAGACTTAAAAATAGGTCAAATGGTACTTTTAATTAAACAACAATGTGAACCAACAGGGCATGGATCACTTGCCAAGGTAATGACATGAGCAGCTGGAGGCAACTTTGTGACGTTTGTATAATTAGCTGGTTCTTTATGCTTTTTTGGTAATTTCAAGAATGCTTTTATAATTTGAACCTAGTGAAACTTACCTTAGCTTTGGTCAATGAGCATCCAAGGCACATTGCATTATAGACATATGGATAAATCCAGTACCAACCTGCAGATTTGATACCAAAGATCTCTTCCTCATTTCTGTGACAATGTAAAATGTACTTCTCACTGGATATCACTGGACCAGAGGCATAACTTGAAGCTCCTGGTTCCCAATGCAAAATCTGTAACAAGATCCAATGTGCCATATGTCATCTTATGGGTCAGAGTGACCTTTGGGTTCCCTCAGGTACCCGGGCCTTGGTGCAACTGCTGCAACCCATATAGTTATGTTCCTGGCTAGACCACTAGACTCATGGACATATCAGAAATGCTCATAATCCATTAGAAAGTGAGTGAAATCGACATGTAGAGGGCTATTATTTGGAAATTTTGCCCTCAATTGTAAAATAGATTCTGTTAGCATACAGGGGAGAAAACCGGGACACTTATCCAGAAGTCAGTGCCATAAACCATGTGAAGAGAGGAGAAAAAATTCACATCCAGCAAAAAGGATAGCAGTAAAAGTGATTTGCAGTAAAAGAGAGCACATCTGCTGATAGGGCAATGGTTTCATTCAAATCTAGGCCCTCAAGCCTTACCCCTCTGCTCTATATGAGGAGACTAGTTCTACTAAAGACAGGTGATAGTTGGGAGTCCTTTAAAATATTTTGCAATGGGGTCCAGAATTTTAAAATTACACCACTGGCTATGGGAGTGTTGCCAGAATCCTGGACGGTTATTAAAGCTTGGCTTGTGGAGTAACATTGTTATTGTATATTTCATTACGTTTTATACTACATACCATATGCTCCTACTGGCAAGAAGTAAGCTAGTACTAAGGAGGGAAGAGACAAGACTTCAGGCATCCAAGAACCCTTACGAGGGAGGGAACAGATAAGACAGGGCTCAAAAAAAGATGAAACTGGATCCATACAGGATACAGAATTCCATACAGCATTAAGTCAGGAGAATAACCAGCGCCTATGTTGGGGCTGACCCGGAACAAATACAAATCAATAAAGGCTGTTTGGGCTGCTAGGAAAAATATCTACCTGTTGGCCAATCAGCCCATACACTATAGAAGATGCTGAAGCAGTGTAAAGATGGGAACATTAAACACTGATGGATTTCCAACAGATGGCACCTAAGGGCCTTCTGCCATGACCAGTAACACTGACAAGCGCTGTATGACTTAGATCGGGGCTGACATCAGGATGCCACCGAGTTCTACTTCCTAATTGCGACCTGCATGCCATAACAGTACCATATTAAGGGCATTTCCTTGAAAAAACATAAGTTCTTGAGTTATACTTGTCTGTTAACTAATTCATCCATCCATCCCCTAGTTAAAGAGTTCTCCACTTTGAAAAATTCCTACTTGTTAGCAGGACCCCTGGACAATAGGCTCATCACAAAGTGTTTGCCCTGTTCGGACCCTCATTGATTAGTTCTAGTCTGTCTGAAACCTGTTAGTATGTGTTCAATTTCCCTACAGTGCCAACACAGGGGAAAATAAGCATTACACAGTTCTCATTCAAACCCATGGATTGACTATGTAATGCAGGATTGGTCAAGTCCTCCAGAGTAAGAGATATACTTTATAACTGCTCTCTACTCTGGCCACTAAGGTGAAGATCCTGAACAGAGGAATCCCTTCTGTAGTAACTCAGAATTCCCTAAGAGATTATGTGATAATGTGATTTCTAAACCCGATAACCATTTAAGGAACAGTCCATACATGAGCTTCAGGGTTCCATCGCACGAGTGATTGTGCTTGCATTTTTGCGCGCACTGAATCACTCGCACAAACCACATCCAAAAGAACCCATTCATTTCAATGGATTCCCTCACAATGGGCCCAGCAGCGCAAAAAATGTACAGTACAATGTGCAGGAACATGCGTGAAAGGACGTGATCACACTCCATTCAATCACCCTTCTGTCTCATCAGAGGCTGCTTTAACCCCGCCATGTTCTATTTGTATATTCAAAAAAGCCAACACATATAGTGATGATGTCCATTATGGCGAGGAAATAAGGAGTGAAAAAAGTAGATTAATTACAGCAGATAAATGAGCCTCAGTAAGAGGGGGATGTGCTAAACTTGACTAATGAAGACTGTATAAAATTATGTGCTTTTGTTATCCTATCAAAATGAGTCCATTTGAAGCAGTTCTGATTATTGTCCTGAGTATTGTGACATATTTGATCATGAAATATTTAATGCACTGTCTGTTAGCCCCAAGCAGTAAACTTTAGCTTCAAAAAGCCGTTCCATTGTGGACTACATACATTTTATAGTATCAAACATTGTGCCTTCGAGCAAAATGAAAACAATAACAATGAAATGTTTCCGAATACAAAGTATTGTACTGAAACCCATGGAAGGAGAGAAAAAGGATTCTAAGTTATGCAGTGGCTATCAATATGTAGGGTTAGTAAGTTCTAAAGCCTTCATTTCCGTACCTGACCCTTTAGCGCTGTCAATATTCATGAGGCTGTGTCTGGTATTGCAAGTGAATAAGGCTGTGCAATAGGTGAGCTTCAGTACCAGAAACAGGCAGGGACATAGATAAGAGGGGTGCAGAAGTAGCAGTGCCATCAAGGCATCCTAAAAGTCCCTTTACAACAAAAGCAAATGGGGAGGCGCTGTTACAGATTTTGCATCAGGGTCTATTTGGTTTATAGTCTCAGGCTAATCATACACATTACATTGCTGTTGGCTAAGCTTGCATACTTATTTCAAAGTGAAGAGGGGACCAGATCTTTGTGGCATAAAGTGGCTGTGGTAACATAGGATTGGGCATACTGACAGCTTTTTTCCCCATTCGCCATTGGGGGAGGAGGGGCAGCTAGCTTGCTTGATAAGAGTTTGATTTTCTTTTAATCCTGCAAAAAATAATGTTCATCACTAGAGATAAGCGAGCGTACTCGTCCGAGCTTGATACTCGTTCGAGCATTAGGGTAGTCGAGATGCTCGTTACTCGAGACAAGCACCACGCGGTGTTCGAGTCACTTTCATTTCCTTCCCTGAGAAATTTGCGCGCTTTTCTGGCCAATAGAAAGACAGGGAAGGCATTACAACTTCCTCCTGTGACAGTCCAGCCCTATACCACCCCCCTGCAGTGAGTGGCTGGGGAGATCAGGTGCCACCGGAGTATTAAAATCTGCCCCGCCTGCGGCTCGCCACAGATGCATGCTGAGAGAGATCAGGGAAAGTGCTGTCTTGCTGTAGCTGCTATAGGGAGAGTGTTAGGTGTTATATTCGTCTTCAAGAACCCCAACGGTCCTTCTTAGGGCCACATCTGACCGTGTGCAGTACTGTTGAGGCTGCTTTTAGCAGTGTTGCACAGTTTTTTTTTTTTGTATATCGGGCGTGCAGACCATAGCGTCCTCAGTCTGCAGTCATTTTACTCAGTATAGGGGCAATACTGGTGAGGCAGGGAAAGAGATATACTGGCTATATAGGCAGTGGGCTTTTTCCCATAAGTGGAAAAATATACTATATTTGGCCTGCCTGTGACTGTCTTCAGTTTACTGCGTGTCTGCTGGGGGTAGTAGTCGGTGATTAATACCCAGCCTTGCGCATAATTGTTTCCTGGCTGCACTGGGCTTTTAGTAACCACAGTCATCCTCCAACAGGGAAATCGAAATACAGTGTATATCAGAGGCAGTGGGCTTTTTCCCAAAAAGTTGAAAAATATACTATATTTGGCCTGGCAGTGACCGTCTTCAGTTTACGCCGTGTCTGCTGGGGGGAGTAGTCCCTGATTAATACCCAGCCTTGCGCATAATTGTTTCCTGGCTCTGCTGTGCGTTCCGTAAGCGAAGTCAGCCTCCAACAGGGAAATCGAAATACAGTGTATATCAGAGGCAGTGGGCTTTTTCCCAAAAAGTTGATAAATATACTATATTTGGCCTGGCAGTAACCGTCTTCAGTTTACGCCGTGTCTGCTGGGGGGAGTAGTCCCTGATTAATACCCAGCCTTGCGCATAATTGTTTCCTGGCTCTGCTGTGCGTTCCGTAAGCGTAGTCAGCCTCCAACAGAGAAATCGAAATACAGTGTATATCAGAGGCAGTGGGCGTTTTCCCAAAAAGTTGAAAAATATACTATATTTGGCCTGGCAGTGACCGTCTTCACCGCCTCCGGTTTGCACCACTGCCTCTCCCCCTGTGCCCCAACGTGCCACTGAGATCCAACCCCCCTCTCACGACACAGGCACGACCGTCTCCCCGCCTGCACCCACATGCTCACCTCCGCTGTCCTCGGCCCCATCCAGCAATGTCTCTCAGCGCAGCGTCCAGCCGTCACTAGCGCAACTGTTTGAGCGCAAGCGCAAATACACCGCCACGCGCCTGCACGCTCAAGCGTTAAACGTGCACATAGCCAAATTGATCAGCCTGGAGATACTGCCGTATAGGCTTGTGGAAACGGAGGCCGTGAAAAACATGATGGCGGCGGCGGCCCCGCGCTACTCGGTTCCCAGTTGCCACTACTTTTTCCGATGTGCCGTCCCAGCCCTGCACGACCACGTCTCCCGCAACATTGTACGCGCCCTCACCAATGCGGTTACTGCCAAGGTCCACTTAACAACGGACACGTGGACAAGCACAGGCGGGAAGGGCCCCTAAATCTCCCTGATGGCACATTGGGTGAATTTAGTGGAGGCTGGGACCGAGTCAGAGCCTGGGACCGCTCACGTCCTACCCACCCCCAGGATTGCGGGCCCCAGCTCGGTGCTGGTATCTGCGACGGTGTATGCTTCCTCCACTAAACCACCCTCCTCCTCCTACGCAACCTCTGTCTCGCAATCAAGATGTGTCAGCAGCAGCACGTCGCCAGCAGTCGGTGTCGCACGGCGTGGCAGCACAGCGGTGGCCAAGCGACAGCAGGCTATGCTGAAACTACTCAGCTTAGGAGAGAAGAGGCACACGGCCCACGAATTGCTGCAGGGTCTGACAGAGCAGACCGACCGCTGGCTTTCGCCGCTGAGCCTCCAACCAGGCATTGTCGTGTGTGACAACGGCCGTAACCTGGTGGCGGCTCTGCAGCTCGGCAGCCTCACGCACGTGCCATGCCTGGCCCACGTCTTTAATTTTGTGGTTCAGCGGTTTCTGAAAAGCTACCCAAGCTTGTCCGACCTGCTCGGAAAGGTGCGCCGACTCAGCGCACATTTCTGCAAGTCCAACACGGACGCTGCCACCCTGCGGACCCTGCAACATCGGTTTAATCTGCCAGTGCACGGACTGCTGTGCGACGTGCCCACACGGTGGAACTCTACGCTCCACATGTTGGCCAGGCTCTATGAGCAGCGTAGAGCTATAGTGGAATACCAACTCCAACATGGGCGGCGTAGTGGGAGTCAGCCTCCTCAATTCTTTACAAAAGAGTGGGCCTGGTTGGCAGACATCTGCCAGGTCCTTGGAAACTTGCGGATGGAAGCATCGTTCTCTATCACCATAAAAAACGGGGACCTTTTAGCTTCATCAATCTGTGTATTATATTCATCCTCCTCCTCCTGCTCCTCCTCCTGAAACCTCACGTAATCACGCCGAATGGGCAATTTTTCTTAGGCCCACAAGGCTCAGTCATATTACTTTTGTAAACAATGTTTATACGTTTCAATTCTCATTAAAGCGTTGAAACTTGCACCTGAACCAATTTTAATTTTAACTGGGCTGCCTCCAGGCCTAGTTATAAATTAAGCCACATTAACCAAAGCGATTAATGGGTTTCACCTGCCCTCTTGGTTGGGCATGGGCAATTTTTCTGAGGTACATTTGTACTGTTGGTACACCAATTTTTTTGGGCCCTCGCCTACAGTGTAATCCTAGTAATTTTTATGGGCTTCGCCTGCACTCATGGTACAGCAAGGTGTGTGGGGTTGGCCTACACTTTTGCTACATAAATGTAACTGGGGCCTTGTTTATACTGCAACTACTGAAATGTGAAAGAGACTGTTATCTCCCTAAACTGCTGCAACGGGAATGTTACTGTGGCCTGTTTTGACTGCTACTACTACTGAAATGGAACTAATACTGTGCTCCCCCTATACTGCTGCTTCGGAATTGTTACTGGGGCCTGTCTAGACTGCTACTATTACTGAAATGGAACTAAGACTGTGCTCCCCCTATACTGCTGCTTCGGAATTGTTACTGGGGCCTATCTGGACTGCTACTACTACTGAAATGGAACTAATACTGTGCTCCCCCTATAATGCTGCTAGTGATATGTTCCTGGGGCCTGTACCTAATGCTACCGCTGAAATGTTACTAATTCTGGGCTCTGCCTATACCGCTGCTAATGCTATGTCACTGGGGTGTGGAATCGGAGGCTTCCCAAAGACATGATGGCGGCGAGGCCATTTCCCACCAACGCGGTTACTGTTAAGGTGCATATAACCACGGACACGTGGAGAGGACACGTAGTGCCTCAAAAACATCCCCCTCCTCCTCCAACAATGAAAACATTCTTGGCAAATACCTTTGCATTGGTCCGTCTGGTGGCAGTCCAAGAATTTCACCTTTAATGACACAACAAGAGAGCCCCCCCCACCATCCCCCCGACACGGCCCACTTAATCCTGGCCACATTCCGAAAACCAACTAAATAAAACCGCGCTACTAGGTCCGCAGTTGCCACCACATTCCCACCAATGCGGTTACTGTTAAGGTACATATTACCAGTCTGACTGGGGCATGCACTGTGGGCCGAAGCCCACCCGTATTGTATCTGACGTTAGCCCTGCTGTCCAGGGCACTGCAATGGGATTTGTTGATGTACCGCCGATGGGTTCCAGGGAGCCACCCATGCTTTGGGTCCACACGGACTTCACATTAGGGATTTGTACCTGCCTGTGTCTATGTATTAAAAACCCCGGTCAGACTGGGGCATGCAGTGTGGGCCGAAGCACACCTGCATTTAATCTGACGTTACCTCAGCTGTGCTGGGCAATGCAATGGGATTTATTTGTGTAACGCCGGTGGCTTCCTGGGACCCACCCATGCTGTCGGTCCACACAGAGTGGTACCTGCCTGTGTCTACTTATAAAGAACCCCGGTCTGACTGGGGCATGCAGTGTGGGCCAAAGCCCAGCTGTATTTAATCTGACATTAGCTCTACTATCCGGGGCACTGCATTGGGACAAACTACAGGATCAATACAGCGCTAATGAGACGTGTACAGCTATGCTAGCATTGGAGTCCGCTGTAGGCACGCGATTGCTGAGGGTTTGTGCAGAGGCCTATGTCCTGAGTGCAGTGAAAGTCCGCTTCCAGCCTAGGATTGCTGAATCTGTGGGCCGAGGCTTATGCCGTGGGCGCGGTGCAAGTCTGCCATGTTTGGCCGCTCAGATCAATTTTTTGTTCATGTATTGGGTTTCCTAGGATCCACCTATGCTGTTGGTGCAAACTTAGTTTCCAATGCGGTGTTTGACCTGTCTGGCACAAAGGCACTGACTGACTTGGGTAGGGGGCAGAGCGCTGACAGCTTTCCCCTTGCAGTGTGGATTGAGCTATGCGACACCTTGACAGAGTGAATACTGTGTGGCACATGGATTGCCCATTGCTATGCCCACGTTTGCAGCTCCTGACTGAGGTGGTACAGGATTGGAGTTCTCATTGTTTCTGTACAGCATTGTGGGCTATCGCCCCGCCCCTTTTAAAGAGGGTCACTGCCTGGCCCTGCCAACCCTCTGCAGTGTGTGCCTTCGGTTCCTCCTCATGGCAGACGCACTTATAAATAGACATGAGGGGGGTGTGGCTATGAGGCCAGTATGTGGCATGAGGGCAGCTGAGGGCTGCGCAGGGGCACTTTGTTGGGCAGCATGTAAACCAGGAGAAGAGGCAGCGGTGTGTCCCGCAGGCAGTGATTGTGCTTGGTTGGAGGTAGTGTGGTGCTTAGCTAAGGTATGCCTTGCTAATGAGGGTTTTTCAGAAGTAAAAATTGTTGGGAGGGGGGAGGCCCACTCTTGCCGCTATTGTGGCTTAATAGTGGGACCTGGGAACTTGAGATGCAGCCCAACATGTAGCCCCTCACCTGCCCTATCCGTTTCTGTGTCGTTCCCATCACTTTCTTGAATTTCCCAGATTTTCACAAATGAAAACCTTAGCGAGCATCGGCGATATACAAAAATGCTCGAGTCGCCCATTGACTTCAATGGGGTTCGTTACTCGAAACGTACCCTCGAGCATCGCGGAAAGTTCGACTCGAGTAACGAGCACCCGAGCATTTTGGTGCTCGCTCATCTCTATTCATCACACTTAAAAGGAGTTTGCTGCTTTAGACAATGCTTATTTCTTAGAAGGGTCTCTTGACAATCACCTGATCACAAAGTAGCATACTGCTAGGAACCCCAGTGATCAGCAGCAATCTGTGGGGAAATCTTGCAGTACGTATTTCATCTTCCTCTACCACCAAAAGGGAAATTAGGCATTAGGGCTCAGTGAGATAAGCGTTGTTTTTTGCGCACCTATGTGCACAACAAAAAGACGCTCCATGATTGTTAAAAATGCGCGTGACCGAAGCTCCATGGCCATTGTTTTCGAAGGGGCGGGCGCTACTGCATCCGTCCCAATTGCCTTCAATGGGATGCAGTCTATGAAGGCACGCTACAGGCTTTCATAGGCAGCCCTGGGAGCCTTCAGAAAGACCCCAGATGCCATAGTAATTGCGGGGGGATGTTTGGATGCTCTGAAGACCAATCAAGGTATTTTGAGGGTTAACAGTTGCGCTTCAGTTCCATATAAATCCTGCACAAATGTATGCCTTGTGGTGTTAAGGGGTTAAGTCACAAGGGCAAATTCTGATCCTTGGTAAAAACTGTCACCAATTTAAACAATGTCTGTGACATTGTTATCAAAATGTTGCATGGCGGAGACGTGCACTCACTTCGCTCTCGACCCCAGGAACCGTTTCCGACCCCAGCAAGGACCCCAAGACCCCTCTTACCGGCACGATGGTGAAGAGGAAGACGCGGAACCATACCAGGAAGACGCCGATTCGCCCGGGGAGAGGACTGTCGGCGTTCCTCTGATACGCAGGAGACAGCGGGGAGCGAGGTGCTGCGGCCAAGATGGCGCCGCCGGCACTGAAGAAGGCAGCCCACGTGGGAGAGGCGCTGGCGGGTGCCGGCTCTGCAGAAAGCACGGAGGCGGGGATGAAAGCCGCGGCAGCCCAGAGACCAGGAGTAGCCGAGACGAGTGTGCAGGCACTCCTGGCAGTGGCGGAGGCAGAGCAGAGGACGGTAGAATGGGGTGAAGACTGCACTCCCATGGCCCCTAAATCCATGACCCAAGAGGGACAGCCCCACACCCAAACCCAGGGCCCGAGAGACAGTGAGGCAGAAGATCCCCCAATAGCAGCACAAAGGGGAGAGAGAACCCCAAGGAGCAATGCAGCAGGGGAATGTAGCCCTCATGTCCTGCAGCCCCCCTGACCTCAGAGACCCTCACAGAGGAGGAGTGATCGTAGCAGCCCTGGGGGAAGAAAGTCTGCAAACGAGACTAGCGCTACAGAGGGGTCCAGCACAGAGGATTCCGCACCCTCGCCCCCAATACCAGCTGCAAGCGTCACACCGCATATCGCCACAAAAAAGAAGAAGAACGGGAGCGAAGGAATAAGCCCCTCGCCCTCGAGACCCGATCCCCCCGGGGAATGGGATTGGAAGGAACACCTTCGAGCCCTCCCAAACAAAAGTAAAATCAACGGCCTTTCCCAAAAGATGGAAGCATCGCACAAAAAACGAAGGAACAATATAAGAATCAGAGGCCTCCCAGAGGAAATCGATAATACACAGCTGAGCAAATGGGCGAGAGAGTTCTTTAATAACTTGCTACAGCGACCCCCGGACACAGAAATAGAAATAGACAGAATCCATCGCTCGCTGGGACCCAAACCCACCGACCCTAACAGACCGAGAGATATCATATGCAGAGTGCACTTTTACAATCTAAAGGGACAAATCCTCCACCAAGCCAGAAAAGAAGGCGATCTGACATACAAAGGATCTCCACTAATGGTCCTAACAGACTTATCATGACGCACTCTCCAGCTGAGAAAAGCACTGAAGCCCCTACTCTCACTACTGCAGGAAAAAGAAATTGTCTACCGGTGGGGATTCCCATTCCAGCTCCATGCCAACAAAGGAGGCAAATCAGCTACATTCCAAAGCCTCGGTGACTTGCCCAACTTCCTCGGGACCTTTGAGCTGCCACTCGTGTCTCTGCCGGACTGGCCCAAATCATCCTCTCTCCCAACCCCCCCTTCAAGACCCGAATGGCAGACAGTAGAACGCAGACCAAGACGATGAAGAGAGAGACCTCGGGAGATGCGAGATTCACAGAAGACCAAGTTGACGAAACCAAGCTGAAATGAACACTTAGCGCCTGTGCGCGTGTTCAGCAGAGTGGAGCATAGGGGCCGACGGGACCGGGACTATCTTGGGGTCTGGGGGGTTTCTTGGAAACCAAACGCATTACAAAATGTTTGATATCATAGGGGGTGGGAGCAAAAGCTCACAAGTGTGTTAGTTCTCGCCACTATAGCTTAAAGCGATGGCACAGATAGCCCTCTCAAACTATCGGGAAATTATAGTATACCAGTTTGATATGAGTTATTTGTTTTTAGTGTTGTTTTTGTTCTTGCTTGATTTACCTCATGTGTCTCTCCCGCCCCCCTTTCCCAAATCCCCCCCCCAATGTGGAGGGTAGTGGGTACTACATGGGATGGCGCCACAACATCGAAGATTACCATGGCTGAGCTGACATGTAGTACCTACAACGCCAAAGGCCTAAACATTCCCCAGAAGAGGAGCCAGATACTTTAACACCTTCACAAGAAAAGAATTCAGGTAGCTATGTTCCAGGAAACCCACTTTAAAGCAGACAATGTTCCATCTTGCGGCTCCAAATTATTTCCCACATGGTTCCATAGCCCCCATCAAGTGGGAGGGGTGTCTTATCGCCCTACACAGAAACCTTAGACATAATGTAATAGACTCGGCAACAGACCAAGAGGGCAGATTTATCTTCCTAAAATTAGAAATGTCCGACATGTTGTATACTCTGGCTAATGTTTATCTTCCCAACCAGGAACAAGTACCAACAGCTATCAAGATCCTAAAGAACTTGGCCGATTTCGCCAGCGGATCCAAAATCATCCTGGGCTTGGACTGGAACCTGGTACTGAACCCAGAAATAGACTCTTCGTCAGGTAGAACCTCTGTACCCCGATCAGCACTACAGCGACTTAAAAAAACATTAAACGCCCTACATTTAGTGGATCTGTGGAGGATCCTTCACCCGGGGACCAGGGACTACACATTTCACTCAACAGTTCACAATACATACACACGAATAGACATGCTCCTGGTTTCACAGGTACTGCTGGATTGCTCCCCGAGGTGCTCCCTGGGCGAGTTTATCTGGTCAGACCACACCCCAGTCTACGGAGGGTTTTTGGTGCGGCCAACCCACGCGGGGATCACCTCATGGAGACTAAATGATAACTTGCTCTGTGATTCCCTTTGTGTCTCAGACATTAAGGAAGCAATCACTGGATTCATAGCGAATCACCAGACTGACCAAACGCCCGCCCCCGTCCAATGGGAAGCATTAAAATGTGTGGTCCGGGGAATCCTAATTTCACATGGCTCCAGACTTAAAAAAGAAAACTCGACGAACCTACGCACACTTATTTCAAACTTGCAAAACAAAGAAGAGGCCAATAAAAAATCCCAAAGCGAAGTGCTTAAAGCCGAAATCTCCTCTGTACTGCAGCAAATTCTCAAAATCCTCGACCAACGTTCGCTAGCACACAGAGATAAGTTGCGGAGAGGGACATTCGAATATGCGGACAAATGTGGAAGCTGGTTGGCCAAGGCCCTCCACCCTAGAACTTCCCCCACACATGTCACCAAATTAAAGGTTGAGGACAGAGGGCACATGCACGCCACAACGGACATTTTAGAAGAATTCAAAAAATATTACTCTAAATTATACAACATCAGAGACCAAACGCAGTCCGACGCCCAGGGACTAGATGGGGAAGTTGAGGCCTATTTGACCTCAAACGCCCCCAAAAGAATGACAGTTGAGGAGGCAACGGACCTGGACGAAGATTTTGGTGAGGAGGAGCTCACAAAAATCATGGCTTTACAGCCAGATTTTACAAAATCTTCAGAGGAGAAATCTCCCCCTTAATTCTTAGAGCTTTCAATGCGGTGGAACAAGGGTGCCTATTCCCGACACACTCCTTAATGGCCCACATCTCAGTTATTCCAAAACCAGGGAAGGATGCCTCGGTCTGCGGCAGTTATAGACCCATATCACTTCTTAACATAGATATAAAGCTACTCGCTAAATTGATAGCCACGCGTCTTCAAAATACCATACCGCTGCTGATACATGGAGAGCAAGTGGGGTTTGTCCCCGGCCGAGAGGCTAGGGACAATACGGTCCGATCCCTCTCATTGATTGCCAAAGCAAGGGACAGGGGTGACCCACAATGCCTCCTGGCGGTCGATGCAGAGAAGGCGTTCAACAGGGTCAGCTGGCTCTTTCTTGCGGCCACACTAGATAAAATAGGGGTAGGCCCGAGGACAAAAGACCGAATAATGGCCCTATATCGAAACCCCACAACCAGGATTCAGGTAAATGGATCCCAGTCGGATGCCTTCCAAATAACAAACAGGACCAGACAAGGCTGCCCCCTCTCCCCGTTTCTATACGTTCTAACGATGGAAACGCTAGCTAACGCGATTCGCCAAAGCGGCTCAGTTAGGGGGATCTTAACTGAGAAAGTTGAACATAAGATGGCCCTGTTCACAGACGACCTGCTATTATACCTGTCCAACCCGCGCATAGGACTACCCGAAATTCTTCAAGAGTTTAAACGCTTCGGTAGAGTAAGTAACTACAAAGTAAACGCCCACAAATTGGAGATCCTGAATGTGACGCTGTCGCAGACCGAGGCATCGGAGCTAGAGGCGCAATTTCCATTTAGATGGAAATGGCCCTCGATAAAACACCTGGGCATTCAGCTCCCAGCAGACACTACGCAGGCCTTCAAGCTGAACTTTCTTCCATTCCTGTCGGAACTAGAAAGGGACCTTAACAAATGGAATTCCTTGTTTCTGTCCTGGAGTGGCAGAGTCAACGTAATCAAAATGGACTCCCTGCCAAAATTTCTTTATATATGCCAGACGGTCCCGGTGAAACGTCCAAATTACTATCTAAAACGCCTCTGGACCCTCATCACGGCGTTTGTCTGGAGGGGAAAGAAGCCACGCCTGCGTTACTCACTCCTCACCAGACAAAAAAAAAAGGGGGGCCTGAGCTTGACTAATTTCAATCTCTACTATAAAGCCTGCCTCACAAATTGTGTGCTAGACCTACTCAAGGAGAACAGCCACAAACTTTGGGTCACTGCGGAACACTCCCTGGTCCCGGGGACCCTCTGGGGAACAGCGTGGATCTCACCTAGAGTCATAAAAAAAGATCCCCGACATATCTCCGTTTGTAGGGGAACTATTTAAGACCTGGACAGAATTCGGGCATAAAGAATGCATGGTCTCGGTCCCTGGCCCTCTAACACCTCCCATAACAAACCCACAATTCGAGACAACGCTAAGGGGAACGTCCATACTAGGGTTACAGACTACACCAATACCATGAATTAGAGACGTCATGTCCAACACGAGGCTGAAACCATTCAATGAAATCATAGGTGACGGAGGATCTGGTCCCGGCTACTGGCTACAATATTTTCAGTTGAGAGGGTTTGTGGGGTCCCTGGCTCCTCGGGTGAACCTAACGGGGGCTCTTACGCCCTTTGAACAAATGGTCATGTCCTCAAACATACAGAGACATATGATATCAACTATATACAAGCTGATGCTGAATCGGGAGGCAGAGGACCAAAGCCCCACATACATAGAAGCCTAGGAAAAAGAACTGGGTCACAGTCTACCGAAAGAGGACTGGGAGAGAGCCTGGACACTATGTCACAAAATGTCTTCGGCCGGTAAGGCTCAGGACCTAAATTTCAAAATTTTGGCTAGGTGGTATAGAACTCCTGATCACCTACATAAAATCTTCCCACAGACACCACCAACGTGCTGGCGATGTAATGCCGACATTGGGAGCATGTCCCACATATGGTGGAACTTCCCGGGTGTGGCTGCCTTGTGGGGGGAAATTACTGATTTATAAAACCACATCTACAAATCACAACTAAGACTCACTCAGGAGATGGCCCTCCTCTCAGTCCTCCCAGGTTCTATCAAAAACATCAAGCAAAATGTTTTGAGATTCTTTTTGCTAGCAACCAGAAGAGTCATCCCTAGACTCTGGAAAAACACAACCCCCCCCCTCCCCCCCTCGAGAGGGAAGTGGGTAGAAGAGTTAAATGATCTCATGCGTTTCGACGAGATGGGAGCGGAGGAGGGCGACTCCCAGGTAAGATTCCATCATACCTGGCAGGCGTGGTCTACCTTCAGAGCTTCTGAAAGATTTAAGGCCTGGGTGGCCACAGGGCACCTATAGAGGGCACTGGAGCTTCCCCGGGAAGCCCTCGGGATTGGGGCATGGCGCTGCTCAGAGCTGGACCCTACCGCCTTATACAGTGTTCAAATTGACGCCAAAGAATCAATGGTCATAACACCCCCACTCCAAGCCTACCCTCTCTCCTACCCCCCCGCCCTGAACCCCCCTGTCTGTCAGTTATGTTTGTGTTGTAGTATAAGTTTAGCCAAGTGCCCAAATAAGAAAAAAAAAGAAGCATAGCAGATCTCTTAATAGTGAAAAGAATTTATTTGCTTATGTCAATACAACTACGTATCATTCCAATTCTTTATGCAACTGACAAATGTATGTTTGTTTATCTGAAACTATGCAAATAAAATACTTTTGAACAGAAAATGTTGCATGGCTTGCAATAAATGTCTCTGAGGGTTCATATATACATGCTGGTTTTATGTCTGCATTTTATATGAAAACAGCATCCAGATATTAGTTGTAAGTAAATGCGGTGATGAGTTTTCCGTTAAATCACAGTATCCTCTAATAGTGTTTTCTATCCAATAGTCTATGCAGACTCCTTAGCCCTGGTCGAATCTATACAGAATGTCCCTCTCTTCAGGTCAAAAACCCAGCACCATAATGGGGGGCTAAGTTTAATCTTTGCTATGGGGCAACCATAGAGGCAAATGCTGATGTGAGTGATGACATACTGTACAACACCACAGAATATATTGGTGCTATGTAAGCTATTGTAAATGGATTAAAAGGCACTTACCTCCTATAAGCAGAATATAGAGAATCGAAACATTAGACAAACACGACATTCATTCAGTGGATTGATTGCGTGTCTGCAAGTGATCCAGTAGTCAGTGTGTGGCGTTTTTGTGAATAATGTTCCGTAGGATCACAGATGTTGCTTGTTGTCTCTAGGCTATGGTAAAATGAAAGAGATTTTATTACAAGGACATGTCGAATTAGGATTTGTGCAAGCAATATGTACAAACTAAACATGAAGAATTGAAATTGACAGGCAATAAATTCTAGCTTTCAAATGCGAAAGCAACTGTAAGCATTCATGTTTCTATCCTTTACACATGACTCAAAATGGACTAAAAATGAGACTTTATCTCAATTCTGGTATATTGAAAAAAATATTCATATTATATTGAAGGAAGATTTTGAAATACATTTTTTTAATATTTGAAAAAAAGTCATAATCTCGAGATTATGATAACATGACTGGACATATCTGTTACAAATAGGATGTTGTTGCAGCTTGCGGCCATAATCTGGAATTGGAGCCAAGGTAGTGTCACATCGGCCCCAATCCACATGATTGCTCCTTTGATGCATGCAACCTGTCATTTGGTGCTGATGAGTGACTCTTTCCTGAGAGCAGGGAGAGAGGGAGCTGAGCTATGGGGGATTTCCCCATAGCAGGGTGAGATGGAGCGGGGTTAATCCCCCATTGCTCCACTCTCTCTCCCTTGCTATGAGAAAATCCCCCATAGATCAGCTCTATCTCCCTGCTATGGTGAAATCCACCATAGCTCCCCACTATCTCCCTGCTATGGGGAAATCCTGAGTGATATCCCCATAGCGCAGAGAGAGTTGGCATGGGTTGAAAGAGTGGGCGGGGCTATAGGGATTCTCACAGAGATTCCCTATAGCAAAACTTAGAGGGGGCGGAGCTAAGGGTGGATCCCTCTAGCCCTGCCCCCTTGTCTCATTGTAAATTCCTGTTAGTCCCCGCAGGCATTAATTGAACCCTTGGGGAGTCCCCTCATTACCGCGGGGATTAATAGGAGTTTACGTCGGGACAGTTAAAATGTGCTTCTGAGCAGTAGGTTTTAAATGCCCTGCTGTAAGCTGCAGGGAATCTATTCATTGCACAAGAGTTTCCATAAACTCCTGCTCCCATTGGAGTCAATGAAAACTCCTGCACAGCACGCAGCACGGACCTGCGTTTTGGCATTGTAGCCATGCATGTCCTATCTTTGTTAGGTGTGCTCTGTCTAGCTTCTATAGGAACCCAATGGTTCTTTGAGAAGTGCTCTTTTTACACCTAAAGATGCCAGTAAAGTAGAGAGGGATACTTACTTCGTAAAGGAGCCCTACAGGGAATAACTGGGCTCTTTGGCTGCATAAACCGTGGATGATGAGCAGATCGCTGATTGCTCAGTGTAAATAGTGGCCATTCAGTAATGAACAGACACTATGTTATTTCAATGGAGAGGGGGGTGGGGAGCGCGAGGAGCGAAATCTCCTGCAGCCTTCCCGCTGTGAGCCAGCAATACTAGCTCTCGTGAAGCAGCAATGGGCCTTAAGTCTGAGCTGATTAAATTAGCTTTACTACAGTTTAGTTTTTTGTCGCACCCCTATAAGGCTTACTATTGAATGACAGCTCGAAAATAATTATATTGTGGTCACTATTTCCCAAATGTCCCTGCACCTGCACCCACGTGATTCTGTCTGGTTTGTTAGTTAATAATAAGTCCAGAGTGGCCCTCTCTCTAGTTGGCTCATACAAGTTGGGTAAGTTAGTTATGTTTAATTGTTCTCAAGAACTTATCATCATTGTGAGATTCTCAGGTTTCGTCTTCTCATATTATACTCGGATAAGTAAAGTCTCCCATAATAATTACTTAATTGCGGTTTAACATCTTTTCTATTTGTATTATTAATAAGTTTTCAATTTCTTATTTCAATAATTTTTTGTGGTCTATAGAAAACCCCTATCAGGATTTTATTAGTTTCCCCTCCCTGTATTCCTACCCATTGAGATTCCATGTATTCATCTCCTTCACCTTTATCTTCTCGTAGTGTCAGTATTAAGTGGGATTTAACATACAGACATACCCCTTCCTCTTTCTGGTTCCCACAGTCTCTTCTGAAGAGATTGTAACCATGTAAATTCACCGCCCAATCGCATTTATCATCAAGCCATGTTTTCATTATTCCTACTATTATGCCACTCTCACACATCCGTTTTTACCGTGATTACCGCGGCATCTTGAGCACCACAGTAATCGTCGTATCATGCTCCTCTTGATTTCCATAGGGCTTAGCGAACATGCGCTTGAACGTGGTGCTTTCTAGCGCCACGACGTTTGAGCTCTGTCTGCTCTATTATGCCATGCTTACTGCACTTCATCACCCATCACAAGGATAGGGTTCGTAAAAACCCACTAACCTGTGTCTGAAAACGGCGGTAAAATCAAAATCACACTGTTACAAACTCAGCTCTGCTACATGACATGCGCGTCACAGACACCACTTTGGTACATGACATGTGCCTGACAGACATTACATGCCCATGGTACAAACACAGCTCTACTACATTATATGCATGAGACAGACACAGTTGTGCCACAGAACATGTGCATCTTACAAACTCAGCTCTACTACATGACATTCGTGTCACAGCACATAAACAGCTCTACTGCATGACATGCGCATCACAGCACAGACACAGCTCTGCTACATGGCATGCGCATTACAGCACAGACACAGCTCTGCTATATGACATGCACGTGGCAGACACAGCTGTGCAACAGTACATGCGCATGTTAAAAACTCAGCTCTGCCACTTGACAAGCGCGTCACAAACACAGCTGAGCTACATGTCATACTTTCATGCTGACTATACACATTACACGCACAGCACATTAGACAAGCAGCCACTCGCAGCTCTACTACATTTATGCTGACTGCACACATGACACACACAGCTCCTGGATAAAGTGATGAGCCCCTCGACATGTTATCCCTGACTCCACCCACACAGGTGATCACATGATGGGAACGTCATTACAGATCCTGGTAGTTTCTGTTAGCTTATCCAGTATACAGTACTACCAAACTCCAGAACGGCTCCTCCCACAGCAGAGACATCACCACAGGTCCTTCGGCCCACTGGATCTCTGTGGCGGCGGTAGGTCAGTGTCTCCAGTCAAGACCGCTGAGTTGTGTCTGACACAATAACAGCTTAGTTGTATTCTCAGTGTGTTAGGACTTGCTATGATGTGGCCAGGGGGCGGAGCTATGATGTTACCCAGGAGCCGAGCTATGAGACTCACTCACTCACATACAGACTAACGAACAAGTAGTCATTAGTAGTTTGATAGAGGAAGAGACAGTGAAAGAAGGAGCAGGGTGAGGCTGACTCGTTGCCCTCTGGTCCAGGTAGGCTTTCTGAGGCAGCTGGCAGTGTTAATTCATGTGACTGTTCATACACATTGTGTTGAGGTTGTTTATGTTCTTACAGCGGTTTAAACTCGTATTGCACTCGTATCATGTGTAGTTTCAAAAAATGCCCTGGCTGCACAATTCCTGGGAGCAGACGAAGCTGTGGGCCTGATGTTTGTGCTGCTGCAACTAGTAGTAGCTGATGGTGTTGGTACAGTCCTTATATTTGTTTGCGACACTACTCCCTGTTTTAGCATGGTGCTGCACCTCAATGTCTGGCTCTTCCTACCCCCATCCTGTGAGCTGCTATCATGACTCTACCTGTCTGTCCATGTTGAGTCAAGCACCTCATCATCTTCTACCTCTTCTTCCCCTTCATCATCCTTCTCCTGATTGGACTCTGTCACAGTGAGTTTGCATGGAGGGCACACTGACCCACCCTCATCTTCCTCTTCAGGGGTAAAAAAAATGGTTGAGCATCAGTGCATTCAATGTCTTGATCTTTCCCTCTGGTTGTCTGGACTGCCAGATTGACATCCATGGCACTGAATAATCAAATAGCTCCTTAGACTTATCCATGTGGGCTGTTTTGGAAGATGCCGAGGATTTGGCATGGACTGGAGTAGAGGGGGCATGGTTATGGCCAACTGGTGTAGACTGACTGCTGTGTGCCAGTGACTGGGAGGAAGAGGAGGTGGTAGTACCTGAGGCTTACTGTGCCATCTACTGTACAACCTCTTCTACTTGCAGCAGATGTAACATATGGCCAGAACCACTTCTAAGGAATGGCAATGCGCTTACCTTAAGACCTGCAGAACGCAGAGCTGTTGCTTAAGTGGGAGCTACTTGAAGCAATACCTTGGCCTGTTGTATGAGTGACGTTGGTGAGGGAAACTGTACTGGTACTCAGCACGAACGTAACCTGTATTTACTGTTGTATTAATATTGATTTTTTTAATAATACACAGCTCAATCACAAATAAACATGCACATGTTTAAGCCTGGGGACCTATTTGTCTCACTGTATTCATATACAACTTACAGAATGGGACTTGTAAGCCCACACTATAGTACTTTGTGGAATATCATGCATATAAACACCTAAGGAAAGTCCACAAAGCAAAAAATTGCAATTGCAAAGTACAAAATTGGTAATATCATTAATTATTGAAAACAGAATAATCTAAAACCATAATGTCCCGTTTACAGAGCTGTTATGGATGCATGCATTGGGCTTGCTAAACATGAGGGTTTATATATGTTTTCATTAAACTTACACTATTTCGTTTCCCCATTATATTTGCAATATTTGTTCTCACTGATGGGACTCTATAACTTTGTACATTGTATTATAGTTGCATCATCAGGACCGCTGGTAATAAATGTATGGCTGGCATGTATGGTGTGTCCAGTATTTAGTGTCTTATGCAGTCGAATGATGCAGTAAAACAGCACAGTTATTAATATTAACATTCACCTACCTCTCTCTCTCACCAACAGGTATGTTCCTACATTCCTCCATTCAAACTGAATTGACTGATCTGACTCCACTCTGCTCGAATGCTGTCTGCTCTGCCACTGTTCCATGTACATTTAATGTCATAATCTGTGTGTGAACGGTATGTTCCCACATTGCTCCATTCAAACTGAATTGACTTCATTTGCTACCATATGCATTTTTCGCTATCACCTCCCCCAATAGCATTTTCCCCCACCTCTGTCTCATCATAGTGTTGCAAGGCACATTTTGCTCATCAAAAGAGAGCAATTAACCTCTCCTTCCCACCCCCCCCCTCTCATCCTGTCAACTAGCCTTGCAAGGTTTGGCCCAGCTGGTTAACTAACATAATCTAACTAGCCACTCCCAGCTGTAGTCTTGTAGCTTGATCTATAAATCTAGTGGGAGCCTCGTTGGCATAGATGTGGCTGGGCACGCCTGGTGTGTCCAGTATTAAGTGTCCTGGATCAAGTGTCTTATGTGATGCAGTTAAACAGCGCAGTGCGACATCGCAGGAGACAGGTAAACTCCATATTCACCCAGTCTCTGCACATTAATACCCTCATCTTTGCACTAACCCCCACTGCTATCCTCACTACAAGCCTTAACACTTTCTTCCAACCCCCAGCCCCAACACACTCCATCCACATCAGCCCCTCCCTGCTCACCTTGCACATGCATAGCTCTCACACACTCTTTACCTTCCTCAAATGTCTCCATCCCCCTCTCACCACTGCCAAGAAACATCAAAGCTACCCTCATAAATCTCCAAATCACCTGCTCACCCTCGCTACCCTACTACATTTAGCTGCGGGGAACATCTCCCCCCAGTGCCGACCTACCCCACACTGCTCCCTTCCAAAACCTACCCTTAATCACTTCAAAACAGTCCCCAAGCCCAAATGTTAGCCCGCGTGAACACCACGCCCCCTTCAAATGCACCCTTTGGTACTCCCAATCCGCGTGCATCAAACTCCCAACCATTCACGACCTATTCATTACCAAGCATCTCAACAAACTCGCCCCCACCAAGGCGTGGATACAGCAATCTGACTCAGCCTCCCCAGCTGCATTGTCCTTTGATGGCCTGCAGTTCTCCCACAACCCCCAGATTGAACGACAGATGTGGCGGAGAAGTTGGTATTCTCCTCTCACCAAATTGCACTTTTCAGGTCATCCCTCCAGCTCCCTCCCTCACCTTCTTATCGTTTGAAGTCCATACCCTATGACTCTTCTGTCCACTATCCCTGTGTTGCAGTCATCTACTGGCCCCTGGGTCCAACGTTCCTGGACCATTTCGCAGCCTGGCTCCCCAGTCTTCTATCCTGAAAACTTTCAACCCCTATCCTCGGTGACTTCAACATCCCCACTAACGACCCCATCTCACCATATGACTCCTAGCTTTTAACGCTCACCTCCTCCCTTGGCCTATCACAACTCTCAGACTCCCCACTCACAGAGACAGCAACACTCTCAACCTAATTTTCCTTCACCTTTGTGCTGCCTACCGCTTCACTAATTTCCCCCTCCCACTACCTGACCACAACCTGCTCTCCTTCTCCATTAGGTACCCTACCATCTCTCAGACCCTCCCAACTATCGCACCTCTAGGAACCTCCAGACCATCCACACCCAGCAGTTTGCCGAGACCTTACAGTCTTCCCTGTTCCCCATCTCTCTCCTCTCATGCCCCATGCTGGCTGCAGAACACTACTCCATCACCCTCAGATGTGCCCTGGATGAAGCGATACCCCCCGTAACCCAATTCGTCCGCCGCAGACCATGACAACCTTGGCTCACGCCCCAAACTCGCTTCATCTGGCAATGCTCTAGGTGTGCTGAATGTCTGTGGTGCAAATATAAACAGCCCGCAGACTTCATTATTGTTGGTGCCTCAGACATTGCCATAGGTGTTCTTACTATAGGATATCCTGAAAACATGACCTGTTGGGGGTCCCTGAGGACTGGAGTTGGGAAACACTGGTGTAGTGAAAGAAAAAAATCCACTTCCACTTTACAGTATAGAGCACTCATTGAGCAGTATGTATCCCGGAAAGAAGAAGGCAGAAACAGTGAATAACAACTGAGGACCCGATCTGCTCTTGCTTGATTGCAGCAGAGGCTTTAATCCCGCGCTGTATTTCTGCTATTGGGTGGGATTAAAGTCCAGGACCAAACACCATAAATTTACAGCTCTTTTGTCCTTAAGGGGGTTAATGGAAAAATAAACAATTTAGTTCGAATTAAATATTGCATTATGCTCCTTAATTTTTAAAGCATTATATAATCGGTTTTACACAAAAATTATTTATATTTTCTGAGCAACTCTTTCATTTTAATTCAAACTTTGTAGAAATCACAATGCATCACTTGTAAGTCTGAAATGGTTTTGGTCAAATGATAATATCTAGAGATGAGCAAACGTTCTCGTCCAAGCTTGATGCTCGTCCAGTATTAGGGTACCACGCGGTACTCGAGTCAATTCCATTTCCTTCCCTGCATGTTTTGCGCCATTTTCTGGCCAATAGACATGCAGGGAAGGCATTACAACTTCCTCCTGTGACGTGCCAGCCCTATCCCATGCCCCCTGCAGTGAGTGGCTGGCGAGATCAAGTGACCGCTGAGTATATAAAGCAGTCCCACCCGCTGCTCGCCTCAGACACACGCTGGCAGAGATTAGGGAGGGTGCTGCTGGTGCTATAGCTAGAGTGTTGGCATCTTCAAGAACCCCAACGGTCCTTCTTAGGGCCACATGTGACCGTGTGCATTACTGTTGTGGCTGCTGGGAGCAGTTTAGCACTTTTTTTTTTTCATCTTGGGCTATTGCGTTCTCAGTCTGCAGCCAATTATACAGAGTATAGGGGCAGTACTGGTCAGGGAGGGACAGTGGTAGTGTAGAATCCTGTCAACAAGTACCCCAAAAAAGCTCCTTCTTAGGGGTACCTGTGAGCGTGTGCATTACTGTTGTAGTGGCTCACTATTAGCCAGCTAGGCCTTTCTGCAGCCCAGCGTATATTTTTTTCAGGCTACAGTGTGCGTTACATAGCCCCTTTGACCCTCCAAGTGCAAGCCAATAATTGCCTAATTTTTTACACCGCTCTGTGCGTCCCGTCAACTTCACGCAAAGCGTACGCCCACAGTCGCTGATAGAAGGAAAGACATTTACACGTTATCTAGATTGCTGTTTGTTTTAAAAAAAAAATCTGAAAAACAACTCCTCCTTAGGGCTACCTGTGAGCATGTGCATTACTGTTGTAGTGGCTCACTATTAGCCAGCTAGGCCTTTCTGCAGCCCAGCGTATAATTTTTTCAGCCTACAGTGCGCGTTACATAACCGCTGTGACCCTCCAAGTGCAGGCCAATAATTGCCTATTTTTTTACACCGCTCTGCGCGTCTCGTCAACTTCACGCACAGCGTATGCCCACAGCCGCTGATAGAGGGAAAGACATATACACGCTATCTAGGCTGCTGTTTTTTTAGAAAAAATCTGAAAAAAACCTCCTCCTTAGGGCTACCTGTGACTGTGTGCATTACTGTTGTAGTGGCTCACTATTAGCCAGCTAGGCCTTTCTGCAGCCCAGCATATAATTTTTTCGGCCTACAGTGCGCGTTACATAACTGCTGTGGCTCTCCAAGTGCAGGCCAATAATTGCCTAATTATTTACACCGCTCTGTGCGGCCCATCAACTTCACGCATAGTGTACGCCCACAGCCACTGATAGAAGGAAAGACATATACATGCTATCTAGGCTGTTTGCTTTTTCAAAAAAATTTGAAAAAACGCTCCTTCTGCTACAATTCTGTTACTGGGGTCTGCCTATACTTCTGCCACGTAAATGTTACAGGGGGTCTGCGTATACTTCTGCTACAAAAATGGTACTGGGGTCAGTCTATACTTCTACTACAGACATGTTTCAGGGGTCTGCCTATGCTTCTGCTACATAAATGTTACAGAGGTCTGCTTATACTGCTGTTACAGAAATGCTACAGGGGTCTGCCTATACTGCTGCTACATAACTGTAACTGGGGTCTGCCTATACTTCTGCCACATAAATGTTACAGGAGTCTGCCTATACTTCTGCTACAATTCTGTTACTGGGGTCTGCATATACTTCTGCCACGTAAATGTTACAGGGGGTCTGCTTATACTTCTGCTACAAAAATGGTACTGGGGTCTGTCTATACTTCTACTACAGACATGTTTCCGGGGTCTGCTTATGTTTCTGCTACATAAATGTTACAGGGGTCTGCTTATACTGCTGCTACAGAAATGCTACAGGGGTCTGCCTATACTGTTACTACAGAAATGTTACTCAGCTCTGTCTATACTGTTACAACAGAAATATTACTGGGGTCTGTCTGTACTGTTACTACTGAAATGTTACAAATACTGGGCTCTGCCTGTACTGCTGCTACTGAAATGTTACAGGGGTCTGCATATACTACTGCTACATTAATGTTTCACGGGTCTGCTTTACTGCAGCTACAGAAACGTTACTGGGATCTGCCTATACTGTTACTACAGAATTGTTACTCGGCTCTGTCTATACTGTTACAACAGAAATGCTACTGGGGTCTGCCTATACGTCTGCTAATGAAATGTTACTGGGGTCTGTCTATACTGTTACAACAGAAATGTTACTGGGGTCTCCCTAGACTTCTGCAACATAACTGTTTCTGGTGTCAGCTTATACCTTTGCTACAGGAATTACAGGGGTCTTTGTATACTATGGGTGCACTAAGTCTTCCCATCGCGGTGTTCTACCTATCTGGCCCGAAAAAAAACCCAGACTGACTAGGGCATGGCGTGTGGGCCGCAGCCAACATGTATTTCCTCTTACGTTACCTCAGCTATCTGGGGCACTGCAATGGGATTTCTTTCTGTACTGTCTGTGTGTTCCTGCTAGCCACCCATGCTGCGGGTGCACACAGACTTGCCATAGCGGAGTTGTACCTGCCTTGCACTTTAAAAAAAAAAAAAACAGACTGACTAGGGCATGGCGTGTGGGCCGCAGCCAACATGTATTTCGTCTCACATAACCTCAGCTATCCGAGGCACTGCAATGGGATTTCTTTCTGTACCGACTGTTTGTTCCTGCTAGCCACCCATGCTGCGGGTGCACACAGACTTGCCATAGCGGAGTTGTACCTATCTGTCCCCAAAACACTGACAGACTTAGGTAGGGTGCAGAGTGGAGATGGTTTACCCCTTGCGTTGTCGATGAGGTATCCGACACCCAAACAGAATGAGTAGTGTGTGGACAAATGGAGTCCCCATTGCTATGTCACTCGCAGCACCTTGGGCCACACAAGGTGTTTGCTGGGACAGAAGCTGACCCAGGGCCCGCTCGCATACTTCGCACACCAAGTATTGCTGCATTGTGGAGATGTGTAGAAGTGCTGGGCTGGCAGCTTAGTCCCCTTTATGCCCACATTTGCAGCTCCTGACGGAGGTGGCACAGGATTGGAATGAAGATCGAACATCAATCTATTATCAATTCTCAACAGCATTGTGGGCTATCGCCCCCCCCCCCTTCAAAGAGGGTCGTTGCCTGGCCCTGCCAACCCTCTGCAGTGTGTGCCTCCGATTCCTCCTCATGGCAGACGCACTTATAAATAGACATGAGGGTGGTGTGGCTATGAGGCCAGCGTGTGGCATGAGGGCAGCTGAAGGCTGCGCAGGGGCACTTTTGTGTGCGCTGCAGACGCAGGGTCGTGCGGTGGGTTGGGCAGCATGTAACCCAGGAGAAGAGGCAGTGGTGTGTCCCGCAGTGATTGTGCTTGGTTGGATGTAGTGTGGTGCTTAGCTAAAGTGTGCCTTGCTAATGAGGGTTTGTCCAAAGTAAAAATTGTTTGGGGGGGGGGCACTCCGCTATTGTGGCTTAATAGTGAGAGCTGGGAACCTGAGATGCAGCCCTGCATGTTGCCCCTCGCCTGCCCTATCCGTTTCTGTGTCGTTTCCATCACTTTCGTAGGTTTTGCAGATTTGCACAAATGAAAACCTTAGCGAGCATCGGTCATATACAAAAATGCTCGAGTCGCCCATTGACTTCAATGGGGTTCGTTACTCGAAACGAACTCTCGAGTATCGCGGAAAGCTCTACTCGAGCAATGAGCACCCGAGCATTGTGGTCCTCGCTCATCTCTAATAATATACTTAAAAAAAGGGGGTTGCTAATCTTAGAAAAAAAGGGGTTCCTCCTTAGGGCCCCTGCACACTTGCGTTTTTCTTGCGCATTTTTTTCACTCGATATCGCTGCGTTTTTTCACGCGATTGTCAATGGGACTTTCTAATATTAAAAACGCATTGCACAAAAATTGCAAAGCACCAGCTTGCGATGTGTTTTTAACATTAGAAAGTCCCATTGACAATCGCGTGAAAAAAATGCAGCGATATCGCGTGAAAAAAACGCACAGGAAAAACGCAAGCGTGCAGGAGCCCTATTATCAAGACCAAAGGACGTGAGAATGCAAAGTTTCTATAACCTCTTTTGTTTAGAAAATGTATTTGTAGATCTTTCGTACTGCAGATTTCCAGGTAAATATCCCTTTTTGTTGAATTATTAAAGCAAACTGGCTGCATCATCAAAGCAAAATATATTCACAGAAAATTCACAGAAATATCAATTCGATAATGTAAAAAAAGCCTTAAAGGTCACCAACAGGAGGGCTTCTTTACATATCAAAGTGTATTGATGAAGGGGAAAAATATTAACATTTGCAGTTTATTGTACAGTATAACTCAAAGAGAAATATTAACCACTTAGGAACACAAAGATTTTTTTTGTTTTATTTTCTTGATATTGCTAAGTTGTATCTTCCAGTGTGCATCACTGCGCCGGCAGTGGGCAGTGATGCGTAATCACGCGGTACTTCCGCTGTGCTCATGGCGGAAGTATCGCATGACGGACAGCTTCCAATGACTACAATGGTAGCCGGCTGCGCGTTTTTCCGCTGCAAGTAGAACATGCTGCGATTTCCTTCATGCTGCGGAATTCCACAGTAGAATTCCACAGCGTGAGCATTGGCAGACAGAAAGCTATTAGGTTCAATAGAACCTAATAGCTGCGGGATAACGCCTGCAAAAATCCATCTGTAGGCATTATGTTATAGGTTTTATAGCTTTATTTAATTACAAAAACGTGTTATTTTGCTTTCGATTCTTTTTTCAAAAGCTTTATGAAACTTTATTCAACATGTCTTATATATTGAGATAGATAGATAGATAGATAGATAGATAGATAGATAGATAGATAGATAGATAGATAGGCAACAAAAAAGCAAATATATCCTGGGAGGAGTTGGGCTAAGCAGCAGCACATGTGAAAAAGACTTGGGTATACTAATAGATAACAGACTGAACATGAGTTAATAGTGTGATGCAGCAGCAAAAAAGGCAAACACAATTCTGGGATGTATTTAGAGCAGCATAGAGTCTAGATCATATGAAGTAATTATTATTCTCCTCTACTCTTCCTTAGTCAGACCTCATCTGGAATACTGTGTCTATTTCTGGGCACCCCAATTTAAAAGATATTGAAAAACTGGAGCAAATTCAGAGAAGAGCTACCAAGATGGTGAGCGGTCTGCAAATCATGTCTTATGAGGAATGTCTGCAAAAAAGGAGGCTGAGATTAGACTTAATAGCTGTCTACAAATATCTGAAGGTCTGTCACAGTGCAGAGGGATCAGCCCTATTCTCATGTGTACAAGAAAAGACTAAAAGCAATGGGATGAAACTGAAAGGGAGGAGACACAGATTAGATGTTAGAAAAAACTTTCTGACAGTGAAGGTGATCAGTGAGTTGAACAGGTTACCACGGGAGGTGGTGAGTTCTCCTTCTATGGAAGTCTTCAAACACAGGCTGGACAGACATCTGTCTGGGATGATTTAGTGAATCTTGCACTGAGCAGGGGGTTGGACCCGATGACCCTGGAGGTCCCTTCCAACTCTACCATTCTAGGAATATATGTTTTTGGTATGTTAAAAAGTCTGACTGAGATGAATAATTTCAGATTCATTTCCAACTTAAAGCACCTGGGCAACCCGCTCTGCTGAATTGTATGTGGCGTCATTACTAAGTTGTAGGTCCGCATGGTGTACTACGCGTATCAGTTGGTCAGGCACCCTTTGTATGCCTTATATGTGCAAGTATAATACTAAGCAGCCGCCCCCTTAATATAGGAAGAGATATAAAAATAGAAGATAACTGACTTTCCTTTCAGCTCATATACCTTACCATGTATTTACTTCATACAAGGGACAAATTGGCTGCGACATGTTCTCTTTAAGTCACCGCTAATGACCATCATAGAAAATACTGTTGGTTAATATGTAGGGATGAGCGAGCACCAAAATGCTCGGGTGCTCGTTACTCGGGACGAAATTATCGCGATGCTCGAGGGTTCGTTTCGAGTAACGAACCCCATTGAAGTCAATGGGCGACCCGAGCATTTTTGTATATCGCCGATGCTCGCTAAGGTTTCCATTTGTGAAAATCTGGGCAATTCAAGAAAGTGATGGGAACGACACAGCAACGGATAGGGCAGGCGAGGGGCTACATGTTGGGCTGCATCTCAAGTTCCCAGGTCCCACTATTAAGCCACAATAGCGGCAAGAGTGGGCCACCCCCCCCCCTCCCAACAACTTTTACTTCTGAAAAGCCCTCATTAGCAGTGCATACATTAGCTAAGCACCACACTACCTCCAACAAAGCACAATCACTGCCTGCATGACACTCCGCTGCCACTTCTCCTGGGTTACATACTGCCGAACCCCCCCCCCCTGCACGACCCAGTGTCCACAGCGCACACCAAATTGTCCCTGCGCAGCCTTCAGCTGCCCTCATGCCACGCCACACTCATGTCTATTTATAAGTGCGTCTGCCATGAGGAGGAACCGCAGGCACACTGCAGAGGGTTGGCACGGCTAGGCAGCGACCCTCTCTAAAAGGGGCGGGGAGATAGCCCACAATGCTGTACAGAAGCAATGAGAAATATAATCCTGTGCCACCGCCATCAGGAGCTGCACACGTGGGCATAGCAATGGGGAACCTATGTGCCACACACTATTCATTCTGTCAAGGTGTCTGCATGCCCCAGTCAGACCGCGTTTTTTTATAAATAGTCACAGGCAGGTACAACTGGGAATCCCCAACTCCGCAATGGGAATTCCGTGTGCACCCACAGCATGGGTGGCTCCCTGGAACCCACCCGCTGTACATAAATGTATCCCACTGCAGTGCCCTGGACAGCAGAGCTATCGTCAGATTAAATGCAGGTGGGCTTCGGCCCAAACTGCATGCCCCAGTCAGACTGGGGCTCTTTAGAAGTGGACACATGTAGTTACAACTCCGTGTGGACCGACAGCATGGGTGGCTCCCTGGAACCCACCGGCGGTACATGAATATATCCCATTGCAGTGCCCAGCACAGCTGATGTAACATCAGCTGTAATGCAGGTGGGCAAAAAATTACTAGGATTACACTGTAGGCGAGGGCCCCAAAAAATTGGTGTACCAACAGTACTAATGTACGTCAGAAAAATTGCCCATGCCCAACTAAGAGGGCAGGTGAAACCCATTAATCGCTTTGGTTAATGTGGCTTAATTTGTAACTAGGCCTGGAGGCAGCCCAGTTAAAATAAAAATTGGTTCAGGTGAAAGTTTCAACGCTTTAATGAGCATTGAAACGTATAAAAATTGTTTACAAAAATTATATGACTGAGCCTTGTGGGCCTAAGAAAAATTGCCCGTTCGGCGTGATTACATCAGGTTTCAGGAGGAGGAGCAGGAGGAGGAGGATGAATATTATACACAGATTGATGAAGCCAAAAGGTCCACGTTTTTGATGGTGATAGAGAACAATGCTTCCATCCGCGGGTGCAGCCTACGTATTGTTTAGGTATCGCTGCTGTCTGCTGGTGGAGAAGAGCAGTCTGGGGAAATCCAGGCTTTGTTCATCTTGATGAGTGTAAGCCTGCCGACACTGTCGGTTGACAGGCGGGTACGCTTATCTGTGATGATTCCCCCAGCCGCACTAAACAAGACGCTAGCCGCAGGACAAGCAAGCACCTCCAGGGCATACAGCGCGAGTTCAGGCCACGTGTGCAGCTTCGACACCCAGTAGTTGTAAGGGGCAGAGGCGTCACGGAGGACGGTCGTGCGATCGGCTACGTACTCCCTCACCATCCTTTTACAGTGCTCCCACCGACTCAGCCTTGACTGGGGAGCGGTGACACAGTCTTGCTGGGGAGCCAGAAAGCTGTCAAAGGCCTTAGAGAGTGTTCCCCTGCCTGTGCTGTACATGCTGCCTGATCTCTGCGCCTCCCCTGCTACCTGGCCCTCGGAACTGCGCCTTCGGCCACTAGCGCTGTTGGATGGGAATTTTACCATCAGTTTGTCCACCAGGGTCCTGTGGTATAGCATCACTCTCGAACCCCTTTCCTCTTCGGGTATGAGAGTGGAAAGGTTCTCCTTATACCGTGGGTCGAGCAGTGTGTACACCCAGTAATCCGTAGTGGCCAGAATGCGTGTAACGCGAGGGTCACGAGAAAGGCATCCTAACATGAAGTCAGCCATGTGTGCCAGGGTACCTGTACGCAACACATGGCTGTCCTCACTAGGAAGATCACTTTCAGGATCCTCCTCCTCCTCCTCCTCAGGCCATACACGCTGAAATGATGACAGGCAAGCAGCATGGGTACCCTCAGCAGTTGGCCAAGCGGTCTCTTCCCCCTCCTCCTCATCCTCCTCATGCTCCTCCTCCTCTTCCTCAACGCGCTGAGATATAGACAGGAGGGTGCTCTGACTATCCAGCGACATACTGTCTTCCCCCGGCTCTGTTTCCGAGCGCAAAGCGTCTGCCTTTATGCTTTGCAGGGAACTTCTCAAGAGGCATAGCAGAGGAGTGGTGACGCTAATGATTGCAGCATCGCCGCTCACCACCTGGGTAGACTCCTCAAAGTTTCCAAGGACCTGGCAGATGTCTGCCAACCAGGCCCACTCTTCTGTAAAGAATTGAGGAGGCTGACTCCCACTGCGCCGCCCATGTTGGAGTTGGTATTCCACTATAGCTCTACGCTGCTCATAGAGCCTGGCCAACATGTGGAGCGTAGAGTTCCACCGTGTGGGCACGTCGCACAGCAGTCGGTGCATTGGCAGATAAAACCAATGTTGCAGGGTGCGCAGGGTGGCAGCGTCTGTGTGGGACTTGCGGAAATGTGCGCAGAGCCGGCGCACCTTTCCGAGCAGGTCTGACAAGCGTGGGTAGATTTCAGATTTTCACCAAATTAAAGACGTGGGCCAGGCATGGCACGTGCGTGAGGCTGCCGAGCTGCAGAGCCGCCACTAGGTTACGGCCGTTGTCACACACGACCATGCCCGGTTGGAGGCTCAGCGCAAGCCAGCGGTCGGTCTGCTCTGTCAGACCCTGCAGCAGTTCGTGGGCCGTGTGCCTCTTATCTCCTAAGCTGAGTAGTTTCAGCACGGCCTGCTGACGCTTGCCCACCGCTGTGCTGCCGTGCCGCGCAACACCGACTGCTGGCGACGTGCTGCTGCTGACACATCTTGATTGCGAGACAGAGGTTGCGTAGGAGGAGGAGGAGGGTGGTTTAGTGGAGGAAGCATAAACCGCCGCAGATACCACCACCGAGCTGGGGCCCGCAATTCTGGGGGTGGGTAGGACGTGAGCGGTCCCAGGCTCTGACTCTGTCCCAGCCTCCACTAAATTCACCCAATGTGCCGTCAGGGAGATATAGTGGCCCACGTGTCTGTTGTTAAGTGGACCTTGGCAGTAACCGCGTTGGTGAGGGCGCGTACAATGTTGCGGGAGACGTGGTCGTGCAGGGCTGGGACAGCACATCGAGAAAAGCAGTGGCGACTGGGAACTGAGTAGCGCGGGGCCGCCGCCGCCATCATACTTTTGAAAGCCTCCGTTTCCACAACCCTCTATGGCAGCATTTCCAGACTGATAAATTTGGCTATGTGCACATTTAACGCTTGAGCGTGCGGGTGCGTGGCGGCGTACTTTCGCTTGCACTCCAACACTTGCGCTAGCGACGGCTGGACGGTGAGCTGACAGACATTGGTGGATGGGGCCGAGGACAGCGGAGGTGAGGGTGTGGGTGCAGGCCAAGAGACGGTAGTGCCTGTGCGCTGAGAGGGGGGTTGGATCTCAGTGGCAGGTTGGGGCACAGGGGGAGAGGCAGCGGTGCAAACCGGAGGCAGTGAATGGCCTTTGTCCCACCTTGTGGGGTGCTTGGCCATCATATGTCTGTGCATGCTGGTGGTGGTGAGGCTGGTGGTGGTGGCTCCCCGGCTGATCTTGGCGTGACACAGGTTGCACACCACTGTTCGTCGGTCGTCTGCACTCTCAGTGAAAAACTGCCAGACCTTTGAGCACCTCGGCCTCTGCATGGCGCGAGGGGGCACTTTGGGAAACAGTTGGTGGATTATTCGGTCTGGCCCTGCCTCTACCCCTGGACACCGCACTGCCTCTTGCAACCTGCCCTGCTGCTGCCCTTGCCTCCCCCTCTGAAGGCCTGTCCTCAGTAGGCGTAGCAAACCAGGTGGGGTCAGTCACCTCATCGTCCTGCTGCTCTTCCTCCGAATCCTCTGTGCGCTCCTCCCTCGGAATTACTGCCCTTACTACTACCTCACTGATAGACAACTGTGTCTCATCGTCATCGTCCTCCTCACCCACTGAAAGGTCTTGAGACAGTTGCCAGAAGTCCCCAGCCTCATCCCCCGGACCCTGGGAACTTTCAAAAGGTTGGGCATCGGTCACGACAAACTCCTCCAGTGGGAGAGGATTCGGAACCCTTGCTGCCCATTCTGGGCAGGGGCCCGGGAACAGTTCCTGGGAGTCTGCCTGCTCCTCAGAATGTGTCATTGTAATGGAGTGAGGAGGCTGGGAGGAAGGAGGAGCAGCAGCCAGAGGATTCAGAGTTGCAGCAGTGGACGGCGCAGAACTCTGGGTGTTCGATAGATTGCTGGATTCACTTTCTGCCATCCACGACAGGACCTGCTCCCACTGCTCATTTTCTAATAAAGGTCTACCGCGTGGACCCATTAATTGTGAGATGAATGTGGGGATGCCAGAAACGTGCCTCTCTCCTAATCCCGCAGCAGTCGGCTGCGATACACCTGGATCAGGAGCTCGGCTTGTGCCCACACCCTGACTTGGGCCTCCGCGTCCTCGCCCGCGTCCACGTCCTCTAGGCCTACCCCTACCCCTCAGCATGGTGTATTACCAGTAGTGCAGAAACAGAACGCTGTAATTAAATGTGCCGCTTATTGGCCTGTGGTTGGAGGCTGACTTCGCTTACGGAACGCACAGTAGAGCCAGGAAATAATTTTGCGCAAGCCTGCTGTAACACTTAGCTGGCTGCGTATGAATTAGGAGGACAACTACCCCCAGCACAGACCCTGTACACTGAGGACAGTTACAGGCAGCCCAAATAGATTTTTTTCCCCAAATGTTTTTGGAAAGGCCCACTGCCTATATTCAATAAATATGTCTTTTGTCCCTGCCTCACCACTACTGGCCCTGGAGTATGTAAAATAAGTGCAGACTGTTGCACTGTGGACTGGAATACAGCGGTGATGTAACAGCCAACACAGAGCCAGGAAATAATTTTGCGCAAGCCTGCTGTAACACTTAGCTGGCTGCGTATGAATTAGGAGAACAACTACCCCCAGCACAGACCCAGTACACTGAGGACAGTCACAGGCAGCCCAAATAGATTTTTTTTCCCAAATGTTTTTGGAAAGGCCCACTGCCTATATTCAATAAATATGTCTTCTGTCCCTGCCTCACCACCACTACTGGCCCTGAACTATGTATAATTACTGCAGGGCGCAATGCTCTGCACGGCCGATATACAAAAAAAAAAAAAAATGTGCAACACTGCAAAAAGCAGCCTCCACACTACTGCACATGGTTAGATGTGGCCCTAAGAAGGACCGTTGGGGTTCTTGAAGCCTAAAATAACTCCTAACGCTCTCCCTATAGCAGCTCCGGCACCAGCAGCACTGTCCCTGAACTATGTCAGAATGCATCTGTGGCGAGCCGCGGGAGGGGCCGATTTATATACTCGGGTGACACCTGATCTCGCCAGCCACTCACTGCAGGGGGGTGGTATAGGGCTTGAACGTCGCAGGGGGAAGTTGTAATGCCTTCCCTGTCTTTCTATTGGCCAGAAAAGCGCACTAACGTCTCAGAGATGAAAGTGAAAGTAACTCGAACATCGCGTGGTACTCGTCACGAGTAACGAGCATCTCGAACACGCTAATACTTGAACGAGTATCAAGCTCGGACGAGTACGTTCTCTCATCTCTATTAATATGTAGATGACACATTTCTAGATTTTGGGCTTTTCCATTTTCTTATAAATGGAAAAGAAAAGTTTAATTTTGTTTCTATATTTTTCACAGTAGGATATTTCCTTCACAGCAAACAGATTTAGAATGTAATTGTCCCACGTATTGGGAGTATAATTCTTCCCAATGAGTGTATGTTAATAGACCACTATGCCAAACAGAATCACAGGCGCAACTATTGCAGAAAAGTTACTTGGTTCATTGTTAGCTACTAAAAGGTGCATCAGGGTAACACAGTTTCCTTGTGACATTCATAGTTTATTGTATCCCTCTGTATAGCAAAGCACATTACATTACACTTTCCTCTACTGTAGAAAAAAAAGGAGTCTATCCTGAGTTTTATTGCGTTGGAGCAGTAAATTGCCCTATGGCCACGGCATCCTTGGGAAAACAGTGACCAAAAAACTCTTACAAAGAAGAGTCAAACTTTCTGTGGTTCCCTCCCTTCCGACAATGTTGGTCTGTGCAGAAAAGGACCTTCATTCCTGGTAGCCAGGTAAGAACTGTCGCTGCCCACGATATATGGGCAAGGACTTTCGATATTGCACCACCAACGCAGATAAGTCGGAACTACCATTCCTCACAGAGATTGTATTAACTCGGTACCAGGACATTAATCCCTTCTGACTCCTCTGCCCACTCAAGATAATAAAGGCACCATGAGCTCACCCTGAAGAAGCTTGGCCTGGTACTCCCTGTCTCAGAGCTGGATTGGTTTGTTGCCTGTTAGACCAACCCAAATTATTTCTCAGAAAGCTGGGGAAATCCTGAGCCTGATACCCAAACCTTCTCACAGTTTGAAAAAAATATATACTATTTGGGCATAGACCAGGTGCATGGGGCTCCATGAATAAGCTCTGGTGGGAGTTCTACCATCGGATGCACGAAACACGTTTGGATGGGAACAGAGCCTAAGAATACAGTTGAAAAAGACCCCTGCGCGGGTCGAAACGTTGTTTTTATCACTGGACTTGGATTAAATAAAGCAGCATCTTATGATGCACTTTTAGTAACCATCCACTTCTGGCGCTGCTCATCTTCTTATTTTCTTGATCGGCTAAAAATACAGTTGACAGTTACATAAAAGAATATATGGCTGGTATACAGCTGCATCTTTTCGATTTTGACATACGCAGGGAACGAATGTGGTGTGAACACAGGAAAACATTTGCTACATTTTTTGCCATTACAGCATAACAAGCTGGCCGCATTGAGTGATGCATAGCTAACTGAAAACAAAAGATAAGTAGATTCTGAATCCACAAAGAAAACGCAAGTTACACAAATTGACTCCAAAAGTAGGTTAATGGAAAACTCTCAGCTTGTGCGTTCAATGATATTAGAGATATAACAAAAACTAAATGAGTTAATAATGCTACCTGCGTAGGAGCCTGAAAATTAAGTGCGTTTCTCCAGATTCACTGATTTACTAGTAGAACAAATAAATCAAAAGATTTTAGAGATCATTTCTATTTTGCTGACCTGTTTTATTTTACCGAAACTAAAAATGGAAAAAAAATATATAATTTATGGGTCAAATTAGATTTAAAGAGGTTGTCCAGTTGTAAACTATTGATGGCCTATCATCAGGACAGGTCATCAATAGTAGATGGGTGTCTGTCGCTTAGAACCCACACTAAGTAGCTGTTTGCTGGGCCAGTGCACTCATACACTGAGCTAATTTGCACAAAAAGCAGACAGCTTCATTCTTAAAGGTTGTGGCTAGGCTTGCTATTAAAGGTCAAGTTCCCATTCATTTCAGTGGGAGCTTGGACTGCAATATCAAGCCTGTCCACTACGGTTAGAACAGAGTTATTTGCTTTATGTAGAAATCAGATTAGTGCATGAGCTTGATGGCTGTGGTGAACTGTTGATGAGCAGGGGTCCTGCATGGCAGACAACCAAAAATCTACTACTAGACCTGATGATTGGCCATCAGTAGTTTACAACTGGATAATCAATTAAAAATGAATAAAACTGCCCAAAATAGTAAAATTCTCAATAAACTTTAAGGTATATTTACACAATTCGCATTTGTTGTAGAAATTTCTGCTACTAAAAATCATATCCATACGAGCGATTTGGGTTGTTTCAGCATTTTCTGTAGGCCATAATGAGATAGTTGCAGAAGTTTGGGCCACAAATCTGCCACATGTGAATAAACTGATAGAACTTGATTGATGCGATGTTCGCTACGTGAAAATTAAATGGGTTTATTCACTTTCGTGATGTTTCCCATTGAGAACAATGGGAGAAGAATGTGATGCCCTGCCGCGGCTGTGACAGCCGCATCAGGGGATTCCTTCTGCACCACAGGGATGCAAGGCTGTTTCCATGTGAAAACACCTTGCATCCAGGGGTTTCCACATGGATTGCAATGGCAAAGCATGTCCTTTCTTTTTGTGAGATCGCCCATTGTGGATGCTTAAGCACTTGCTGTCCTAGTGGCAAAGCTCCAGTTGGTGTGTTCCTAGTTTTGACCCATGCTAGTTCTGACTATTCTGACTTTTGTGTTCCCTGACTTCGGCTCTGTATCTAAGACTTTGACTTTCCTCACTGAGCTTTTGCAGTGTCCCGGGTCACATCACCGCACGCCCCCCGCAGGCTTGTGATGAAGCTGGCATTCTTCGCATTCCTTCCGGCTGGGTTAGTGAAGGTCAGGTCCCTGTGCTGTAGCGTTCACTGGCTAGGAAGGAATTCTAATCTATTGTCGAGACAGCTTGCATGAGCAGCCTCTGCAGTAGATCGGCACTCCATCTGCCGGCCTGTGAACTGCGACGTCATGTACATTCGCTGGCAGAAAGAAGACTGCCTGTGAATTTATGTAACCTCACAGAAAGCAGAGGAATCAGGCAGCTGAAGGTGAAGTGACCAACCAGTCCTGCAGGAGACAGGAGAAAATAGGGGAGGTGTAGATCTGGTAAGTAGACTGACGGGGGAGGAATAGGGAAGTATAGAATTTTTTTTTTTTTAATGACAGAAACCATTTAAATGGAAAAACTGGGGTTCCCCAGATGCTGCCTCCTCATTAGCACACAGCCAAACCAGTGTATGGCAAGGCAGATCCCCATCCATCTGCCTAACAGTATTGCAAGCATAGCTCTCATTGAATTCAATGGGAAATGTGCCTGTAATACCAAAATGGGCCGCTGCAATGTCCTCAGTGCTATCTGCTTTCAGCGTTGACCACATTGACCCCACTGACCCAGTGCCAGGAATCAGCTGATCAGTGGGAATCATGAGTGGCAGACCCCTGCTGATCATCAATAGAAAAACATCCAAAGTCCCGGACAACCCCCTTAAAATGCACAGAACTAGATTTGGGCAGGTTGACAAGATGGAAACCAGCCAGACTGCTAAAAAAGCAGCCCAATTTGTCTGTATATTTCAATCATCGATTTGCATAAAGTCTTTTAAGTCTTTTAAGATTAAGAGAAAACAGGACCACCAAGTAGATGAATGGAGACAATCATGCCATTGATTGATTGCCTGTAGTCACAAACAGAAAGGTACATAATAGTGATAATAAAGCGCAAGCTGGTAAATATATTCAAGTGTTTTCTAAATAAGTACTTTTCTGAACCATTAATATTTGCATGCCAATGTCATTATTCCCAGTTGAAAACATTATACCCACACAGAACTAATAATAATTCATCACTTATAGACTAATCCGACACAATTTTTTTTTTTGTCATTTTACATAGTTAATACCACAAGCTCTGAATACACTTCATGCTGATACAATTAACAAGATTGTACACTTCAAGCACTTAACCGTGATTACCAAGGACTGGAATGTAACCACTTTATGTTATTACTTTGCATATTCCTTTGCTATTGACTGCTTTGTAAAGTTTTACTTGGCAGAATCAATATCTCATAACCCACTGCTTTGCTAATTTTGCGCAGAAGAGGGGATTTTAATAAATCTTCACTAATCCTCAGCAAATGATTGTAATTACAGTGTATTTTATGGTCAGGTCATATTATCTCTTCTCAGCATTGGTGTAAGTATAACGGAGCATTCACACAGGCAAGCGATTCTGCTAGAAAGAAAAATTGCAACTTGTACTATTTTGGGGTGAAATAGCCCATTATTTTCAATGGATCTGCAAAAAATCACAGTCAATGCGGTTTTTCTATTTTTTTAGCATTCAAACAACATGTGATTTTCACAGATGTAAAAATCACAGGTTGCAGCATTTCAATACTATGCATTTTTCTTGTAACATGGGATTCGCAGGTTCGAGAGTACAATATATCTCTCGGAACAATATCATACTCGCCTGTGTAAGCACACCATTAGCAGTGCAGGGGAATCTATGATATTCATTATGATATATGAGTTATCCACCAGAATATTTACTATATAAAGTCCAAAGTGGCTTTCGGGACTCTACTAACCCCTAGTGTGGTGGGAAACCCCCTTTAATGATACAGTCTACTTCGAACCTAAGGGTGGCTTCAGAGGAGTGTGTATTTTGTGCGTGCGCACAAAAACATGCGTCTATTAGCCCCAATGCATTCCCTATGGTGTGTGCACATGTCTGTGCTTTAACCCCTTGAGTGGCGGGTTTCCTACCACCCTGTCGTGCCCACCAGGGCAGGTTTTTTAAAATGGTCTAATCATTGAATTTCAACTAATTTTGCAGTTGCATCTCAAGAGCCATAACTTTTTCATTTTTCCATTGACATGGCCATATAAGGGCTTGTTTTTTGCGGGACAAGTTGTGATTTTTTAAACAGGGGGGAGGAAAAAAAGAAATGGGGAAAAAAAGAAAAAAAGGGGCCATGTCATTAAGGGGTTAAATAATGTATTAACTTCCTTCTCTGGGTCATTACAACGCAGGGATACCACATGTGTGATTGTATTTTTGATTTTTTACAAAGTAAAGGGAGACAAGTGTTTTTATAATTTTTTTACTTTTTTTTTAAATTTTTTAATTTTTATTTTTTTGGTCCCTTTAGGGGACTTCCACAGGGACCCATTAGGACCCCTGATCACATTCCGGGGTTCCGATGGTGATAGCCCTTTACATGCTGCAGTGACAGCCCTTTATATGCTGCAGTCACATAGACTGCAGCATGTAAAGGGTTAACACAGCAGAGATCGGAGGTTTTCTCTGATCTCTGCTGTAAGAGCTAGTACCTAACTGTCCTCTGACAGCTAACTACCAGCTCTCCCTGCCACAGAGACCATCGGCTTGCTTCTGACAAGCCGATGGTCTCTATGGCAACCTGTAAACAAACCAGTGCAGGAGTTTGCCGGCATATCGGCAATATCTTCTGCTGGTTTTTCAAAGCCCTTGCTTTGTTCTCTGTGGGTCTGTGCAGGCAGAGCACACTGTCACAGCTTGTGGCATTGTGCTCTGCAGCTCCCATAGTGATACATAGCCCGGAAATCTTCCGGGCAGTATCGCTATGAGCAGTGGAGCTCGTCCGGAAAATTTCCAGGCGTGCCACTCAAGGGGTTAAAAGTGTGTGCCTGCACCATAGTGAATGCATGCATTGTTTTTCGGGGAAGGGCTTAAATGTAAAGCCCTTCCATGAAAAACAATTCAGGGGTGCCGGCAGACCATTGTCTTCAATGGAGCCGACGGCAGCAGCCGCGGCTCCTTTGAGAACAATGCACACAGCTACATACACGTGTATTTTTGCTCGTACAGAGGTGCGCACATATGTACGCACAAAAACACGCTCGTGTGAAGCCACCCTTAGGGCGAGCACCCACTGGCGTTTGCGTTCTCCGCGGGAAAAAAACGCAGCGTTTTCGCCGCGTTTCTCGCGTTTTTTTCCGCGCGTTTTTCGCGGCGGTTTTCGCGGCGTTTTCGCGGCGTTTTGCGTTAATTTCCATTGACATTCATGGGTGCATTAGGAGAAAAATAGGGACACATATGCAACTGACAGTTCCTATGTTAAAAACGCAAACGCAACGCAAAAAAAACGCCAGTGGACAGGAACACATGTTATCTCTATGCCTGTGCAGGAAAAACGCAAAACGCAAAACGCAAAACGCAGGTAAAAAAACGCCAGTGGGTGCTCGCCCTTAGGATGCAAGGATTTTTGAGGATTTTCATCTCCACTTTTCAAAAGCCATAACTTTTTTAAGTCGACATGGCCATATGAAGGCTTCTTGTTTGTGTGTTGAACTACAGTTTTTACAGGTACCATTTCTAGGTACATATAATGTATTGTATGAATCTCAGGGGAGGGGTGACTAGTAGAGATGAGCGAACACCAAAATGTTCGGGTGTTCGTTATTCGGAACGAACTTCCCGCGATGCTCGAGGGTTCGTTTCGAACAACGAACCCCATTGAAGTCAATGGGCGACCAGAGCATTTTTGTATTTCGCCGATGCTCGCTAAGGTTTTCATGTGTGAAAATCTGGGCAATTCAAGAAAGTGATGGGAATGACATAGGGCAGGCGAGGGGCTACATGTTGGGCTGCATCTCAAGTTCACAGGTCCCACTATTAAGCCACAATACCGGCAAGAGTGGCCCCCCCCCCCTCCCAACAACTTTTACTTCTGAAAAGCCCTCATTAGCATGGCATACCTTAGCTAAGCACCACACTACCTCCAACAAAGCACAATCACTGCCTGCATGACACTCCACTGACACTTCTCCTGGGTTACATGCTGCCCAACCGCACCCCCTCCCCCCCACAGCGCACACCAAAGTGTCCCTGGGCAGCCTTCAGCTGCCCTCATGCCACACCACGCTCATGTCTATTTAGAATTGCGTCTGCCATGACGAGGGACCGCAGGCACACACTGCAGAGGTTGGCACGGCTAGGCAGCGACCCTCTTTAAAAGTGGCGGAGCGATAGCCCACAATGCTGTACAGAAGCAATGAGAAATAGAATCCTGTGCCACCGCCATCAGGAGCTGCACACGTGGGCATAGCAATGGGGAACCTATGTGCCACACACTATTCATTCTGTCAAGGTGTCTGCATGCCCCAGTCAGACCGGGCTTTTTAATTCATAGACACAGGCAGGTACAACTCCCTATTGTGAAGTCCCTGTCGACCCACAGCATGGGTGGCTCCCTGGAACCCACCGGCGGTACACAGAAATATCCCATTGCATTGCCCAACACAGCTGAGGTAGTAATGTCGTGCTTAATGCAGGTGGGCTTCGGCCCACACTGCATGCCCCAGTCTGACTGGGGTTCTTTATAAGTGTACAGATGTAGTAAAAACTCCGTGTGCACCTACAGCATGGGTGGGTGCCAGGAAGCCACCGGCGGTACATAGAAATATCCCATTGCATTGCCCAACACAGCTGAGGTAGTAATGTTGTGCTTAACCCTTTCCAATCCAATTTGTATATGGTTTTCCTAGGGGGCTTACTCTTTTTCTGCCGTTATACAACGGCGCTATATGCTGGCTAAAGCCAGTACTGCATGAGCTGACACGTAGGATAGGCTCCGACAGCAGAGAGGCTTGCAATATACAGTAAGAGAACCCCGACGGACGTCTACCAACAACGGAGCTGTACAGCCTTAAACCCTAATGTCTTCACAGGTCACACAGTGGACTGGAAAGGGTTAATGCAGGTGGGTTTCGGCCCACACTGCATGCCCCAGTCAGACTGGGTTTCTTTATAAGTGGAAACAGATGCATTTATAATTCCCTGTGGACCCACAGCATGGGTGGGTGCCAGGAAGCCACCGGCGGTACATAGAAATATCCCATTGCATTGCCCAACACAGCTGAGGTAGTAATGTCGTGCGTAATACAGGTGGGCTTCGGCCCACACTGCATGCCCCAGTCAGACTGGGGTTCTTTAGAAGTGGACACATGTATTAAAAACTCCGTGTGCACCTACAGCATGGGTGGCTCCCTGGAACCCACCGGCGGTACATAAAAATATCCCATTGCATTGCCCAACACAGCTGAGGTAACGTCAGCTGTAATGCAGGTGGGCTAAAAATTAATTTGATTACACTGTAGGCGAGGGCCCACAAAAATTGCTGTATCAACAGTACTAATGTACATCCCAAAAATTGGCCATGGCCAGCCAAGAGGGCAGGTGAAACCCATTAACCGCTTTGGTTAATGTGGCTTAAGTGGTAACTAGGCCTGGAGGCAGCCCAGTGTAACGAAAAATTGGTTCAAGTTAAAGTTCCAACGCTTTTAAGCGCATTGAAACTTATAAAAATTGTTCAGAAAAATTATTTGAGTGAGCCTTGTGGCCCTAAGAAAAATTGCCCGTTCAGCGTGATTACGTGAGGTTTCAGGAGGAGGAGCAGGAGGAGGAGGAGGAATATTAGACACAGATTGATGAAGCAGAAATGTCCCCGTTTTGGATGGTGAGAGAGAACGTAGCTTCCATCCGCGGGTGCAGCCTACGTATTGCTTACGTATCGCTGCTGTCCGCTGGTGGAGAACAGAAGTCTGGCGAAATCCAGCCTTTGTTCATCTTGATGAGTGTTAGCCTGTCGGCACTGTCGGTTGACAAGCGGCTACGCTTATCTGTGATGATTCCCCCAGCCGCACTAAACACCCTCTCCGACAAGACGCTAGCCGCAGGACAAGCAAGCACCTCCAGGGCATACAGCGCTAGTTCAGGCCACGTGTCCAGCTTCGACACCCAGTAGTTGTAGGGGGCAGAGGCGTCACCAAGGATGGTCGTGCGATCCGCTACGTACTCCCTCACCATCCTTTTACAGTGCTCCCGCCGACTCAGCCGTGACTGGGGAGCGGTGACACAGTCTTGGTGGGGAGCCATAAAGCTGGCCAGGCCCTTAAAGACTGTTGCACTGCCTGGGATGTACATGCTGCTCGATCTACGCACTTCCCCTGCTACCTTGCCCTCGGTACTGCGCCTTCTGCCACTAGCGCTGTCGGCTGGGAATTTGACCATCAGCTTGTCCGCAAGGGTCCTGTGGTATAGCAACACTCTCGAACCCCTTTCCTCTTCGGGAATCAGAGTGGGCAGGTTCTCCTTATACCGTGGATCGAGCAGTGTGTACACCCAGTAATCCGTCGTGGCCAGAATGCGTGCAACGCGAGGGTCACGAGAAAGGCATCCTAACATGAAGTCAGCCATGTGTGCCAGGGTACCTGTACGCAACACATGGCTGTCGTCACTAGGAAGATCACTTTCAGGATCCTCCTCCTCCTCCTCCTCCTCCTCCTCCTCCTCAGGCCATACACGCTGAAAGGATGACAGGCAATCAGCCGGTGTACCGTCAGCAGCGGCCCAAGCTGTCTCTTCCCCCTCCTCCTCATCCTCCTCATGCTCCTCCTCCTCCTGTACGCGCTGAGAAATAGACAGGAGGGTGCCCTGACTATCCAGCGGCATACTGTCTTCCCCCGCCCCCGTTTCCGAGCGCAAAGCAGCTGCCTTTATGGTTTGCAGGGAATTTCTCAAGATGCATAGCAGAGGAATGGTGACGCTAATGATTGTAGCATCGCCGCTCACCACCTGGGTAGACTCCTCAAAATTACCAAGGACATGGCAGATGTCTGCCAACCAGGCCCACTCTTCTGAAAGGAATTGAGGAGGCTGACTCCCACTGCGCCGCCCATGTTGGAGTTGGTATTCGACTATAGCTCTACGTTGTTCATAGAGCCTGGCCAACATGTGGAGCGTAGAGTTCCACCGTGTGGGCACGTCGCACAGCAGTCGGTGCACTGGCAGCTTAAAGTGATGTTGCAGGGTGCGCAGGGTGGCAGCGTCCGTGTGGGACTTGCGAAAATGTGCACAGAGCCGGCGCGCCTTTACGAGCAGGTCTGACAAGCGTGGGTAGCTTTTCAGAAAGCGCTGAACCACCAAATTAAAGACGTGGGCCAGGCATGGCACGTGCGTGAGGCTGCCGAGCTGCAGAGCCGCCACCAGGTTACGGCCGTTGTCACACACGACCATGCCCGGTTGGAGGCTCAGCGGCGCAAGCCAGCGGTCGGTCTGCTGTGTCAGACCCTGCAGCAGTTCGTGGGCCGTGTGCCTCTTATCGCCTAAGCTGAGTAGTTTCAGCACGGCCTGCTGACGCTTGCCCACCGCTGTGCTGCCACACCGCGCGACACCGACTGCTGGCGACATGCTGCTGCTAACACATCTTGATTGCGAGACAGAGGAGGAGGAGGAGGAGGAGGGTGCTTTAGTGGAGGAAGCATACACCTCCGCAGATACCACCACCGAGCTGGGGCCCGCAATTCTGGGGGTGGGTAGGACGTGAGCGGTCCCAGGCTCTGACTCTGTCCCAGCCTCCACTAAATTCACCCAATGTGCCGTCAGGGAGATGTAGTGGCCCTGCCCGCCTGTGCTTGTCCACGTGTCCGTAGTTAAGTGGACCGTGGCAGTAACCGCGTTGGTGAGGGCGCGTACAATGTTGCGGGAGACGTGGTCGTGCAGGGCTGGGACGGCACATCGGGAAAAGTAGTGGCGACTGGGAACTGAGTAGCGCGGGGCCGCCGCCTCCATGATATTTTTGAAGGACTCCGTTTCCACAACCCTATACGGCAGCATCTCAAGGCTGATGAATTTTGCTATGCGGACGGTTAACGTTTGAGCGTGCGGGTGCGTGGCGGCGTACTTGCGCTTGCGCTCCAACAGTTGCGCAAGCGACGGCTGGACGGTGCGCTGAACTACACTGCTGGATGGGGCCGAGGACAGCGGAGGTGAGGGTGTGGGTGCAGGCCAGGAGACGGTAGTGCCTGTGTCCTGAGAGGGGGGTTGCATCTCAGTGGCAGGTTGGGGCACAGGGGGAGAGGCAGGGGTGCAAACCGGAGGCGCTGAACGGCCTTCGTCCCACCTTGCGGGGTGCTTGGCCATCATATGTCTGCGCATGGTGGTGGTGGTGAGGCTGTTGGTGTTGGCTCCCCGGCTGAGCTTTGCGCGACAAAGGTTGCACACCACTGTTCGTCGGTCGTCAGGCGTCTCTGTGAAAAACTGCCAGACCTTAGAGCACCTCGGCCTCTGCAGGGTGGCATGGCGCGAGGGGGCGCTTTGGGAAACACTTGGTGGATTATTCGGTCTGGCCCTGCCTCTACCCCTGGCCACCGCACTGCCTCTTGCAACCTGCCCTGCTGATGCCCTTGACTCCCCCTCTGAAGACCTGTCCTGAGTAAGCGTTGCACACCAGGTGGGGTCAGTCACCTCATCGTCCTGCTGCTCTTCCTCCGAATCCTCTGTGCGCTGCTCCCTCGGACTTACTGCCCTTACTACTACCTCACTGCAAGACAACTGTGTCTGATCGTCATCGTCCTCCTCACCCACAGAAAGTTGTTGAGACAGTTGGCGGAAGTCCCCAGCCTCTTCCCCCGGACCCCGGGAACTTTCGAATGGTTGGGCATCAGTGACGATAAACTCCTCTGGTGGGAGAGGAACCGCTGCTGCCCAATCTGAGCAGGGGCCCGAGAACAGTTCTTGGGAGTGCTCCCGCTCCTGAGCAGGTGTTATTGTAGTGGAGTGAGGAGGCTGGGAGGAAGGAGGAGCAGCAGACAGAGGATTCGGATTGGCAGCAGTGGACGGCGCAGAACTGCGGGTAGACGATAGGTTGCTCGAAGCACTTTCTGCCATCCAGGACAGGACCTGCTCACACTGCTCATTTTCTAATAACCGTCTCCCGCGTGGACCCATTAATTGGGCGATGAATGTGGGGACGCCAGAAACGTGCCTCTCTCCTAATCGCGCAGCAGTCGGCTGCGACACACCTGGATCAGGAGCTTGGCCTGTGCCCACACCCTGACTTGGCCCTCCGCGTCCTCGGCCGCGTCCACGTCCTCTCGGCCTACCCCTACCCCTCAGCATGCTGTATTACCAGTGATTTGATTTCACAGGCAGGAAATAAATTGGCGCAAGACTGCAGGCCAAATATAATTTTTTCCCTTTTTTGAAAACGAAAGGCCCCACTGCCTCTAGTGAATGAATAATCTAAGTTTAATAACTGTGCTGTTTTCCTGCTAATGTGTCACAGAACGTGAGGGTAGCAGAGTTATTAACTGTGGCAGAGCAGGTATTTTTTTTCCCAATTAAGGAAAGCAAATGGCGAAGCCAGGAGTAAAACGTAGCTGGGTGCGTATGATTTTTAAAAGTGTCACACGCAGCCGACACGTGTCCACCGCCCTTAGGACGGACAGAGGCCGGACAAATAGAATTATTTTCCGTTTTTTGGCACCAAAAGGCAGCACTGCGTATATTCTATGAACATGAGAAGTTTAATAACTGTGCTGTGTCCCTGCTAATGTGTCACAGAACGTGAGGGTAGCAGAGTTATTAACTGTGGCAGAGCAGGTATTTTTTTTCCCAATTAAGGAAAGCAAATGGCGAAGCCAGGAGTAAAACGTAGCTGGGTGCGTCTGATTTTTAAAGGTGTCACACGCAGCCGACACGTGTCCACCGCCCTTAGGACGGACAGAGGCCGGACAAATAGAATTATTTTCCGTTTTTTGGCACCAAAAGGCAGCACTGCGTATATTCTATGAACATGAGAAGTTTAATAACTGTGCTGTGTCCCTGCTAATGTGTCACAGAACGTGAGGGTAGCAGAGTTATTAACTGTGGCAGAGCAGGTATTTTTTTTCCCAATTAAGGAAAGCAAATGGCGAAGCCAGGAGTAAAACGTAGCTGGGTGCGTCTGATTTTTAAAGGTGTCACACGCAGCCGACACGTGTCCACCGCCCTTAGGACGGACAGAGGCCGGACAAATAGAATTATTTTCCGTTTTTTGGCACCAAAAGGCAGCACTGCGTATATTCTATGAACATCAGAAGTTTAATAACTGTGCTGTGTCCCTGCTAATGTGTCACAGAACGTGAGGGTAGCAGAGTTATTAACTGTGGCAGAGGAGGTATTTTTTTTCCCAATTAAGGAAAGCAAATGGCGAAGCCAGGAGTAAAACGTAGCTGGGTGCGTATGATTTTTAAAGGTGTCACACGCAGCCGACACGTGTCCACCGCCCTTAGGACGGACAGAGGCCGGACAAATAGAATTATTTTCACTTGTTTTACAAGCAAAAGGCAGCACTGCGTATATTCAATGAATAATAACTGTGTTGTGGCCCTGCCTATACAATTCTTTCCCTGCAGTATCAATGGAGGGTGCAATGCTCTGCAGAAGCGATTTTGAGAAGCAAAAAAAAATGCAGCACAGCTAACAGCAGCCTGGACAGTACTGCACACGGATAAATATGGCCCTAGAAAGGACCGTTGAGGTTCTTGAAGGCTACACTCACTCCTAACACTCTCCCTGCCTATGCAGCACTTCTGTCCCTAATGCCAGGTGCAACGGTCTGCAGAGGCGATTTTGAGAAAAAAAAATTTGCCACTGCTAACAGCAGCCAACACACAGCTATCAGTGGCCCTAATAAGGACCTTTGGGGGGTCTTGAAGCCTACACTAACTACCAATTCTTTCCCTACAGCAGCTCCGGTACAAACAGCACTGTCCCTCATCTAAATCACACGGCATCTGAGGCGAACCGCGGGAGGGGCCGACTTTTATGTTCGGGTGACACCTGATCTTCCCAGCCACTCACAGCAGGGGGGTGGTATAGGGCTTGAACGTCACAGGGGGAAGTTGTAATGCCTTCCCTGTCTTTCAATTGGCCAGAAAAGCGCGCTAACGTCTCAGGGAAGGAAGTGAAAATAACCAGAACACCGCATGGTGTTCGTTACGAATAACGAACATCCCGAACACCCTAATATTCGCACGAATATCAAGCTCGGAAGAACACGTTCGCTCATCTCTAGTGACTAGGTAAAAAAAAGCACATGAATTTTGCCACAGTTTGTTTTTTATGGCATTCACCATGTGCTATAAATTACATGATCACTTTTTCTGCAGGTTGGTGCAATTACAATAATACAAAATTACATATTTTTAAAGTTTTTTTCACTTTTCCACAATAAAAAAACCCTTTTGTTCGGAATATTTCATTTTTATTTTGCATTCAGGGAATGAGAACAGTTCTACTTTTACATCAAGAGAGTTATGTGAGGGCCTGCTTTTGTGTGACGAACTTTTATTGGTTCAATTTTGGGGTATATATATGACTTTTTTGATCGCTTTCATTGCATTTTTTAGAAGGCATATGTAACAAAAACAGCATTTTGGCTCTGCCTTCTTTTGCTTTTTTTTAATACCATTTGACATGTGGGATAAAAATGGGTTATCATGGATGTGAGAAAACCAAACATTTTTTTTAATGTATTTATTTTTTTAAAGATTCATGCGAAAAGTGTGCAGAAAGAGTTTTATAATATATAGTCTTAGCTTTTTTAAAACATTTTTTTAAATTCCTATAGGGCAATTAATCCTGCAATCTCATAATCACTCAGATATCACACTGCAGTACTTCTATACTACAGTGTATTATCACTATTAGGCCTTAGTCAGACGGGCGTTTTTTCGCGCGATTTGCGGATCGCCTGACTGATGCGCATCCGCAAATCGCGTGACCGGTGCCCGAAAATCGCCCGAAAATCTGCTCCTAGCCGCGTTTCATTAGAAACGGGCCAGAGCTGTCCAGCGCATTGCATTCAATGGAGCCGGCAATACAGCCGGCTCCATTGAAAGCAATGCGCTGCGGGCGAGTGTGGGATGAATTGTCGGGAAGGGCTTAAATATATAAGCCCTTCCCTGCAATTCATCCAGAAATGAATTCATGAATGGGTGTGAGTGAGTCCTGCCTCTGATTGGCTCAGCGCTGAGCCAATCAGGGGGCAGGTCTGACTCACACCCCCTTCACACCCACTGCAGGCCGGCCGCGCTGAACTCCGGCTGCCGGGACAAGGTAAGTATATATATATTTTTTATTTTAACACTTTTCTGGATGAATTGCAGGGAAGGGCTTATATATTTAAGCCCTTCCCGACAATTCATCCAGCGCTGTCCGGCAGCCCATTGCTTTCAATGGAGCCGGCTGTATTGCCGGCTCCATTGAATTCAATGGGCAAACATCGTTCTTCTCTGCCACAGCTGTTACAGCTGTGGCAGAGAAGAATGATTTGTCTTCTATATGTTCTCAATGGGGTCGGCGCTGCTGCCGCCGGCCCCATTGAGCGCATATAGAGAAGAGAACAGGAATCGCAGATCGCAGATAGGTGCGATCTGCGATTTCTGTTCTATAATTTATCGGACGAGCGCATAAAAAGCGCTCATGTGTCTAATACCATTGCAAAGCAATGGTTTTAAAAAATCTCCAGACGCATGCGCATGCGCAAATCGCGCAAAAAAATGCCAGTCTGACTAAGGCCTTACTGCTTATAACAAGCAATGACAGACCTGGATGCCATTGGCTGGCCACCCATCGGCCTCCACGAGTTCTTAGTGATGTCACAGAGGGAGGACCTTTCCTCGCTTAACCTTTTAACTGCTATGATCAACATTGATTTCAGCATGTAACCGGTTAACAGTGGGGATTGGTGTTCTCACTGATCATAGAGATAAGTTGTCAGTCACAGCCAGCTGCTGATGTGGAAACTTTGATAAGACTGCTGATTAATCTGCAGAGTTTGTGAAGAGGTGGTCCTGCTATTGTATCTCAATTTGATTCACTTGAAACATCAATATTGTGTTGACACCTGTCTTTACTCTTTTTAAATTCCCCGAACCATTGCCTACATTTTGAGCAATTGGATTATAGATTCTAACTACCTAAATTTTATAGTAGAAAGCACATCCTTTTTAGATATGGAAAGGTGGGTAAGAGGTGTGTCCCATTGTATTTGCAATTGTGTTTATTAAAGTTACCAGTTTGATTGTATTTGTTCTGCAATTGTCTTTTTATTTAAAGGGAAGCTAATGAGGGAAATTACCAACCCCCAAATAACATGTTAGCCACTGAAATACTGTACAAGACAGAGCTACGATTATTGTACTTAAAGAAGGCATGCATCTGTGTGATCAACATTAGTGATGAGCGAGTAGTGTAATTGGTTTGTGTCGGTATTGGGCTGATTTCACGAAAATCATTGTGTTTTGATTCAGTCAATTCTGGCTCCCCAATGCAACCCAAGCTCCCACCCCAGCCAAGCATGGGTCTTCTCCAAAGAAAAAAGTTGTAGAGCTACAGCTGTTTCTTGTGTTTCAGAAAATGTTTGTTTTGGGAGAAGGAAGAGGGTCGAGAAACATAGCGAAAGCAGGAAGAGAGCAGCAGCACCAGCAACAACACCTTGAGGCTAAAGTTGCTCCTCGTGGAAACATAACAGTTATATCTCTGTATTTCCATATTGAGATATTTAGTTTAAGGGGGAAACATATTGGAAGTAGAAGGAGGAGAGTTGCAGCAGTAACAGCATCTTGAGGGCATACAGTGATCTTTGATATAAATCTATGCTCAGTCATATGTGAGTAAAAATTGCCAACATGCTAAATGGTGGAATCTGCCATTGGGGTGCAGTCGTCGGGTAAAATGCATGCCTGGTTCATTTTTATAAACATCAAGCAATCTACATTGTCTGTGGATAGATGCATTTGTCAGTTATCACACCCCAGCTGTGCTGAACACTCTTTCTAATAGCACGCTGACAGCAGGGCAGGCAAGCACCTCTAACACATGTTGTGCAGGCTCTGCACAATCATCCAACTCAGACACCCAGAAGTCAAATGGACCGTGTATGAGTACATCGACGAAGGAGCTGACATACTCTTGGACTATCATGGATAATTGCCACCTGTGACTGTAAGTCCTACCCTGTGCTTTTGCTGCAGGTTGCAACGGTCTGAAAAACTATGCCACACCTCTGTTAGACTTACCCTGCCACCGGTGGTGGTGCTGCTACTGTGGCTTCCTGCTCATCCACTGGGAGCCACAGGGCTGTAATCCGAATCTTGACGCGACTGATGCTGCAAACTACTGACCCATCTCCCCTTCATCTCCGAACTACTAGAACGTCTTGTTTACTCCTGCATTGTAAGCTATCTATCAGAGAACTCTCTCCTCGACCCCCTACAGCCTGGCTTCCGACCCCAACACTCGCCAGAAACTGCCCTTAGAAGGGTATCAAGCGCTCTCCTGACTTCCTACTAATCCTCCTCGACCTCTCCGCAGCATTTGACACTGTTAATCACAAACTCCTCCTCAGTATGCTTCACTCTATCGGCCTAAAGGACACTGCTCTCTCCTGGTTTTTCTTCTACCTATGTGACCGCTAATTCAGCATCTCCTTTGCTGGCTCTACCTCCCCTCCTCTTCCCCTTGCTGTTGGGGTCCCCCAGGGCTCGGTCTTCAGCCCCCTCCTTTTCTCCATCTACACAGCCCCTATTGGACAAACCATCAGGAGTTTTGGCATCCAATACCACCTATATGCTGATGACACCCAGCTACACACCTTTTCCCATGACATCTCTGCACCTTTCCTCCAAAACATCACCGACTGTCTGTCCGCTGTCTCTATCACTATGTCCTCTTTCTACCGAAAACTAAACCTCTCTAAAATAATCTACTGGTATTTCCACCCTCCACTAACCGACCTCATCCTGAAATCTCCTTCTCAGTGTGTGGCACCACCATAACTCCCAGACAGAAAGCCCGCTGCCTTGGGGTCATATTTTTCTCCGATCTCTCCTCTATGCCCTACATCCAATCTCTTGTCTGAACATGTCAGCTGCACCTCAAGAAAATTGCAAGAAGCTGCTCTTTTCTCACTGCGGACACGCTAAAAACGCTTATTGTTGCCCTCATCCACTCTTGGCTCGATTATTGCAACTCGTTGCTGATCGGCCTTCCCTGCACCAGACTCTACCCTCTCCAATCAATCCTAAATGCGGCAGCGAGGCTCATCTTCCTGTCCAGCTGCTACTCGGATGCCTCTGCCCTGTGCCAGTCACTGCACTGGCTGCCCGTTAAATACAGAATTCAATTTAAACTCACTACCTTTATCCACAAAGCCTTCCACAGCGCATCGCCACCCTATTTTGCCTCCCTAATCTCAATTCATCACCCAGCCCAGGCTCTCCGCTCTGCTAAGGAAACTAGACTGAGCGCCCCTCTAATTCGAACTTCTAATTCCCGCCTCCAAGACTTCTCCAGAGCAGCAGCGGTCCTCTGGAACGCACTACCAAAGGCTACCTGGGCAATCCAAGACTCGCAAAACTTTAGGCGTGCTCTAAAAACACCCCTCTTCAGGGTGGCATACCGCATTCCCTAAACAAATCCCTCTGTACTGTGCCTGATAATATGCTCCCTGACCTACTGACTGCAATCCTTGCCAGCCACCATCAACTGCCCCTGCAGTCATACCGATTCTGCCATCACACGGCTGAATGTCTGACCATTGTCTGTGTGTATAGAATCCCTTACTCTCCCCCTCCCCATACCGTGCACATCTCCAGCCCTTTACCTTCTGTATCACCCCATTACTTGTAGTATGTAAGCTCGTTGGAGCAGGTCATTCACCCCTATTGTTTCCATCAACTGATTACTATGTAACCGTGGTTCTGTAACGTTTGTACTTTTGTCTTTCTGTATCCCCCGTCTATGTAAGTGCTGCGGAATATGTTGGCGCTATACAAATAAAGATTATTATTATATATAATATCGCTAAATGCACAGACCATGTTTCGTAAAGTCATATAAATGTTATGCAGTTTCTTTCTCTGCTCCCGGTAATAGAACCTGTTAAAGATCTCTGCTTGTATACAAGCCTTCACACCCAACAGCAATACTGTATATCCTCTGTAGAATATCTGTCCCTAACAACAGACCATGTTTTACATAGGCTTTTAAATGTGATGCAATTTCTTTCTCTGGTCCCTCCAATATCACCCAGGTATAAAAGCTTTCACACTATCGGCAATATATATCCTCTGTAGAATATCTTTCCCTATTATCAACAGACTATGTGTTATATAGGCTTATAAGCGTCATACAGCTTCTCTGTCCTGGACTCAAACATAAAATGGGTGATAGTTACACTGTGACTACATTATATAAGGCTAGGTCATGTGATGCAGGTGTCCAGTGAAACTGCTGCCCATATGCAAGATGGAGGACACGTTTGGTGACATCAGCAAGCTGCCCTGGCTGCTGTTTAACTGCACACTAAACGCTACAGTAAATATTATGGGAAATTCGTTTTTTTTGCGCAATGTTTGCCAAAAATCAGTTCGGAATTACCCGATTCGATTTCACTTAAATCAGGGTAATTTTTTCGCCCAACCGATCAAGACAAGCGGCACTAATGATCACTTGACCGGGACTGTTTTTCATGAAATAAACAATAAAACTCCCTGTTGTATGATATCATCCAAAGATCTTTAAAATGGTGAAAAATTGATCCAGAAACTACATTGTAACTTTCGAACACAATCAATAAGTTATTTACTGAAGCCATTAAACCCCTTTGACTTTCAGATTCCTGATAAGCGATCATAAGAATTATTTTGCAATTAATATTTCGCTATTAATATCTATTTTTCCAAATAAAACGTGAAGATTTAAACACACTTCTGAAAATGACACATATATTATTTTTTTGCCTGTACAGGTCGCTTCCAATTTTAGAGAAAATTAATGACTGCAATGAAATTAGCTCCTTTTCCCTGCAGGCATAATGCAAAGTAATAAGATAAATGGTATATAGGAAATGCTTGATATTACTCCATAACTGTGAATTATACTAATTCTTTGCAAAATCATGTGTTTTTCTGTAAGTGTTAGAAAAATGTATAAAACCAAATTCAGATTTTCATGTTCAGTAGCTCTGTATGACATACTGTAGGATTTGCCAGTGTTTAGAGTAAGAAAATATTTAAAAAATGATGTCTGGTATCAGAGGCGTAACTTGAAGCTTCTGGGCCCCAATGCAAAACCTGTAACAGGGCCCCCAACTATAATGCTTTATTCATAGTACTGGGCTCCCTATATGGGGAAGAGAGGCCTTATTGGCCCCCTAAGGCTCCTGGGCCCAGGTGCAACCGCATCCCCTATAGTTACGCCAGTGTCTGGTATGTATAGTTCCTCAAAGACTATAAATCAGCATATTTTAACCCTTTCCAATCCACTGTCTTACATCTAAAGACATTCTGATTGAAGGCTGTACAGCTCCGATGTCGGAAGACGTCTGGCAGGGTATTTTTACTGTAGAATACTGGTCGCTGTGTTGTCGGGGCCTCTTCAGCATGTCACATACTGCAGTACTGGCTCTAGCCAGCAGATGGCGCAATTGTATAACTGCAGAAAGAGAAGGCCTCCTAGAAAACCCTGAATCCAAAATTGGATTGCAAAGGGTTAAGGCCTATAGTTAATTCTTTGGTTTGCACAAAATAATGACAAAAAGGCTGCTTGTTAATACTCTTTGAGCTAATATTATAGCGTTAGGTTGTTCTCGATCACATGCACATACTTGAAACACACTGCAGACAGAATGAGAGGAAAATGTTGATTTTCTATGACAGTCAGTTTTCCTTTTTTCCAGACTCTCTCGACTCAAATTTTGTATCCCTGTGTATTGCCACGTATACCTGCGTATGTACAGCGTATTTTATGTCCGCAAAGAAAAACGCAAGCAGGAAATGATCCACTGCTCTCTGTACATCTGGGATGCCACCTCATCCCATCTCCTGTCTTGGGCATTCCTCTCCTGATAATCGGAGCAATTTGTGTCCCAAATTACAGGATAGTCCTACATTAGAACAACGAGTCTGCTCATATCCAAAGTAGCCATGGCTTGCATGTAATGGCCTCAGACAACAGATTGGATGGGTGCGGTGTGCGGGTGCTAGACGCTGTTCTGCACTGTCTGCCCACAACTTCCTGTCTTCTTTTTTTTTAACCTCCTTCTCATGTCTCCTTGCAACATGCTTAGAAACGTCGCACATACGCAATTTGATTGCGTATGCACTACAATTCAAACACAACCGTAGATAACAGTGGGGCTCTTACGTGCATAATACATGGAAAAATAGAGCATGCTGTGTTCTTTTTTACTCGCATAACATATGCAATAAATATATGCAAGTGTGAATGGAACAATGAAAATCAATATACTTTTGTTGACACCATTTACCGTGTATAGTATTTGTTCGTACATTGCGCGAGTAATACGCAATGCAAAAATATTCATGTGAGACCAGTAAAAGTGCTAATGACCACTTGTCCGGCCATCCGTATGTGCTGTGTGAGTTACATGCAAAGCCTGACAGCAGCTGTGATGTCAGTCTTAGCTCTGCCCCCTGATCACACGATGGTGACGTCATCACAGGCCCTTTATCCTTCTTGTGTACCGAATGAGGGATTATAGGCGGACTACATCCCCCACAAACCCCCGTGGCCTCAGCTGTTATAGATACAGCAGTACTCAGTCTGGCAGCTTGTAGCTGGTTGTGACACAGCTGCACACCTGTGTGGAGACTCCAATAAATGACACCTCACAAATGTCCACATACATAGCTGGCGGTGCATACTGACCAACAACATTGAAGCATAGTCCTTCACCGCTATTTCCACATCTCCTGAATGTGATATCATGTCATCTCAAGTGCTAATGCCGCCAACACAGTCCAGCCTTCATCTAATCATCAACCGTTCTCTAGTGGTGAAACAAACCATCGCTGTCATGCAAACCTGTCACCACAGAGGGTTCAACGATGCCGTGAGGATAATGCAGCTTACATGACACAACGACAAGCCCCGATTTCACCTCAGCCACCAGCTGAAGTTTGTAAATATCGTGCAGCAGATATGCAAAAGATACAAGCGAACGTTTCCTCAGCCAGCTGCTGAAGTTCGTAAATCACGTGCAGCTAATATGCGAAAACAACATAGCAGAGCTGTGTGTGTGTGATGTACATGTAGCAGAGCTGTGTGTGTGTGAGACGTACATGTAGCAGAGCTGTGTGTGTGACGTACATGTAGCAGAGCTGTGTAGCACCACCATAACACTGGTACTATAATTTCCTAATAATTACTAGTCAAAGTACAATGACCACTTGTCCATCATTTCGTGTGTGATGTGTGAGTTACATGCAGAGCCTGTCAGCACCTGTGATGTCAGTTACCGACTCTTAGCTCCGCCCCCCTGATCACAAGATAGTGACATCATCACAGGTCATCCTTTATCCTCCTTGTGCAATAAATGAAGGATTACTACATCTGGAATACTGTCTTCAGTTCAGGCAACAAAAATGGTGGGAGGTCTAAAAAACAAAACTTATCAGGAAAGACTTAAAGAACTTGATTTTTATGGGTTGAAGGAAAGAAGAAAGGGGGGAAATCAAAGTCTTTAAATATATTATAGGTATAAGTAAAGCTAAGAGGGAGGAAACTAAACATTAGAACAAGGGGGCATAATCTGAGATTAGTTGGAGAGAGGATCAAAAATATTATGTTACTGAAACAGCAGTAGATGCTTGGAACCAACTTCCAGCAGATGTGGCTGGAAAATCAACACTAAATGAATTCAATCTGTAAACATATATCTGTCCCAAGAGAGAAATAACAAGGAACTAATATAAGGGCGGACTCGATGGACTACATGATCTTTTTCTCCCAACGTTTTTTCTATGTCCCTTTGTTTCTATGAGCCCAGGAGCTTCAAGTTACTATACATCTCTGCAGTGAAATACTAATACAATATGTGCTTCTCCCAATCCCTATATATGTATGCAGAAATCTTCAACCAAATAATGCATACATAAGTCACCCACCACCATATACAGCAGAAACTGCAGACTCTGAAATAATGAATTTTTCACATTCTAGAAAACATGATACATGTCAATCTGTGAGAAAAAATAGGAGAAAAATGATAAACCCTACATAACCCATAATAACATTTGATAGACCTCTGAAGCACATTGGGGAAAAAATAGTCCATATATGGATAAAGAATACCCATATAGTCTCAGTATGCAAATATCAAACATATATACATATGAAACAGAACAATACTTTTCAGATTGGTTGTTTTATTCCTACACCCACTTTAATTATAATTTACTGCATTAATATTACAGTCACTGGAGAACAATAATCAAATGTGGTTATTCATTTTAGACTTGAAATTGGAAAATAAACTAGAACATAAAAAGGAACCGAGAAAGCAATGTATATTATTATTACTATAAATGATCTATAAAAACTATTGGCTGCGCAATGCTCACTAGGTGGAGGGGAAGTGATAGGTGGAAGATTTGATGGGGGTTTTCTCTGCAATAACAATGTAATTACAGACTGCAATTATCAGCAGATTCCATCATTGTTGTCAAGACCCAAAAACAATGTAGCATGTACAGCGGCAGCCTGATATATGCTGTAGACAAAAACATGGCCTTGAATTTTAATATGCACAATCCTACTTGTACGTCTCTATAAAGCAGTAACAGTACATGCTCACCACTGGATGTCTGCTAGCAAGCAGTGCCGGCAAATGGGACAATTGAGCTCTGTACAATAAGAACAGAGCTTCAGCTTTTGATGTACATAAAATGTTTTTTGTCACACTGTAAGAGGTGACAGGTGCAGAATATGACGTCTGTGATGGAGAGGCTTTATACCAGTTCAGTTGGACAAGCAATGCTTTACTGGATGTACGAATAATATGACAATAACATACAACAGTATTATTTGCATACTATGGGGTAGACTTTTGAAAGCTTTTATGCCACTTTGCACAAACGTTTGCAACTTTTTTAATGCCAAAAACAGGTATTTGCACAAAACTTTGTGACTTTTTAGCTTTCTGTGCTGGCTCTGACACTTTTTTGAGAAGTGGGCATGGATTGTTGGGAGGGTCATGGCCACACCAAACTGAGAGATTTATGTATAATTTATGCCAATAACTGGTCAAAAAATTGTACCAAAAATATACGCCAGTTTGGACCTGGCATACATTTCTGAGAAGGTGCACAGAAATGCCGGAATGCACTGAATACATGTAGTGGCCTGTGTCACCTCAGCACGCCGTGCATCAGGTAAAATCATGCTAAGCCCGGTGTCAGAAAGGATTAGTAAATTTTCCCCCAATGTGAACAGTGTAATAATGTTTGATTACTGCTATAACTCGGTCCATACCTTACAAATAGAATTATCACACTGAATAAATGCTTTACCCTAGCCAGGGGTAAATAGCTCCACAGAGGTTGTTTCAAAGTAGGAGTCTTGCAAGAACTTCTGTTAACCAAATGACTTAATACACTAGCTGAAATATGCAATCACTGTCCCCTGAACAAATCATTAGCACTGTGGCTTTGGGGAGGCTGTACAACAATGAAGTCAGAATAATCAGTTTTACTGGTGATGAATCTGAGCGATGGTACTCAGGAATACACACCACCAAAACTTGAATCACTAGATAATGGCTGTTGGTCTACCTGCTCTCGCTGGTGGTCTTTCTCCCTGTGGTGGTTCAGCACATGTGGTCATTAATTGCAGTAAACATTTCCTTGGATGATCAGCAGACCTCCTTCTGACACTCACGTTACAATAGCTGGGTAGCACCACTCCGGGAATACGAGCTGCTCACTATCTCTCTCTGACACAGAAAAACTCAGATCTCCAGTATCACAGAGGCAGCTCATTCTCTCAAGGCTCTCTGGAAAAACTGCTGAGTCAGGACTTACCGTGTTTTCCCTGAAAATAAGATACTGTCTTATATTAGTTTATCAGGGGGTGTCTAATAATACTTACCTAGCAGCTGGCATTCTTGTCCCTCGAGCTGGGCTGTGCCGCTGCTGCACACCGACAGAACAGTTCTTCCTGGACGAGGGGCTTGAATACCCCATCTCCAGCAAGCCAGTGCTCTGATTGGTTAATCGAACACCACGTCAGCCAATGAGAGCCAGCGCTCGATCAACCAATCACAGCAATTCAGTGAATGACATCATTGAATGGCTGTGATTGGTTAATCCAGCACCGGCTTTCATTGGCTGATGCGGCACGGGATTAACCAATGAGGGCATTAGCTTGCTGGAAGTGGAGTATTCCAGTCCTGCTTCCAGGAGGAACTGCTCTGTAAGCGTGAAGGAGGTCACGGCAGCCTGCAGCAATGCCACAGACCAGCGTGAGTACCCGAACGCCCGCTGCTAGGTAAGTATTGATCTTGGTTTTTTTACATGTAGCCTAGCTAGGGCTTATTTTTGAGGAGGGCTTATATTTCAAGCCCCCTCCACCAAAAATCGGGTTTGGCTTATTATTGGGGAAACACAGTATTAATCCACAGCAGCAAAGTCAGAGCAAATAACCCAGTCATGTGACTTGTCTGAAGTTTCTAGAAGAAACATATGTAAAGTAAAGCAATAATATACATAAGTGTATATGCATGGTTATGTAACCCCTTACAAAACCTTTATATAGTTGGAGGAATGGATTATATTACTTGGTAACTGGCCATTTTGACACTGAAAGATGTTGCTAAGTAAATTTCCTCCACTACATCTCCTGGCATTAATCTTCCCCTTAAGAAGCGAGCCATGGCCCCTTTTTTATCCTTTCTCCTGGTTTCTATATCTACGGAGGCTTCAGTTATTCTATCACGGCCTTGCTGCCACTGTGCCTCAAATATGTAGTATGCCACAGCACAGCTTCAGCAGGTACCAGTATTCCTTATATGGGATTTTTCTATTCTATTTTGATCCCTCTGCACCATGGAGCGCTGTTTCTGATAATTTGTATAAGTTTCTCTCAAAGGGAACCCATCAGCTTATATGAGCCTCACAAACTAAAGTTATGAGCTATCAAAGAGGACTCTGTGCGTGTGTTTGTATGTGCTCAAGGAGTCTGCTGCATACACCAAGCAGCAGCTATGCAGGTAGAGCGCAGGGGAATGTGAAGACAGGTGAGTATAACAATAACATGCCTGTACTCCGCACCCCCCTCTCCCATGAGCTCATAACTTTAGTTTATGGAGCTAATAAGAGCTGACAGATACCCTGAAAAAGTGGTTCAAACTGTCCCATTTTGTTTAAAGAAATTGAGTTTTGTTCAGATAAATGAAGCTCTTACAGCGATCATTAAATATTTCATATATTTAATCAGTACAGAATTTCAGAACTATTAAGCTTGCATAAAGAAAAATTGCGCTCGAAGATGGAATTTTAAAACAAAGGGCAGTGTTACAGGGGTATTCAGAGTAAAAGAACGAGGTGACTTACCAGGTGTGACAGATTTACCCAGAACGGGGCAGACCATTATGCCTGACGTCCCTAATCGTTTATTAAATATTCGATTGAGATGGCCAATGGTTTCCTTCGTCACAAGGACATACAAAAGTAGAGAGAGTCGATGGGATTCTGAAGTGTGTGGGAAGATTAACCCTTTGCAATCCAATTTTGGATTGAGGGTTTCCTAGGGGGCTTTCTCTTTCTGCCATTATACAATGGTGCCATCTGCTGGCTAGACCCAGTACTGCGGTATGTGACATGCCGGAGAGGCTCCCGACAGAGCAGCCAGTAATATACAGTAAGAATACCCTGCCAAACGTCTTCCGACATCGGAGCTGTAGAGCCTGCAATCAGACAGTGGATTGGAAAGGGTTAAAACCCAGCGCTCCAGGTGTCACAGCCATATAAAATAGGAAGAACATAAAACTTACTTCACAGGAGGGTGTTTGATGAGTACACCCCCTGGTCTGCAAAATGCCTTAGTAATATTTTTAAAAGGTCACAGTCTATAATGGATTAATTTATTTATGATGGTATTTAAAACATTACAAAGTATAAAACAACCAACTGGTGTTAACAGTTTTGGGGGTGCAAGACATTTTGGAGGAATATAAACCTCCCCTTCAGGCGTATAACAAAATGGTTATACTAGGGATATATATATATATAGTAAGCAAGAGGGGGTTAATGCTTGATGATCGCCGACCTCTTGCACATGAAAATGGCACACCAAATGTGTAGAAACTGCTCAGGAGATGTGGATTTCTTTATCTGGCTCCTGCCAGCCTTTATTTGTCATCACCACAATCACAAAACACAGCAATATCATCCAACGTCAATATACACAGTCCATATGCACCCCACTTAAGTGTGAGTCCAGGGTTGTCGCCCCTGTCGGACTCTGACCTCTGCTAGGCCACCAGCCTGCAGCACATCAGCTCTGCTGCACTGGTTCTCTCTCTCTCTTGCTTTTGGCAGGAACTGGCTTTTGTTTGGTTCCTGCTCCACCCCTTGGTGTTAACCCTAGCAGCAGAAGTCCTGTCTGCAGCTTTCTACAGGCCCTTCTGTGTTGTGCACCTCTACAATATTATATATATATATATATATATATATATGTATGTGTATGTGTGTATATATTATATATATATATATATATATATGTATGTGTATGTGTGTATATATATATATATATATATATATATATATATATATATATACACACATACACATACATAGCTATAGGGGCCTTTTGGGGATGTGGTGTAAATTCCTTCTTGGCTTGCTAAATGGGCGGCAAAAATGTGTTTTATTCTACGCTGGAAATCTAGGAATAGATTGTATACCTGGAAAGCGCACTTTGCATTCCAAACTACCGGAAATCTGCGAGTAGTATGTGTGTCTTGGATGCAATATTTCGTGTGCTTCAGCGACCAGTTGTGACATGGCCGGGAATACATGTTACTTGTACCAATAGTTAAAATGATGTAGTTAAAATCAAGAAATATGTGATCATGCCAGTACAAGCAAATAAAGGTGAGCAGAGGATAAAGGAAATCAGACCTGCCCATATAATAATAATTATGCATAAAAATAAGAATAAAAGATTTTAGCGATAGGGAGGAGTGGTCATTCATGGTTTTGAACTAAAATTGGGAAGAAATCTGCAGTTTAAGATATATATATATATATATATATACATGCCAGATTATGTTCCAACAGTTAAAAACAATAGTATAAAAAAAACTAGCAATTCAAAGATGATAAATAGTACCGTAATCATAACAATGGTATCAAATAAAAGATAAGGAATATGTAAGATGTATATTAATATATAACTGAGAACTATAAAATTAAGAGAGGATTTAGGCTAAAAGTAAAATGATGCACAAAATAAAAAATGGAATAAAATATAAGATATCACAGTATATACAATCATAATAAAACGTTAAAATACAAAAGGTGATATTAAAATAAAATACAAAAATCATCAGCTCAGCACTTTTCATTTTAATATCACCATTCATTCGAGATACAATTTTTATGATTATCAGCTTTTTATTGCTTCTTATTGCTATTTTTTATTTAACACCTTTTATTTTTAACTGTTGGCGCATATTCTGGCATATATTTCTCAAACTCCAAATTCCTTCCCATATTTAATTCAAAACCATGAATCACCACTCCCCCCTATCGCTATAATCGTTTATTATAATTTTTATGCATAATTATTAATATTATATGCACATGTATGATTTCCTTTATCCTCACCTTTATTTGGCTGTACTGGCATGATCACATATCTCTAGAGTCTCACTGCATCATATTAACTATGAGTACAAGTAACATGTATTCCGGGCCATTTCACATCCAGCTGCTGGAGTGTACGAAATATTGAATCCTTGGCACGAATACTACTTGCATTTTTCCGGTGGTTCAGAACGCAAAGTGTGTGTTTCCAGCGACGCTTTCCACTCCAAGTTTTCCGGCGTAGGAGAATGCGCATTTTGGCATCTGTTTAGCATGCCACGAAGAACAAAATGGCTGGAATTGACACCATTCCCCCAAAAGGCCCCTACAGCTATATATACATCCCCTGGATAACCATTTGGTTATGTGCTTGAGAAAGTATATTTATATTCCTCTGAAACATGCTGCACCCCCACAACTGTTAGCATCAGTTTGTTGTTTTATACTTTCGAATGTTTTAAACATCCTTATTAATAAACTAATCGTCTACAAATTTCCATTATGAACTGTGGATTTGGACCTCTAAAAAACATTACTGAGGCATCTTCCAGACCAGGATAAAGGAAGTGTTCTCATTGGAGACCCCCTCCTGTAAGTTTAGCTTTATGTTCTTATTTTATATGACTGCAACCCCTGAAGCCCCGGATTTCACTGATCTATTTTAATCTTTAAAGACGAACGTTCACTTTAAAGCAGTGGTTCCAAAACTTTTTCAGTCATGAAGCCCTTTTTGAAGCAAAAGTTTCTTGTGGAGCCCCAAAGTGTGGTCAGGGGAGGGGTTAGAGGCATGGCTTATCAAGACATGATTTTTACCTTTGTCATTATAAAAAGGACTAGGCTGTTTAAAAAAAGAGGTGAGAAATACTAGAGCACTGGATGTATTGATATTAGAGATGAGCGAACACGTTCGGCCCCGCCCCTTTTTCGCCCGAACACCGAACTTTGCGAACACCTCGGTGTTCGGGCGAAAAAGTTCGGGGGCCGCCGTGGCAGCGCGGGGGGGTGCGGCGGGGAGCGGGGGGGAGAGGGAGAGAGAGAGGGCTCCCCCCTGTTCCCCGCTACTGCCGCCCGCGCCGCCGCGCATCTCCCCGCCCCCCGGCGGCACCCGGACACTTACGCGCGAACACTCCAGTGTTCGCTAAAGCCGGTGTCCGGGTGCGGATGTGTCCGTTACGGACACGTTCGCTCATCTCTAATTGATATACATTATATTTAAAATTAACATGCTGTGGAATAAAATCCCGTACCACATGTCAATATCTACACAGATTTTGTGCAGATTTTTCCACAGCTTGTGGATAAGATTTTCAAAACGTCATCCACTTTGCTGCTACAGCCTCTGTAAATTCTTTAGCATATCCGCCCCATGTAGTAATAGCGACCTCCTATTATGGTAGCCCCAGTAGTAATAGCGCCCCCTATAATGGCCCCAGTAGTAATAGCATCCCCTATATTGGTGGCCCAAGTAGCAATAGCATCCCCTATATTGGCCCCAGAAGTAAGAGTGTCCCCTATATTGGCCCTAGTAGAAATAGTGACCCCTTATTGCAGCTCCAGTAGTAATAGTGACCCCCATTGTAGTCCTGTAGTAATAAGGTCCCTCATTGCTGCCCCGGTAGTATTAGGGAATCTCATTGCTACCCCAGTAGTAATAACATCCCCTACATTAGCCCCAGTAGTAATAGTGAACCCTATTGCAACCCTAGTAGTAATAGTGTCCCCTATTGCAGCTGCGGTACTAATAGTGTGCCCTATTGTGGCCCCAGTAGTAATAGGCTCCCGCCTTGCAGACCCAGTAGTTAAAGGGTCCCTAATTGCTGCCCCAGTAGTATTAGGGTCCCCTATATTGGCCCCAGTCGTAATAGCATACTATATAGTGGCCCCAGTAGTAATAGTGACCCCTATTGCAGCCCCAGTAGTATTAATTTTTCCTATTGTGGACCAAATAGTATTAAGGTCCCTCATTGCTGCCCCAGTAGTATTACATTCCCCCATTGCTGCCCCAGTAGTTATAGTGACCCTTATATTGGCCCCAGTAGTAATAGCATCCCCTATATTGGCCCCCGTAGTAATAGTATTACCTATATTAGCGCCAGCAGTAAAAGCTTTCCCTATGTTGGCTACAGTAGTACTAGTGACCCCTATATTGGCCCCAGAAGTAATAGTGACCCCAATTGTGGCCCCAGTAGATAATAGCACCCCCATTGCCACCCCAATAGTAATAGGGTCCCCCATTGCCACCTCAATAGTGATAGGATCCCCCATTGCCACCCCAGTAGTAATAGTGACCCCTATTGTGGCCCCAGTAGTAATAGTATCCCCCATTGCGGCCACAGTAGTAGTAGCTTCCCCCATTGCGGACCCAGTAGTAATAGGGTTCCTCATTGCTGCCCCAGTAGTATTAGGGTCCTATATATTGGCCTTAGTAGTAATAGCATCCTCTATATTGGCCTCAGTAGTAATAGTGACCCCTATTGCAGCCCCAATAGTAATAAAATTCCTCATTGCCACCCCAGTAGTAATAGCTTCCCAATAGTAATAGGGTCCTCCATTGCCACCTCAATAGTGATAGGATCCCTAATTGCAGCCCCAGTAGTAATAGCTTCTCCTATATTGGCCCCTGTAGTAATAGTGTCCTCTAGTTTGGCCACAGTAGTAATAGGGACCCATATTGTGGCCCCAGTAGTACTAGTGTCCCTGACCCAATAGTAATAAAATTTCTCATTGCTGCCTCAGTAGTATTAGGGTCCCCATTGCCACCCCAGTAGTAATAGCATCACCAATTTTGACCCCAGTAGTAATAACATCCCCTATATTGGTCCCAGTAGTAATGTTGTCCCCTATATTGGCCCCAGTAGTAATAGCATCCCCTATGTTAGGTCCAGTAGTAATAGTGACCCCTATTGTGGCCCCAGTAGTAATAGGCTCCCCTATTGCAGACCCAGTAGTAATAGGGTCTCTCATTACTTCTCCAGTAGCATTAGGGTCCACTATATTGGCCCTAGTAGTAATAGTGACCATTATTGCGGCTCGAGTAGTAATAGTATCCTCTATTGCAGATCCAATAGTAATAAGGTTCCTCATTGCTGCCCCAGTAGTATTAGGGTCCCCCATTGCTGCCCAAGTAGTGATATGGTCCATCATTGCTGCTATGCTCTTCAGATACAGGGAGAGGTTTTAGCAGTGTGGATTACAATAGGCGCGATTGGGATGGCCATGGGCCCACTTGTAGTCTCGAGCCCAGGGCGGTCGGCCAATTGCCCCTATTATAATCTGCCATTGGTCCCGACTCTACTAACACCTATAGCAGTGTCCCAACAGCCAGTAATAAGAAAATCAGCATGCAGGACCTGTGCTTGGCATAGCAACGCGGATCATATGTCCGGAGCCAACTCATGTGATCCACATTACTATGCCAACCGAAGGTCTTGCATGCTGATTTCCTCGGTACAGACTATGCAGACACTGCTACAGGGGTGAGTAGAGCAGGGACCTAGACGTTCCACTGGAGCCCCTGAGAAGCTCTCACAGAGCCCCAAGGGCTCCACAGAGCACACTTTGGTAAACCCTGCTGTAAAATAACCCCCTAATCCTGGACACATAAAGATGGCCAAACCACTTCTCTGACTACCTGATGCATACTGTGTGTTATTTTGCATCATTAGTCCAAAGTCACATTTACATGCAATGATTATCACTCAAAATTCATTCAAACAATGGCTTATAAGTGATAATCGTTGCATGTAAATGCTACCATCATTCACTTTTCGGCTGAATGATAATTTTAAGGTGAGCTTAAAATCCATCATTCAGCTGGAGAGTAGATAACATAGACCGCATGCTGTGTTCTGCAGATGAGCGCTGATTACATTGTATTCTGCTGACAGCCCATGAGAGAACAAAGGAGATGTTTGCAGAGCTCAAACCACCTGCTCCTGGAGGCTCATTTAGTGTCTATTAGCACTTTATGCAAAAATGATCTCTAGAACTGTCAGTCTATCAATCATTTGAAAGATTGTATTTGCTTGTAAATGAGCCTTATGACACTACACCGGCATTGATTAACCAGTGCTGTTCACATGAGTTGGCCAGTTAAAGCAGTCTGTAGTGTCATAGTATGCACAGTGTGCTTGAAGTAGTCAGAGACATGGATTAGCTATCTTTGTTCGTCCAGGACCAGAGGGTTACTTTAAGAAAGGACTCAGCTCCCCTGAAACATGCAAATAGCTGATATCGGTCCCTTTTAAGTAAATGACAATAAAAAAAGAAAGAAATATCAATAAGTACTAAAATGCATCATGCGAAAATGACATATTTTAATCAAGTGTATATTCCAAGCATTCGTTTTTTTTAGCTTTGGTGATTTTCTTATGTGAATATTCTTATATGCATCCATATAGCACATCCATATGATCTATATATTACACTTGTCACAAGAGGAATATTTTTTTCTCTGCATCTCACTTGCCTGCTTTTCTGTGTAGACAAGGACAAGGCCAGCAGAGTGAGCTCAGTATCATTTACGGCCATTTTACATTGGCTCAGAATCTCACGATTCTCGTTTACCTGACCGAACGAGCTGTTTAGACTGCATAATTCTTGTTGAGAATCGTGCCGTTCTCGTGCACTAGTCATTTAGTGTTTCACATTCCTTGAAACACTAAGGTTAAATTCCGCAGCTGATCTGCAATTTAAAACGGCCTAATATGCACAATTTAGGTGCAAATTTGGCCACCATGGATTTCCAGTGGAATTGCTGAAGTTATTCCATTGTGAAACGCCCATAGTGATTTCGCCAAGTGTGAAGGTAGCCTAATTGTTTAGTAATATTTTTCTGTTAATTTACTGCAGCTGCTATATAGCAATACAGATGACACAGGATGCAAGTGTGTATCTCCAACATGCCTGTCCCCGGGGAAATATTCCTAAATAAAATAACCATGACATTTAGAACAATAATAAACATATTATTTCTCTTCTAGAGACTTAGATATAATTAATGACACTAAAATGATGTACTTTTGACATTCCCTGTAAGTGTCAGTACCAAAGTAATACTCTGAACACGACTTTTACAGTTTGATCCAATTAGAAAGACATGAGGGGATAAGTGCAAAAACTTGTACACTGTTAATGAGGATAAATAAACCAGTGATATTATCTGGTCAGAGAACATGTAAATAACCATGTCCTCATTCAAATCAGTCATTATCTGCTCATTATATATTCCACTGGTTATATATCGAGCTTTGATCTGCATTTTAGAGATTTGAGGTACTTATAAAAATGCTCTCATATCTCTTAATTAATTATCTTCCTTCAAAACTACATTATCCATAAAAATACATATGTGTAGTTTAAAAAATAACATTGTAGCATATTTTGTAATGATGCATATCATGTTATATTCAGCTCTCATCCTTAAGGCTCTCTATTAGAGATGAGCGAGTAGTGCCTTATGTGAGTACCTGCCTGCTTGTCTCTAAATATTCGGGTGAGTTGCGGGAGTGAGCAGGGAGGAGCGCGGGGGGGGGGGGGGGGGAGAGTGAGAGAGAGATCTCCCCCCGTTCCTCCCCGCTCTCCCCTGCTGCTCCCCGTCCCCCGCCGAAACCTGAATCTTTAGAGACGAGCGGGCAGGTACTCGCATAAGGCACTACTCGCTCCAGTAGTTTGCCTTAGCGAGTATGCTCGCTCATCTCTATTCTCTATCTTTCACAAAGACTTTTATCTACTTTTCATGATTGTCCAATAATTAAGAATATATGATAATCTTGAACCCATTAATACCAGGTTAAAGTAATGTTATTGTAGCTACAGGCACATGTACTGTTTTAATTAAATATATGTAAAACATTTTTCTGGCTTTCGCAATTACATGCACTGAGGCAAGGTCCCCCCCCCCCCCCCCCCAAGAGACGCATTAAAATGGGAAGAACCCTCCAGAAAGTGTAATTTTTTTAATTATAGATTATGAATTTTAACTAATTTTATTCTTGAGAACTGGTAAATCATTTTCCCGTTTGTCCCACAGGCCATAACTTTTTAATTTTTTTGTCAATGTAGCTGTATGAGACCTTGTACTTTGTGGGACGAGTTCTAGTTTTTATAAGTACCAATTTCAGGTGCATATAATATAATCAGTAACTTTTATTATTTTTTTGCTGGGAAACAATGGAAAAAAAGCAATTTCACCACTGTTTTTAAGGATTTATTTTTACAGTGTTCAACATGTGGTATAAATATTATGTTACTCAATTCTGTAAGTCATTATGATTGCGACAACACCAAGTTTATATAAGTTTTACTACTTTTACACAATATGAAAACTTTCCTTTTACAAAAAAAAACTTTTGTGTTCCACTGCATTCCAAGACTAAGGGCTCATGTCCACGGGCAAAATGTGATTTAAAATCCGCAGCGGATCTCCCGCGCGCGGACCCGCACCCCATAGGGATGCATTGACCACCCGCGGGTAGATAAATACCCGCGGATCGTCAATAAAAGGCATTTAAAAAAAAATGCAGCATGAAAAAATCTGGACCATGCTCCATTTTCGTGCGGGTCTCCCGCGGGGACGGCTCCCGCGGGCTTCTATTGAAGCCTATGGAAGCCGTCCGGATCCGCGGGAGACCTAAAATAGGAATTAAAAGCATTTACTCACCCGCAGCGGGCCGCGAAGCTCTGCTCTTCCTCACGGCCGCATCTCCCTTGCTTCGGCTCGGCGGATGTGCCCGGCGCATGCGCGCGGCACGTCGACGACGTGCCGGCGACGTGCCGCCGGCGTCAGGAATTCATCCGCCGGCCGAAAATGAAGATCCGGCCGTGAGGAACAGCTGACCTTCGCCGCCCGCTACGGATAGGTAAATGCTTTTAAATTTCTATTTTCGGCGCTCATGTCCGCGGGGCAGGAGGGACCCGCTGCAGATTCTACATGTAGAATCTGCAGCGGATCTGATTTTCCCCGTGGACATGAGGCCTAAAACATTTTTATTTTTCCATGGACAGAGCCGTAATGGATGGTTTGTTTTTTGAAAGATCACTAGAGATGAGCGAGCGTACTCGGAAAAGCACTACTCGCTCGAGTAATTTGCTTTATCCGAGTATCGCTGTGCTCGTCCCTGAAGATTCGGGTGCCGCTGCGGCTGACAGGTGAGTCGCAGCGGGGAGCAGGGGAGAGCGGGCGGGAGAGAGGGACAGAAAGATCTTACCTCCGTTCCTCCCCGCTCTCCCCTGCAGCTCCCCGCTCTGTGCCGGCACCCGAATCTTCAGGGACGAGCACAGCGATACTCGGATAAAGCAAATTACTCGAGCGAGTAGTGCTTTTCCGAGTACGCTTGCTCATCTCTAAAGATCACATATAGTTTTTATTGCTAGCATTTTGAGATATAGAAAACACTTTTATTATTCTTTATTCCTGTTTTGAGGAAACAAGAAGAATAGAAAATGGCTATTTCGGCATTTTCCTTTTTTTTTTTAAATGGAATTTACAATTCTGGAAAAATAATGTAATATTTTATAGTACAGGTTTATAGTGCAGTGGGCCAGACTGAAGATCAGGGCAGTGAAATGGTAGTAGTCATGTGGTATGGACGTTTCATTGTCAGGAATATCATTGCAGGGTCTGGCTGCCTGGTTCATTTCAATTACTAAGCCAGACCCCTTTTTTCTCTGTAGTGGCCATGGCAGGGAAAGGCCCTGGCTTAGTTATTAAAATAAACCAGTCAGCCAGCCCCTTGTAATTACATCACCAACAATGGGAGGTCCATACCCCAGGATCCGATGTCAGAAGTGGAGGTGCTGATACTGCAAGACGCAGACTGGTTCGAGGTAAGTATATCAGACCAGATAACTCTCCCTAGAGGAGAGATTTATAGAACTGCTTATCCTAATCTTGCTAGTTTATAAGTAAATGCACTATAGTGAATTACTGTATTAAGAAGGATAAAGAATGTACTCTACATAGAAGTGTAGATTTATAGGCAATTGAAAGTCTGTAGGAAACTTGATGGCATAAAATGTCTGGGACCACTTCTGCCTATTTTTAGGATGGACCATCAATCTTTGATCAGTGGAAGGCCAACCTACAATACCCCAAACATTTAGAAAGTGAAGTGGGGGTCATGCCCCATATGCTTATGCAAAAGCAATGTCCCTTTAATTGTTTTATATAGGCATAGTGGTTAATTATATTAGCATTTCTACCTGGTACTACAAATCATCTACTGGGTATGTTGGTGCTACATTGGCTGCCATTCGTGGGTGTCCCGTAACATTGGCTATCTCTACAGGAAACCAAGATAACTGAGAAATGTCTGACTTTTACACTCCTACGTTTTCCATTCAGCGGTTTCTATCAAGGTTTGTCTTCCTCATAAGCTTTACAATATGTATTTTGGAACCTATGAACTGAAATTCATTATCATTTCCCACTTTTTATGTATACCTTTAACCTCGGCCAAGAATATTATTTCTCATCTTGCTTCCATTAAGGTTTAAAGCACCTACAAATATACCTCTCTCTTCGTTGCCCCTTATTGGCTTCAGCATCATTTGCCTTTACATTTTTTCTCTACCTGTAAATTTAATTCCCATCGCAAACAGCTAGTGAACATTTCCGCTTCCCATACCCACCCTGCATGCCTGTGATCACAGCTCCAACCTTTGACTTCTCCATCTAAGTGAATAAGAGAAGCTTTAGATTATTAGAAAGCAGCAAGAGGCTTGGAGAAAGAAAAGAATGGGGATATACAAATATCAAAATAACTCAGAAATTCTCATACCATGGCAGAACCTGACATGTTCGATGTTCATTGTTATTTATAGTAAGGACACTATTATAATAATACTATTTTAGGAAATTCAAGATAATCTTTTAAAGGAGTTTTCAGAATAAAGGACTTTTATGGTATACCCACCGGATGGGGAACAGAAGTCTGATCAGTAGTGGTTATTTTGGGGCATGCTGTCTCTTCTTATGTGTGCTTTAGTAAATTCTGGAGGATTTTTTCTTAGAACTCTGCATTGGGATGTCTCTTTGTGAGTCATTATAAAAATTGCTTTAATAAAGTGACAACTAGTTGTTACCATTCCTCTTGACAATAGGGTGTGTCCCTACAGACTCTGACATGTTAAGCTGTAATTGGACAGAGTCACAATGTTCAATGTTATGTTAGAGGGTCAGAATTTGTCAAAATGAATAAGAAGTGCCCCCATATTGGTTGTCATCTTTGAATTATGTTTTCAGAAACGGATCGTAGGCAAGGGAGAGAAGATGCTTCTTGTCTGTTGTGTAGGCCTAATCGCATATTCAAAATATGTTGTGTTACTTATAGAGATGAGCGAACACCAAAATGTTCGGGTGTTCGTTATTCGGAACGAACTTCCCGTGATGCTCGAGGGTTCGTTTCGAACAACGAACCCCATTGAAGTCAATGGGCGACCAGAACATTTTTGTATTTCGCCGATGCTCGCTAAGGTTTTCATGTGTGAAAATCTGGGCAATTCAGGAAAGTGATGGGAATGACACAGTGACGGATAGGGCAGGCGAGGGGCTACGTGTTGGGCTGCATCTCAAGTTCACAGGTCCCACTATTAAGCCACAATACCGGCAAGAGTGGGCCCCCCCCCCTCCCAACAACTTTTACTTCTGAAAAGCCCTCATTAGCATGGCATACCTTTGCTAAGCACCACACTACCTCCAACAAAGCACAATCACTGCCTGCATGACACTCCACTGACACTTCTCCTGGGTTACATGCTGCCCAACCGCCCCCCCCTCCCCCCCCACAGCGCACACCAAAGTGTCCCTGGGCAGCCTTCAGCTGCCCTCATGCCACACCACGCTCATGTCTATTTAGAATTGCGTCTGCCATGACGAGGGACCGCAGGCACACACTGCAGAGGTTGGCACGGCTAGGCAGCGACCCTCTTTAAAAGTGGCGGAGCGATAGCCCACAATGCTGTACAGAAGCAATGAGAAATAGAATCCTGTGCCACCGCCATCAGGAGCTGCACACGTGGGCATAGCAATGGGGAACCTATGTGCCACACACTATTCATTCTGTCAAGGTGTCTGCATGCCCCAGTCAGACCGGGCTTTTTAATTCATAGACACAGGCAGGTACAACTCCCTATTGTGAAGTCCCTGTCGACCCACAGCATGGGTGGCTCCCTGGAACCCACCGGCGGTACACAGAAATATCCCATTGCATTGCCCAACACAGCTGAGGTAGTAATGTTGTGCTTAACCCTTTCCAATCCAATTTGTATATGGTTTTCCTAGGGGGCTTACTCTTTTTCTGCCGTTATACAACGGCGCTATATGCTGGCTAAAGCCAGTACTGCATGAGCTGACACGTAGGATAGGCTCCGACAGCAGAGAGGCTGGCAATATACAGTAAGAGAACCCCGACGGACGTCTACCAACAACGGAGCTGTACAGCCTTAAACCCTAATGTCTTCACAGGTCACACAGTGGACTGGAAAGGGTTAATGCAGGTGGGCTTCGGCCCACACTGCATGCCCCAGTCAGACTGGGGTTCTTTACAAGTGGACACATGTAGGTTAAACTCCCTGTGGACCCACTGCCTGGGTGGGTGCCAGGAAGCCACCGGCGGTACATAGAAATATCCCATTGCATTGCCCAACACAGCTGAGGTAGTAATGTCGTGCGTAATACAGGTGGGCTTCGGCCCACACTGCATGCCCCAGTCAGACGGGTTCTTTAGAAGTGTACAGATGTATTAAAAACTCAGTGTGCACCTACAGCATGGGTGGCTCCCTGGAACCCACCGGCGGTACACAAAAATATCCCATTGCATTGCCCAACACAGCTGAGGTAACGTCAGCTGTAATGCAGGTGGCCTAAAAATTAATTTGATTACACTGTAGGCGAGGGCCCACAAAAATTGCTGTATCAACAGTACTAATGTACATCCCAAAAATTGGCCATGGCCAGCCAAGAGGGCAGGTGAAACCCATTAATCGCTTTGGTTAATGTGGCTTAAGTGGTAACTAGGCCTGGAGGCAGCCCAGTGTAACGAAAAATTGGTTCAAGTTAAAGTTCCAATGCTTTTAAGCGCATTGAAACTTATAAAAATTGTTCTGAAAAATTATTTGAGTGAGCCTTGTGGCCCTAAGAAAAATTGCCCGTTCAGCGTGATTACGTGAGGTTTCAGGAGGAGGAGCAGGAGGAGGAGGAGGAGGAATATTAGACACAGATTGATGAAGCAGAAATGTCCCCGTTTTGGATGGTGAGAGAGAACGTAGCTTCCATCCGCGGGTGCAGCCTACGTATTGCTTACGTATCGCTGCTGTCCGCTGGTGGAGAACAGAAGTCTGGGGAAATCCAGCCTTTGTTCATCTTGATGAGTGTTAGCCTGTCGGCACTGTCGGTTGACAAGCGGCTACGCTTATCTGTGATGATTCCCCCAGCCGCACTAAACACCCTCTCCGACAACACGCTAGCCGCAGGACAAGCAAGCACCTCCAGGGCATACAGCGCTAGTTCAGGCCACATGTCCAGCTTCGACACCCAGTAGTTGTAGGGGGCAGAGGCGTCACCAAGGATGGTCGTGCGATCCGCTACGTACTCCCTCACCATCCTTTTACAGTGCTCCCGCCGACTCAGCCGTGACTGGGGAGCGGTGACACAGTCTTGGTGGGGAGCCATAAAGCTGGCCAGGCCCTTAAAGACTGTTGCACTGCCTGGGATGTACATGCTGCTCGATCTACGCACATCCCCTGCTACCTTGCCCTCGGTACTGCGCCTTCTGCCACTAGCGCTGTCGGCTGGGAATTTTACCATCAGCTTGTCCGCAAGGGTCCTGTGGTATAGCAACACTCTCGAACCCCTTTCCTCTTCGGGAATCAGAGTGGGCAGGTTCTCCTTATACCGTGGATCGAGCAGTGTGTACACCCAGTAATCCGTAGTGGCCAGAATGCGTGCAACGCGAGGGTCACGAGAAAGGCATCCTAACATGAAGTCAGCCATGTGTGCCAGGGTACCTGTACGCAACACATGGCTGTCTTCACTAGGAAGATCACTTTCAGGATCTTCCTCCTCCTCCTCCTCCTCCTCAGGCCATACACGCTGAAAGGATGACAGGCAATCAGCCGGTGTACCGTCAGCAGCGGCCCAAGCTGTCTCTTCCCCCTCCTCCTCATCCTCCTCATGCTCCTCCTCCTCCTCCTGTACGCGCTGAGAAATAGACAGGAGGGTGCCCTGACTATCCAGCGGCATACTGTCTTCCCCCGCCCCCGTTTCCGAGCGCAAAGCAGCTGCCTTTATGGTTTGCAGGGAATTTCTCAAGATGCATAGCAGAGGAATGGTGACGCTAATGATTGTAGCATCGCCGCTCACCACCTGGGTAGACTCCTCAAAATTACCAAGGACATGGCAGATGTCTGCCAACCAGGCCCACTCTTCTGAAAGAAATTGAGGAGGCTGACTCCCACTGCGCCGCCCATGTTGGAGTTGGTATTCCACTATTGCTCTACGCTGCTCATAGAGCCTAGCCAACATGTGGAGCGTAGAGTTCCACCGTGTGGGCACGTCGCACAGCAGTCGGTGCACTGGCAGCTTAAAGTGATGTTGCAGGGTGCGCAGGGTGGCGGCGTCCGTGTGGGACTTGCGGAAATGTGCGCAGAGCCGGCGCGCCTTTACGAGCAGGTCTGACCAGCGTGGGTAGCTTTTCAGAAACCGCTGAACCACCAAATTAAAGACGTGGGCCAGGCATGGCACGTGCGTGAGGCTGCCAAGCTGCAGAGCCGCCACCAGGTTACGCCCGTTGTCACACACGACCATGCCCGGTTGGAGGCTCAGCGGCGCAAGCCAGCGGTCGGTCTGCTGTGTCAGACCCTGCAGCAGTTCGTGGGCCGTGTGCCTCTTATCGCCTAAGCTGAGTAGTTTCAGCACGGCCTGCTGACGCTTGCCCACCGCTGTGCTGCCACACCGCGCGACACCGACTGCTGGCGACATGCTGCTGCTAACACATCTTGATTGCGAGACAGAGGAGGAGGAGGAGGAGGAGGAGGGTGCTTTAGTGGAGGAAGCATACACCTCCGCAGATACCACCACCGAGCTGGGGCCCGCAATTCTGGGGGTGGGTAGGACGTGAGCGGTCCCAGGCTCTGACTCTGTCCCAGCCTCCACTAAATTCACCCAATGTGCCGTCAGGGAGATGTAGTGGCCCTGCCCGCCTGTGCTTGTCCACGTGTCCGTAGTTAAGTGGACCGTGGCAGTAACCGCGTTGGTGAGGGCGCGCACAATGTTGCGGGAGACGTGGTCGTGCAGGGCTGGGACGGCACATCGGGAAAAGTAGTGGCGACTGGGAACTGAGTAGCGCGGGGCCGCCGCCTCCATGATACTTTTGAAGGACTCAGTTTCCACAACCCTATACGGCAGCATCTCAAGGCTGATGAATTTTGCTATGCGGACGGTTAACGTTTGAGCGTGCGGGTGCGTGGCGGCGTACTTGCGCTTGCGCTCGAACACTTGCGCAAGCGACGGCTGAACGGTGCGCTGAACTACACTGCTGGATGGGGCCGAGGACAGCGGAGATGAGGGTGTGGGTGCAGGCCATGAGGCGGTAGTGCCTGTGTCCTGAGAGGGGGGTTGCATCTCAGTGGCAGGTTGGGGCACAGGGGGAGAGGCAGGGGTGCAAACCGGAGGCGGTGAACGGCCTTCGTCCCACCTTGTGGGGTGCTTGGCCATCATATGTCTGCGCATGGTGGTGGTGGTGAGGCTGTTGGTGTTGGCTCCCCGGCTGAGCTTTGCGCAACAAAGGTTGCACACCACTGTTCGTCGGTCGTCAGGCGTCTCTGTGAAAAACTGCCAGACTTTAGAGCACCTCGGCCTCTGCAGGGTGGCATGGCGCGAGGGGGCGCTTTGGGAAACACTTGGTGGATTATTCGGTCTGGCCCTGCCTCTACCCCTGGACACCGCACTGCCTCTTGCAACCTGCCCTGCTGATGCCCTTGACTCCCCCTCTGAAGACCTGTCCTCCTGAGTAAGCGTTGCACACCAGGTGGGGTCAGTCACCTCATCGTCCTGCTGCTCTTCCTCCGAATCCTCTGTGCGCTGCTCCCTTGGACTTACTGCCCTTACTACTACCTCACTGCAAGACAACTGTGTCTGATCGTCATCATCCTCCTCACCCACAGAAAGTTGTTGAGACAGTTGGCGGAAGTCCCCAGCCTCTTCCCTCGGACCCCGGGAACTTTCGAATGGTTGGGCATCAGTGACGATAAACTCCTCTGGTGGGAGAGGAACCGCTGCTGCCCAATCTAAGCAGGGGCCCGAGAACAGTTCCTGGGAGTGTTCCCGCTCCTGAGCAGGTGTCATTGTAGTGGAGTGAGGAGGCTGGGAGGAAGGAGGAGCAGCAGACAGAGGATTCGGATTTGCAGCAGTGGACGGCGCAGAACTGCGTGTTGACGATAGGTTGCTCGAAGCACTTTCTGCCATCCAGGACAGGACCTGCTCACACTGCTCATTTTCTAATAACCGTCTCCCGCGTGGACCCATTAATTGGGCGATGAATGTGGGGACGCCAGAAACGTGCCTCTCTCCTAATCGCGCAGCAGTCGGCTGCGACACACCTGGATCAGGAGCTTGGCCTGTGCCCACACCCTGACTTGGCCCTCCGCGTCCTCGGCCGCGTCCACGTCCTCTAGGCCTACCCCTACCCCTCAGCATGCTGTATTACCAGTGATTTGATTTCACAGGCAGGAAATAAATTGGCGCAAGACTGCAGGCCAAATATAATTTTTGCCCTTTTGGGAAAACGAAAGGCCCCACTGCCTCTAGTGAATGAATAATCTAAGTTTAATAACTGTGCTGTGTCCCTGCTTATGTGTCACAGAACGTGAGGGTAGCAGAGTTATTATAACTCTGGCAGAGCAGGTATTTTTTTTCCCAATTAAGGAAAGCAAATGGCGAAGCCAGCAGTAAAGCGTAGCTGGCTGCGTATGATTTAGCAATGTTTTTCACGCAGCTCACACGTGTCCACAGGCGTTAGGACGGACAGAGGCTGGACAAATAGATTTGTTTTCAGTTTTTTCCCACCAAAAGGCAGCACTGCGTATATTCAATGAACATGAGAAGTGTAATAACTGTGCTGTGTCCCTGCTTATGTGTCACAGAACGTGAGGGTAGCAGAGTTATTATAACTCTGGCAGGGCAGGTATTTTTTTTCCCAATTAAGGAAAGCAAATGGCGAAGCCAGCAGTAAAGCGTAGCTGGCTGCGTATGATTTAGCAATGTTTTTCACGCAGCTCACACGTGTCCACAGGCGTTAGGACGGACAGAGGCTGGACAAATAGATTTGTTTTCAGTTTTTACCCACCAAAAGGCAGCACTGCGTATATTCAATGAACATGAGAAGTGTAATAACTGTGCTGTGTCCCTGCTTATGTGTCACAGAACGTGAGGGTAGCAGAGTTATTATAACTCTGGCAGAGCAGGTATTTTTTTTCCCAATTAAGGAAAGCAAATGGCGAAGCCAGCAGTAAAGCGTAGCTGGGTGCGTATGATTTAGCAATGTTTTTCACGCAGCTCACACGTGTCCACCGCCCGTAAGGACGGACACAGGCTGGACAAATAGATTTGTTTCCACTTGTTTTTCCACCAAAAGGCAGCACTGCGTATATTCTATGAATAATAACTGTGTTGTGGCCCTGCCTATACAATTCTTTCCCTGCAGTATCAATGGAGGGTGGAATGCTCTGCAGAGGCGATTTTGAGAAGCCCAAAAAAAATGCAGCACAGCTAACAGCAGCCTGGACAGTACTGCACACGGATAAATATGGCCCTAGAAAGGACCGTTGAGGTTCTTGAAGGCTACACTCACTCCTAACACTCTCCCTGCCTATGCAGCACTTCTGTCCCTAATGCCAGGTGCAACGGTCTGCAGAGGCGATTTTGAGAAAAAAAAAATCCCACTGCTAACAGCAGCCAACACACAGCTATCAGTGGCCCTAATAAGGACCTTTGGGGGGTCTTGAAGCCTACACTAACTACCAATTCTTTCCCTACAGCAGCTCCGGTATAAACAGCACTGTCCCTCATCTAACTCACACCGCATCTGAGGCGAGCCGCGGGAGGGGCCGACTTTTATATTAGGCGAACACCTGATCTCGCCAGCCACTCACAGCAGGGGGGTGGTATAGGGCTTAAACGTTGCAGGGGGAAGTTGTAATGCCTTCCCTGTCTTTCAATTGGCCAGAAAAGCGCGCTAACGTCTCAGGGAAGGAAGTGAAAGTAACCAGAACACCGCATGGTGTTCGTTACGAATAACGAACATCCCGAACACCCTAATATTCGCACGAATATCAAGCTCGGACGAACGCGTTCGCTCATCTCTAGTTACTTATGCTTCATGTTGAAAGGAAAGACATGTTTTTATCATGTGTATTCATCCCATCACATCTATTGTGGAATGGGGACCCACGTCCCATCGCCTCTTCATTGCAAATTCACTTCTCTCAGTCGTAGTGACATCAGATTGAATGGAGCAATGGCCACGCATGCACGGACACCACTCCATTCATTTTAATTGAGCTGACGAATTTGGCTATTTCTAGTAGTCGCATTGAAAATGAATGGAACGGCAAGGTGTATGATTGTCCATGAATCCATTCAAGCACCTCCTCAATGCAGGGGGGGGGGGGGGGGGGGGGGCAGGGAGTCTGCAGTGAAGAGGACAGGGTAAACGGGACCCCCATTCTTTGGATTGGTGGGAGGTCTCAGTTGTAACAAATTATGGATTAGGTTCCCGAGTGCAGGTTAAGTGATGTACCAGCAGCTGCCAGATGGAGACAGAGTTTTGTTTTTTTTAATTAAAACCCAATTAAATTTACTGAATAGACTTGTGACATTGTATCACTCCATAGGAGGGTATGTGTTACTTAAATGTTACTAGTTTAAAAAGGATACATATATCTTGATTTCAGAATGGCAAGGCACTCCAAACTCTACTTGTGATCAACCATCTCCATCACTCAAAAATTAGTTACACAACCATTGCAGCCTATGTGACCGCACATAATGCAGATCAACACTTCATCATTTCCGTCTTGCATAACTTCTTCTTGGCACATAATGGCTATGCATAATGCCTTGCCACACTGGTACTATGTATTTTACACATCACCATACTTACTAATACTAAAACTTATCTTCTGCATGTCGAATGCAAAATATCTACACATTTCACATCATGTTAAACAGTGCATCATCAATCCTCGTATGACTACTGTCCCTTATGGAGAGGTACTCCCCCAGGCCACAACTATCTATAACAGTCCTTATAGTGTGTACCCTACATTGCCCATCAAAGACTGGTCTCACGTGTCTAGCAGCTTAGCCTTTGTCATGGGTGCATGGCAATGTTGGTGCTTTTTGGGACCGAGCCCATGTAGGAAGGAAGTCTCTCTGTCCTTCCTCGTGATGCATCCCCCTTGGCCCCCCAGATCATCAGGGCCCTCTCAGTAACAGATATCACTCATCAGAGGCATAACTTGAAGCTTCCAGGCCCCAATGCAAAATCTGTAACAGGGCCCTATAATGCTTTATTCATAGTACTGAGCTCCCTATATGGAGACGAGAGGTCTTATGGCCCCCTAAGGCTTCTGGGCTCAGGAGCAACCGCATCCCCTGCATCTCCTATAGCTTTATAAAACCTGAATCTAAAAAAGGTAAACAAAAAAAGCAGAAAAATACATGAGATATATGCTGATGCACTATATTAACCCCATATTAACATATTATTACTAGCATAGTGGTTAGTAAGAAACCCTTGACCTTGGTTGTCCCGAAGCCCAGGACACTCTCCATCTGCCTCCACATTACCTAATACATTTTGTTAATTTTACATTTATTTAATTGTCAGCTTTGATTTCCATTGGGGTATATGGCCTGCAGTATATTTTGGTTAATGACATTCATAAATTACCGACTTTATTATGACTTATTGTTAATGATGTGACTTCAGACAATATAACTATGTAAAGATTTACAGTCATAGTCATTTTTACTCTTAATTATGTTGCAGTCAGGATATATTTCATAGCAATAACATCAGCTGTAAAGTAAAGAACTTTCTCCAAGTTTTTTTGGCTTGTATCGGTTTCCAATAGGGCCTCTAACTCTTTTCTCGTCCTGCTGTGACCAAGCACTTGGCCACCTCTTTTCATCTTAAACTTTTATCATTCTTCATTACACAGTAAAATTTTTTCTCATTTAAATATTGATGCATTTATAAGATTCGTTTTATAGCATAACTCCGCTCTTTGTTATGAATTACTCCACAGTGAATGATTAATACATAATTTGCTGTAGAAATGAAAAAAATATATGTACCTAGTTATACATTTTTTTTTTGTTATAAAATCCTATGTATGTATTACTGTGGTTTGGAAAATAAACTATCCATTATATTAATATTCATTATTGTGTTTTACCTAATTCCAATAGTCTACTATATTGTCTCTTTTACTATATTACTACTTGTAAATGTAGGTTAGAACCATTTACTTTTGATCCAATATATCTAAAAACTGAAGCAACTCTGCAAAAATTCATGTTTTGTATAAAATTCTTAAGGTATATAAACTCTGCAATCAAGAAAACAAAGTGCGATGTTCCAAACTACTGCAATATTTCAGACAACTAAAATATCAGACTACAATATATTTGTTGCATATTCAATAATGTTTTCTAGGCTAAAAAATGGAATACAACAAATATAGAACAAGAACCTGGTTGGCTCGGTTAAAGCATGTAGTATAAGAACGTGGTGGTAACAGCCAACAAGGAACAGAAACTATTATGTCAAGACTGGAAACCAGGAGCTCCTGTACTCCAGGCAGCAGCTCTATCTGCTGAGCCATCCAGCCCTTTGGACAGCTCTACTGCATGACCTTAGCCTCGTTCCCAGCTCCTGTAATCCAGTCCCCTCTCTTTGCTCCTCCCTGCTCATTGATTGGACATAATATAACAACCTGGCCCTTTCACTGCATCATTGTGTGATTAATGTGCCTCCCAGCTCATAGTCAAGCTCCACCTGCCTGCTCCTCTAAGACAAACTGCTACAACCATTACCGATCTCTGGCATTCCGCTGATTGTGATAGAAATAATCACGCCCAAATATGGAGTCCATTGTGGCCATCTTGCGGCAACAGGTTGCTGAGCTGCAGGAGTTTTGTGCCACCTATCAGGTAAAGGTTGCTGACCTGCAGAGAGAAATAACTGGTTTACAGGGACAACTTCTGGAGTTGCACAATTCCGGTTCTGATATTTTCATGCCACTACCAGCAAAAATCATTGGGGATCATAGCCAATAACCAGGGATCCTTAACCAGTGCCGCATCTACTTCCAGATGCAAGCTACTCAGTTTACCAGCAACAGGAAGAAGGTGTTATTAATCATCAATCTTCTCACAGATGAGGCATTTGCATGGGCCTCGCCATGTGTCGAAGCCAACAGTAACCTCCTCAACAGTCTCGATTCCTTTACTACCACTATGGACCAAGTCTTTGATGGCCCGAATCGCTATGCCACAGCAGAGGGTAGGTTACACAAGCTATGATAAGGGTGACACTATTGCCGAATATACGGCAGAATTGAGACTGATACCACATGGAACCTAGCCATCCAGAAGAGTCAATTCCAATGAGGACTTCCGAACCAGTAAAAGATAAGCTTGCCAGAGTCAGGACCCCTGGGAATCTGGAGGATTTTATTCAGTTTTGTATTCGAATTAATCAAAGACTTACTGAACGTAAGAAAGAGAAGCTGCAGGTTTTGGGATTTGCTATTAATTGCCCCAACAAGTTCCAAAAAGCTATTTTATTAATGATGTATTTCGAGATTTTTTTTGATCAATGTGTTGTTGCTTTCCTCGATGACAATCTTATATTTTCTGACAGTTTGGAGGAACATCGCAGGCATGTCGGCTAGTCTTGAAATGCCTTAAAAAAAAATCATCTTTATAACAAACTGGAAAAATGTGCGTTTAAACAAACCAGGATCCAATTCCTTGAATATATCATCTCCCCAGGTGATCTGAGTATGGACCATAGCAAAATTAAAGCTGTGGTTGATTGGCCTACTCGAAGAAACCTAAAAGACGTTCAACACTTTATAGTATTTGCGAATTTCTACTGGAAATTCATTAAACACTTCTCAAAAATGATCTTACCAATCACTTCACTCACAAAGAAATCCAAAACATATTCATGGTCTTCAGTGGCACAAGGCACTTTTGAAAAACTAAAAGCTCTGTTCACTTCTGCACCAGTACTGCTTCATCCAGATCTGGAATTACCCATTGTTGTGGAAAGCTGTCTTGTCTCAATTAATCAGAGACAGGATGCAACTTCATCCTGCGGTTCTACAGGTGCTCTGGAGTTCTTCTGCTCAGGTGTTGGGGATTGTGCTGGCTGAGCATGTGTGTGTCTTCAGTCGGCCAATCACTCTAGGTCAGTTAACTTAAAAGCTCTCTTCTCAGGTGTGGGTGTTGGTGTGTTCTCATTCTCTGTGTTTGTGTGGTGGCTGCAAGAAAGGTTTGTGTTTTGTGTTTTATTTGGTTATGTCGCTGGAGGGACATAACCACTGAAGGGACAAAAGGTGTCAATAACGACTTATGGAACACCTTGTGAACCCTCCATGTAGCTGGCAACACCAGTTCGTAGGCAAGCGGGTTCACCACCCGCGTGATGACAAACGGACCCACGTAACGTGGCGCCAGCTTCAGGGATGGAACCCTTAATTTGAGATTTTTTTTGATTGAAAATGTTTTTTATTAAACTTTCTTCCTTTTACATATCTTTATAGCATTTTATATATATAACTGTTTCCCTTATCCCTCCCTCCCCCTCCCCCTCCCCTTCCCTCCTGTTCCCTCCCCCACCCCCCTTAAAGGCCTCTCTCTCAACATTTAGTCCTTTGAATGACAGGTTTCTGTGCGTTTACAGTCCTCTGTCATGAACGGTAGTAACAGTCTCTTTAATCAATGGTAATTCCTCGGTCTTCTTTTGTTTTCTTTTCTCTTCATCCTCTTGGTGAGGGGGCGGTTGTTGTTTTGCTGCTTACAAGGGGCAGCTACATACCCTTGCCCATTGTCTGATCTCTCTCTCTCCCCTCCGCCATATCTTATCCTGCCCTACTGATCCTTTCTCATTTATTTTACAGTATATCAATTTTGTGAATAACTCTATCTTATTTTAATAAACTTTATAAATAACACCTGTTTGCTTTGCTGTGTCTTAGTTTACTTCTCCTCTTTTCCCGAGCCGGATCCCCGGCCCGCTGGTACTGACCCACACGGCTCGCCACTCCATCTCCTATATATTTATTCCGTCATTCCTGGTCTGGCTCTGGGCATGTATCCATCTCAGCCATATATCATAGTATTTTTGGCTGATTTTACGTTTCGTGTATATGCTTTTCTCCCATGGTAAAATTTGGTTAACCTTGTTTTTTGAACTCCCCTAGCGTGGGTGGTTCTTCATCTAGCCAGTGTTGAGTTATTGTTTTTCTGGCTAAATATAATAGTCTGGATACCGCCAACTTTTCGTTGTCATCTAGTGCCAGATCGTGTGTGTACCCCAGAATGCATACGTATGGTGTCAGATCCATACATATGCCAAATGCTGAGTTTATGACGTCTCGTATTTTAGCCCAATATCTATGTAATTTCGGGCATCTCCATAGCATGTGGATTAGGTCCGCCGTGTGAGTTTTGCACCTTACACATACTGGAGAGGTTCTCACTCCTATCTTATGCAAAAAAGCCGGAGTCCGATATACTCTGTGTATTAAGTATATTTGCGATAATCTGTGCGCCTCGCTCAGAGATAGTTTGGGTGTCATTTGTAGGATTTCCTCCCAGTGCGACTCCTCGATGGGTCCTATGTCAGCCTCCCATTTTGCTTTTGTTAATATCGGATTGTGTGCGTTCACCGTGTCTTGTATATACGAGTATAATGTGGATATTTTCCCGACTGTGGTAGTAGCTTTGCCTATTATGTCCGCCACTGCATTTGTTGACACTGTCATCTCTGCCCTATTCTTTTCAGCTTGTATCGCATGTCTAAGTTGTAGGTATTTATAAAAATCACTATTGGGAATGTCATAATTCTGTTTTAGCTGTTCGAGGGTTTTTAGCTCCCCTCCCTCCAATATCTGGCCCATCCTCCTGACTCCCCTATTTTTCCATCCTTGAAAGTCTTGTAATTTATTAATTTCCGGTAAGTATGGATTATTCCATATGGGGGTGTACTGTGTACAGCTTGTTATGCCTAGCATATTTCTGGTCTTCCACCAAACTTTGTGTATTAGTAGTAGTGTGGGGGCATTTTGTCCGTCTTTTTTAAACATTCCACATTCCAGTGTTTCAAGCAGGTGTGACCCTGCAAAAAAGTCTTTAAGGATTTTGAAACTGGCGTCCTGTACCTCCTCCGTCTCCCATCCCCTGAGGTGTTGCAGCTGGGAGGCCATGAAATACGAGAATGGGTTGGGTAAAGCCAACCCGCCCTTTTCTTTTGAGTTATATAATAGTTCCAGTTTAATCCTTGGTGTCTTCCCCCCCCTTATGAGTTCCCTAAATAGCCCCCTGACTTTATGGAAAATTTTTTGTGTTATCCAGTGGGGGGCATTATGTGTTAGGTATAACAATTGCGGCATCCATATCATTTTTATGAGATTCACTCTCCCTATAATTGTCATGGGTAGTTTACGCCATATGTGAAGTTTCTGTTTCCATTTTTCCATGAGTGGTTCTAGGTTTATTTTTCCGTACTCCCTGACTTTTCTAGTAATTTTGACTCCCAGATATTTAATTGTTGGTGTACATTTTAGGGTTATTTCTCTATTGGTAATTTGTCTTTCGGGGTTGTCTATTGGTAATATTTCAGATTTATTCCAGTTAATGGTTAGTCCCGAAAAGGTTCCAAATTCTTTGATTATTTGCATGGTGGTTTCCAGGGATTTTTCCCCATCCCCTAAGAATAGTAACATGTCATCTGCGTACAGGGCAATTTTCTCCTCTATATTTCCCCTTTGGAATCCTGTTATTCCCTGATGGGTTCTTATTTTACACGCTAGGGGCTCTATCGCTAATGCGAACAGAAGTGGTGATAGTGGGCAGCCCTGCCTTGTCCCTCTGTGTAATGAGAATGCCTCTGAGGATCCCCCGTTGATGAGCACGTCCGCCTCCACTCCGGTATACAGAAGTTTTACTCGCCTCATAAATATTGGGCCGCATCCCATTTTTTCCAGTACTTTCCATAAGTACTGCCATTCGACGCTATCAAACGCCTTTGCCGCGTCTAATGAGCATAAAATTCTGTCTCCGGTGTTATCTACTGGTATTTGTAAGTTTAAGAATACCCTGCGAATATTTGTTGCCGTTGATCTTGCTGGTATGAACCCGCTCTGGTCTGGGTGCACCAAAGTGGGCGCCACTCTAGACAGCCGATTGGCCAGGACTTTAGCTATTATTTTAATGTCCGCATTTAATAGTGATATCGGCCTATACGAGTCCATCAGCAAGGGGTCCTTGTCTGGCTTCAATAGGATTGTTATTTTGGCCTTTCTCATTGTTTGTGGCAATTCCCCTCTCTGCTCTGACTCCTCCATTGTCTCTAGAAGATGTGGTAGTAGGATGTCCGCGTATTGTTTATAAAATTCTATTGGGAATCCGTCTTCCCCTGGGGCCTTATTGTTTTGCATATCTTTCACCGCCTCCTGTATTTCCTCCAAATCTATTGGCTCATCTAGGAATTCTCTCTGTTCTTCCGTCATTCTATGTGTTACTATCCCCCCCAAATATTCTTCAATTTGTTCTGTTGTTTTGTCTAGTCTGGAGGAGTACAGGGAGGTGTAATATTCCCGCGCTGTCTCTCTTATAGATGTTGCGTCCCTAACAATGTCGCCTTGTGTGTTTTTTAGTTCAATGATATATGTGGAGCTGGTTTGTGCTTGGGCTATAGTTGCCAGCATATGCCCCGTTCTTTCTCCTTCTTCATAATATACCTGTTTACGGAACCCATTTTTAGTGGCTGCTGTATCTAGGGAATATGTATTAAGGGCCTCTTGAGCTTTCTTCCATAAGTTAAGTGTTGTTATGTTGTTTTCTTTTACGTGATTTTCTTCCGTTTCTTTCAGTTTTTCCTGTAGTTTTTGCCCTCTTTCTCTATGTCCCTTTTTTGCTTGGGTGATTTGTTGTATGTATACACCCCTCATATATGCTTTCATGGCCTGCCAGCAGACTGTCACACTCGTGGTATCTTTATTTAGTTCAAAGTATTCCTCTAGAATTGTTTTCCCGTTTTCTTTGTTTAGTAAATTTAGCCAATGTGGATTTAATTTCCACCTCTTTTGGGTGTGGCTGTCGGCATTACTATGCTGTAAGTCTAGTCGTAATATAGAATGGTCGGAGATGACTCTTGGTAAATATTCTATTGTGGATATATCCCTATATATTTTAGTATTCCCTATTGCTAGGTCTATTCTGGACAGGGATTGGTGTGTGGTCGAGTAGCATGAGTATTGTTTGTTTGTGGGGTGTCGTGTTCGCCATATGTCTATTAGTGATACTTCGTTTATTAATCTACCTAGTGATGTCAGGTTCCTTTCCTCGTTTATATTTTCTGTCCTTAATCGATCCTGCGTAGGATCAATTACCGAGTTGAAATCACCTATTATTAGAACTGGAATGTCTGGTCTATCCGTTATAAATCCTATTATTTGCCGCATTATTGTATTATTGTATGGAGGCGGGACGTACACCGAAGTTATGATGCATGTATAATTGTAAATTCTACAGTGTAGACTTATGAATCGGCCTTCCGGGTCAATTTTTCGTGCAAAACATTTAAATGGTATGTTTTTGTGTACCACTATACTGACCCCCCTGGAGTATCTCGTGTGTGTGGAGTGGAAGCTTTGTCCCATCCCCCCCACCCTAAGTGTGTCTATGGTTTCTTTTGTCAAGTGTGTTTCTTGCAGGCATATAATAGCCGGGCCTTGATCCTTAATTACTTGTAGTACTGCCAAGCGTTTAGTCTGGTCACTCATACCTCTCACATTCCATGAGATGATCTTGACCTTACTACTCATTTTCCTTGTTCATTACTTTCCTCAGGGATTCTATTTTCTGAGAGTTGTTTTCCCCTTTTGTTTTTATGAGTGAGCCGCACTGGGAGGGTCCACATCTCCGTAGCGATATCGCACCTGCCCCACTCCTTGCATACATATATACAGTTATATTAACATTCCTTCCCCTTACCCCTTCTTGCATCCTATTTCTACCGCATAACATTTTTTCCTCTATCTGTGAATTATTTAACATTTCCCCAACATACGAGAGAGAGACCAAACAACGAACATCCCCAACATATAACTCACTGATCCGTTGACATTCACTCGGATCGGGGTACCAGTCCTCCATTCTCCCAAACGATGTGTCCTGTCGCCCCAGGTGCTCCTCTCAAGATTTTTTCGGTTCCCTTTGATTAAGCATTTCTTTAGTCTTTGTCTCTTCCTGGCGATTTGCGCGGTGACCTTCCTCTCCGGATTTGCTCTTCATTATGGTCTATCCAATTGCTGGCTTCTTTTGGATTTTCAAAGAAATGTGTTGTACCCGCCGCTGCCACTCTCAGTTTGGCAGGATACAGCATTGCATATGGTACTTGTAAGTTTCGGAGCCGTCTTTTTATTTCTATAAATGTTGCGCGTTTTTTTTGTATTTCTGTAGAAAAGTCTGGAAAGAAGGTGACTCTTGTGCCGTTAAATTGAATTTCTCCCTTCTCGCGGGCTTTTTGGAGTATAGTGTCTCTGTCTCTATAATGCAGTATTTTAACAAGCATCGGTCTAGCAGGGGCCCCTGGAGGGAGGGGTCGCGTGGGCACACGGTGTGCTCTTTCAACTGCAAACATTGTAGTGAGGGTGTTTCTCCCAAATAGTTCAGGCAGCCATGTTTCAAAGAATTCTGCTGGATTTCTTCCTTCCGCTTTTTCTGGGAGGCCCACTATTCGCACGTTGTTTCTTCTTGACCTATTTTCTAGGTCATCCACTTTGTTCTGTAGATACTTTATGTCATGCAAACTTTTTTCCATATCTCGTTGTATTGGCTGTATGGCGTCTTCCACATCACTTATGCGTTGTTCGGTTTCTGTCAGCCGCTCTGATATTTTCTGTACATCATGTCGTAGCAGGTTTACATTAGTTTGCATTGCGCCCATTTGCATATTAAGATTGCTCAGCGATACGTTGCATTTGGTTATTTCGCTGAAGATGTCTTTCAGCGTAGGTTCTTTATCGCTTCTTGCGTCTTCCTGCCTTTGGTCATTTATAGCGATATCATCTATATTTTTATTGGCATCTGGCGCACAATTATTAGATGTACTTGCATCCTTTATGCCGTTTCTTATGCCACTGTCAGTTGTGTTTGCGTTATTTGTTTCGTCTCGTGCGTGATCACCGCATTCACTTTCGTTGTTTTTACCATCTCGTGCCACACTTATGATTGCATTTGTGGTATTTCTGCTCTCTTGTATACTGTTAGCAGGCTTGCCCGAGTTGTTCATGCCCCCTCGCTGGCTGGTGGTATCTTGCCTGCTATTTTCAGGGTTTTGTGCGGTGTTTCTACTGTCTTGTATGTCTTTGTCTTTACTTCCCTTTATTGGGGTCTGTTAGTGTGTTTGTGTTAACCCCTCTCTCATCTGTCATGCTTTCTGTGCATCTGGCCCCTTCCTCCGTTTGCCTGTCGTTTCGTGGGCTCTCCTGCTCCTCTATGTCTCTCCTCCGCTGCTTGGGGCTGCCTGTTTCCTCCTTTCCTCCCCCCTCCTCCCTGGCATACCTTGCCAGCTTGCGCGCTGTGTCCGAGCTGCTTATGGAGGGGCGCGGTATGAGTGTTCTCATCTCTCTGCCGCCGGCGCCATCTTGCTTTTGCCGGCCGCCGGCTTCTTCTCCCTTTCCCTTCTCTTTGCCGCGTACCATCCTCCCTGCAGGTGTGCGCTTCGCCTCCGGTGCCTTCCGCTATGCTTCTGCTCTGCCACTGCTCTCTTTTCGCCGGTCTTGGGTCCCGATATCAGGATATTTGCAGGATTTTTATCGGAGCTGTTCTTGGCTGCGGCTGTCTACATCGCCGGTCAGGCTCCGCCCCCTAATTTGAGATTTTTAGAAGACAGGTATACCTTCTGTCCCACCTTGTAAGGTTCAGATACAGACAGACTCTTAGCACTACGCAACTGCATACGAGTCCCCGCTGCTTCCAAGTTTTTCTGTACCTCTTTCCATACTCCACGAAGCGTATCTGTGGCGACATCAGCTGCAGGACAGACCGAAGGAGTAGGGATTGCTGTAAGGAAGCGAGGATGCTGACCGTATACACAGAAAAATGGAGATACCCCAGTGGAAGAACAAGGGCGGTTGTTTAGTGCAAACTCTGCCAATCGCAGGAACGTTGCCCACTGATGAGCCTTTTCACTAGCAAACAACCGTAAATATTGCACTAAATCTTGGTTCTTCCGCTCAGTCTGACCATTAGTTTGCAGGTGGAATGCTGAAGAGAAGGAAAGCGACGTTCCCAAGTTTCTGCAGAAGGCACGCCAAAACTGCGACACAAACTGAACCCCGTGATCAGATACAATATTTTGGGGAACCCCATGTAGGCAAATTATTTCTTTTACAAAAATCTTGGCGAATTCTTTTGCTGACGGTAGCTTCTTTAACGCCACAAAATGTGCCATCTTTGAAAACCGGTCGACCACCACTAAGATAGTGGTGCACTTCTGGGATTCTGGTAGATCAGTGATGAAATCTACCGATAAGTGCGACCATGGACTGGTAGGGACCGGTAGCGGTCTCAGGGGACCCTCCGGAGGACGCCGCTGACTCTTATTGCGAGCACAGACCGAGCATCCCCTAACAAAGTTGCGGATCTCATGAGATATGTGTGGCCACCAAAAGTGTCTGGAACAAAGATCCAGGGTCCCCTGAAACCCTGGATGCCCTGCGAGAACTGACGAGTGAGATTCATCCATGACTCTAGGACGTAAGGTCTCTGGCACAAACCATCTGCCCTCCGGCACCCCCGAAGGAGCGTCCTGCTGAGCATCCTGTAGTTGAGGGATGACGTTAGACTCTACAGCTGCTACCACCACGCCATGGGCTAAGATATTCTCGGGGGTCATAGTCTCACTATCCGGCAGCCCGAAACTCCGCGACAGGACGTCCGCCTTCACGTTCTTCTCTCCTGGGATGTATGTCACAACAAAATTAAACCTGGCGAAGAACAACGCCCACCTGGCTTGACGAGCTGTGAGTCTTTTAGCATTGGCGAGATATACCAGATTCTTGTGATCAGTTTACACGGTAATTGGGTGTCTAGCACCCTCAAGATGGTGTCGCCACTCTTCCAGAGCCCATTTGATAGCCAATAATTCACGGTTACCCACGTCGTAGTTGAGTTCTGCTGAATTAAACTTCCGCGAAAAGAACGCACATGGACTATACCCAGATCTCCCACTGACTTCCTGCGACAATACTGCTCCTGTCCCCACTTCAGACGCATCTACCTCAATAAAAAAGGGTAGTCGTGCGTCCGGCTGTATTAGCACCGGGGCAGTCATGAATGCCCTCTTTAGATGACTAAAGGCCTCAAGGCCTGCAGGTGACCATTTTACCAAGTCGGCCCCCTTCTTAGTAAGGTCGGTCAGGGGTTGAGCAATGATCGAGTAATTCCTAATGAATTTGCGGTAAAAATTTGCGAAACCTAAGAACCGCTGGAGAGCCTTGAGGTTGTCTGGTCTGACCCATTGGGAGATTGGTGCCACTTTATCAGACTCCATCTGAATCTCCGTGGGTGAAATTACATAACCAAGGAAGGATACTTGTTTGGAACCAAATGTGCATTTCTCTAACTTGACAAAAAGTTGATACTCGCTCAACCGGGTCAGGACCAACCTCAGGTGCCGCACATGTGAATCCCAGTCCGGCGAGTACACCAGAATGTCATCAAGATAGATGACCAGAAATACCCCCAGGAAGTCGTGAAAGACCGCGTTCATAAAACCCTGGAACACAGCGGGGGCGTTACAGAGTCCGAAAGGCATGACCAGAAATTCAAAATGTCCTAACGGGGTGTTGAACGCCGTCTTCCATTTATCTCCCTCTCTAATACGAATTAAATTGTAAGCCCCCCGCAAGTCCAGTTTGGAGAACCAGTGGGTCCCTACCACCTGATTCAACAAGTCAGGAATTAGGCGCAAGGAGCACTGGTTCTTCACAGTGATTTTATTCAAGGCCCGATAATCCACACAAGGTCTTAGTGTCCCGTCCTTCTTCTCTGCAAAGAAGAGACCTACCCCGGCAGGGGACCTGGACAGCCGGATATATCGGTTGGCCAGAGCCTCCGAGATATAGGACTTGAGGGCCTCATGCTCACGGCCTGACAAATTGAAAATGGCTCCCCTAGGGATGGGACTGTCGGGAATCAGATCAATACCACAGTCCCACTCCCTACGAGGAGGCAGAGCCTTAGACAGTTTTTTGGAGAATACATCCTGAAAGTCTGACAAATACTCCGGAATGAGCACAGTATCTGCGGAGCACACAGCTATAGTAGACAGGTGACTATGACAGGATGCTCCCCACTGAGTCAATTTCCGGGTGGACCAATCAAACTGGGGATTGTGCAGTGCCAACCAGGACATACCAAGCACCACATCAACCGACATTTTTTCCATAACCAGAAAAGACAGTTCTTCTGAGTGGAGAATCCCCACAGTGAACTGTAATCCTGGGGTCCTCCAACGTACCAGGCCTGTAGAGAGAGGGGTAGCATCAATACTGGTAAAATGAATTGGCGTCTTCAGCGCCACAAATTCAGCCATCAGGGATCGGACAAAACACAGGCTTATCAAGTTAGCGGCGGCTCCGGAATCAATAAACGCCTGTCCTGATCGGGAAAAATCCCGGAATCTGACCTGACACGGTACCAAAAGCTTAGGAAGTACCTGAAGTCCTAGGCGATCCTCCCTACAATCGCCTAGGACTCGGAGTTTTCCGCCGGTTCCGGCTGCGAGCGTTGAGACCTCAGTTGGCAGGTTATCACCCGATGTCCAGCTTTCCCACAGTAGAGGCAGAGACGATGCAACAATCAGATCCGGCGTTGCTCTTTGGGGTCCAGCGAATCCACCTCCATCGGCTCGGGAACAGAGACGGGTAAGGAAGAGGGACCAGGGCAAACGACCTCCCCGACTCTACGGGCCTGCCTGTCTTGCTTCCTAGCCCTGAGCCTCCTATCTGCCTTCACCGCTAGCTCCATAGCCTCCCTTAAAGACCCGGGAACGGGATGGGAAATTAACAGGTCTTTAACTGCGTCCGAGAGGCCCTGCAGAAAAACGTCTTTCAGAGCGCTATCGTTCCATGCCGTATCCCCCGAATAGCGCCTGAAGTTGGAGCAATAATCCTCCACACAAAACGACCACTGATGCAGCGCCAACAGCCGCGAAACCGCCAACCCCGCTCAGTCCGGTTCATTGAAGATACCCCCGAGTTCCTGGAAAAAGGAGTCCACGGACTGTAGGCAGGAGGAACCCTCAGGGATGGAAAAAGCCCAGGTGTGGGCTGAGCCCCGCAGCAGGGACATTATAAGCCCGAACCTCTGGGCTTCTGACCCAGAAGAATGGGGGCGCAACTGAAAACATAAGCGACACGCCTGTTGGAAAACAAAAAATTTGGTCCTCTCCCCAGAGAACACCTCGGGAAGAGGGCACTTAGGTTCTGGGCTGGTTGAGGCGTCTGGACCCTGCGATGACCCCCGCTGCTCCTGGGCTGCCATACGGGCGGATAAATCCTGGACCACCGGCACCAGGGCTTGCAGCTGGTTCACAAGGGCGCTGATCGCCTGCATGAAAACGGTTTAAAGGGCCAGTTATTATGTTATGGCACTCTGCCCCCCCGAATGCCAGGTGGGGTGCCCTGATCTTCCCGCACCCCACTGTCCCTGCCTACTTGCCTCGGCCCTGGCTAACCCCAGGTGGACAACTGGACGGTGGTCCCTGCACTGGCTAGGGACCTGGCGACTGACAAGATGTGACTAACAGATGGGGGGAACAGAGTGCCAACAGAGAAGGCAGATGGAAATGACCAACAGAACATACAGAGAAAGCAAAGCTGGAAATGGAAGCTGACAGGCAAACTAGAGGCTGAACTGAGACTTAGCTGCAGACAGGACCGACTAGATGCTAGCAGAACCAATAACTGGCAGTGAGCTCAGGCCACTGCCAGCCTTATAACTGCAAGCCTCCGCCCAGGGGTGGAGGGTGGGAGGAGCCGACTCTCCCACTGCTGCATAAGAAAGGTGGATGAGTGCGGGCGGCACCCTACGGGCGGACACGCCCATGCCGCTGCACACTGGCTGCCCCATGCCGCCGGGGAACCCCCGACTCCAGAGCTCCAGGACGCCGGAGCTGACACCGGAGCGGCACGCGTCGACCGTGGGACCCTGCGCTGCCCTGCATGGTAACAATGACCCTTTGACTCCCAAAGCTTCACCTTTGCATTTGACTTCTTAGCGGACTTTTGCAATACCACCTTTTCTTCTTACACAACTTTTAGGGTGAGCATCAAGGTTAGCACTTCAGTCTCTTTCTTAATGTTCTCCAACAAGGTCTTCATTCCTTCCACCGGTTGTTGGAACACACCTTTTAGCTTTTCCCGTATCAGGGTTCTCTTTTCAGCGTCTGTCTTGGCGCTAATCCTGTCTCGCATTGAACACCCATTCTTTTGCATCTTTAGGAGACACTGATTTCTCCTCAGTAAGCCACTGTTCACACATCTTTTGTTTCTTCTCCCAGTTGGACGCCATCTGACATTGGTAACCAAGCTCCACACTAATGTCTTCTACTTCCTACTGAAGACTCACTGTAAACTTCTCAAGTTCATCATAGACATCAGTTTGAAGACAAAAACAGCTGATTTATCTCTTCTACTCCTTCTAGGATTTCACTGTCTTGCTCTTCAACCGCGACCCAGCATGCAGGGTTCTCATCCAGTTTCTCTTCCATCTCTGACACCTGCACCTGAAGTGTTGCAATCTACTCTGACAGATTCCTAGTTTCTGCATCTTCCTCTAACTGCTTAAGGAACACATTTCTCTCATCTTGCATTATCTTCAGGTGTGCACTAAGACCAAGCCTCTGCTGCGTCTCTTCTTGCACCAGCCTCTGAGACTCTTCAGTCTTAGCTTCCAGCTCCACCTGGAGTCTCTTCACCTGCTCAGACAACTCTGTCTGCCTTCTGTCACCTTCAGTGAATTTTACTTGTAGCTCTTGAAGCTGCATCTCCACTGCATTTTTCTTGCATTCCAATTCATGTTTGTCTTCCAACAACACCTTAACCATTCGGGTCAGCTCAATACACTTACTTTTCAATGTTTCTTTCACGTTTCCAATTTGCTTCTACTGCTTGGAGAAATCCCCCATAACTAGAGCATGACTCTGTTCCAGCTCCTGGATCTGGATTCTCTGTGATTTAGCTTTCTCATCCAAGCTCATCTGTAGCTGGGACACCAGTCTCTGATGCAGTGCCTCCTGGTTTTCCTTCTAATCCAGTCTGTCTTTTAAGATCTCTGCTTGCTTTTCTGCCTGGCTGCAAGCAGCTTTCTCCATTTCCAGCTCTTCCTTGAGCTGACTTATCTGGCATTCCAAGTCACCATTTTTCTTTGCTAACTTCATTTTTAACTCTGCAACTTGATTCTGCAAACCTGTAGTTTGATTACATGCATCTGTAGAAGCTCTTTCTAACTTGCAACACGTCATCTCCAACTCTTTGGTTTTCATTTGCAGTTTCTTACAGTTCTGTTCACACTGCACATTCTTCTGTTCCAGCAACACCCTGTGTTTAGCTTTCTCCTTAGCCAATCTCCCAAGGTGCTCATTCTCCTTTAAGAGAGCTGCATTCTATGCTTTCTGCTGCTCAGCTTCCTGGAGAATACTTTCCTTTTCTTTTAAGAATTTATCTGTCTGCTCCTTTGCTAACAGCCTTTGCCTCTTGGCCTCTTCTCCAAGCAGACACAAGTTGGCCCTTTCTTTCTCCAACTCTGCATCATATCTTTTATTAGCAGTTTGCCATGCTTCCTCAAGAAACTTTATGTAAGCTTGCATTGGTGCAAATCCCTCCTGAATTTTAAACAAGCGTTCTCTTGCTGTCTCACCCTAGACCTCAGGATCTGCCCTGACAACCTCACTTATCTTACTTACAACCTCACTTATCTTTCTTCTTTGCATATTTTGTACTATTTGTCCTCTCTCTCTCTCTCTAAAGGCATAGTACTACTAACTCCAGGATTTCTAGTCCTACACACACTATCTTCATTATTTCTTCCCTCTTTCACTAGAGGTATATTTGACCTGACTCCCACATGGGCATTGCCTGCACTCCTCATTGCAACCTGTTCATACTGTGGCTTTATGTGGAGAAGATTTATATCCATATCATACACAGAAAACATCCCACAATCCCCCACACACATTTCAGGGTTAACAAAACATTTCTGCAACAGATTATCCATAATACAGTTTTAGACTCCTTTTCCCCAACTGCAGACACTGTAGTTTTCCCAGTACCCTCCTGCGAGGAAAACATTTGGTTATGCAAAAATTTCCAGACATCATCTGCAATAGAATCCTTGGACAACTTTTCACCAAATGTCCAGTTACATTTGTGCAGCTTTTGCTGAGCCACCCTGCACATAAGACATTCTATTAGTCATTTTAGTGGCTTCACCACTCCGTGGAGTCTTCTCCAGATATTTGTCACAGTCTTTTGGTGAGGACACCTCCTGTTGTGCCCTTAAAGGTCTGCAATTAGCCTCCAACACCGACCAGTGGGGTTTTACTGGCCACTTTGCCACTGGACATCTGTACATGCACCAGTCTGTCTGCAAGCACCCCCGCATGGCTCTTTTTGGTTGCCTCCTGCATATATCGCCATCTTGACTGCACACTCAATATGAACCAACATAAAACCAGTCCATCAACTTGCCTCGCACATGTCCTCCTCTGCTTGAACTCTTTTCGGCCTCCTGGCCCTTTAGATGGTGCTCCAGTAGCAACCGTATATTCAGCCTCCTGGCCCTTTAAATGCTGCACTGCTCCCAGCAGACATCCACTTCACATGTTGCTGTTTGTGCGCCACTCCAGATGGTGCCGCATCCTCCACCATATGTGGCAAGTTGGGGTTATTCGCCCGGAAACTCCTGCCTAATTTCCCCTGCCCAAGGATGGTAGCACTGCAATGATGTCCAGAAACACCAGGTAAAGTCCAAATGCTGGTTCCTCCAGCGTTTATTTCAGGATAGCAACATATTCAGTATACACACAGTCCATCATATCATATGTAACTTCACACTGTTGTCTGTCAGGCCTTAGTCAGACGGGCGTTTTTTCACGCGATTTGCGCATGCGCATGCGATTCGCGCATATATAGAACCAATGGTTCGCTATGGTATCGGTCACATGTCCGCTTTTTATGCGGATATGCGATAAATTATAGGACACGACGATTCACAGATCACGCCTATCTGCGTTCGGCGTTTTATGTGCGCACCAAAATCATTTTTTTCGCCGGCCAGTCTAAGTTTCATGCGCATTTTGATGCGCACGGCGATTTTTCTCCGGTCAGACGGGCGTTTTGCTGCGACGATTAACGCGGCTAGGTGCAGATTTTTCCCGCGATTTTTCGCCCCCGGTCACGCGATTTGCGCATGCGCATCCGATATGCGATCCGCAAATTGCGCGAAAAAACGCCCGTCTGACTAAGGCCTCACAGTGCACACAGCAATGCAAACTGCTTCTTCAAGCGGACACTAAGGAGGGTGGCTTGGCCCCGACCGGCGATGAGCAAGAGGCCAAATACCCTCTGTCCGCTCCATGCTTCCAGGTCCCTCACAGACCAGCACCAGGTCTACATAGACCTCAGGCCCCACGGGCCTCAATGGACCTAAGCTCCACAGGCTTCAAGGATCCTGAGCTTGTGAGGGAGGGAAAATTTAAACTGTGTAGCCACACCCTTGCAGGTGCAGGTTAACTAAACCAAACACAGTGACTGTGCTCAGAGGCCCCCTACAGGCCACTCTTGTCACTGTCACTACACACACATATATATATATATATATATATATATATATATATATATATATATATATATATATATATATATATATATATATATATATAATATAAACACTAGCTGATATACCCAGCCTCGCCCAAGTTAATTTGATTCAGGCGCTTACGTGTTGTTTGCACGGACAGCTTTCATGTTACCTCAACAGTATAATATATAACAACCAATCACAGCGCAGCTTTCATATTAGCTCAGCAGTATAATATATAAAACCAATCACATCACAGCTTTCATGTTACTTCAGCAGTATAATATTTAACAACCAATCACAGCATAGCTTTCATATTACCTCAGCGGTATAATATATAACAACCAATCACATCACTACCTTCATGTTACCTCAGCAGTATAATATATAACAACCAATCACAGCGCAGCTTTCATATTTTATATATATATATATATATATATATGTATATATATATATATATATATACTAGCTGATATACCCAGCCTCGCCCAAGGTAATTTGATACAGGTGTTTACTAGAGATGAGCGAGCCTAGTCGGCCACGCCCCTTTTTCGCCCGAGCACCGCGATTTTCGAGTACTTCCGTACTCGGGCGAAAAGATTCGGGGAGCGCCGTGGGTGAGTGGGGGTTGCAGCGGGGAGTGGGGGGGGGGGGGGGAGAGGGAGAGAGAGAGGGCTCCCCCTGTTCCCCGCTGCTACCCCCCGTGCCGCCACGCCTCCCCCGGCGCCCCCCGAATCTTTTCACTCGAGTACTGAAGTACTTGAAAATCGCGGTGCTCGATCGAGTAAATACTCGAAATGAGTAGATTCGCTCATCTCTAGTGTTTATGTGTTGTTTGCATGGTCAGCTTTCATGTTACCTCAGCAGTATAATATATAACAACCAATCACAGCACAGCTTTCATGCTTGTACGACAAATTTCATGTTTGTACGACATTGGGAAGTTAGAGAATTAGATTTGGTACATTATACAGGGGTGCCAATACTTTTGCACTTAACATTGAATTTTTGAGTTGTGACCCATTTACTTTTCCTATTTAGGACCTAAAGAATGCTTCTGCCAAATTTCATCTTTGTACAACATCGGGAAGTTAGAGAATTAGTGGCGAGTCAGTCAGTCAGTGAGTCAATCAGTGAGAGAGGGCTTTCACCTTTATGTATATAGACTAGTATTATTAGGACATTATAGTCCCAGTGTTTCTGGTGGCACATCACACTCACAGCAGCTTGATCACAAAAGACAAACACAGCTCCCTAGACCACATAAAATAAGGAAGAATACATGAGGACAATAGTCGGTGGATAGCACATAGTTGTGAAAATACTCTTTTTGGAGGAGAATCCATGATCAGCAACTGCTCAAAAAAAGTTTTTGAAAATGTAGGATGGCAGAGTCATTGATTGAGCTGGCAAACTATCAAAGCTGCATATAAGGCAACCAAGTGGTCTGTCTCTCTACGTGGAACTCGTGCATTTTCTCAAAAAGAATTAAATTGTTAATGTAGGAATAATTAAGATATCGAAGGAAGGTAGGTTCACCAAATGCAGGTTGGAAATTGGAATTGTCAAGCAAAGGCGTTAATGAACCTTGGGTGGAGAGAAGACCCCTTTCATTAAAGTATTTACTCCAAACTACTTGTTGAGTCAGAATCGGCAATGCAGAAGTTCCAAAGAACTTTTATACAAGTCCAGAGAAAAGAGCGCAATGATACTAAGGAAAGGATAGCGTTCATTCTAATCCTTTGCTTCTTTGCAGAAAAATAAAACCAATCCATTATTCTAAGCAATAGAGTTGTATGAAACTGGGGAGACTAGACCGGCACCTCCTAGATGTTTAGGGCTATAGAGAATCTCAGGTCAGACTCAAGGTCTAGCAGTTCTTCAAATAAATCTATAAACCGTGGCTGTGAACTGCTTAAAAAAAGACAAGGGGGGTTGATTGGGACTGCCTGAAATAGATATAAGAATCATTGAAGAACATTCATTTTAATTACATAAATACATCGGAAACAGGACAAAGTCTGCTTATTGTAGAGCTTCAAATCTGACAAAGAGCGGTTTAGTATTAGGATATAATGTGTAAAGGTCTGAGGCATGACAAGGAATAGGAACAACACTTGTGGATCCATTTAAATGAAAAGGATTGGGCAAGATTTTGGTAATTAAATATTTGGTCTTAGAACACTTCACTTTAAAATTGCTAATGCACCTCTATTTTAGCAATTTTTTTTAGCAGTATCATCAGGAAAAAAATATGGGAATTTGAAATATACAGAAGTAAAGGTTCTTTTACATGGGAGACTGTCAAGAGCTTCAGCACCCAACAGCCGTACCAACTATAATCACTCCTGTGCATTCATACAGGAGTGAGGATCAGGGGAGCAGATGAAAGCCAATGGGCCGGGATGCAAATATTCAGTTTGGGCTACCACGTTAGCTTTCTTCATGTATGCCAACCCTGTACTTTCCAGTTGCATTGCTGGGTCTGTTAGATCACCCTTTGATGTAACACAAACAGCCAGAGGCATTGCCAGGGTCTTGCAGGAACAGCTACTCGGTAAACAATGCTTTCTCTTCAGCTGGACAGAAATGATCTTGCAGCACTTGGCTAAGAAATTATCCACAGATAGTAAATATGGATTATTAGCACATATGGCAAAGAAACTGGATTAGCTGAATGGTACTGGCAGCCAGAGAAGTGTACTCTCAACAAACCCAATGGGGTTCACAAAAGAGCTCAAAACCGAAGTACCCCACTACAAGCACTTCTAGTCCTTGATTACAGGGAGAGGAACATTCCAAACATAATCCACATGCTGTCTTTTTTCTTATATATGACACGTGGGGAAGAGGCAGCAGAAGCTGACTAAGTCTCCTATGGGTTCTGGGCTGTATGAATAGTGTAGACCCTCCACAAGTCTAAAGATTTAAAATGGTCTGACGCTTACTACATAGATACCAAAACCAAGTTTACTGAATAAATGTTGTAATAGAGCTGAGCTTATCTCATAGATATAGTAACAAAACCAAGTTTACTACACAGATATGGCACGAGTAGTAAGCTTACTACATAGATACAGTGCCAACACCAAGCTTACTATATAGATATGGTAACAGAATCTAGCTCACTATATAGATATAAGAACAGAACCAAGCTTACTATATAGAAATTGTACCAAAACAGAGCTTAGATACCATACTAGAAGCAAGCTTACGACAGATTCAGTACCAATACCAAGCTCAGTGCATAGATAGGTACTTCCAAAGTGTTGGGGGGGGGGGGGGGGGAGAGTGTGTTGCTTGGAAATTGCATAGTGTCCTCATAATTATGTCATAATCACCAAAAAGCATGTATTGTGTTGTTGAGGACTGTGAACACCACGTTCAGGTACGGCTACTTGCCGCAGATCCCTTGCAGATTTTCCAGTGTAAAAATCCACAGCAAATATGTAAAAAATAGGCAGCATACATTTATCTATCGGTCGTCGTTCATTTGCTGCCGGCATTTCCACTGAGTGATTCGTTCAGATTCCCACGATCCAGTAAGTATCTAAACCATTTATGATTCAGTGTAAAGGGGCTCTAAGTCATCTGCATACAAGGCTTAGTTATACTGTAAACCCCACCCTTCTATGCCATGAATGTCGGGGCCGTTATTAATAGCTGTGGCCAGGTGTCTTATAGCCATTACATACTCTATTTAAGAGGGGAGAAAGGGCATCCTTGCCTGGTGCCTTTACAAAATCTCATATGTGCTGAAACAATCCCATTGAGCCTAACTTTAGCAATGGGCTTACTGAACTGGGCAAATAAACTTGATTAAATGGTTTTTGTATATACGAGGGTCAGTCAAAAATTATCTGCACTTTGGCTGTAGAATTTATTTGAATCAACTTTCAGAAGAGACAAACACATTATTTCTCAGCATAATCTCATTGGGGGTACTAGTTGACTATAGACTCAACTGGATTAATCAATGCCAGTCAGTTGCTGCAAAAGCAAATAAAGTCTTCAGGTGCATCAAAAGAGGTATAGGGGCGAAGGATGAGAACATTATTCTACCACTATATAAGGCACTTGTCAGGCCCCACATGGAGTACTGTGTACAGTTCTGGACACTAATGCTCAGGAAAGATGTTGTAGTGCTTGAGGGGGTTCAAAGAAGAGCAACTAAATTAATAAACAGAATGAGAGGACTGGAATACCTAAAATCCAAAATTGGGATTATTCACCCTGGAAAAAAAGACAGGGAATGGGCGACTAAATAACTATTTATAAATACATTAGGGGACAATACAAGGATCTCTCTCATGATCTGTTTATACCCAGGACTGAGAAGGTAAGAAGAGGGCATCCTCTACATCTAAATTAAAGCAGGTTTCATCATCAACACAGAAGGATGTTCTTTACTGTAAGAGCAGTAAGACTTTGGAATTCTGTGCCTGAGGAAGTGGTGATGGCAATATCCATCGAGGAGTTTAAGAGGGGACTAGACGTCTTTTTAGAGCACTGCAACATTACAGTATATAGACATTAAATAACCAGTGGGGTTGTTGATCCAGGTCTTGGCGTCAGGTAGGAACTTTACAAATGTTGATCCAGTAATTATTCTAACTGCCATTATGGAGTCTGGAAGGACTTTTTCCCCCCGAAAGGGCTACATTGGCTTCTGCCTCATTAGGGATTTTTTGCCTTCCTCTGGATCAACAAGGGAGGTTGGAAAAACAGGATGGATATTTTCTTCTTTCAGACTAACATACTATGTTACTATGTTATAAAATGACCAATATAACCAATAATACCACCACACCATGTCCACTGTCAGTACCACATATACTGAGTGTTATTATGAGAACATAAGAGGCACAGGGATATGGAAAAGAGAAAAAGCAGCTTGATGAACTGAATTGCAAACTTAAAGGGGTTTTGATATCATACAGAGCCCCTCTAAGAATGTCGCCCAGCACCCGGCACACCTGGCAAACAGCTGATTTTAAATGATTGATTTTCAATGAGAAACTGTGGCCAGCCAGACATGTATCCTGAAATCTATTGGAATATTTCATATCTATCTATCTATCTATCTATCTATCTATCTATCTATCTATCTATCTATCTATGCTAATATACCCGGCCTTGTCATAGTTAATTTGATACAGGAGTTTATGTGTTGTTTGCACGGACAGCTTTCATGTTACCTCAGTGGTATCATATATAATAATTAATCACAGCGCAGATGTCATCCTTGGCAAGCAGTTGATTTTGAATGATTGATACTCAAGTAGGAACCACGGCCAGCCAGACATTTATCCTGAAATTTTTTGGAAGACTTCATATATATATATATATAGCATCACTGTTCTGAACTACTGGCATCATGATGCCCAAGATGCGAGTGGTATTGCCAAGAATGGACAATGACACTGTGGCCTATGATTGGCTGTAACAGTTACCTGACTTCTGCTGTAAACAAAGACCAGGAAAAACTCCATTAATACTTACAGATAGGAAATTATTTTATTTTCATGGAAAGATAAATAGAAGAATCTGAGTGAAATTATGTCAGATGGAAACAGACCCTAACCTTCTACAAATGCAAAGAAGTGTTGTTATTTTTTCTTGGGCATGACATGCCATGGATTATTTGTGGGTTAAAATAAACATTTAATGCCACTCCTTGACTGAGAATGTGCTCCTTAGACCACATAAAATAAGGAAGAATACACGTGGACAATTGTTGGTGTGTAACGCCCCAAAGAACTTACTGTGCACGTATGGCTGAAGATCTAACTTTGTCACGGTGACGCCAACACTCTGCATGGACCCTTGAGGTGGTATGCCGAAGAAATAACTAAGTCGAGGCCAGCAATAGTTTAGAAATCTAGAAGTGTAGAGCTTTACTAACTTTGGTATTTGAAGTACAACATGAAATTTACAGTTTTCCGTAGCAGTATTTGTAGCAGGTACACGAAGATGTGAAGCTGAGCAGATAATTATATACGATGAGAAATACAATGATGTTGACTTGATAAAGACCTGACTTCAACGCGCTCTCTCTCTCTCTCTTTTCCTATACTGTAGATTTAGTTTGAAGCAATTTCCCCACTAGCTGATTTAGATAAAGAATTGATTTAGATTTTAGTTTAGTATAAATGAAACTGAGGGACAAGTGGCTGAAAGGCTAATCCTGGCTTTGAATTCACCGGGTAGCTATAACTCATTGTTTGTAGAAGATGGACCTCAGAAAGATTCTCCTTTCCTCTGCTGTGGGATGCCAAGGGAGTGGGTTTACACCTCACTCGAACTTGGAAGACAAACAGACTGAAAACTGCTGGCTTGCACTCGCATGGGTACCTCCTCTCTTCCGACATGACTGAACTGCAACCTCTCCTCTCTGGCTGAGTCTGACTAACTGCTCTCTGTCACTTCCTTTTATTACCTCTCTTTCCTTCCTGAACTTACTGGACTCCTACCTCTCTTGCATAGGGACTTGTATGTTTGTTTCCCGTTCTTGGAACTCTGCACCAGTGAAATTGAACCTGACTGTCACCCAATTAGAGACCAGATGACATCAGTGTTAAGCTCTAGGTTTGGAGACGAAGGGGAGACACAGAGTCTCTCCAACAGTCGTCACCTTCTACATCCATGGATGGCATGCAGACAGGTGTGACAGGACAAGTGTGCTGTGAGCGCTCAGTAGCACTGGGCCGCTGGGCCACTACCGGTGGATAGCACATAGTTGTGAAAATACTCTTTTTGGAGGCGACTCTATGATCAGCAACTGCTCAAAAGAAGTTTTTGAAAATGTAGGATGGCAGAGTCGTTGATTGAGCTGGCAAACTTTCAAAGTTGCATATAAGGGAACCAAGTGGTTTGTCTCTCTGGGTGGAACTCATGCATTTTCTCAAAAGAATAAATTGCTAATGTAGGAATAATTATGATTTTGGAGGAAGGTAGGTTCACCAAATACAGGTTTCTCAGCATAATCTCCCCGCTTTTCAATACGCTTTGTCCATCTGCCAACAAGCTTTCGTATTTCCTCATTAAAAAATGTTTTAAGCGGAGCTGTGAGCCACGAATGCACCGCAGTCTTAACCTCTTCATCAGGCATCCGCTTATGGCTTTGTTCAGGTGACCAAACAGTTGATAGTCCAATTGGGCAAGATGAGGAACATAGGAAGGATGCTTTAACACCTCAAAATTAAGTTTTTGGAGAGTGTCAACAGTCTGGGCAGCTGTGTGCAGACTTGCATTGTTATGCAATGCCCTTGGGTAGCAAAGTCCTCTGTGTTTTAGGCTTCTGCTTCAGCATCTCACTGTAGTGAGCACTGTTGATTGCTGAACCTTTTCTTTTTCTTGCATTGTAATCACAAATTAACTGATGTATGACCTGCACATTAGTGACTGGGCAAACAGCGACCTGCAATGTAAAACATTGATAAGACAGTGCAGCCAACAGAAGTTTTAATATAACTGTAGTGCGGATAGTTTTTTGACTCATCCTCATAGCTCCTATGCAGACCTGTGTGTTACTCCTCTCCCCATGATCCATCTTCCTGCTTAGCAACAGACAGTAGAAGAGTAGCATACGACTGCAGCGTCAGACTACACACAAGGCTGGTTTGAAGATTGTTACCATAGGGATATAGGTCTGCATAACAAATATATACATAAAACACTTGGATATTTTTAAGACTTTTTGCTAAACTGTCATTTTTTTTTATTTTAGTTGAATTGCAGCAGCTGAAATGATTACAACAACTGCACATGGCCTTTAAATACTCTCCTAACAATAGAAAGCAATTCTCCTGCAGCACCATGGTCATCTATCCTGACAATACGGGCATACATAATGCAATAATATCTGCAGCAAATCCACAGAAGTCCGCAGACTGCCGTGGCAAGGCTGCACCAAATCTTGTGGATTTTGGTGTGGAATTACTACTGCTTTACATCTGTGGAATTTACTGCAGATTATACAAAAACATTTTTAAAAATCAATAATTTTGAATTTCTCACTTACTGATTTTGCTGTTGATCCAAGGGTAATCCATAGCAAAATCCATAACAGTTGGGTTTTGTTGAGAATTCTGAATTACCCATTGAACTCAATGGGGAAAATCTGCAGCAATTCCATGGACAATCCATGGCAAAAATTGACATGCTGCATATATAAAAATTCTCAGTGTAGAATTTTGTTTTCTACATGTGGATGAGATTTGTTAAAATGTAGATGTTTTTTTCTTATCCATACTGCCCAGATCACAGTGACAACATATCCTGGGACCCTTCCTACTGTAACTTTCACCACTGCAATTCATTTTGTTCACACATCCAATATCTGCAGTTCATGTAAAACAGAGCAGCGATCCATAAAGCACCTGTTACATAAAATCACAGAGGTGAGGAAAAAGAAAAAAACACATATTCACTGAAAAAGCCAAAAATACCTGAAAGTCTGCAAAGCAGACACGGTCGCCATAGGCACGATCGCCATAAGGCAGGCACAATCGCCACCGGCACAATCGCCGTAGGGCAGGCGCAATGGCCTTAAGCCCTGAAGATATGTAGTCAGCCAGACAATAATGTGTGGAGGAGCAGCTTGTTCCTGGCAGGCTAATATGCAGTCACCCACTCAACCCAGCCCAGTTTGGGGAGGAGTGACTGCATATACTAATAGCCTGCACATGTGAACGATACCAAAGATGTCAGCCATAGATGGGTGGTGACCCACCATACAGGATATCAACCCTGGCTGATATGACAGCGGGTTGCCCTGTATCTCCAAGGTGGGCCACACTGGCTGACATCTTGGGCTCCCCCACCAACTAGCAAACTACATACAAAGATACTAATGCATACTAATAAAATGCGGGTGTTAGTACTGCATTTTGGCCAAAACGCATAGGCTGACGGACCGCGTCGAGGTCACACCGCTTCCGTCAGTACCTACGCTAACTCACAATAAATTACATAAAATCACAGAGGTGAGGAAAAAGAAAAAAACACATATTCACTGAAAAAGCCAAAAATACCTGAAAGTCTGCAAAGCAGACACGGTCGCCATAGGCACGATCGCCATAAGGCAGGCACAATCGCCACCGGCACAATCGCCGTAGGGCAGGCGCAATGGCCTTAAGCCCTGAAGATATGTAGTCAGCCAGACAATAATGTGTGGAGGAGCAGCTTGTTCCTGGCAGGCTAATATGCAGTCACCCACTCAACCCAGCCCAGTTTGGGGAGGAGTGACTGCATATACTAATAGCCTGCACATGTGAACGATACCAAAGATGTCAGCCATAGATGGGTGGTGACCCACCATACAGGATATCAACCCTGGCTGATATGACAGCGGGTTGCCCTGTATCTCTTATTGTCTGGCTGACTACATATCTTCAGGGCTTAAGGCCATTGCGCCTGCCCTACGGCGATTGTGCCGGTGGCGATTGTGCCTGCCTTATGGCGATCGTGCCTATGGCGACCGTGTCTGCTTTGCAGACTTTCAGGTATTTTTGGCTTTTTCAGTGAATATAAAGCACCTGTTACTAGCATCTATGAAGATAATCAGTCTCTCAGTTCTATCTATAGTATGAGGGGGTAAGTATTATCAGCTGTTATACCCTGAAAGATAATGGAAATAATCCAGATAATGGGAGATTTCAAAAATAATCATCACAGTGGTATATCAGCTCAGGACTACCATCAGGGATATTTATGCCCCATACAGCTAGTTCCTATAGGGGTATAGGCAAGTTGTCAGGGACTTTGTGAGAAAGAGAGGGCTGTGACAGACTGAAGGTAGCAAAAGATTTATGCTAGACAAGTGGGCAGAGGGGTCACAAAGTGGCAGTGGCTTGATGTGGGAAGAGGGTGTAAGACAGATAGAATGTCACATTGCTGTGAAGCCAAGGTGGGAAGAAGAGTGGACACTATGCTTCCCAACTGAAGGGGGCCTATTTTTACTATATGATTTATAGTCATACATGACAACGCCAAATTCCCTTTTTAATATTTATGGCATTAGCCCCGAAGGGGTCCATAGATTCCACCACTGTAATTTGTTCATGTTTCTTTGATTACTTTTTGGTCAAACATGGCAACTTGTATTTAATTCTATTTTCTCAGCACAGAATTCTCCTGAGATAGCTTAGGACCTTGCTGGGGGCACAAGAGGTGTAACTATAGGGAATGCAGAGCTAGCAATCATACTTGGATCATGGTGCCTTAAAGAGGCTGTCCGGTTACTGGACAACCCCTTTTCAATAGGACCCCCTGTGTGAAAATAATAAACAGATATATAGTTACCCCTCTACGGCCGCTTGGATCCAGCACTACAGCTCGCTACAGTCCCAAGGTTTGTTGTAATAGATGTCGTCATAGGAAATCACACAATTGCTGCAGCATCATGTTCTTGAACTCCTGGCTACATGGCAATCAGGATGTGAGTAGTGATGCTAGGAGAACGGGCAGTGATGTTACAGCCTCTCATTGGCTAGAGGCAGTAACCTGATTTCCTATGACATCATCTGTCACAGGAATTACCGGGACTGCAGCAAGCTGCAATGCTGGATCCCAGTGACCGCAGAGAGGTAAGTACATCCCTGTTAATTATTTTCACACAGGGGGTCCTATTGAAAAGGAGTTGTCCAGTTAACAGTCAGCCGCTTTAAGGGCACCAAAGACACCTCTGCCACATAAGACACCTGTGATATAAATGGCACATAGTAACTTGGAGGCCTTGTCATAAATTTTATATTGGACACCAAGAGCTAGAAGTTATGCCTGCAATGTTAGTAATGATGGCGAGTTGTCTCTTTCCTCTATAACTAAAAATAATTAGAATATTCCTGATTTTATTTTGAGTCCATCATGTTGCTGTTAACATAAATGATTTAATTCTGGGTTTTATCCAGTTGATTTGGCAAGGTTTTCACGGCTGCTAGGTAAATCAGTAAATTAAATTATGCATATTCCATAAAATAGATTTTACTAATTTATTTAGTAATGTAATTTGTGCTTTGAGGTTCCTCCAGAATGCAGTAAATACACGGATTTACTGCACCAACTAGCATGTAGCAGAATAAATAGATTATACCTTGCCTATTAAAAAACGATATTACTGATCAACAGAATGAATAGCTTATACACTGCCCATAAAATAGCCATGTTTTACTATGATCAATAGAAAAAGGCTGGGGCATATGGTGACTTTTGGTCATCTGGGATTACAAGATAATGTTTGTGTTTCTTACGACTTTAGTCCTTAGGTTACGTCTATTACAATTCGTTCCTATTGATTTTAGTCCATAATTACTACCAAGTACATGTATAAGGGAATGCAAGAGGGTAACAAATTAGGGAGAGCTTGCTACCCATGTATCTGTATAGATATGGTACCTTTGACTTCAATAGGAGCTTATGAATATGTATGCTGTACATTCTCCCTTCTAGCAGGCAATGCTGTACTTCATGGCTATGTGAAGGTGTAGGGCATGGCTGGAGTCCACCTTTAAAAGCAGCTGTTGTATATTCCATATATATACATATATATGTACATATGCACATACTCTTTGTCAAAAGAAACTAAGCACCTAGCAGGGTTGTCATTTTGCTGCAAAGCTCGGCATGCAGTTACATCTCAGGCAGCTATGCAAATTACGAGAGTTGTGGCATGATTAGATGAATGGTCTTGCCACCTGCGACCCTAAGAGTGGTTTTACCTTTGGCTTATAAAAAGGCTCTCAAAGGCTACTTGTGTGTAGTGGACCTTTTTTTCCACTTGCGTGAAGCTTGTTGACCACTAGACACCTCTACGATGCAATCAAATAGATTTCGCCCAGAGTTTCAGAAGGAGCGCATTATTGGAATGCAAGAAGCTGGATGGTCATTTCGATGAATTGTTCGCCACCTGGGCTGTTCTGACCAGACTATTAGGAGGTGTTGGGTCCAGTGAAGTCATGCACACAAGGTGGACGGACTCAGGATGCCCTCGACATACCACCAGTGGAGAGGATTGTCTGATCATCCGATAAGTCCAAGCAGCTTCAACTGTTTCGCTGTCTGCCATTCAGAGACAGGTGTCACCATCATTACACCCCTGTGCCTGTCATAACCATTTCCAGGCACTTGGTTGAAGGACATTTGGTCTCACGGTGCCCATCACATGTACTGCTTTTGACAACCACCCACTGTCATGCCCGCTTGCAGTGGTGTGACTGATAAAACTGGACTGCTACGGAGTGTAACCAGGTTGCCTTCTGTAATGAATCCAGGTTTAGTTTGGGCATTAATATAGCCGTGTTTTGTGTTGGAGATCCAAAAGTGAGCGCCTCAATCCTGCCTTTGCTGTGGAATACCACGCTGTCCCCACTGCTGGTATGATGGCCCTGGGGAGCAATCGCATATGACAGTCGGTCACCACAAGTAGGTAGTGGTACAAGGGACAATTACAGCTCAGTGATATGGTCAGGGCAATCTTCAGCCACATGTGTTGTCTCTCATGACAGGCCTTCCAAGAGGTATTTTTCCATCAGGATAATGCTTGGCCGCACACAGCAAGGGTGTCACTGGAATGCCTCCAGAACATTGCCACACTTCTGTGGCCCATCTAGTCGCTAGGTTGATCACCAAAAGAAGATTTATGGGACTACCTGGGATGCCAAACTTGACAGCCTAAGAGTTTGCATGATCTAGAGGCTCTGTTACAGTAAATATGGACCAATATGCTGCAATATACCATATGGCTGCCTCCACTGGTAAGCTGGAGGCAGCCTAACAGGGTACTAGACCCTCTCTTCAAGTGTTCAGTTTTCGGCAATAAATTATCCTTTTGTTTTAATATTGTAATTGCTTATTCATAGCAGTGTTACAATCACACAGAGAAAGTTTCATTCCATTTCGAAAACTCCTTAAAGGTGCTTGATTTTTTTTTTACAATGAGTGTATATATAGCGACTACTGTTAATGTAATATTGTGTTTCAAGGACAATGCCCCTTTAAGAGTATGCTAATAGACAGTATCCGTACCTATATATGGGAGTGTTTTGGCACGACTTAAGAGTTCTGGTACATGTCTGTGTGTACTTGTAACAGGTGACAGGTGCGGAATATGATGCCGGTGATGGAGAGGCTTTACACCTGTTCAGTTGAACAAACAATACTTTACTGAATGTACAATAAAGAATAATATGGCAATAACATGCAACAGTATTATTAGGATACAAAGCAAACAGGTCATTAACATTCGATTAATGTTATAACTCAGTCTGTACCCTATGAATAGGGTGTCCTTAATATTACGCACACAACATAGAATTATCACAGTCAACGAAGGGTTTACACTGGCCAGGGGAAAATAGCTCCACAGTTATAAAAATTGGAGTTTCCACTGAAGTAACAGTCTTGCAGCAACTTCAGTTAACGAAATGACTAAATCTGCTAAACGAAATATGCAGTCACTGTTCCTTGAACAAATTATTAGCACAGTATCTCTAGGAAGGCTGTACAATGATGAATTCAAAAGAATACGTTTTACCTGGGAGATAGCACTCAAGATTACATACCATCAAAACCTGAATATCCAGATGCTGGCTGTCGGTCTATCTGGTCTCACTGGTGGTTTCTCTCTTGGTGACAGCTTAAAACTTGCAATCGGTAATTGCAGCTGTCATTTCCTAACCTCCCTCTGGTACTTTGGTCGTAACAGCTGAGTAGCACCACTCTAGGAGTCCGAGTTGTGCTACCTTTCTCTCGGGTACAAGAAAACCCAGCTCTCCACTGGGTCAGCTCACTCCTCACAAGGCTCTCTGCTGTCTGCAAAAACTGCTGAGACACAACCTAGCATCCTTTTATATCCAGCCCATCAGCCAATCAATGGGCAGCTCACCCCCAGTCAATTCATAGCAACAAAGGTGAAGCAAAAACACAATTATATGAACTCTATGAAGGTTCTAGAAGGAACATATATAAAGTCCAGCAATAATATACATAAATATTTATGCATGCGCATTTAACCCCTCACATAGAATGATTGCCCTACTGGGAGTGCGTGTTAGTCTGACATTCTGCAGTGACTGTTGCAGCAGGGAAGTGCAGTTAAGCAGCCTGCCAGAAAAAGTTGATTTCCCCAACTAGGGATGAATAGTGACTAACGCTGCGGTGACTAAGTAATAGCACTGCAACTCAGATAAGGAGGGGCCACTACCCAGAGACAGCATGATACCCTGAGTCTGCCACAGATGCTCACATAAAACAAAGGGCAGGGCAGAGACAGCCTGAAGATGGTGAGTGCCACAAAGAGAAGCCATGTCCCAGAGAAGAGTGAGGTAGCCATAATTACTCGGAAGGGGCAGATGGAGTGATCAGATTTTCACGCTGATGGCTGAGTGTGAGTGGGACTGGGTTGCTACTCCATACTTTGATGGCACTATTGTCTATGGGGAGAACTCTGTTAAAACAGTTTATGCAGGAACTCTGCAGACACAATTCACATTAAAGTACTGTCTAATCAGTGCTGGACTTATGTTGGATGATTCCATGTGCAATACCTTCTGTTGGGCCCACCTATATGACATATTGTCATACAATGTACAACTAACCAAACCAATAGCATGTCTAAGTGTTGTAAAATATGTTGTCAAGTAACAATACCATACCGTGATTGTCCAAATAACACTTCTATGCAGTTGTCCATATACAGTGCCACCATAAACATACAATGCAACAATAATATGCAGTGGGTCCGAAAAGTCTTCAGACCCTTTCACTTTTTCTAGATTTTGTTATATTGTGGCCTTGTGCAAATAAAAAAAAATAAAGTTGGCCCCCATCATTCTGCCCTCAATACCCCATAATGATAAAGTGAAAAGAGAACATTAGAAATTTTTCTCGTGTGGGTCCGACCGACTAATCAATCCCCGTGATGTAGCTTAACATCTATACTTTTATTATTGAGCAACGCGTTTCGGCAAAACTTTGCCTTTCTCAAGCTCAGAATAACACATATTACAGAATACAATACAGATATATACACACTTACGGTGTCTGTATTCTTCACACGAGGGGACGTGGTCCGTCCTCCTCAGACGTCACGGAGGGAGGAGATTCCCGCCGTGAATCGTGTCACATGATTGAACGTAACTTGGAACGCAAAGCTGCGTTCCAAATTTCAATATAACTTTATTCTACCTTGTCCGAAACACAGAGTACGTACAGAAGATCCGAAGTCAGAAAGCTAATAATGCTTAAAATTAAAATGATCTAGGTTTCCAAACCATCATATAAATGAAATCAAATTACAATCATATAATATTAATAAATTATATAAAATAATACCAGGCCAGCTCTTACTATTAGGGCTCCTTCACATGGGCATATTTTCGTGTGCAATACACAGAGAATAGAACCAATTGCTGTTAATACACATCTTTTGTTTTTGCACAAGCGCAAAAAATAGGTCCTGCTCTATTGTGCACATTTGCGTACTAAAGCTCCCTATAGGAGTCTATGGGACGTGGGAAAATGCGCACGCATAGATGTGCAATATGCTGTGAAGTTCCATGAAAAACGAACGCATCTGGAACTCATTAGGCTAAAAAAACATTTAAATCGTGGCATATTCGCCTTCCATGCCCTGTGTGCAAAAAAGTACATTAAAATGCACCTTTATATGCACCAATCAACCTTACTTATAGAGCAAATATGTTGCACTGAAGCATGTGCAAAAATGCATACGCCCATGTGAAGGAGCTCTAAGGCACATGAATGGAGTTTCATACAATCCCATTCACATTCTGTATATTCATATTCGGCTCAGGCAAAGTTCAACTAAGGTAAAAGGATCAAAGCAACATTGTGCTTATGTTTTATTTTCGACAAAACACATTTGATCAAAATCAGCAATTTCTATATCCGTAAAAAAAAAAACCAAAACCCCAAGCTGCATAGATTATGTAAGAGCGGAGGCAGACGATCCGCAGTTTGCATGCAGGGGAACACATCTGGATTAAGTGAGAAGATTTTACCATTAAGTAACTAAAAACTCCTGTTTGGCACACAGTATCTTCTGAAAAATCAGCTTTAGCCGACTGATGAAATCAGGTCAGCCGAGCGGGTAGCGTGTGATTCTGCTAATTCAGTGTTTATATTGTTCAGCAATCATATTATATACCAATAGTGCTGGAAATAAGTGTGGTTTGTCAGCAGCGCGGCAAGCAGGGGAATATTAACTCATTAAGTATTTACATCATTCAGAACAATTTTTATCTGCAGCAAAAAAGTACATCGCTAAAACTGTGCAATACATGTAGGTCACCAGACGGTTTATCCCTGCTATTTATAAACACGCTCTATGATTGAATGGACATGAAGGCAGCGCTCCATTCACCACATTGTTTCTTTACTGCAATGTGAAAGCAAATGCGCACCTCAAACAGGGCTGCCGATGATCCATAAATTTCTGGACAGTCCATAAAAATCTTGGACTTTTTTTTAGTATTCATGAAAAAAACAATTACTGTGCCTGTGACTTTTTGTGAAACTGGAGTTCACAGTAGATGCTACTGATGTCTTCATATCAGTATTCTGGGTTGTATCACTCAATTTATTTTTTTTTTGCAATATGTTTGTATTGATTTTAAGTTTGGAATAATTAAAAATAAACAAACAATAATACAGAATAAGGGCGCATTCAGACGACCGTATATCGGCTGGGTATTCACACCGGCCGATATACGGCATCTCTCTCTGCAGGGGGAGGAGGCTGGAAGAGCTGGGAGCAGTGCTCTGAGCTCCCACCCCCTCTCTGCCTCCTCTCCACCCCCTCTCCGCCCCTCTGCACTATTTGCAATGAGAGGAGGCGGAACAGGGCAGGGCTAAATTCTGGAAATCAGTGCAGGGGGGCGGAGAGGAGGCAGAGAGGGGGCGGGAGCTCAGAGCACTGCTCCCGGCTCTTCCAGCCTCCTCCCCCTGCAGAGAGAGACACCGTATATTGGCTGAGCGTGAAAACCCAGCCGATATATGGTCGTCTGAATGTACCCTAAATACCATATTTATCATAGTAGAGTGCAGCTAAAGCATAATGGTATACATGTTGTTGAACAGGAGATATATTGCTAATACCCCATTTTCACGCAACAACTGTCCTTTGAACAAACAAATGACTTTTTTGCTTTTTAGATGCTGAGTGTTTACACGTAAAGATAATCGTTTGAAATCCTCGCCATTTCCCTCATTAGCTTAGTAAACACTGTATATGGTGTTTGCTCAGGTGGGAGTGTGTTTATGTGGAGAATCTCTGGCCGGGAGGTTTTTACTTAGTGTGAAAAAAAAGCCGTATTAGTCATTGTGTTTAGCTGGGCAAATAATCATCCCTCCCCTGAAGACGTATGAAAGACTGAACAACTAAACGAATGCTGTTTAAACCTAATGACAAGCGAACGAGCTACCGACTATTTTTATACAGGCTGAAACTCAGCTATAAATGGCAAGTGAATGAATAATGCATGAAGGCTTTGTGTTTACATGTAACGATTATTGCTCACTTTCGCTTGTTTGAATGCATTTTGAGCGATAATCGTTGCGTTTAAGCGGGCCTTAAGTATAGTTGAACTAATGTTGATATTCAAATCTGTCAGGGATTAAGAAATAATTGATTAAGGCCGGCTGCACACGGCCGTGACAGGCTCCGCCGCGGAATATTCCGCGGCAAAGCCCATCACGGCGTCCCCCAGAGACCCCATACTTATCAGCGGATCCGGTGTCCTCGCTCCCGCATAACGCTTCCCCGCCCACCGCTGCCGCGTCATGTCGCCGGCCGCGTCACATGACATGCCCACCGCGTCACATGACGCGGCCGGACGTGTCATGTGACGCGCTGGCCGCGTCATATGATGGGCGGCGGTAGGCGGGGAAGCGTTTTCATGCTATCTCCCGCTGTGCTACAGCGGAAGATAGCGTGAGCGGACGGCTTCCATTTACTGCAATGGAAGCCGGCCGTGGGTGAGGACGGGAGATTTTACGGGGTGGAATTCCACACCGTGAGCATTGTGCTATTAAGTTCAATAGAACCTAATAGCAGCTGGCAACGCAGTGGATTTCCGCCGCGAATTACATGGCGGAAATCCGTTCGTGGGAAGGAGGCCTTAGAATGATAAAATGTCATTTGTATATGAAACAGTAACTAGAACTAATAACTTGTGCACCACGTATATGATAACTATTTTAAGGCTTGAGGGTCTATAAGGAGGATGAGATATTTATAAGGTTTAAGACATTAAAGGCATTTAAGACACAGAGATATTTGAAGGGGAGGACTAGTGGAGAGGGTAACAAAACTTGTCAGAATATTAACTACATTCTTTTAAATGGAGTCATGATACATATGAGCAATGTTTTCCTTTTCAGCGATGTTGCAAGGAAAAAAGATCGTGGCATCTTCTATTTTTTCACTTTCCTCGGAAATCATTGCCCATTGATTTCCATGGAACCTTAACTCTTTCCAATCCAATTTGCATCCTGATCTTGCTAGGGGGCTTACTATTTTTCTGCTGTTATACAACGGCGCTAAATGCTGGCTAAAGCCAGTACTGCATGAGGTGACACGTTGGATAGTTTCCAACAGCAGAGAAGCTGGCAATTTACAGTAAGAGAACCCCGACGGACGTCTTCCAACATCGGAGCTGTACAGCCTTAAATCATAATGTCTTAAGACATCAGACAGTGGATTGGAAAGGGTTAAATGCATCGCATGGCTCTCACAAACCGTGCAATGTACATGCGAGTGCGATGCGAGGTTTCCCATTGAAATCAACATGAAACACTTTCCAATCCTCTATCATGCATGAAACTCATGCAAGAGAAACGGAATTTCGCAGAAGCTGTGCGAGGCATTTTTGCCTGAAAATCACCTTACATCTGTGGAAAAAAGGCACGTTGATGAGCGCGATATTTAGCCAAGTATATTGTGCTCAACCATGTGCAGTCTGAGGCCTCAGTCACACGGGCGCATCGGCACCCGTACGCCAGCACCCGTACATCGGCGCTGATGCGCCCGTGTGACTGCAGGAAGGAGACGGCCGTACCTAAAGACGGCCGTTTCTCTGCAGCGCCAGAGGAAAGAACACATGACCGGTAATGAAGCCGGTCACATGTTCTGTCCTCCGGCGCTCCAGAGAGACGGCCGTCTGCAGGTACATCCGTCTGCTGGTGTCAGTCACACGGGAGCATCGGCGTCGGTGTACGGGTGTCGATACGCCCGTGTGACTGAGGCCTAAATATGTGAATGCCTTAATCGGGTACCTCCAAGCAAAAAAAGAAAAGTAACATATGGTCCATGGTCCACAAAAGGTACTGCTATGGCATGCAGAGGGTTTAAGCAGTGTGTAAGACTGCGAAGTAAGGTGGACTAAATTGTAGGAGAACAAAAAAGATTGTCCAAAGCCTACTAGGAGTTGGAGAGTAAGTGTCATCAGCCATCCCTTATCCCTAGTGTCCATTCTTTAGCCAGCTTGAGAGATCCTAGTTGGGGTTTGGTTGAGCTTTGCTTGTGAGGAGATGTTGGGTATAAACCCCATTATTTAAGTCGTTCCGTTCCCTTTTTTCTAGAGAATTAAAGCTATGGGTTGAGACATTTTTTGTGATTATCACTTTTGTGGGGAAGCCCCATTTATATGGAATTGCATGCTTTCTTAAGATTTGGGTGACTGGTGAAACTTTTTTCTGAGTTGTAATTGTGGCTTGTGACAGATCCACAAACAATGTTATATTCTGGTGTGCATCTGGAAGTGAGGGTCATTTTTTTTAAATTTAAGCATAAGTTTTTCTTTTACTGTGAAGAATTGAATGAGAGTGATAACATCATGTGGAATAGAATTTGAGAGATGGTTTGGTAGTTTGTGGGCATGATTGATGGCTAACTCTTGAGGTGGGCAATCTTGGAGCAAGGTGTGGATTAAATTATGTATGTAAGAGGGGAGTTCTATTGGTGACACTGATTCTGGGATGTCTCTGAACTTCATATTATTTCTATGGTTTCTGTCTTCTATGTTGGCTATTTTAGATTTTAAGACCTCAAGTTCCTCTTCTAGTGAGTTATGTGCATCCACTAGTGTACTGTGGAGTATTCCCACACTTTTTATTCCATGTGGTCCACCCTCTCCCAGAGCATCAACTTTTTATTAGACTGTAGCTATTGTCTTGGCAATACCCTTTGAAATAGAGCTACGCTATGTTAGCATGGTGTCCTTCAAAAAAACCCTCCAAAGTAGTTTGGTTGTCAGCGGTGATCACATTTAAAGGGGTTGTCTCGCGAAAGCAAGTGGGGTTATGCACTTCTGTATGGCCATATTAATGCACTTTGTAATATACATCGTGCATTAAATATGAGCCATACAGAAGTTATTCACTTACCTTCCCTGCGCTGGCGTCCCCGTCTCCATGGCTCCGTCTAATTCCAGCGTCTAATCTCCCGATTAGACACGCTTGCGCAGAAGGGTCTTTTCCCTCCGGCTCGGTCCGGCAGCAGCGGCGTTCTGGCTCCGCCCCCTTCTACGCGTCATCGCGTAGCTCCGCCCCATCACATGTGCCGATTCCAGCCTCCTGATCATTTTGCATAAACTTTTAAGCAGCTACTCAGCTACTTTAGAGCAATTTAGTGTGCAAATGAAGCCTTCCCTTAATGCAGTTAATAGCCCGAGGGCTCTTATCTGCATTCAGTTCCTTTGTTCTCCACGGGGAAACAATGCTATCAGCACTCCCCGTGGAGAACTGCTGATAAGGCTGACCAATGATTTTTAGGTTGGACTGAATTTAACGATCAGCTAGCATTGCACGAAAAGTGCACGATGGCCGCGCATTTAGATATAACAATTATTGCTCAAACGACCGCTTTTTACTGATTTTTGAGTGATCATCGCTCCGTGTAAATGGGACTTAAGTCTCAATAGGAGATCTGTCAGTAAGGCTTGACTGGCTTACTTTTGAGTACTCTTCTCTCCTGCATGTTCCTATCAGCTAATTTATGATCAGAACAAACTTTATCACCAGAACCAAGCACCTAACATAACTGCAGAACCAGCACCAAGCTCAGTACATAGATACAGTACCACAACCAAGCTCAGTACAGAGATAAATTGCTCCATCAGGCCCTTCACTAGACATAATACAGTGCTTTACATTTACATGAAATATTCATTTGACTTTCAGGGACACAAGGGAGAGGTTTAAATGAAGGGAAATCACAAAAAAGAAAAAAAAAAAACACCTGGCTCAGAAAAACATAGTACTTGTCTGTCACTATTTCCTTTTCAGAATTTTCGGGTTAATTACCCACACCCTTGTCTCTAGGACCTACACAGGTTCATACCACCCATTAACATAATGGATACAGCCAATATAGACCGGTGGCCCCCTCTTCATGGTTCCCATGTAAAGCACATGGTATGCCCTTGAAGGCTTCCACTCTATAATGACTCTCCTCATGTGTTAGACTCTTCCTAATGACTTTGGCTTGGTAAACCAAGTAATCTCAATTCTTTGACTGACTGTAAATTGTTATAATGCCATTCAAGGCATTTCCTACTCCTCTCCACACCCCCTACTTTATGATGACAATAGGATTCTTGACTACAAGCATAGACAGCCATAATTTTAGCAGTTACCTTAGTGTAAGGATTTTTTAATAATAAGGTTTCTTTGTTTCTCAGTGGTTTACCTTTCCTAAGATCATTGTGACTGTGTCAAGATGTAATGTCAGATATTTATCATGCCCAAAACTTGTACAAGTCTAGATAAAATTACAGTTCCAAATTACATTTTAAACTCCTCTTGTGCGGGCAGAGTGCTGTGATCAGAAGGTTCTTTAGAAATGCATAAAGTACAGTTGAATAATATATTATGTTACAGATTACACTGCTTGATGTAAAATAGCAGGAAATTGTTTTTTTCCCCTTGACTTCTATTGACTGCCTTGAACAAAATGGTGATAGCAAAGAAATCAATAGAAGACCCCCCATGCTGTTTCAGTCACCATCAATACTGGAAGAATAACATAATCATAAGAGACAGATTTCGCTTACACCATTCACAGATGGACATAATATTACAGACTAATTTAAATGTCCATGATATGGTTGCCAGACCCAGACTCCTTGCCGTTCTACTGCGGTAATCCTTGCTTAGCATTGAACCTCGTGTTTTTTAATATGTATTTATTGGAAATGTGTTTTAACTGAATGCGGTTAATTTTTAATGCAGTTTATGAGGACTGTAAGAGAATGGCTAAGTTGAACTTATCCCAGATGGCAAGAATTAATGCTTTTAGAATGTGGTTAATTACCACAAACAATAGAGGAAATAGCTTAAAAAAATAGTAATGATGAAATAAAAAGAGGTCATTGCTTTTGTAGTGGCTGCATTGTAAGTGCTCTTCCTCCCCTTTGAATATAAATTCTGGGAATACCTTGGAAGAAACAACTCCATAGAGACTTAGCAATAGGGCAGCAGCAGTAGATTGCATTTAGTAGTTGTTGGCAGGAGGTTCTGGTGCAAAGTTTACTCTTTGACTGTCATTAGTGGTAGAAAATAGTCGTTTCTTAAGAAACATGACAAGGACTCCATTTCCACCTTGACCAGGGAGTGTGGCTGCCTAATAACATTTCAGAGAAGGAGGTAGGAAAGAAAAAAAATTAAAATTAATGGAAGTGGGAGAAGGGGAAATGAGCATGTGCAGACTAGAAACTTTAACTTTTGGGGTTTCCACCCCAAAAGTTGAAGTGGTATGATTAGATATGTACACAGTGTACATATTCTTGATTTCATCTGGGCAGGTGAAGGTTGAATGATAGTTTGCAATGATTCAAAGGGTTTTCTATAGAAGTAAATATATGGACAGCACTCCAAACAATGGTAGATTAGTGGATTGGAAAAGGACTTACCTCATGTGGAGTGCCCGTCAGGTTACAGGTATTCACACTGCTGGTCCAAGTCGGCTTAATATGTATTTTAATATCTAAAGCACCAAATCCCTGAAAAGGTCTTCAACACACAGGGAGAGCATCATAGGGGGAATCCCAGGGTATAGAAAACACCTCAGTGGTATAAGACAAATCAAAAGGAAATAAAAGGGGAGGATGGGTGGCCTAAACAGCAGGCGGAGGAGGCGGGACCTGAGCAGATAATGGGGTGCCTCACCTGGACTGAGAGAAAAAACTGGATTTCTGCACCATCTTGTTGGATTTACTATCGGCTATTCTGGATTTTAGAGGAGTCCCTTTCTACAGTGGACTCCTCTACGAAGTAAGTTAACCTCATTCTTCATTGATTAACCATTCGCCTAGAGTGCAGGGATTTTATTTCCTTCTGTTTTGTTTCAGAGGATTTTCTGACTCTGTTCTACTTTTGCAAAGAGTCTTTCACACAACCCATTCATAAAAATTCAGACGTCTGGGCTTAAACAGGTTTGCACAATAGTTTTACGAGCAACAGCTTTTGTGTCTGCGGTATTATAAAGCATTGGTTTCTGGCAGATGGCCGAAGAGAGTCCAACATAGAGTTAGCGGTTTGTGTTGTGTAGTGTGTGAAGTCAAGTATTCTTTGAGGTACTGAGCAAGACCACAGACAGTGAAACATGTCCGCTGTTTCTTCCTCACACCTGTAACAAGCCATAGTGGGATATTTCCCGTGTGATAATTCTGTAGCTGGGTAATTTTTAAGGACATCTCTCAATAGGACTTAGCTGGGATTTATTAAAGTGCTTCAGAAAGAGCCTGGATAACTAGACTTGGCGTGAGCTCTGAATCGTGGGATATCCACTGAATTATTCCTGAATTGACTCCCCCATAATTTATCTGCTGTCAGAGAAATGAGTAGAAAGCCAAAACTTGTTTGTGTGGTTCTGTCTGGGTAGTAAATCTGACAAAAAGCATAATCTCAGTCAGAAAGATTTAAGCGGTATCTAATGGTGACCTACATTGTCCATGTCGACAATAATAAAGGATTTTCTTTAACTGTGTTGGGTAGGGAGGTGTAAGGCAGAGATAGTAAATAAGTAAGAGCTGAAACTGAACATAAGATTATTTCTATTACAAATGGGGTGCAGTTGGAGGAGTTCTCTAACTATTCCATGATAATTCAGGTATTGTTAGCTAGGTTATAAATTGGATGTTTGGAAAGTTGATTCCCTGTTCAGTTTATGTTGTTGAAGGATATATAGTCCAAACTAAGGTTTATATAATATACACTACCGTTCAAAAGTTTGGGGTCACATTGAAATGTCCTTATTTTTGAAGGAAAAGCACTGTACTTTTCAATGAAGATAACTTTAAACTAGTCCTAACTTTAAACAAATGCACTCTATACATTGCTAATGTGGTAAATGACTATTCTAGCTGCAAATGTCTGGTTTTTTGTGCAATATCTACAAAGGTGTATAGAGGCCCATTTCCAGCAACTATCACTCCAGTGTTCTAATGGTACAATGTGTTTGCTCATTGGCTCAGAAGGCTAATTGATGATTAGAAAACCCTTGTGCAATCATGTTCACACATCTGAAAACAGTCTAGCTCGTTACAGAAGCTACAAAACTGACCTTCCTGTGAGCAGATTGAGTTTCTGGAGCATCACATTTGTGGGGTCAATTAAACGCTCAAACTGGCCAGAAAAAGAGAACTTTCATCTGAAACTCGACAGTCTATTCTTGTTCTTAGAAATGAAGGCTATTCCATGCGAGAAATTGCTAAGAAATTGAAGATTTCCTACAACGGTGTGTACTACTCCCTTCAGAGGACAGCACAAACAGGCTCTAACCAGAGTAGAAAAAGAAGTGGGAGGCCACGTTGCACAACTAAGCAAGAAGATAAGCACATTAGAGTCTCTAGTTTGAGAAACAGACGCCTCACAGGTACCCAACTGGCATCTTCATTAAATAGTACCCGCAAAACACAAGTGTCAACATCTACAGTGAAGAGGCGGCTGCGGCATTTTGGGCTTCAGGGCAGAGTGGCAAAGAAAAAGCCATATCTGAGACTGGCCAATAAAAGAAAAAGATTAAGATGGGCAAAAGAACACAGACATTGGACAGAGGAAGACTGGAAAAAAGTGTTGTGGACGGATGAATCCAACTTTGAGGTGTTTGGATCACAAAGAAGAACGTTTGTGAGACGCAGAACAAATGAAAAGATGCGGGAAGAATGCCTGACGCCATCTGTTAAGCATGGTGGAGGTAATGTGATGGTCTGGGGTTGCTTTGGTGCTGGTAAGGTGGGAGATTTGTACAGGGTAAAAGGGATTCTGAATAAGGAAGGCTATCACTCCATTTTGCAACGCCATGCCATACCCAGTGGACAGCGCTTGATTGGAACCAATTTCATCCTACAACAGGACAATGACCCTAAACACACCTCCAAATTGTGCAAGAACTATTTACAGCAGAAGCAGGCAGCTGGTATTCTATCGGTAATGGAGTGGCCAGCGCAGTCACCAGATATGAACCCCATTGAGCTGTTGTGGGAGCAGCTTGACCGTATGGTACGCCAGAAGTGCTCATCCAACCAATCCAACTTGTGGGAGATGCTTCTAGAAGCGTGGGGTGCAATTTCTCAAGCTTACCTCAACAAATTAACAGCTAGAATGTCAAAGGTGTGCAATGCTGTAATTGCTGCAAAAGGAGGATTCTTTGACGAAAGCAAAGTTTGATGTAAAAACAATGTTATTTCAAATACAAATCATTATTTCTAACCTTGTCAATGTCTTGACTCTATTTTCTATTTATTTCACAACGCATGGTGGTGAATAAGTGTGACTTTTCATGGAAAACACAAAATTGTTTGGGTGACCCCAAACTTTTGAACGGTAGTGTGTATATATATATATATATATATATATATATATATATATATATATATATATAGTCTTCGGTGAACAAGGTGGGTTTGGTGATAGCTGGCGTAGTATGGCAGCTATTTTTATGTATACAGTACTGTGTAAAAGTTTTAGGCAGGTGTGGAAAAAATGCTGCAAATTGAAAATGATTCAAAAAATTGAAGTTTTTCTCTGTTAAACAAATTGCTAAGTAAATGAATATAAGAGAAACCTCAATCAAATCAATATTTGGCATGACCACCCTTTGCCTTCAAAACAGCAGCAATTCTTCTGGGTACATTTGCACACAGTATTTGAAGTAACTTGGCAAGGAGGTTGTTCCAAACATCTTGGAGAACTAACCACAGATCATCTGCAGCTGTAGGCTTGCTCAAATCCTATTGCCTCTTCATATAATCTCAGGCAGATGTTGAGATTAGGGGCCATGTGAGGCCATATCATTACTTCCAGGACTCCTTGTTCTTCCTTACGTTGAAGATAGTTCCTAATGACATGTTTGGGGTAGTTGTCCTGCTGCAGGATGCATTTCCAGTTGATCAGACTGCTTCCATTTTTGAAAAAAAATTGAACTTTGCAACGTTTTTCCACCCCTTTTTAAAACTTTTACACAGTACTGTCTATTTATTTTTACATACAGTAAAATGCCCTCCATGAGGAGAGAAAAGAACACTGTTGGATTTTCCCTATAATCACTAACAGAGCTGATTTGAGCCTGCTAAGACCAAGCAAACTCTTCCATATTCAGGGCTACCCAGCAAGCAAGACAAAAGTCGTTAAAAAACACTTCTGTTTTCTCTGCAGGGTCCTGACCTTCTCATTCTACATTGTGAGAGCTTTAAACCTGTGTTGTACACTTAGAATGCCATTGGTATAAAATCTAGTCAAGAGTTTTTGAAAGTAACAAAGGAAATTTTCTAAAAACAGTTACATTTTTTCATAAATGGCCACTGCTGGGACAGCCACTGTCCATGTGCCTTATTAGGCCTGAACATTGAATAGGACCCTGTCCTTTCTTGGCCAAAGCCATGCTACACATACCAAGGTGATCACTGGTACATTTCAACTTGCTGAAAACCCAAATTAAACAAGTCAAAATATTAGACTTAATCATTCATTACTAGAGATGAGCGAGCGTACTCGGAAAAGCACTACTCGCTCGAGTAATTTGCTTTATCCGAGTATCGCTGTGCTCGTCCCTGAAGATTCAGGTGCCGGCAGGGAGCGGGGAGCTGCAGGGGAGAGCGGGGAGGAACGGAGGGGAGATCTCTCTCTCCCTCTCTCCCGCCCGCTCTCCCCTGCTCCCCGCTGCGACTCACCTGTCAGCCGCAGCGGCACCCGAATCTTCAGGGACGAGCACAGCGATACTCGGATAAAGCAAATTACTCGAGCGAGTAGTGCTTTTCCGAGTACGCTCGCTCATCTCTATTCATTACATGTCTGGCAGTGGCAAAAGTATGTGAACCTTTGCTTTCAGTATCTTTACCCACTTTTAGGACTTGTGTAACAATCTGATGTAGTTTTAGGTCAAATATAGCAGGAAATTTTGAAGAGTTTACAAACTTTCAAGCACCACTGCAACTAACCGTGGTGTGGCAGTTGCAACATGTCTTTCAGTCTGAGAGATAGCAAAGACCCTTCTAAAATAAGAAGACATGAACTTTATAATGATACATAAACGGCAGTAGCCCTGTTACAGGTCTTACTCTGGGTCCCAGGAAGTTAAACTTGTACCTGAATTAGAGTTCATAGTCAGAAATAATTAATAGACTAATATAGCTTCCATGAAGCGATAAAGTACAGAGTCTCCACCAGAGGCTAGGGATAAGAGGTAAGCTGCATACAGGGCCTTATCTATGTATGTAGTGTATACTATACACTTTTGGTTTTACTATTTTGTATCATCTAGACCTCCATCAGTAAAACAGAGCCGTGACTCAATTCTTTGTGCTCTGCTGGTTTTGTCCCAGTCTACATAACAAAGCTGGCAAGTGAGCTGCAGAAAACAGGCAATGTCAGCTTATTGTGTCTACTCTCGTAGCCAGTGTTGAAACCGAAATGTTTCAGTATTTTATAAGAAAACAAAAAAGACCAAAAATAAGAAAAAAAAGCTTAAAAAATGAAAATGTTTAGAATAAAAATCTGTTTCAAACAATGTGCTTTTTTGATGATACATTCCCTTTAAGGGGCCTAAATTTAAGAGTCAGTTTAATCTGCAATGCCCCTATTTTATTTTCCAAATTCATTGGAGCCTCAGGCAAGTCCATAAGGTTGTTTCATCAAAGTCAATGGCATTGATGACATATATTGCAATAGCAGTTTAACTTTAAATGTATAATTATTTCAACAAGTGTAGAATTACAGGTCTGGCACAATGTCCCCCGGCTTCTCTAGAAGCTTTATAAATTACAATGGCCTGAGGATTGTTCTTATCAGTACTTTGAAATATGCTCGTTTACAAGGTGCAGGCAAGAAATTTAACACAATAGCTCTATATTTATTAAGACAACTGTACATTCCGCTCTTCACTGTGGGGCATAATTAATCTTTCATAAAAAGTGTACATCCTTTGTGCTCTAGGGAATTTTGACAAATCGTGGTTGAGGAGACATCACATTTCCTGAAGAAAAGATTATTCTTTCCTATGGTCCTGTAGGGTACACTCAAAAATGATAAGTGGATCTGAGATTGCCAGCCTGTAATCTGGGTCAAAGTAATTCATGGTTTACCTTTTTTCAGGACTTACATGTGAAATGTCCTTAAGAAAAGGAGCAGTTACTGTCTTGCATTGATGTATCCAGTATTGTGTGAGGTCTCTGTATTTAAGGTTGGACAAAGTGTATTTTTTTGTACACAACATCTAGTATTTCTGGGAGGTTTTACATCAGTTCACTTGAACAAACAAAGCTTTACTGGATGTATGATAAAGAATCAAACTACTAATAACCACTTGTCCGTCAAATTTGTTTGTGTGTGATGTGTGAGTTACATGCAGAGCCTGACAGTGCCTGTGATGTCAGTTACCGGCTCTTAGCTCTGCCCCTGATCACATGATGATGACATCATCACAGGTCCTTTATCCTCCTTCTGCCCTGAATAAGGAATTATGGGCACACTACATCTACCACAAACTTCTGCAGCCTCAGTTGCTATGGATACAGCAGTACTCAGTCTGGCAGTTTGTACCTGGTTGTCAGACTGCTGCACACCTATGTGGAGACTCCTATAAATGACACCTCACAAATTTACACGTACCGGCTCTTAGCTCTTTCCCCTGATCACATGATGGTGATGTCCTCACAGGTCTTTTATCCTCCTTCTGCTCTGAATGCAGGATTATGGGTGGAATACATCCTCTACTGCTTCAGTTGCTATAGATACAGCAGTACTCAGTCTTTGAAGTTTGTAGCTGGTTGTGAGACAGCTGCAGTGCACAACTGTGTGGAGACTCCAATAAGTGACACCTCACAAATGTACATATACATAGGTGGCGGTGCATATTGACCAACAACATTGAAGAATAGTCCTTCACCACTATCCTCACAGTCTCCTGAATGTCCTATCATGTCATCACAAGTGCTAATGCCACCAACACCAGTCCAGCCTTTTCCAGTGTTGAAACAAACCGCCGCTGTCATGCAAGCATCTCACCACAGAGGGTTCAACACTGCCATGAAGCTAATGCAGCTTACATGATACAGCGATAAGCCACAATTTCACCTCAGCGAGCAGCTGAAGTTCATGAAATACATGCAGCTCATATGTGAAAGCAAATAGTAGAACTGTGTGTGTGTGACATGCATGTAGCAAAGCTGTGTGGCACATTGCGCCACCAGAAACATTGGTACTATAATTTCTTGATAATTACTAATAGTATGCTATTTGGATACAATGCAACACTTTACTAATGTTCAATTAATGCTATAACTCAGTCCTTACTCAATAAATTGGGTGCTCTTAATATTGCCTACGCAATATAGAATTATTACAGTCAATAAATGGCTTACCCTGGCCAGAGGTAATAGCTCCACAAATGATGTTTGAAAATAAGTCTCTTCTGAATTAACTTAGCCTTGCAGGAACCTCATTTGACCAAATGACTAAATCCACTAGCTGGAATCTGCAGTCACTGTCCCCTGAACAAATTATTAGCACAGTACCTTTGGGGAGACTGTACAATGATGAAGCTAAAGCAATCCATTTCTATTGTTGAAGAGCTTGGGTGATGGTACCTATGATTATACACCACCGATATTTGAATATTTGGACACTGGTTGTTGGTCTATCTGCTTTTGGTCTTTATTCCCATGAAGGCTCAGTGCTTGTACTTAGTAATTGAAGCTGAGGTTTACTTGGATTTAAACAATTTATGATAAAACTATTCAGTCACAATATGGTGGTTTTATTTAGTCATACTATGGTAGTGTTATCCAGTCATGGTATAGTGGTGTTAGCCAATCATAGTAAGGTGATAGTATTCAGTTATAGCATAGTGGTGTTATACAGTTACAGTACGGTGCTCTTACCTAGTTGCCGTATGTTGGTATTCACTTACAGTATGAACATATTATCTAGTTGCGATATGATGGTATTGTTCAGTCACTGTATAATAAAATAACCTGTCTCCTCAAAATAAGTCATCAATAGTGGATCCCCTGCTTGGGACAACCAGCAATCACCTATTATCCAACCCGCTGTATGTGTGGACGGAGATGGCAGCTGACAGCTTTGTACACATTGCAGACACATTTGGTAATACATGCACATCTCCCATTGAATTCAATGGTAGGGTTGTCTTCAATAGGAACCTGGGTCACTGCAGTGTGTACAAAGCTGTCAGCTTCCAACCTACTGCTGGGGATCCAGAATAAAGGACCCCCAGTAGCCACTATTCATGACCTATCCAAGGTCCTAACAACCACTTGTACACTTTTTTTGTATTCTGTCCTACCTGGATAAGAAAAACCAGAAGACAGCAAAGAGGATACTAAAGCTAAAACTACAAGCAAAAAACTCTTACAATTGGGACAATTTATGAAACAATTGGAGTGTTAAGGCAGCAGAAATGCAGTCCTAAGCTCTTGCTCATGGCCTGAAGGTTGCGTGTTCAATCCCCGCGGGGTTCAGGTAGCTAGCTCAAGGTTGACTCAGCCTTCCATCCCTCTTAGGTCTGTAAAATGAGAACCCAGCGTGGTGAAGAATAATAAATAAATTACCTGAAAGTGCTGTGGAATTGGTTGGCGCTATACAAATAAGAAGATTTATTTTTAATTTTTATCTTTTATCTTCATTTTAAAGCTTACAAATTACAAGAAGCATCCTTTATATCTCTAGTGCAAAGGAAGAAAGTAGAAGCTTGCCATGTTGTTACTTTTCAATCCTTGCCACATTTGTATCCATTACAATGACATTAGCACATGAACCTGAAATCTTCATATATCAAGTACTAATTGGCTTCTAACACTTGTCAGTTGAAATCTAGCAATTACTTCCTATAAATGGAAAGCTTCATGAATCCAGGAAGCCGCATTTGGCTGCAAGTTTCCTCAGCATCTGAGCAAATCCAATAAGAAGGTTGTGCAATAAGGTTTGATATGTCCCAATTACATGCCTTAGGTATTATGTGACGCACAGAATTGGCTGTGATGTGACTTAATGGCAATTGGCTCTAGCTGTTTAGCAACCTCAGGTGCTGAAAGATTCTCATCCCAAACAATCCCCAAGCACAGGGTCCGAGTTTTACTGTCAGTATCTATTTTCACGTGGAGTTCTCATTGGTCATATTTTGAACTCTATGTGTTCCTATTAACATTCTTCATGAAGAACCCAAGTAGAATACTTTGCATTTGTTTTTTAACATTAAAAAGGAAGTTTTACAGTTTGCAAATAATGATGTCTTGTGTTACTGCTGTCACTTCTTCTGAATACCATGGTATCATGCAGAATGTGCCTAGTTTTAATCCATTGCATAGCAACAATTTGAGAATGAGCTGTGCAACAACAATAACTGTATTCTGTTATTGTCACTGTATCTCTTCCAGGCTGCTTCTTGCAGATGATGTATGGCTACTGTCAACAGATCATCCGTGCCCCTTCTTTCAGTGGGCTGTAGTTTGCCCACTACCCGTGACATAAAAGCTGTCTGCAGAATCTCTTGTGCCTTTTATCACAATCTTTGACACAACAGCATCATGCCCACTATTTGGGTTACTCTATACAACTACAGCTTCTGACAGATGTGATCTGACTACACCTCCTTTGTGATAACTGGGCAAAGCAATATGGGAACACCCCCCCCCCCCAAAAAAAAAAAAATAAATAAAATAAAAATGGTGTTGCTGTGTCTGTAATAGTCCAATCTATTAAGCTTATGCATTATATAGCCTGCACAATGAATGCCTTAACAAAAAATACACAAAGCCAGAATTGCTCTCTTTTGATTACCCTATCTCTCATATTTTGTTTTACAAAAAGCACTAAAAAATTGTATTTTCCCCAAAATTGTACAATTAGAAACTACAGGTCATCCCTTATAAAAAAAAAAAAAGTTACAGTAGTCAGAATATGGCAACAGAAGGCATTTTTAATATAAAAGATATATTATTTCTTAAAAGTAATAAAACAAACAAAAGTTGTATACATTTGGTGTCACTGTAATCATACTGATCTACAGAATACAATTAAGGGTGGCGCCACACAAGCATGTTTTTGTGCGTACATACATGTGCACAAAAACACGCATCTATTAGAACAAATGCATTCCCTATGGTGTGTGCACATGTCCATGCTTTACAGGTGCGTGCCTGTAAAGATAGGACATGCGTGCACCATAGAGAATGCATGCATTGTCTTTGATGGAGCCGCGGCTGCTGCTGGCGGCTCCATTGAAGGCAATGGTCTGCTGGCACCCCTGAATTGTCTTGCAGGAAAGAGCTTTGCATTTAAGCCCTTCTCTGAAAAACAAGAATTTTAGTGTAAAAAAAAAATTAAAAAAATATTTACCTGTTCACCGCTGCTGTGTCCCCGCGAGGATGAAGAACACATCTGCCGCATGTGGCAGATGTTTTCTTCATCCCCACGAGGAAAAAGAATTCCCTGCAGCACCTGTGACAGATGCAGCAAAGGAATTCTTCAACCTTGCGGGGAATAAAGAATTCCCTACCACAGCTGTCACAGATGACAGCTGCAGTAGGGGACCCAGCTGCTGGCATCCTGTAAGTGCATTTCAGGAAAGGGCTCTAAATATAAGCCTTTCCCTGAAAAACAAGGAAAACTGGTGTTGAAAAAAACCCAAAAAACTATACTCACCTTACTTCAGCTGCCGGTGCTCAGCTGCGTCCTCTCTGCGCTGACCCCGACACTGTAATGCAGTTCTTTCAGCAGGCGAGGATTTAAAGTCCCTGCCTGTTGAAAGAGCTGCTTCTGATTGGCTGAGGCGCTCATTCAGCGAGAGCTGCCTGTGATTGGCTGAGATGCTCAGCCAATCAGAAGCAGCTGCCCGTGATTGGCTGAGCACCTCAGCTAATCACAGGCAGCTCTCGCTGAATGAATGACAGTTGAGAGCTGCCTATGATTGGCTGAGCGCCTCAGCCAATTAGAAGCAGCTCTTTCCGCAGGTGGGGATTTTAAATCCCCGCCTGCTGAATGAACTGCATTACAGAGATGGGGACAGCGCAGAGAGGGCACGGCTGAGTCCCGGCAGCTGAAGGAAGGCGAGTATGATTTTTAAAAAATTTTTAACACCACTTTTCCTTGTTTTTCAGGGAAGGGCTTATATGTAAAGCCCTTTCCTGAAAAACAATTCAAGGGTGCCGGAAGACCATTGCCTTCAATAAAGCCGCTGGCAGCAGCCGCGGCTCCATTGAAGGCAATGTACGGACCTTCATACACGCGTGTTTTTGCACATACATGGGTGCGCACCTATGTATGCACAAAAACACGCTTGTGTGAAGCCAGCCTATTATGTCATTTTTTGCCACATCATGTACAATGTAGCCCCCTCAAAAAATGGTGGAATTGCAGTTTATTTTCAATTCACCACTCTTTCAAAACGTTTTTCAGTACATTAAATAGTACCACTGAAAACTACAACACGTCCTGCAAACAACGAAGCCCTCATACAGCTAAGTTGATGAAAAAATAAAAAAGTTATGAGTTTATAAAAGCGAAGAGGAGAAAACAAATATGAAAAAACTAAAAACATCCCTATGCCCAATGGTTTAAAGTGATTAATACAAAGAAAAAAATAAAGGTCATCTGTATATGCATACAGAGGCAGAAGTTGTAATTCCTGGACCCCAATGCAAAATATGCAATGGAGCCCCAACTACTGGGTGTCATTTACGAAACCGGCATCCCCATATTAGGCCCCCTCAAGCCAACTCTATACCCTGTAGATGAAATAGATAATTACTGTAGAAATTGTACATTTTTATAGGGATATGTTTTGTTGGAGCTTCTTACCACATAAATAACAATTCTCTAATATGATATTAATAACATTACTGCTTCCTTCAGCCACAGCAAGATCTGATAATAACTTGCAGATTCATCGGCAGACACAGACTGTTTTATAACAACTTGTAATCTACAATCTATTCAATGAGAGAGCAGACTTTTTCTTTGTTTCTTCTACTTAGACTTGGGTCCACCTTATAATCTAAAAACATGGCAATTAGTAATATATATATAGCACTAATATCAAACTGCCAAAGAATGTGAACAGATGAGCAGAAGTGATTAGAGACCGTAGACGCACATAACTAGATATAGTAAATATGAAGACAACTCCATTTTAGGCCTCATGCACACGGCAGGTCCGGAATCCGGCTGTGGAATCCCATACAGAATACAGCCCTGACAGCAGCAGATAACCCTGCGTACCTATCATCTTTTATGCCGTCGTCCGCACAGACCTGTCTTCTTCTGGCTTCTCTGTACTGCGGATGGTCCACCCGGCTCGCCATTGTACATGCGCAGTACAGATTTCTAAAGAAACTTCTGGTTTTCCGACAGAATCCACGGCCCGTCTGCAATGTCAATTGCGGATGGGCCGCATGTCGGACGGCTTCCATTGACTTCAATGGAAGCCATTCATGCGGGAACTACAGGAAAATGGAGCATGCTTTGATTTTTCATCCACAAGTGGAAACCAGAGTTGGTTTCATTTTTCCATGGAATCATTTTTTCATAGCATACTATGGAGGGTTATTGCCCCGGATTTCGTTGCAAAAATCTGCCCGTGTATTAGATAATCTGATATATTGAATGTTTCCCTCTGTGCTACTCTTGGTCTTAGTGGAGAACAATTAAAAAGAGTGTTTCTCACTCTGGTGGACCTGTTCTGCATTACACAGACAACCTATTGAGTTGAATGAACAATTAGTAATACTTCATTCCTAGTGTGGTGGCACTGCAGGGCAATTGAACACTAATGGTGCATTTACATGGGACAAGCTGTGTAGCAAACAATTCCTGGTAGCCCCTTCGAGTGATGCTTGCTCCTGTGCTGTTCTACAGGAGTGAGTAGCTCTGGCATCACTCACAGTGCTGCCGGCATGAAGGCGGGAAGAGGGGTCTGTGGAGCATCGTTCTTACCTGGCTTACCTCCCTTCACAGTAAGCAGACAGAAGTGAACGAATGCTGTTTACACTGAATGGCATGTCATTCAGTTTTCTGCATGCAGAAACTGAACGATTGAACAATTCTCGTTCAGGCACTACACACATGTATATGGGACGATTGTCGTTCAAGTTTCCGCAGGAGCTTGAATGATTCTGAACAATAATTGTTCCATGTAAAAGGGCCATTACTGCCAGATTTCCCCACAAATTGCTGGGGGTCCCATTAAGGGGAAATTTTGTAATCAGCTTATTAAGTAGGGAATTCTTCTAAAAGTAGGGGTTCAACAAAGCGAAGAACACAATGGATAACAAATGGATTGTTCTAATAAACATAAAGGAAATGGCCCCTACTATGTGCTCAGATCTGCAGTTCCTTTTCATAAAATGAAAATTGCAGCTAGTTATTCTTTATGTAGTTATCTTCCTAAGAGACAGATGGGCCAAACATGACTCAGGGATGCTGAAATTGAGCAACAATTTGGAGCATCAGTAAAAAAAAAAATGCTCCAAGCAAAAGTCTGATCCATTTTGATGCAATTTTAATTCTTAATGCAGGCTTTGAGGTCTGATTACTGAATAGAAGCAATCTCAGCACAAAGAAACAAAATTGCCTTGGCTTTTTCTCATTTTTACTCTTGTAGTAAAGGGCGGCTGTTACTTATCTGATGGATCTGTGCAACGAATCTCACAAATAAGTCTAAACAATTTTTGCTTTTCTGTGACTGTACTGTAAAGTGGCTACTTTCTCCGTCTCTTGCTGGCAGCTGAGCAATCAATTGGAAACACAAGAAAAGTCCCCGCTGGGATAAGTATAGATATTCCCATATACTGTAGGGGCTTACAGCAGTTTCAAGTACAAAGTTTTATGACAACATCTCAACGAATGATGCTTATGATCCTTCTTCAAGTACCATCTCTAGAACACAGAAGCAGAAATTATGATTTTATAAGACTTACAGTTAACAGCATTTTTTCCCCAATTCGCGCCTTAAAGATGCTCTACTCTTTTAGGTTTTATGATTAAATCAAATGTCTAGTTGTCAGTTCAATAATGATATGTAACCGGGCCTTAGGCTGCATTCCCACGAATGTATATCGGCTCGGTTTTCACGCCGAGCCGATATACGTCGTCCTCATCTGTGGGGGAGGGGAGGATGGAAGAGCCAGGAGCAGGAACTGAGCTCCCGCCCCCCTCTCTGCCTCCTCTCCGCCCCTCTGCACTATTTTCAATTAAAGGAGGTGGGGCGGGGCTAAGTTCCAAGAATTAGCCCCACCCCCATCCCGCCTCTCCCCGTTGCAAATAGTGCAGAGGGGCGGAGAGGAGGCAGAGAGGGGGCGGGAGCTCAGTTCCTGCTCCTGGCTCTTCCATCCTCCCCCCCCCCTGCACATGAGGACAACATATATTAGCTCGGCGTGAAAACCGAGCCGATATACGTTCGTGGGAATGCAGCCTTAGACTGGATGTTACCATGCGTAGGACTTCTAATTGACATCCCACTCTAATGACTTGGAGGTGCTTGTCCCCATTGCAAAATCTGTAACAGGGCCCCCAACTATAATGCTTCATTTATAGTACTGGGCTCCTCATATGGGGAAGACTTTATGGGCCCTCTAAAGCTCCACAACCTGGGTGCGACCACCAACCTCTGCACCCACTATAGATATGCCCTTGGATGTATCAAATACTGCAGTCATATAGTGCACAAATAACAATACTAAATAGTGGTCAAATAACATTTCAATTTAGGCAATAGTAACTATCACAACAGCAATGGTTATGCAGAGTCTCTACTAGTTACTTTATGCAACAATAGCAAATGTCTTATCCCTTGAATAACTAACAGGCCAACACTTAAGACTTACTATAGGCATAAAAATTATTCTTCACCTTCCATTTATTAGCAGAAAGGTATGAAATTGCTAATGAGTATAATAACCATAAATATGATGAAATATGTAGGATTATTATGCTCATTAACAATTTTATTCCTTTCTAGTAATGATTGGAAGATGAAGAATAATTATTATGCCTAAGGCCTAAGTGATTGCCAATTAATGGAATGCCCTAATAAAACTAACTGTAAGCAGAGTGAACTATACTCTCCATTTTTTAAATACAAGGATTGCAGTTTTATTTTTTAAAAGGCTTGTCCAGTAAACTCGGGATAGAAGATCAATAGTAGATTGGCAGGAGTCCATCACTAGGGATCCCCAAATCATCTGTTCTCTGGGCCTGTGTGCTTATACACTGTACTGATTTCTGATGGTTCATGTTAATGGACTCCTGCGGAGGATAGGCCATCAATAGCTTACAACTGAACAATCCCTACTTGTGAAGCTGTGGCTATGGAGACTGGTTGTGGAAGAGGGTGGTTTGCAAAGGTACCGTGCAGAAGGCCACTGAAGCAGTATAGACTGAGAACATGAGGTAAGTTCTAGGGAAATCTGATAGAGCTAGCCTGAGAGAGCTAGGGATTGGTGAGCCAGGACCAGTAAGGGCTGTGATATATATATATATATATATATATACCACTGGCTCACCAAACTCTAGCCCTCTCAGTTCTGGGAGAGATAATAAAGAACTATACCAGAAGTCTGGTAACCTGGAGGCCTGGGTGTTGCCTATTGGGTTAAGTTGTGTGGAGTAGAAAACTGAGGGGATATTGAAAGTAGATTCGCTGATAGTTAGGGCATAATGTGAGGAGAGTTGTAAAACTTGCTTGTCAGGGTTAGGGCTCAACCAGACAAGCACTTTTATATGCGCGCAAAAAAAAAAAAAGCGCTCCATGGATGAGCAAAATGCGCATGAACGAAGGTCTGCGCATATGCTCCGCTTCCTGGAGCAGCTGTAATGTGTAAATGCAGCTGCTCCAGGAAGGTCCCCTCATCACTGAACACTGTGACGCCGCTGCAGCTGGCCCCTTGAATGCAGTGGGATGCAAGCAACCCCCGGAGTGATTTTCGGAGAAGGGCTTGAAATATAAGTCCTTCCCTGAAAATAAGAGAAAGCTGACAGAAAAAAATAATAATAATACATCACCTAGCGCTCCAGTCCGGCTTCTTTCTGCAGCTCCCCAGCAGTTCTTCTGTATTCTGGTGGCCAGGGATTTAAAAATCCCTGCCTCCAGAAAGCACTGCCTCTGATTGGCTGAACACTGTGACCAATCAGAGGCTGCGCTCACCTGTCATTCAGTTGCTGAGCGCGGCCTCTGACTGGTCACAGTGCTCAGCCAATCAGAGGCAGTGTTTTCTGGAGGCGGAGATTTTTAAATCCCCGACAACCAGAATACAGAAGAAGAACTGCCGGGGAGCTGCAGAAAGAAGGTAATGTATTATTATTTTTTTATTTTTTCTGTCAGCTTGGGGTTATTTTCAGGGTAGGGCTTATATTTCAAGCCCGTGCTCCGCATGAGAGGCATGGATGCCCTATCTTTTGCAGGTGCGCATATTTTGCGTCTGTAAAAGACGGACATCTGACCAGTGCCATATGGAACCAATGGTTCTAATAGATGTGCTTTTTTTTTGCGCACATAGCTGCGCACAAAAATAAACGTTCATCTGACTGAGCCCTTAGGGTGTAAAAAAAAGATTTGGTCCTAGAAGATAGGGCTTATGCCTTAAAAGTTAACAATTTGATACTCAGTGGAAGCAGATGTAACATATAGGGCCTGCAAAGCAGCAAGATCATTGAGTGTGGCTTTCAAACATCCAGGGATTATTCTGACTGCCATTATGGAGTCGGGAAGGAATTTTTTCCCCCAAAAGGGCTAATTGGCTCCTGCCTCATTGGGGTTTTTGCCTTCCTCTGGGTCAACAAGGGGGGGGGGGGAGGAAACAGGATGAACTAGATGGTCGTTGTCTCCCCTCAGTCTAGCATACTATGTTACTATGTAAGATAGCAGAAATCTGATTCAGAGATCTAGACAATTGTTCATTATCGTAACCTGTTCTGTTAAATTCTGTAACTACATCATCAATTTTTTATTATATTAAAACCAGATAGTGAAACATTTTTCAATTTTTATAATTGCAGAATTTTTATCTATATATGACTATGGGGGCGGCCATGTTTCCTGAGCAACATTTAACAGCATTTAGATAGTTTAGCGGTATGTTTTACAGCAGCTTCATGGGCCATTCACACAATGAACAGGAGGGGACCCATTTACTTGTATGGGAAATGGTTCTATGTATGTTCTGTGACCTGTACAGAGGTCATTTAGCAGGGAGGGGGAGTGGATAGTCAGTATTAGTGTATCTTGATGCCACTGGAAGCTAGGGGTTTGACATCGAGGAACGCCCCTGTCACACCCCCAGCTCCCGATTGGGCCAAGGCTGGAAGGTCCTAGGAACAGAGTGTGCATTGATTTGTGTGTTGTCTACAGGCTTACAGTCAGTGAAATCTCTTCCTATCTCTACATTTTGAGCTGTAAAAGCTGCCATGTTAGGGCTCAGTCACACGGGCGTTTTTACGCGCATATATATGCGCGTAAAAACGTTCCTACTGCATTCATCACAAAAAAAATCGCTCCTACAGAGGATAGAACATATGGGTGCCAATGGACATGGCCACGCGTTTTTTTTACGCGCATATATACGCGCATATATACCCGCGTATATACGCGCTTAAAAAGACCCGTGTGACTGAGCCCTGATGGCTGTAGCATGCCAGCATTAACATGTAGTAATGTAAGGCTAAGAAGAGATTTTACTCTCACCCTAAGGTCCCCTGCTTACTGCTGCCGCCCTCATCGCTTGTTGTCTGCCGCCGATGCTACTGTCAGCTCCCTGTCTGGTGCTGGGCCACTCACAGCTTCCGCTGTCAGTGCCTCTGCTCTGCCGGCGGGACTGTGATGTGGTTATACACCACTTTCCCCGCTGAAAGCCTGAGGCCTCAGCACTTCTGCTCTGGCGCCGGGAGTGTCACATCCCTGGCTGCTGGTTCCCCCACTGACAGGCTGTGCCCTCAACGCTTGTGCTCCACCGCCGGGAAAGGCAGATCAGGTGGCATGGGGAAGCCACCCGGCGTGTGCTCCAGCACTTTGTGGCTGCCAAATAACACTTTTCCCCCGCCCAATCGACTCCCTACAGCGGACGCAATTACAAAATTATGTGGGTGTGGGTGCATCTTGTGGTACGGCGGCGGTGGCGCAAGAAAAGCAGCTTCAGGAAGCTTTGGCCTCCATGCCACAACACATTCCGGGGTTCCGCCTTCTGCCACTGTGCCTTGTAACACCGTTGCAGCTGTGGCTGTGCGTTAGCAACACGGCCTGCTGTATGTTGTTTTGTTGCTCTTTTACAGGACCTTTCTGGCAGGGTGCTGTGCAGCCAATCAGATACAGGGGGCGTCACCCCCTGTCAATCTTGACTCCACCAGGACTTCTTGGTGACGTCAAGATACACTAATACCTGGATAGTCATAGCTCATCACAAATGGTGGATCTTGTGTTATCTACATATAGGTGTTACCTCTCAGTGTAATTCTGCCTGTGATGTTAGTGAGATGACTGCTGCAAAGCTTTTCCTACAGATCAAGATGTGCCAGACTATTAAGCTCTGTGGTCAGTGTGAAAATGCAGGATTTTAGAATTATTTTTAAAAATATAGATTGCGACCAAAATGATAAAAAATCATTAACAATGAATCAAAAATATGTTTAACACAAAAATTCGATTCACATAACAGGTCGTTTTCTTATGATACATTCCGTTTAAGTAGTAGCGTCACCTATGTGTAACTGTAATCCAGCCTCTTAAAGTGACTACAACTAAAAAGCATTGTGCCTCTGTATTTGCAGTTGTGCTCAGTAAATTTGAACTGTTTGGCTTCACCTGGTATGTGATGCGTCTTGGTTTCTAAAGGAAACCACTCAACTAAACCACTCAACACTACCCTGCATGTCCAACTGATTACCAAGCTTCTCTTGAGCAGCTTCTGTTCAAGGTGCAAGCTCTGAGACTCAGGCCATCAGGGTCAGTCATAGCCCCTCCATTAACCGCTTAATGACATGGCCTATTTTGGGCTTAAGGACGCAATGATTTTTGGTAGATTTTCTTCTCCATTTATCAAAAGTCATAACTTTTTTATTTTTCCGTTGATGCGGCCGTATAAGGGCTTGTATGTTGCGTGGCGAGTTGTCGTTTTTATCGGTGCCACTTTTGGGTACATTAACTATATTGTAAAACTTATTTATTTTTTTATGATGGCAGGGAGAGAAAACGCATCAATTCTGCCATAGATTTTTTTTTTTTACAACGTTAATCATGCAGCATAAATGACACTTTTTTCTGCAGGCCGGTACGGTTACAATGATACCCAAATTCTTACTTTTTTTTAGGTTTTTCCACTTTTCTGCAATAAAAACCCTTTTTTTGGAAACCTTTTTTTTTTTCTAAATCGCTGCATTCAAAGTCCTGTAACTTTTTTATTTTTTTATGTACGGAGCTCTGTGAGGGCTTATTATTTGTGAGACGAGCTGCAGTTTTTATTGGTACCATTTTGGGGTACATAAGGCTTTTTTGATCACGTATTGCGTTTTTAGGGAGGCAAAATGCTAAAAATTAGCATTTTGCCTCAGTTTTTTTAGCGGGTTTTTCTTATGCTTTTTTCCGTGCACACTCAAAAGCATGTGCAGCTTATTGTACGCATTGTTACGAACGCGACAATACCAAATGTGTGGGGTTTTAATTTTTTTAACCTTTTTTTATGTTAATACGAGAAAAAGCTACTGCCCTGCCATGCTTTATCGCTTATACAGCGATAATAGGCATTGGCAATACAGGACGTCAGTGTCTGGCATCCTGTTGCCATGGCGACAGGCCAGGCTCTCGCGATAACATCGCAGGAGCCGGCTGAATCGTGGCAGGGAAGGGGTTAACAGTGGGGGGCGCATCTCCGATGCCCTCCCGCTGTTGCAGCGGGACGCCAGCTGTGACTGACGGGATAGCGCGAGATCATATGTAATCTCGCGCTATCAACAGGACGTAAGTTTACGCCCTGAAGCGGGAAGGGGTTAATGGTAGAAGATGTGTCCTGTGTGATTGCATAACCTTAAGGCCAGTCTCTCACATGAAATAACAGATTCTTAAACTCTGGAAGAACACAATGAAGGATTCCATTCACTGACTGGGAAGCTGTCTTTGAAAAAGTATATTTGAATATTTAATTTTTCATTGCTTCATTATACTGTTTTTGTGAAGCCAGAAAACTCCAAAGAGCAATTACAGCCAGAAGTGTACCTCGATGAGCTATTTAAGGATATACATTTTTAAATTCCGAATAGGTTTCCAAATAAATTGCTGTTTATGTATCTTGCTTCTTGTTAATACTCTTCACACTTTTCAGTTCCTACTCTATTGCTAACAATACAATGGGGAAGAGAAGAAGAGATGAGCTTGCTCCATAGGCAACATCAGTCATGAGCTACTAATGGTTGCCTACATTTCTCGAGGGTACATGATTTCTTAGGCAGTGCTGGAGGTCTTGTGAACACTGTATTTTATCTCTGCCTATGTTCTTCTGCCTGTCTGCAGTTCCATAGATCATGAAATACTGACTGATAAAGCAAGGAGGTAACAGAGCACAAGAGGGAGAACTCCAAACTGATGGAGGTCAGAGGGAGGACAGATATGGCGGTTGGAGACTACTACACATGTAATGTACTTTTCATATATGACATGTGTCTATGGGCAGCTATTGCAACACCACCTAGGAGTTGCCACCAGTTTCTAGTATTAATAAGGAATATGATCTAGAACATTGTAGTATAATGCACATTATACAGCTGCCCTGAAAGTGCAAATGTAAAATAAGTACTAAATTGCAAAGGCACTAATTTATAATTATGTGACCATTTTCTGGCCCTTCAAAGTTACACAAGAAATTGTACAGAAATTGAATGTATATATAATATTTATTAGGGTTCCACTCAAAAGTAAATTTGATAAAAACCAATGTTGCACCCTCTAATTGTGTTCCTTTTAGTAGTTAAATACTAAGTTTGAAGACAATTGGTAATATTTAGTGGTGCCTCAAAGCAGTTGGATGTTTTAAAACTTCTAATCATGATAAAAATAAACACTACTATTTCAGATTACAATAAGGTTACATGCACACGAGCTTTCTTCCCGTTCAGACCAGAGACATCCAGCCAAAGAGAGTTCGAATGTTATTCTTTCAGTTCTGTACTAATCCCTATAACCCCTAAATATACTTTATGTGACAAGCTTGTGATAAACTACTCACAAGTAACAGGAGGGGAGTGCAGTATAACCACTATGAGCCAATAGACCTATGCCAGAGTGCGAAGGTTTGGAAAAGTAATTAACCACTAGATTCCTACTAGCTAACATGAACATCCCAAAACCGGACAGACATAGCAGCCATCCATTTGAATGGGTATATGCACGCAGGATTTTTTTTAAATTCAGATGAACAGTCTGAGTAAAAAAAAAAAATCACAGTGTGCCCTATTCTTGCATGAGAATAGTACATATCAACCCCATTTGTGTGCTGTTTGATCTGAGTTGTGCTCGAGAATCTCGGGCATAACTATTTTATCGCCCATGTGCATCTACATCACGAAATAATGTTATTTTTATTGCATTCCGATAGTTGCCTGGTTTTTATGTGACTCTGACAAGTCAGTGCATTCTCACTTCCAGTAGCTGTGTGTACATGGCATGACTATGGCCCAAAATCACTGTTTCCAGCAATTATTCAGGCGATCGTTGCTCCATGTAAAGGTACTTTAACACAGCATTGAAAGATTGTATTAATTAAATGCCACATTGGTAACTACTTGGAAATTGCTGGCCTTCTGTACGGCTAGATTGAAGTCCTCATTTTTCTCTCAGGTACTACAACCAGCTTTAAGAAATTCATTAGAAACATGCAAAGCCATAAACAGCTTCTGTGTATTGTTTGAAACAAAGTCTGATAGTTTATTTATTTTAATTAGTTTTTCACTAAGCACAAGGCCCCTATACGCATTAGAAATTAGTTCTCTGAATCGACCAATAACAGCAGAGCTGGACGACTCTCTACTATGTATAGGGGCAGCTCAACTTGCCCCCAACAGATCTCAGGGAAAAGGAGGATTGGGACATTAAGTTTCAATTCCGGATCCTTCTATTCCCCGAGAGATAAGCTGCCACCAGAGCTGTCTGGCTGCAACTTAATTTCCTAAACACAGAAATGTTCAGTCAAGCTGAAAATTCAGGACTGTGTATGGGAAAGCCGGGGGTAACAACTGTTGGATGAACAATCACTCGAACAGTTGAAGTTGTAGGGATATCTTTAACTCTTTGCAGAATGGGATCCTCCCTTGTCAAGAGATGCTACCATGGCTACTTTAATTCTAAAGCCACATTTCCTTGCTACAACATTTGTCAATTCAAGGTCCATCCATTCAAGCATAGCAGCTAGTGCAGTAAGCCATAATTTTATATACAACCGTTCCACAAATATGACATGAACCGAACTCTTTCAGCTCAATTCCAATCCGAAATTAATTTAAAGCAACATATGCTTGTGTTATCGCTGTCCTCTCCAAAAACAACAGCGATCTTTTAAAATATGCAAAATCTGTTCATACATAATGACCATGGACAAGATAAAGATTCCCAACACACATCAGACTACAAGATCCCAAGTACTTTCACCTGCACACCAACACATGTAGCCAATTTATTTCACATGCCAAATGTCCTACTGGGGCTTTAGGAGAAATAGGACAAAAGTTTAGAATGACAATTAGCTCTTATCATAACATAATAAAGGAAAAAAACACAGATCTACTGGCACAGCCTTGGTTATGATATACGAAAATATTGATAATGAAATGAAATGTGAAATCTGCCAGACAGGAGTGTCTGCAAGTACAAGAGGACCCTTGACACCCTCAGATCAGGAATGAATGTCACATAGATTTATATCATTCTGTATCACTTGAATGTGCTGCTCAGACCCTGTGGGGGCATCACCACTATGGGCCAGATCTCAGTCAGCTTGTTATCTGTCATCCTATTGTCAGTTAGTAATAAAACATATCAGCTACTGAGGATTTTGTATTTTTTCTAACTTACACTAATGAAGTACATTGGAACTAAATGTGTCCTCTGTGTGAGCACAAGTTATCGGAATCACATATTTTCAATATCAGTATATATATAGGAAACCTTTTGTTACAATCATTATTATTATTAAACACTTTTTTTTTACATTGGTCATATGGTTGCTGGATACCTGTGCTTATTAACCCATTATGAAATTATGATGTATTGGATGTAATAGGTTGCACAGGGTGGGTTTGGAGGGTCCTTGGGAGTAGAGCTTGCTACATACCCAATAGCTGTTTCATATAGCTGACAGCCAGCCGCAATTACAGCAATTGAAGATAGCTCTGATCACGGCCGTTTAACTATTTCAGAGAGAAGCCCCATTGCTTACCAGTAGAGATGAGCGAGCACCAAAATGTTCGGGTGCTCGTTACTCGGGACGAAATTTTCGCAATGCTCGAGGGTTCGTTTCGAGTAACGAACCCCATTGAAGTCAATGGGCGACCCGAGCATTTTTGTATTTCGCCGATGCTCGCTAAGGTTTCCATGTGTGAAAATCTGGGCAATTCAAGAAAGTGATGGGAATGACACAGAAACGGATAGGGCAGGCGAGGGGCTACATGTTGGGCTGCATCTCAAGTTCCCAGGTCCCACTATTAAGCCACAATACCGGCAAGAGTGGGCCCCCCCCCTCCCAACAACTTTTACTTCTGAAAAGCCCTCATTAGCATGGCATACCTTAGCTAAGCACCACACTACCTACAACAAAGCACAATCACTGCCTGCATGACACTCTGCTGCCACTTCTCCTGGGTTACATGCTGCCCAACCCCCCTCCCCCCTGCACGACGCAGTGTCCACAGCGCACACCAAACTGTCCCTGCGCAGCCTTCAGCTGCCCTCATGCCACACCACCCTCATGTCTATTTATAAGTGCGTCTGCCATGAGGAGGAACTGCAGGCACACACTGCAGAGGGTTGGCACGGCTAGGCAGCGACCCTCTTTAAAAGTGGTGGGGCGATAGCCCACAATGCTGTACAGAAGCAATGAGAAATATAATCCTGTGCCACCGCCATCAGGAGCTGCACACGTGGGCATAGCAATGGGGAACCTATGTGCCACACACTATTCATTCTGTCAAGGTGTCTGCATGCCCCAGTCAGACTGGTAATATGTACCTTAACAGTAACCGCGTTGGTGGTAATGTGGTGGTGACTGCGGACCTAGTAGCGCGGTTGTATTTTGTTGGTTTTCGGAATGTGGCCAGGATTAAGTTGGCCGTGGCGGGGGATGTTTTTGAGGCACTACGTGTCCTCTCCACGTGTCCGTGGTTATATGCACCTTAACAGTAACCGCGTTGGTGGGAAATGGCCTCGCCGCCATCATGTCTTTGGGAAGCCTCTGTTTCCACACCCCAGAGACATACCATTAGCAGCGGTATAGGCAGAGCCCATAATTCGTAACATTTCAGCCGTAGCATTAGGACAGGCCCCACTAACATATCACTAGCAGCATTATAGGGGGAGCACAGTATTAGTTCCATTTCAGTAATAGTAGCACTCAAGACAGGCCCCATTAACAATTCCGAAGCAGCAGTATAGTGGGAGCGCAGTCTTCGTTCCATTTCAGTAATAGTAGCACTCAAGACAGGCACCAGTAACAATTCCGAAGCAGCAGTATAGTGGGAGCGCAGTCTTCGTTCCATTTCAGTAATAGTAGCACTCAAGACAGGCCCCAGTAACAATTCCGAAGCAGCAGTATAGGAGGAGCATAGTCTAAGTTCCATTTAAGTAATAGTAGCAGCCTACACAGGCCCCAGGAACAATTCCGAAGCAGCAGTATAGTGGGAGCGCAGTCTTAGTTCCATTTCAGTAGCTGCAGTATAGCCAAGGCCCAAGTTACATTTATGTAGCTAAAGTGTAGGCCAACCCCACACACCTTTCTGTACCATGAGTGCAGGCGAAGAACATAGAAATTGCTATGATTACATTGTAGGTGAGGGCCCAAAAAAATTGTGTACCAACAGTACTAATGTACCTCAGTAAAAATTGGCCATACCCAACCAAGATGGCAGGTGAAACCCATTAATCGCTTTGGTTAATGTGGCTTAAGTGGTAACTAGGCCTGGAGGCAGCCCAGTTTAACGAAAAATTGTTTCAAGTTAAAGTTCCAACGCTTTTAAGAGCATTGAAACGTATAAAAAATTTTTAGAAAAATTATATGAGTGAGCCTTGTGGCCCTAAGAAAAATTGCCCGTTCAGTGTGATTACGTGAGGTTTCAGGAGGAGGAGCAGGAGGAGGAGGAGGAATATTATACACAGATTGATGAAGCAGAAATGTCCCCATTTTGGATGGTGAGAGAGAACGATGCTTCCATCCGCGGGTGCAGCCTACGTATTGCTTAGGTATCGCTGCTGTCCGCTGGTGGAGAAGAGAAGTCTGGGGAAATCCAGGCTTTGTTCATCTTGATGAGTGTTAGCCTGTCGGCACTGTCGGTTGACAGGCGGGTACGCTTATCTGTGATGATTCCCCCAGCCGTACTAAACACCCTCTCCGACAAGACGCTAGCCGCAGGACAACCAAGCACCTCCAGGGCATACAGCGCTAGTTCAGGCCACGTGTCCAGCTTCGACACCCAGTAGTTGTAGGTGGCAGAGGCGTCACGGAGGACGGTCGTGCGATCGGCTACGTACTCCCTCACCATCCTTTTACAGTGCTCCCGCCAACTCAGCCTTGACTGGGGAGCGGTGACACAGTCTTGCTGGGGAGCCATAAAGCTGTCCAGGCCCTTAAAGACTGTTGCACTGCCTGGGCTGTACATGCTGCTCGATCTCCGCACCTCCCCTGCTACCTGGCCCTCGGAACTGCGCCTTCTGCCACTAGCACTGTCGGATGGGAATTTTACCATCAGCTTGTCCGCCAGGGTCCTGTGGTATAGCAACACTCTCGAACCCCTTTCCTCTTCGGGAATGAGAGTGGGAAGGTTCTCCTTATAGCGTGGGTCGAGCAATGTGTACACCCAGTAATCCGTAGTGGCCAGAATGCGTGTAACGCGAGGGTCACGAGAAAGGCATCCTAACATGAAGTCAGCCATGTGTGCCAGGGTACCTGTACGCAACACGTGGCTGTCCGCACTAGGAAGATCACTTTCAGGATCCTCCTCCTCCTCCTCCTCAGGCCATACACGCTGAAATGATGACAGGCAAGCAGCATGGGTACCGTCAGCAGTGGGCCAAGCTGTCTCTTCCCCCTCCTCCTCATCCTCCTCATGCTCCTCCTCCTCCTCCTGAACGCGCTGAGATATAGACAGGAGGGTGCTCTGACTATCCAGCGACATACTGTCTTCCCCCCGGCTCTGTTTCCGAGCGCAAAGCGGCTGCCTTTATGGTTTGCAGGGAACTTCTCAAGATGCATAGCAGAGGAATGGTGACGCTAATGATTGCAGCATCGCCGCTCACCACCTGGGTAGACTGCTCAAAGTTTCGAAGGACCTGGCAGATGTCTGCCAACCAGGCCCACTCTTCTGAAAATAATTGAGGAGGCTGACTCCCACTGCGCCGCCCATGTTGGAGTTGGTATTCCACTATAGCTCTACGCTGCTCATAGAGCCTGGCCAACATGTGGAGCGTAGAGTTCCACCGTGTGGGCACGTCGCACAGCAGTCGGTGCACTGGCAGATTAAACCGATGTTGCAGTGTCCGCAGGGTGGCAGCGTCCGTATGGGACTTGCGGAAATGTGCGCAGAGCCGGCGCACCTTTACGAGCAGGTCTGACAAGCGTGGGTAGCTTTTCAGAATGCGCTGAACCACCAAATTAAAGACGTGGGCCAGGCATGGCACGTGCGTGAGGCTGCCGAGCTGCAGAGCCGCCACCAGGTTACGGCCGTTGTCACACACGACCATGCCCGGTTGGAGGCTCAGCGGCGCAAGCCAGCGGTCGGTCTGCTCTGTCAGACCCTTCAGCAGTTCGCGGGCCGTGTGCCTCTTATCTCCTAAGCTGAGTAGTTTCAGCACGGCCTGCTGACGCTTGCCCACGGCTGTGCTGCCACGCCGCGCGACACCGACTGCTGGCGACGTGCTGCTGCTGACACATCTTGATTGCGAGACAGAGGTTGCGGAGGAGGAGGAGAGTGCTTTAGTGGAGGAAGCATACACCGCCGCAGATACCAGCACCGAGCTGGGGCCCGCAATTCTGGGGGTGGGTAGGACGTGAGCGGTCCCAGGCTCTGACTCTGTCCCAGCCTCCACTAAATTCACCCAATGTGCCGTCAGGGAGATGTAGTGGCCCTGGCCGCCTGTGCTTGTCCACGTGTCCATTGTTAAGTTGACCTTGGCAGTAACCGCGTTGGTGAGGGCGCGTACAATGTTGCGGGAGACGTGGTCGTGCAGGGCTGGGACGGCACATCGGGAAAAGTAGTGGCGACTGGGAACTGAGTAGCGTGGGGCCGCCGCCTCCATCATACTTTTGAAGGACTCCGTTTCCACAACCCTATACGGCAGCATCTCAAGGCTGATAAATGTGGACGGTTAACGCTTGAGCGTGCGGGTGCGTGGCGGCGTACTTGCGTTTGCGCTCAAACACTTGCGCTAGTGACGGCTGGACGGTGCGGTGCGAGACATTGGTGGATGGGGCCGAGGACAGCGGAGGTGAGGGTGTGGGTGCAGGCCAGGAGACGGTAGTGCCTGTGTCCTCAGAGCGGGGTTGGATCTCAGTGGCAGGTTGGGGCACAGGGGGAGAGGCAGCGGTGCAAACCGGAGGCGGTGAACGGCCTTCGTCCCACCTTGTGGGGTGCTTGGCCATCATATGTCTGCGCATGCTGGTGGTGGTGAGGCTGTTGGTGGTGGCTCCCCGGCCGATCTTGGCGCGACAAAGGTTGCACACCACTGTTCGTCGGTCGTCAGGCGTCTCTGTGAAAAACTGCCAGACCTTAGAGCACCTCGGCCTCTGCAGGGTGGCATGGCGTGAGGGTGTGCTTTGGGAAACAGTTGGTGGATTATTTGGTCTGGCCCTGCCTCTACTCCTGGACACTGCACTGCCTCTTGCAACCTGCCCTGCTGCTGCCCGTGCCTCCCCCTCTGAAGACCTGTCCTGTGTAGGCGTTGCACACCAGGTGGGGTCAGTCACCTCATCGTCCTGCTGCTCTTCCTCCGAATCCTCTGTGCGCTCCTCCCTCGGACTTACTGCCCTTACTACTACCTAACTGCAAGACAACTGTGTCTCATCGTCCTCCTCACCCACTGAAAGGTCTTGAGACAGTTGCCGGAAGTCCCCAGCCGCATCCCCCGGACCCCGGGAACTTTCGAATGGTTGGGCATCAGTGACGATAAACTCCTCTGCTTGGAGAGGAACCACTGCTGCCCGATCTGAGCAGGGGCCCGAGAACAGTTCCTGGGAGTCTGCCCGCTCCTGAGCATGTGTCATTGTAGTGGAGTGAGGAGGCTGGGAGGAAGGAGGAGTAGCAGCCAGAGGATTTGGATTTGCAGCACTGGACGGCGCAGAACTGTGGGTGGATGATAGCTTGCACGAAGCACTTTCTGCCATCCACGACAGGACCTGCTCACACTGCTCATTTTCTAATAAAGGTCTCCCGTGTGGACCCATGAATTGGGCGATGAATGTGGGCACGCCAGAAACGTGCCTCTCTCCTAATCGCGCAGCAGGCGGCTGCGATACACATTGATTAGGAGCTCGCCCTGTGCCCACACCCTCACTTGGGCCTACGCGTCCTCGGCCACGTCCACGTCCGTGTCCTCTAGGCTTACCCCTACCCCTCAGCATGCTGTATTACCAGTGATTTCCCAGGCAGCAAATAAATTGGCGCAAGCCTGCAGGACAAATAGAATGTTTCCCTTTTTGGGAAACGGAGGGCCCACTGACTATATTCAATCAGATAAGATATGTGTTGCACAGAAATGCAGTTATATGAAGTGCAGCAGAGCGGAGACTTTTCACAGGCAGCAAATAAATTGGCGCAAGCCTGCAGGACAAATAGAATGTTTCCCTTTTTGGGAAACGGAGGGCCCACTGACTATATTCAATCAGATAAGATATGTGTTGCACAGAAATGCAGTTATATGAAGTGCAGCAGAGCGGAGACTTTTCACAGGCAGCAAATAAATTGGCGCAAGCCTGCAGGACAAATAGAATGTTTCCCTTTTTGGGAAACGGAGGGCCCACTGACTATATTCAATCAGATAAGATATGTGTTGCACAGAAATGCAGTTATATGAAGTGCAGCAGAGCAGTTACTTTTCACAGGCAGCAAATAAATTGGCGCAAGCCTGCAGGACAAATAGAATGTTTCCCTTTTTGGGAAACGGAGGGCCCACTGACTATATTCAATCAGATAAGATATGTGTTGCACAGAAATGCAGTTATATGAAGTGCAGCAGAGCAGTTACTTTTCACAGGCAGCAAATAAATTGGCGCAAGCCTGCAGGACAAATAGAATGTTTCCCTTTTTGGGAAACGGAGGGCCCACTGACTATATTCAATCAGATAAGATATGTGTTGCACAGAAATGCAGTTATATGAAGTGCAGCAGAGCAGTTACTTTTCACAGGCAGCAAATAAATTGGCGCAAGCCTGCAGGACAAATAGAATGTTTCCCTTTTTGGGAAACGGAGGGCCCACTGACTATATTCAATCAGATAAGATATGTGTTGCACAGAAATGCAGTTATATGAAGTGCAGCAGAGCGGTTACTTTTCACAGGCAGCAAATAAATTGGCGCAAGCCTGCAGGACAAATAGAATGTTTCCCTTTTTGGGAAACGGAGGGCCCACTGACTATATTCAATCAGATAAGATATGTGTTGCACAGAAATGCAGTTATATGAAGTGCAGCAGAGCAGTTACTTTTCACAGGCAGCAAATAAATTGGCGCAAGCCTGCAGGACAAATAGAATGTTTCCCTTTTTGGGAAACGGAGGGCCCACTGACTATATTCAATCAGATAAGATATGTGTTGCACAGAAATGCAGTTATATGAAGTGCAGCAGAGCAGTTACTTTTCACAGGCAGCAAATAAATTGGCGCAAGCCTGCAGGACAAATAGAATGTTTCCCTTTTTGGGAAACGGAGGGCCCACTGACTATATTCAATCAGATAAGATATGTGTTGCACAGAAATGCAGTTATATGAAGTGCAGCAGAGCGGTTACTTTTCACAGGCAGCAAATAAATTGGCGCAAGCCTGCAGGACAAATAGAATGTTTCCCTTTTTGGGAAACGGAGGGCCCACTGACTATATTCAATCAGATAAGATATGTGTTGCACAGAAATGCAGTTATATGAAGTGCAGCAGAGCGGTTACTTTTCACAGGCAGCAAATAAATTGGCGCAAGCCTGCAGGACAAATAGAATGTTTCCCTTTTTGGGAAACGGAGGGCCCACTGACTATATTCAATCAGATAAGATATGTGTTGCACAGAAATGCAGTTATATGAAGTGCAGCAGAGCGGTTACTTTTCACAGGCAGCAAATAAATTGGCGCAAGCCTGCAGGACAAATAGAATGTTTCCCTTTTTGGGAAACGGAGGGCCCACTGACTATATTCAATCAGATAAGATATGTGTTGCACAGAAATGCAGTTATATGAAGTGCAGCAGAGCAGTTACTTTTCACAGGCAGCAAATAAATTGGCGCAAGCCTGCAGGACAAATAGAATGTTTCCCTTTTTGGGAAACGGAGGGCCCACTGACTATATTCAATCAGATAAGATATGTGTTGCACAGAAATGCAGTTATATGAAGTGCAGCAGAGCGGTTACTTTTCACAGGCAGCAAATAAATTGGCGCAAGCCTGCAGGACAAATAGAATGTTTCCCTTTTTGGGAAACGGAGGGCCCACTGACTATATTCAATCAGATAAGATATGTGTTGCACAGAAATGCAGTTATATGAAGTGCAGCAGAGCGGTTACTTTTCACAGGCAGCAAATAAATTGGCGCAAGCCTGCAGGACAAATAGAATGTTTCCCTTTTTGGGAAACGGAGGGCCCACTGACTATATTCAATCAGATAAGATATGTGTTGCACAGAAATGCAGTTATATGAAGTGCAGCAGAGCGGTTACTTTTCACAGGCAGCAAATAAATTGGCGCAAGCCTGCAGGACAAATAGAATGTTTCCCTTTTTGGGAAACGGAGGGCCCACTGACTATATTCAATCAGATAAGATATGTGTTGCACAGAAATGCAGTTATATGAAGTGCAGCAGAGCAGTTACTTTTCACAGGCAGCAAATAAATTGGCGCAAGCCTGCAGGACAAATAGAATGTTTCCCTTTTTGGGAAACGGAGGGCCCACTGACTATATTCAATCAGATAAGATATGTGTTGCACAGAAATGCAGTTATATGAAGTGCAGCAGAGCGGTTACTTTTCACAGGCAGCAAATAAATTGGCGCAAGCCTGCAGGACAAATAGAATGTTTCCCTTTTTGGGAAACGGAGGGCCCACTGACTATATTCAATCAGATAAGATATGTGTTGCACAGAAATGCAGTTATATGAAGTGCAGCAGAGCGGTTACTTTTCACAGGCAGCAAATAAATTGGCGCAAGCCTGCAGGACAAATAGAATGTTTCCCTTTTTGGGAAACGGAGGGCCCACTGACTATATTCAATCAGATAAGATATGTGTTGCACAGAAATGCAGTTATATGAAGTGCAGCAGAGCGGTTACTTTTCACGGGCAGCAAATAAATTGGCGCAAGCCTGCAGGACAAATAGAATGTTTCCCTTTTTGGGAAACGGAGGGCCCACTGACTATATTCAATCAGATAAGATATGTGTTGCACAGAAATGCAGTTATGTGAAGTGCAGCAGAGCAGTTACTTTTCACAGGCAGCAAATAAATTGGCGCAAGCCTGCAGGACAAATAGAATGTTTCCCTTTTTGGGAAACGGAGGGCCCACTGACTATATTCAATCAGATAAGATATGTGTTGCACAGAAATGCAGTTATATGAAGTGCAGCAGAGCAGTTACTTTTCACAGGCAGCAAATAAATTGGCGCAAGCCTGCAGGACAAATAGAATGTTTCCCTTTTTGGGAAACGGAGGGCCCACTGACTATATTCAATCAGATAAGATATGTGTTGCACAGAAATGCAGTTATATGAAGTGCAGCAGAGCGGTTACTTTTCACAGGCAGCAAATAAATTGGCGCAAGCCTGCAGGACAAATAGAATGTTTCCCTTTTTGGGAAACGGAGGGCCCACTGACTATATTCAATCAGATAAGATATGTGTTGCACAGAAATGCAGTTATATGAAGTGCAGCAGAGCAGTTACTTTTCACAGGCAGCAAATAAATTGGCGCAAGCCTGCAGGACAAATAGAATGTTTCCCTTTTTGGGAAACGGAGGGCCCACTGACTATATTCAATCAGATAAGATATGTGTTGCACAGAAATGCAGTTATATGAAGTGCAGCAGAGCGGTTACTTTTCACAGGCAGCAAATAAATTGGCGCAAGCCTGCAGGACAAATAGAATGTTTCCCTTTTTGGGAAACGGAGGGCCCACTGACTATATTCAATCAGATAAGATATGTGTTGCACAGAAATGCAGTTATATGAAGTGCAGCAGAGCAGTTACTTTTCACAGGCAGCAAATAAATTGGCGCAAGCCTGCAGGACAAATAGAATGTTTCCCTTTTTGGGAAACGGAGGGCCCACTGACTATATTCAATCAGATAAGATATGTGTTGCACAGAAATGCAGTTATATGAAGTGCAGCAGAGCGGAGACTTTTCACAGGCAGCAAATAAATCGGCGCAAGCCTGCAGGACAAATAGAATGTTTCCCTTTTTGGGAAACGGAGGGCCCACTGACTATATTCAATCAGATAAGATATGTGTTGCACAGAAATGCAGTTATATGAAGTGCAGCAGAGCAGTTACTTTTCACAGGCAGCAAATAAATTGGCGCAAGCCTGCAGGACAAATAGAATGTTTCCCTTTTTGGGAAACGGAGGGCCCACTGACTATATTCAATCAGATAAGATATGTGTTGCACAGAAATGCAGTTATATGAAGTGCAGCAGAGCAGTTACTTTTCACAGGCAGCAAATAAATTGGCGCAAGCCTGCAGGACAAATAGAATGTTTCCCTTTTTGGGAAACGGAGGGCCCACTGACTATATTCAATCAGATAAGATATGTGTTGCACAGAAATGCAGTTATATGAAGTGCAGCAGAGCGGTTACTTTTCACAGGCAGCAAATAAATTGGCGCAAGCCTGCAGGACAAATAGAATGTTTCCCTTTTTGGGAAACGGAGGGCCCACTGACTATATTCAATCAGATAAGATATGTGTTGCACAGAAATGCAGTTATATGAAGTGCAGCAGAGCAGTTACTTTTCACAGGCAGCAAATAAATTGGCGCAAGCCTGCAGGACAAATAGAATGTTTCCCTTTTTGGGAAACGGAGGGCCCACTGACTATATTCAATCAGATAAGATATGTGTTGCACAGAAATGCAGTTATATGAAGTGCAGCAGAGCGGTTACTTTTCACAGGCAGCAAATAAATTGGCGCAAGCCTGCAGGACAAATAGAATGTTTCCCTTTTTGGGAAACGGAGGGCCCACTGACTATATTCAATCAGATAAGATATGTGTTGCACAGAAATGCAGTTATATGAAGTGCAGCAGAGCAGTTACTTTTCACAGGCAGCAAATAAATTGGCGCAAGCCTGCAGGACAAATAGAATGTTTCCCTTTTTGGGAAACGGAGGGCCCACTGACTATATTCAATCAGATAAGATATGTGTTGCACAGAAATGCAGTTATATGAAGTGCAGCAGAGCGGAGACTTTTCACAGGCAGCAAATAAATCGGCGCAAGCCTGCAGGACAAATAGAATGTTTCCCTTTTTGGGAAACGGAGGGCCCACTGACTATATTCAATCAGATAAGATATGTGTTGCACAGAAATGCAGTTATATGAAGTGCAGCAGAGCAGTTACTTTTCACAGGCAGCAAATAAATTGGCGCAAGCCTGCAGGACAAATAGAATGTTTCCCTTTTTGGGAAACGGAGGGCCCACTGACTATATTCAATCAGATAAGATGTGTTGCACAGAAATGCAGTTATATGAAGTGCAGCAGAGCGGAGACTTTTCCCAGGCAGCAAATAAATTGGCGCAAGCCTGCAGGACAAATAGAATGTTTCCCTTTTTGGGAAACGGAGGGCCCACTGACTATATTCAATCAGATAAGATATGTGTTGCACAGAAATGCAGTTATATGAAGTGCAGCACAGCGGTTACTTTTCCCAGGCAGGAAATAAATTGGCGCAAGACTGCAGGACAAATACAACTTTTCCCTTTTTTGGAAACGGAGGGCCCACTGACTATATTTAATCAATAATATATGTCTTCTGGCCCTGCCTACACAATTCTCTCCCTGTAGTATTACTGCAAGGCGCAATGCTCTGCAGACAGCCGATTTTGAAAAGAAAAAAATATGCAACACTGCTAACAGCAGCCTGCACAGTACTGCACACGGATAGATGTGGCCCTAAGAAGGACCGTTGGGGTTCTTGAAGCCTACACTCACTCCTAACACTCTCCCTACCTAAGCACCACTTCTGTCCCTGTAGTATTACTGCAAGGCGCAATGCTCTGCAGACTGCCGATTTTGAAAAAAAAAAAATTTGTGCAACACTGCTAACAGCACCCTCCACAGTACTGCACACGGATAGATGTGGCCCTGAGAAGGACCGTTGGGGTTCTTGAAGCCTACACTCACTCCTAACACTCTCCCTACAGCAGCACCAGCAGCAACACTTTCCCTCAGCTAACTCAGTCACAAGGCATCTGAGGCGAGCCGTGGGAGGGGCCGACTTTTATACTCGGGTGACATCTGATCGCCCCAGCCACTCACAGCAGGGGGGTGGTATAGGGCTTGAACGTCACAGGGGGAAGTTGTAATGCCTTCCCTGTCTTTCAATTGGCCAGAAAAGCGCGCTAACGTCTCAGAGAGGAAACTGAAAGTAACCGGAACACCGCGTGGTGCTCGTTAAGAGTAACGAGCATCCCGAACACCCTAATATTCGCACGAATATCAAGCTCGGACGAGAACGTTCGCTGATCTCTACTTACCAGTGATGTGCTTATGGAGGAGTGCTATGTGTTAGCAGTCTGGGGCTTATTGAAGGCTCCTAGGCCTGACATGTACTTCAGCCTACTAATGTTACTCCTGTCATCTCATTGTTATGTTTGCCAGCACACCTTGTTCTGTCCAGATGAGCCAGGGTTACCAGCTCCTGTGCCTTTGAGTCAGGTTAATTACCCTGCTATGTGTCTGAGAAGTGTGCTGGTGATTGACAGGTCTATCTACCTATCAGCTCCTCCCGTCTCCCTATAAGATCCAGCTCATGCTGCCTGGGAGGGGCCGATTATTGTTCTGTGTTTAGTTTGCAGTGTCCTCTGTGTAGTCTAGTGGCTCTAAACTGCTGAGTGTCGGTCCTGTACTTTGTGGTACTTTTCAGTGTCCGCTGTGTAGCCCAGCTACTCTGACCTGTTGGTAATCTGGTCCTGGTACCTTGTGCCTTTCCCGCAGTCTGCTAGCTTGTCTGCCTTTGTTTTTATCCTGCTTCTGTCAGCTTGTCCGCTAGCCCTCACTGTTATCAGCCAGGGTTTTCCAGTCTGCCTCGCTTGGTATCCTGCTTCATGCAGCTTGTCTGGTTGACCTTGCTATTATCTGCTTTGTTTTCTGTTATCAGACAGGCTTTACCATCTGCCTCTGTTCTGCTTGTACTGTTCGTGTTGGTTTTGTCATCTGCCTTTCCTGTCGGTGCTAGTGGGTAGTAGTCTCTTGCATAGGTACGGCGGTCCCTGCCTGTCCTCCCCTAGGAAGTGTAGGGTCAGAGTTGGCAGCCTGGATGTGTCCACCATCAGGGCTATCTCCAGGAAGGGACAGTGGCATGGGTGAAGATCAGGGAGCCCCGCGCCATGAGTACCTAGGCACCCCACTAGTACCGTAACAATTAAACCCTGCCTGTGGCAGTGTCATCCATGATACTGACAGGGATGGAAATGGTTCCTTTCAGGTATACGTCTCCAAGTATGAAAGACACAAACCAGAGAAAGAAAGGGAGGGTGAATCAAAAAATACAGTTTCAAACTAGTCTAATATTACAGTTTTCTTAATATCATCTAATTATAACACCAGTATGGTAATTATGCAATACAGTAGGAAACATTGTTGCTATTGATCCTTCGTTTTAGAAACTCAATTGTAGAATAACCAGTAGAAATGACCCAAACTGCATTGGTGTCGAATGCAATAACAGTAACCAAGACATTATTGCACATTTTTACAGACAATGATAGGTAATAATCAAAATGAATGCTCATATCTGTCAACGTTTCCTATGTTTTTCTTCATGGCAATACCTCTATAGTCTGACATGACAGAGGTACTATATATGTCCAATGCATCTTGCACTTAGTTCCTATTTTGGAGATTATCATTTTCAAATCTGGATTGCCTACAATGTCAGTCTTTAGAAGCCACACCAGAGCCATCTAGCCAGAGAAAGTTCAAATGTTATTCTTTCAGTTCTGTACTAATCCTTGTAACCCCTAGATATACTTTATGTGACAAGCTTGTGATTAACTACTCACAAGTAACAGGAAGGGAGTGCAGTATAACCACTATGAGCCAATAGACCTATGCCATAGTGTGAAGGTTTTGAAAAGTAATTAACCACTAGATTCCCACTAGCCAACAAGAAACTAATCTAAGCCACTAGGATACCAGGAATATGACAATTGATCCTTATTATTAGTCTGCGGAGAGGTGTTGCCTAGCTGGCAGTTGGCTATTATGTATGTATATTTATTCCGGTCTTTTCTCTAGGAGGGTGCTGGTTATTCATCTCTATGGTAGAAGTTCCGGTTCAGTCCATCTTCTCCTGGTGACATCATTCTTTCAGATAAGTTTGTGGTGTTTAAACTTATTTATTGTTTAGTAACATATGCTTCCAAGTACTGTTGTGCCACTTATATATTACATCTATTAAACTGTCACCCCTTGCCATCACCTAGGGACAGTCTAGGTTGCCCCAAGGTTCCAGATGTGGGGCCACCTTCATCAGGATGCCTGCCCTATTGTTAGGCAGGGTTTCCTCGTATTTGTATGATAGGGTGAGATTTCTCTTTTCCCACTTTTTAGTTTCATTTGTTCTCCATGTTTATAATTTGTGTGTATAGTCATCCTTTTAGGACAATTATGTCCAATCCAAACAAGGTGTTTGGTGTCTAGCTCGGATATAGTAACTAGGTAGTTCAAAGTGTTCTGCTAGATCACATAAGATCACTAAGAAATGTAACAAATATCACGGTGGTGTAGATAAGAACAGTATTTTGAGCATGGCAAGTTATTTTATGGATATGATGAGCATTCTTATTGGTTTACCTATTTTAAAGGGTTATGTAAGGTTCCCTTTCTGAATGTAAGATAAATTAGTCTAGTCTAGCTAGTAATTTTCCATTTCTTTAAAGCTGAAGGTTAAATAATAAGAGTAGGGCTTCTATTGATTAACAACTAGTGCAGCTGCGCTTTTTATTTCATTTACAAAAACAGAAATGAAACAAAAAAGAAACAAACGGAATTAAACAAATATTTTAATTTTTTTGAAAATGCATTGAAATCAAATTGGGAAAAAACGGAAACCATTTAATTCCATTTAAGTTTCGCTTCTCTGCGCCACAAACAGAACAGAGAAATGGAAATGGTTAACAGGGACTATCACCAGTGGTAACGAGCCCTAAGGCCTCATGTCCACGGGGAAAATCAGATCCGCTGCAGATTCTCCATGGAGAATCTGCAGCGGGTCCCTCCTGCCCCGCGGACATGAGCGCCGAAAATAGCAATTTAAAGGCATTTACCTATCCGGCGCGGGCGACGAAGCTCTGCTCTTCCTCACGGCCGGATCTTCATTTTCGGCCGGCGGATGAATTCCTGACGCCGGCGGCACGTCGCCGGCACGTCGTCGACGTGCCGCGCGCATGCGCCGGGCACATCCGCCGAGCCGAAGCAAGGGAGATGCGGCCGTGAGGAAGAGAAGAGCTTCGCGGTCCGCTGCGGGTGAGTAAATGCTTTAAATTCCTATTTTAGGTCTCCCGCGGATCCGGACGGCTTCCATAGGCTTCAATAGAAGCCCGCGGGAGCCGTCCCCGCGGGAGACCCGCATGAAAATGGAGCATGGTCCAGATTTTTTCATGCTCCATTTTTTTTTAAATCACTTTTATTGACGATCCGCGGGTATTTATGTACCCGCGGGTGGTCAATGCATCCCTATGGGGTGCGGATCCGCATGCAGGAAATCCGCTGCGGATCCTAAATCCTATTTTCCCCGTGGACATGAGCCCTAATACTTTCTAAATTTTTAGTTTTCCTTATGCTTACATAAGTTTGTTTCTCCAATTTTTGTATAACATAAATCAGCTCATCTGAATAGCTTTAACCTGTGCTACATGTTATATATTATGTAAGAGCTGCTACACTGTGTTAGTATATCTTCCAACTTTTACATTTTTTTAAGTTCACGGGTTATCTATCAGTAAGTTAACATACAATTAGGCAGTTATATCTGAGATTGTGATTTGATCTTGTATTTTCATTATGTGATGCATTTGTTAAGTAAATGTTACTTTTACTGGTGGAAAAAATGCATGTGTTACGTGTGCTGCTGGGATTTGTTGTACTATGTACTCCTAGCAGCACAGTCAGGTGGTTGAGGGTTAATTGAGCTGGCTGGGTGTGGTACTTCCTGCTAGCCAATCTCCTGGGTCTGTGCTCACATATAAACCCAGCTCCTGGTCAGTCTGGCTGGACCCTGGGGTGAGCACTCATGTTACTTCTGTGTCCTGTAACTTGTTATCAGTCATGGTCAGCTTGTTCCCACTCTGATCTGTGTTTGCAAGTAGGTCTATTGTCTCTCTGCTTCCCCAAGATTGTTTGGACACCTGTAGTCCTAGTCTGCAGTACATGCAGCCCCCTTTTCCTTCCCCCTGTACAGGTGCAGTCTCCAAAGGTCTTATGTCTTGTTCTGGGTGTCAGTTGGTGTAACTGGACACTGTTCCCTATGTCAGCTTGTGTAGTTGACTGTCTGTTCTGTGTGTCAGTTGGTGTAACTTGACACGGTTCCCTATGTGAGCTTGTGTAGCTCACTGTCTATTCCCCCTGGTATGAGGACACATAGACTTGCTGCGAGTTTCATCTGTGTGCAAGTGATCTCTGAGTGGAGTCTGTCTGGCTGTGTGCCCTGTACTCTGTCCTGTTCCTGATGCAGCTGGCTGTGTGTCCAGTGCTCTGTAAGTCCTGTTCAGTCTCTGTCCTGTAGCATGTGTATGTCTCCAGTTCTGTGGCGTGGTTCCTAGGATCAGCTAGGGCCCAGATCCTAAGACCACTGGGCTGCCCTTATTGGGGCAATGTTCCCCGCTTAGGTAGGGCCATGCCATCCTCCCGTGTAGTACAGGGTCAGTTGCCTGAAACCTATGTGAATCCTGTGTGACCCTGGTGCTACTTGTGTATGTCCATCCCATCCATTCTTTCTCACCCTTTTAGGGTACGATCGTGTGGGCTCCCATGCTTAGGTTGCCCACACGATCGTAACATAATGCCTCCCCAGTTACGAAAGGGGGTGCATGGGAGCCCACACGATCGTACCCTAAAAGGGTGAGAAAGAATGGATGGGATGGACGTACACAACTAGCACTAGGGTCACACAGGATTCACACAGGTTTCAGGCAACTGACGAAGACCGCTGGGCTGCCCTTATTCGGGCAATGTTCCCCACTTAGGTAGGGCCATGCCATCCTCCCGTGTAGTACAGGGTCAGTTGCCTGAAACCTGTGTGAATCCTGTGTGACCCTAGTGCTAGTTGTGTACGTCCATCCCATCCATTCTTTCTCACCCTTTTAGGGTACGATCATGTGGGCTCCCATGCACCCCCTTTCGTAACTGGGGAGGCATTATGTTATGATCGTGTGGGCAACCTAAGCATGGGAGCCCACACGATCGTACCCTAAAAGGGTGAGAAAGAATGGATGGGATGGACGTACACAAGTAGCACCAGGGTCACACAGGATTCACACAGGTTTCAGGCAACTGACCCTGTACTACATGGGAGGATGGCATGGCCCTACCTAAGCGGGGAACATTGCCCCAATAAGGGCAGCCCAGCGGTCTTCGGATCTGGGCCCTAGCTGATCCTAGGAACCACGCCACAGAACTGGAGACATACACATGCTACAGGACAGAGACTGAACAGGACTTACATAGCACTGGACACACAGCCAGCTGCATCAGAAACAGGACAGAGTACAGGGAACACAGCCAGACAGACTCCACTCAGAGATCACATGCACGCAGATGAAACTCACAGCAAGTCTATGTGTCCTCATACCAGGGGGAATAGACAGTGAGCTACACAAGCTCACATAGGGAACCATGTCAAGTTACACCAACTGACACACAGAACAGACAGTCAACTACACAAGCTGACATAGGGAACAGTGTTCAGTTACACCAACTGACACCCAGAATAAGACATAAGACCTTTGGAGGCTGCACCTGTACAGGGGGAAGGAAAAGGGGGCTGCATGTACTGCAGACTAGGACTACAGGTGTCCAAACAATCTTGGGGAAGCAGAGAGACAATAGACCTACTTGCAAACACAGATCAGAGTGGGAACAAGCTGACTATGACTGATAACAAGTTACAGGACACAGAAGTAACATGAGTGCTCACCCTAGGGTCCAGCCAGACTGACCAGGAGCTGAGTTTATATGTGAGCACAGACCCAGGAGATTGGCTAGCAGGAAGTACCACACCCAGCCAGCTCAATTAACCCTCAACCACCTGACTGTGCTGCTAGGAGTATATAGTACAACAAATCCCAGCAGCACACATAACAGCATGAAATTAAACATTGTACTATTATACAAAAAGTCCTTCCCTAGTTAAAAGAATCATCAAACAAAATAGGTAAAACACCTAAATTGCCATTAAAGTTATAAGATTTAAGAGAAAATATCAAAATAGTCCACTGATGGGTAGGAACCTATCCCTGACCAGTTCCAGACCCACAAATTCCTGCTCTTAACTAACTAGAAATCTGGCTATATCTTTGGGAGACTCAGGAGCAAGATCAACACAATCTGCTTCTTTCTACTCAGCTACCTGTCACATATGACTAACTAGTTGGTGCAACTGAGGATGATTAATTCCAGAGCAAAGCATAGGGTCAGACTGGAAGACAGATAAACAGAATATCTATGGTTAAACGTAGGAACTGTGATAATAGTGCATACGTGTCATCTGAACTGCCCAAATTGGACCTGCCACTCAAACAGAGTACACGCCCCAAGAAGGGCAACCCCACTGCAGGAGGGAAACTAAGACAAAGTTTGAAAAAAACAAATGACACCAGCCACAGAATGCCAAGCCACACAGCTCTGAAGAACTAGATATAGGATTGAAGAAAACTGAGCATTAGGCTTTAGAATGCTGAGCCACTGAGTACTGAACCACAGAGCACGTACCACTAATTCACAGCGCACAAACCGGAACACTAACTGTATATCCAGTATCCCTTGTACAAGGGAGCCAGATAAAATACCCTCACAAAGAACCTGATAGGCTAACTGGACTGAAAAATAGCTCAGCCAGCCTATCAGTGCTGGAATCGAAGGAAAAAGTTATTCCCTCAATGTCCGGCATAAAATGACAGTGAGCATGCACCGTCCTGCATGCCACATGGTCTGGGTTGATGTTGTGATGTCACGCCAAAACAGAGCCCGAAACCAGTAAGTCATAGCTTTTTTGGCACTGTGACACTATCATATTGAAACAAGACCCACATGTAAGAGAACCCCAATAGGAAAAGTATTTGACATTCTCCACCAGCCACAATGAAAGTTAGAATACTAAACTTTAAAGACATAGTTTGCACATCCAAAAAATGACCAGATTGCTTACACGCTTCAAAATGTAATTGTGTTATTAATTATAGCTATGATTAAGAACCTAAGTATGGTTCTAAATGTGTATTAATAGTACTAATTAGTCATAATAATTTCCCCTCATCACCAGTCCACTCATATACCATATGTCTCCAGAAATCCTGTGAAATAATTTGTCTAAAGGAGTGAAACAGTACAGTGAAAGTTTGCTAGCAGTGGGTGTCTGTATATGGTTATCTTTAACGCATTGAAGAAGACTCTGGCTTTGGCTTACATTCCAAGTCATATTACAAGACCTGTTAGAAGGTCTGACATCAACTTATAGGAAAGCTAACTTCTAGTAGGTGCTGCTGCTTAGGCACTGTGGCATCTATATACTAAATTTCCAAGAAGAACATGCATGGCCTTATAAGTCTCCACACAACTTCTCATAGCTTTCCACAGAGAAACTATAGCCTTTCTGGCTCATCTTCAAGCTTCAAAAGGGGTCCAATGAGTACCTGAAATGCTGATGCAAATCCATAGTGGACTAAACGTTGATCATCTCCTTGATACTAGAGTTCGGCTTCTGCATTTCCTTAACTGTCCTGAAATAGTTAAATATTCTTCGATAATGACATGAATCGTTAATTATTTTTCTGCTTCCTTTATATCTGTATAATGAATCTAAACAACAGTCATCGCCTAGATTCTACACTTTAACTCAGATATGATAAAAGCTGAGTCAAGATCACAAAGAGTTTCTCTGTCAATCTTTGATCTTGGAAGTGTATATGTTCTGGATGATTAATACCCCCAGATTCATGCTTATTTGTGAAGTAGTATCAAACTGAATGTGAGAAGTCATAATGGTAAAAAAAGAGATCATAAAAACGTCTGCTAATTATTATTATTAATACCCACCGCACAAAGATTGAGGTCGTTAACATACAGTATCAGTGCAATATTAGTACTCAACAGTATTCAACCATCTAACCAGCATGAAAAAAGAGAACTGAACTTGCACCAGACAGATACTGATTGGTAATCTTGTACCATTGACTATGGTTATTTAGCAGTGGTCTTTAACCTATGGTTCTCCAGCTGTTGTGAAACCATAGCTTTCTAGACAAGATGGAAGTTGTGGTTCACAACAGCTAGAGAACTATAGATTGGAAACCACTGTTAGAGAACATCCCCTACTATTTTATTTATGTCTCTCTAATAAGCCAGCATGGAAGTATCATGACATATCTCCCAACCACCCTGAAATTTGGTTATAGGGCTGTTCTGCCATCCTGGGAGACAGGAGACATGTCCTACAGGGGTAGCTTTGCAGCTGGGAATGGAGTGAAATAAAAACCAGCCTATACTTACCTCTTTTGCTCGCCCTGCAGCTCCAGTTCATACTGCTCTCGTCCTTCAATCACTTCTGGGTAATGCGATCATAAGTTATCAACCATATGATCCCTGTAGCCAATCACTGGCCGCAGCCATACCAAATTTGAGACCAGGGATTGGCCGCAGCAATTAAGTGACGTGATTGCGCTACTCAGACATGATTGTTGACTGGGGAGGTGCAAAGCGGTGGGGGAAGTGAAAAGGGGGAGCTGCTTTTAAAAAAAAATGTACTGCATAAAAAGGGGCATTATTGAGTAGGAGCATGCAGAAGCATTATTACTGAGTGGGGGCATGAGGGGCATTAGTACTGTGTAGGGCTTAGTAGCAGGCACTATTACAGGGAGGGGATTCAATGAACGTGACATAGCGTAAAAGGGGCTTGGTCTCATGGGTGTAACTATAGGGGATGCGGTTGCACCTGGGCCCAGGAGCCTTAGGGGGCCCATAAGGCCTCTCTTCTCCATATAGGGAGCCCAGTACTATGAATAAAGCATTATTGTTCTGGTGCCTGTCACAGGTTTTGCATGGGGGTCCAGAAGTTTCAAGTTACGCCTCTGCTTGGTCTGATGTGACAAAAAATTGCCTCACTGTGCTAGGCACACTGCAAGAATTGGCCCTCTTTCCATTGCTCAAAAGCTGAGAAGTATGCCATGATGTGCCATACAGTCTTGTTGCACGGATTCAGTACTTCAGAATTGCTATGGACAAATACTATAATAGTGCATAATGTAAAGTTCAAGAACCGATGTTGCATTACTGTAGATAGTGGAGATATCACAGAAGTTTTTAACATTTGGGATATTGGATTTTTTTGTAGCTACATTTGTGTTGAGTGTTGTAAATTCTCTTTCACTTGCTGTGACAATAAATCATCCTGACGTTTTATATCAGCTTGTTGTCACAACCTTCTGGATTGTATATAGCAATGAAAGATGTTAGTTCCCCAATGTAACTGTTGTTATGATAGATAAAGGGCCTAGCCCTGCAGGGTGAATAGAACAGAATAGAGTTCACAGTGTCATGGTGATTTGTTCAGCTAGAGTTAAAGGATGAAGAAAAAGAAACACTAGGGATTTAATATAATAAGCTTGGCTCAGCTGAACAATGGATATCAGGAACAGTAGAAAAGGGGATATGACAGACATCATCACTGACGTCTTACCGCAATCTACAATATAGTGGGGATCCATAAATTAACGTTTCAAAAATCCCTTACAGAAAAAAAAAATTCCATAAACTGGAACCAAGAACAATCCTAATAACCCATTGTAAGAATTACATGGCAGGTCCCGCCAGCTTCCCTATCATGCTTATTTTGGTAAATACTTGCATCTCCCATTGAATAAAAAGTTTGGAGCATCTCTTTTCTTAGCTCTCTGTGTTATGCTGTGCCTCTGTTATTACTTCAGGAAATGTATGAATAAATTGACAAGTGGGTGTTACCATTCCCACTCTTAATGGAGTGCATCCCCTAGAAACATTGACACTGTCCAATCCATGCTGACGCACCCTTTTGACAAGGGGAATTACAAATTCCCTTGTCAATTTTGTCATTCGTTTCCAGAAAGCATAATGGAGGAGCAACACAATGACGTGGACACAGGAGCTTTACTTGCACCATCACTTGCGGTTGGCGTATTAAATAGCTGACCCTCCTCTTTAATGGTTGGGATTATAGATAACTCAGATCCTAGATTTTCAACTCCAATAGTGACTGGGGCACCTAACTATCTCTATAGAGAGAGGATTTCCCTATGGAAGCCTATCAATTGTGGGGTGCCAATAGTTTACCATGGCAACTGGGGCACCTATGAGGTAGGTTGCTAGTGTTGCTATGCAAGAAATAATTGTAAAGAGACTGCTGTGCTTCAATAAGACTGCAGCCACTTCCTTTTAGTAATCATGGGGGTCCCAGTCATCAGCCCTATTCTCATTTGCACAAGCAAAGTCTAGAAGCAATGGGATGAAACTGAAAGGGAGGAGACACAGATTAGATATTAGAAAAAAAAACTTTCTGACAGTGAGGGGGATCAATGAGTGGAACAGGTTACCACGGGAGGTGGTGAGTTCTCCTTTAATGGAAGTGATCAAACAAAGGCTGGACAAATATCTGTCTGGGATGATTTAGTCATCCTGCATTGAGCAGGGGGTTGGACCAGATGACCCTGGAGGTCCCTTCCAACTCTACCATTCTATGATTCTACGTTGGCATACTGTATCTTAGCAATGATAAAATTTACTTTTTTTCAGTTTGCTAGGCAAATATTAGTTATAGTCATAGAGTACAGAACATTACATTTCTTTAAAACAAACTAAAAAATAGCACATAATGGAAAACAATCCTGAATTATGGTACATTAGAAATGCACAGTAGAAGTAATGTGCCGATGCGTCGCCATAAAATCCTTCTTTTCCAGCATCATATTTAAAAGCCTGTTACAAAATATAATCAATTATTCAAAACTGAAGAGACACCTTCAGGCTACTTGAACGCAGCCGTATTACACATCTGTGCGGTATGCCCACAGCATGATATCTCCCATACTGTATTTTACATGAAGGCACACAGGTTGTTTTTGTTTTTTTTTTACTAACAATTGCATCAGAATCTTCTAGAAAAAACTAGTAGCATTTTTCATCACATCCAGTACTACAGCGGTATTCTCCCCGAGAAACCAGAATATATTCCTTAGCCAATGTCATTTTAACAAGTACAAAAAAAAAGTTAAGGACATCTCTCAGTTTGGCAATGGTCCATAATAGACCTGGAACCAGCCCTGAATTTGGCTATTTCTGGAATGCCAGGACCCCTTTGTTCATGAGACTTCTGGTGTTTCAGAACTAAAATCAGAGAGTCCATTGTAGTTATATATACTATAATGGTCCATTTTCTGCATCATTCATCATCCTAGTTAACTGCGGAAAATACAGTTGCAATCAAAATTATTCGACCCCCCCCCCCCCCCATTGCAAATTAAAACTTTTTAAACTTTCCACTGTATGCAAAAAATAATAATAATAAAATGATTTAAATAGCTCAAAATGACAAGTGGTATTTCTAATTTTGACATTAAATTCAACTTTTAACAATTACTGCAGTCTGCTGAAGGTGTAAGTTCAAATCTGACCTAGGGCAACATCTGGATGGGGTTTTTATGCTCTCTTTGCGTGAATTTCTGTTGGTTTTCCCCCCTCTGGAGCAAAGCAAGTAAGTGTGGTGCTCAGTTGTCAGCATTGCTAACTTGCAGTGCTGAAGCTGTAGCTTTAAATCTGATCAAGGGCAACATCTGGATGGAGTTTTTCAAAGCCTATGCAGATGTTATCCTTGATGGAACTTGAAGCTAGAACTCCAGCACTGAAAGGCAACAGTGCTAACAACTGAGCCCCATTCATATAAGAACACACCCACCTCTAGTCAGGATGAGCAAATCTGATTTTTGCAAAAACAAGGCCCGATTTTATCGCTCAGCCAATAACTAGGAGGAGCACTACTTGAGATAATACACATCATGCCTCCATACTAACAGAAAGCATCTCAAAGAGATTCCAAACACTCTGTAGGATAATATTTTTCTGTATGATGGCTCCTTGCCATTTGAAACTGGTACAATGCCATAAAATGTGTGCATGAGGAATAATAAGAATTTATGGAGAATGGTTACAAAGGCAAAAGTTATTTTTCTGCATAAGACATTAACATGAACTTTGAAGTATGCAAGGCAACCAGATATGACATAGAAAGACTTGTTGTTAATCTGTGTCTTCCAGATATGCAAATGAGACTTTCTGATTTACAAAAAAAAAACTTTACAAAGAATTGTTAAATATACTCATTTTAAATACAGTCGCTCACATTGTACAGATCTTCCCAAAAAAATCAAAACTACTCATTAAGATTTCAATTTCATAAAGCTCAATTAATTACAGGCTTATCAGTAATGCGATTTGACAAGTGTATCTAAATGTAAAATCTCCCTCCCCAACATATCCGCTCCCTGTCTGTTGTCAGTAAAACAATCTTTTTAACACATTATCTAGAAGGAAATCTTTTCCCTTAAAGGAGATGTCCCGCGCCGAAACGGGTTTTTTTTTTTTTAAACCCCCCCCCCGTTCGGCGCGAGACAACCCCGATGCAGGGGTTAAAAAAACCACCCGCACAGCGCTTACCTGAATCCCGGCGGTCCGGTGACTTCAATACTTACCGCTGAAGATGGCCGCCGGGATCCTCTATCTTCGTGGACCGCAGCTCTTCTGTGCGGTCCACTGCCGATTCCAGCCTCCTGATTGGCTGGAATCGGCACGTGACGGGGCGGAGCTACACGGAGCTACACGGAGCCCCATAGAGAACAGCAGAAGACCCGGACTGCGCAAGCGCGGCTAATTTGGCCATCGGAGGCCAAAAATTAGTCGGCACCATGGAGACCAGGACGCTAGCAACGGAGCAGGTAAGTAAAAAACTTTTTATAACTTCTGTATGGCTCATAATTAATGCACAATGTATATTACAAAGTGCATTAATATGGCCATACAGAAGTGTATAACCCCACTTGCTGCCTCGGGACATCTCCTTTAAATCACTTGTAAGAATATACATTGAGCTGTGACAATCGCAATAAGACAGTCCTTGAATTATGGAAAAAGAAGTTTTGCAAACTGTTCTAACGCATGCTAAATAAAATTAAGACCCGCCGGGACGCCCCCGTGGACATCACCAACGTGTCAGACCTAGAGCAACCAATGTTTGCAATGGGCAAATATAGACATGTATTATGACACCAAAATGCAGGGAACACAAAATAGTGCAAGTACCAGCAGTAGAAATACAGGGATGGAAACCAGCTTTGCAGTAGCAGACCCTGCCAAACAGCAGGGCGATGACCCAGATAGAGGTAGTCCCACATAAGGAACCTAGGGAACTTAGCCTGTCTCTAAATAGAGGATATCGAAGATGAATAATGCAGATATAAAGAGAAATGTAAACAACACAATATAAGGTAGAATTGAATAAGCCCCACAAAGAACAAAAAACCCCAGCTACTTAGCTGAGAGGAATCCGCTGCCTCACCAAACGCTTCAGGCAGAACAATAACTGGCGCCCATGTGGAGGCAGGCCCAGAATAAGTACATTTCCATTATATCTGATTGGCTGGCTAGGGAACACTTCTCCATGTTGGCCAGTCAGTCCATATACCGCAGTAGATGTGGGAGCAGGGAAGAGAAGAAAGGAACATAAAAAACTGAGGAATTGACGACAAATGAAGCCTAAGGGACCTTCTACAGTGACAGAAAACACTGAAGGATTTCTGCCAGACAACACATAAGGGACCTTCTGCAGTAACAAGGAAGAGGCACTCATCGGCACCCTGAACCGACTGATTGGGGGCATGTATTTAAAGTTCACATGGGCCAGGGCTACCGTGACGTGAACCCAGCTTCACTTTCTGATTGCAGTAGGTGCGCCGTAACACATAACTGGTTCCACATAGCAAACAATCATAGTGTAGCTTTTAATTTTCCAAAACAGTTAGAGAAATGAAAGTTGAGCTCTGATTGGTTGCTAGGAGCAACAAAGAAATTTTTTTCCTTTGAACAGTTTTGATAAATGATGACCAGTGACTACTTGTAAGGGGAAAATATCTCTGTACATGCGAAATTCAAAAACACAGTGCATTGCCATATAGGTTTATATGTGTATGCTTATTGTTCTTCTCCATATTCTCCTCCTCTGTAAAAAGGATAAAAAATACAAAGTGTGCTGGCTCAGTTGTTCGCATTGCTGTAGTGGTAGGTTCATATCTAACCAAGGGTAGCATATGATTGGGTTTTTTATATTCTCTTTGTGTTTATTCTTGTTGTTCATTCCCCTCTTCTGCTACAGAGCAATTAAGAGTGGTGGTGCAACCGGCAAGAGAAAAATGGGGAGTGTGTTTGGAGGAGAAAATATATATCAAGTCGTGACGCCATTGTTCCCACACCGTTATTTTATGCGGCGGAGTAATAAAACACTGGACAAGTGTATCGTACCTCGGGTCCTCAGAAACGGTTGAGGCCCAGCAAAACTTTACTTGATTAAACTTTGTAAGCAGGCAATTACAGGTATCATTCATGGCAGCAGTTACAGGCAAAAGCTCAGAGGTTGGGAGGGAAAACACACAGGAACAATATGGCCCTATAGTCCACGTTATCTATATGTCACTGGTCCTGGACATTAAATATGTACTCCGGAGGAGGTAAAGAAAAACAAGAACCCCTCCACATACTCTCTGGCAAGAAATCACTTAGGAGAAAGCTTAGCCTAAATGCACCCCACACATTCTCCGCGTGTCACAATCACATACGTCTGTGTGGTGATCCTCATGGCGGACGGCCACACAGGAAAAATAAATGCCTGTAGTTTGAACGGGTACCTGTTTTAGGGAATTGGGATTTGTTGTGCTCGCTCTCTCTCTGAATTGTACTCACTCCTATGTCATCCATGCTCCAGATGCTACGGGATGTCGTTTCTCTTCCTCCATCTTCACCAACATGGGAGCTGAAGGTGCTTCCATGCGGCTCTGTGTTAGTCCCTGCAGCAGGTAAGATGGAACCCTGCTCCAATAGCCCATTCCTGCCTCTGATTGATTGCAAAGCCAGGAGGCTTAAAGCGCTGCCGTGATTTTATTATCGGTGGTGCTTTAAGCCCAAGATCAGGTGCCGTAAATTTACGGTGCCTGGTCCTTAATGGGTTAAAAAGAATAGGGTCCAGTACTGCCCCATGTGGTACCCCACTAGTAACAGTGACCCAATGAGAGTATGTACCATTAATAACCCCCCTCTACTTTCTATCACTTAGTTAGTTACTTACTCACTTACACACATTCTCACCCAGATCAATCATTCTTATTTTATACGAGAATATACCAACTTTGTATGTGGCACAGTATCATACGCTTTGGAAAGTCCAGATACACAAGATCCAGTGACTCTTCCTGGTCCAGTCTAGAACTCACCTCCTCATAGAAGCTGATCAAGTTGGTTTGACAAGAAAGATCCCTCATAAGCCCATGCTGATAGAGTTATACACTTCCTTTACAATGAGATATTTCAGGAAAGCATCACTTGCAAAACCAACAAACATTTTATCCACAGTATCAATTAAACTTACTGATCTATAGTTTCTGCGTTCACTTTCTCGCCCATTTTTGAATACTGACACCACATTTGTTATGCGCTAGTCCCACAGAACAGATGTTTTCACGTTACTTAATTTCCTTAGAACCTGGGGGTGTATACCATCTGGACCCAGCTATTTGTCTATTTTAGTCTTTTTTGAAGGTGCACATCTTCCTGAATTAGAGAGGTGACATTTAAGACAGAGTTACCATAACAGGTTACTTCCAGGCTGACATACAGAAAATACAGCACAACCAATATGTTTTTTGTTTCCCGTATCTATTGAATTGTTTTTGGAATAAAGCTTTCAGAAGCCACTCAGACATTTACTGGTGATTTCTTATTTGTGCACCTGGATATAGAGGAGACATGTTTATTGCTATGGTGTCCTCTCTAAAGTAAGTTATTTTGGATTATTTCACCTGAATGCAAACTAAGTAGTGCAGGACTTATTCACACTTGTATCCTGTTTCATTTAAGATAGAGTTTACTTTATCACTTTGCCTTTCACCTAACATTTAATTTTCCTCTGTGAATACAGAGGGCCTGTCATATCCTCTGATTAGTGGGGCCAGCAGCATAGTTTTGCAGGCATGGCCCAGCTGACTCTATCACACCTTTTCTTCTATACACCCACTGGCTCCCAACGGCTTGAATTTGTCAACTGGGCAATCACCTATGCTCACTGTCAATGGGTGAGTTCAGCTTTCCTCCACTCACTGTCATCATCCATTGGCAGTGAGTGGAGGAAACCATCCATTTGACAAATTAAAAGCAGCAGGAGCACAATTTAATGAAGGTCGCTTCAGAGGAACGGAAGGAAGGGGGGTGGTTTATACACAGAGAAGAATAGGTGTAGTAGAGTCAATGGGGCCACAGTTGCAAAGTACATCATCTTCAATAGATTTGCTTTCTCATCACATTTTACGATTCTTCCCTCATTACTTTTTAACACTTTTAGTTTTAGCCTTTTGACTATTTATACTGTATAATTGAAGACTAGAGATGAGCGAATGTACTTGTTAAGGGCGATTTCCCAATCGAGCATCGCTATTTTCGAGTATCTGACTACTCGGGTGAAAAGATTCGGGGGCGCCGGGGGGTGGCGTGGTGGAGCGGGGGTAGCAGTGGGGAACAGGGGGGAGCTCTCTCTCTCTCCCCCCCACTTCTCACTGCAACCCCCCGCTCACCCCCGGAATCTTTTCACCCGAGTAGTCAGGTACTCGAAAATAGTGATGCTCGATTGTGAAATCGCCCTTAACGAGTACGTTCGCTCATCACTATTGAAGACCATTTTAGGGTTTGCTTTACTGTCTTTGCCAATGAGTCTCTCCATCTCCAACTCTTCTGCTTTTATATGTTTTTTATGAAATTACTTAGCAGACCTTGAACACCATTATAGCTCGCCATCTATAGCTAGCCTTGTATGTGACCTTTTTGTACAGTATTTGATAGAAAACGGGTTAATAACCGTGGCGCTGATCTGTGTCAGAACTTCAATATAAGGGTTTTATTGTTTTCCTGTCAGATGAAGGTCTTTCTGCAATACCCTGTCTGACAGGAATGAAATCAATCACACTCTACAGATTTCTCCAAGAGTGAGGCATTCATTTGTGTGCCCTGTAGGTTTCACATGTCTGTCAGGAAGCCATTTAAGATATACAGTGATTGTCTCCCTGAGGGTACGTAGAAAGACAGGACTCTGGAGAGTTACACCGGGTCATCAATCTATGTTTTTCTAATCCTTGTTTTCAACTATGCTCCATTTCTAGAACTTTCCCATTAACATGCACATGAAAGGTAATTTTGCTTTGTGTGCCTGTTATTTCACGTTGCCTTATTTTCTATCATTATCTTATTATTTTCCAAGTAAATGAGAAATAAACATCTTCATTTTACAGACAATATTAATAAGTGCATCCTGTGCCTAGAAGATTGGTATAATTTACCATGTTCAAATCCTAAAACGGGTAAGTGTCCGTTTAAACACAAATGGCTTTATTTACCATTGTCTGAAATTATAATATCATAATGAAAGGGAATCAAATTATAAAATCTTGATTCTGTTGCCCACAGCGTCACACTGGAAAACATATTCATTATCTTTCGTACTCCAAACTGGTGTACAAAAGAAGACATTTTGGCAAATGTTTCAAAATTGCAAGTTTCGGGTTATGGAGGAGGGCCGCTCTTTCCCTATCTGCAGCATGCAGGGTGAGAGCTTCCCTACCCGCATGATACAGGTGGGCAGAGGCCTGCATGGCCCGCCTCCGCAGCTCTATTCGTCATGCTTTGCGGGCCTGATTATCACACGCGCAAAAACATGCGCAAACGCGTTCATCTGTTTAAGCCCTAAGAATGAATAAAAATGTAGGGAAGCCGTTGGCTACACCTCTTCTGGTATATCCTGCCACTTTTCTCACTACTTCTTTCAAAACTGATGATTGGCTAAAAAAGTTGCTAATTTTTCTGTAAATCTGATTACCACGCAGTTTTTTACATGTCAAACTGTACTTTTTATTTGTACCATTTTTGGGTACATAAAATGTATTGTAAAATTTTTATTCATTTTTTTTTTGAGAGCAGGGAGAGAAAATGCATCAATTCTACTACAGTTTTTTTTTACAGCATTAATCATGCAGCATTAATGACATGATTTTTTCTGTAGGTTGGTGCGATTACAATAATATTATAATTCTTATAATTTTTTTAGTTTTTTTTCACTTTTGCACAATAAAACCTTTTTTGTTGGAAATTATTTGTGCTTGTACAGGTTTTTAATGTGCACGGATTTATCATACGTTATTGTGTTTTAGGTTTTTTATTTTAGCCTTGTATCCATGTAGCAATGTTTAGGCCTCTTTCACACGGGCGACACGACATGGCCGCAAGAAAATCGCAGCGATATTACATCGGTGGTCCGTGCGATATTACTGCATTTACTTATGGCAATACTGCGATTTTGTGGCGCTACAAAGTCGCAAGTGGTGTTACAAAGTCGCGCGACTTTGTAGCATCACTTGCAAGAATTTTTTTCTTGGGGGGTGGGTGCTTGTAATATAAGCCCTAGCCCCAAAATACAGCTCAGCTGCAAAAAAAAAATACATCACCTAAGAAGCGCTGTCCGGCTCTGCTGCATCTTCTTCCCGGACCCCGACACTGTTCTTTATTATCTCTTCTGGCCGGGGATTGAAATATTCCCGCCTCCTGGAAGCGCTGCATCTGATTGGCTGAGTGCTGTGAAGCTCAGCCAATCAGAGCCATCGCTCGATTAACCAATCACAGCCATTCAATGATTCATTGAGTGCTGACTCTGATTGGCTAAGCATCACAGCGGTCAGCTAATCAGAGGCAGTGCTTCCAGGAGGCGGGGATTTTGCAATTCCCGGCCTCAAGAGATGATGAAGAACAGTGCCAGATACCGGGCAGAAGATGCTGCAGAGCTGACAGCGCTTCTAAATCTAAAGTGATGTGTTCTTTTTAGAGATGAGCGAGTATACTCGCTAAGGCTAACTACTCGAGCGAGTAGTGCCTTAGCCGAGTATCTCCCCGCTCGTCTCTAAAGAGTCAGGCGACGGCGGGGGAGAGCGGGGAGGAACGGAGGGGAGATCTCTCTCTCCCTCTCTCCCCCCCCCCCCCGCTCCCCCCTGCTCCCCGCCGCAACTCACGTGTCACTGGCGCCGGCCCCCGAATCTTTAGAGACGAGCGGGAAGATACTCGGCTAAGGCACTACTCACTCGAGTAATGTGCTTTAGCGAGTATACTCGCTCATCTCTAGTTCTTTTCTTTCTTTTTTTTTTTGCAGCTAGGGCTTTATTTAGGGCCTTGACAGTAGGATTTCCTACTGTCCAAGTTGCATCGCACCGCACAAAAAAAAAATGCATTTTTGTGTGATGCAATGCAACAGAGAGGAAGGCTCCATAGGGAAACATGGGCTACAAAACCTCACAAGTCGCGTACACACCACGAAACCCGCAAGGTTTTTGCATGCTACAAAACATCGCAAATGTGAAGGAACCCATATGAAAGCGTGGGCTTCACATACATGTGATTTGTAACACTGTTGCTTCGAGAGAAAAGCGCGCGATTTTGTCGCCCGTGTGAAAGAGGGCTTGAGGACATTGAATCCATGTTCTTCACCTGTGCAAGCTATGTGGCTGAAAAGTGCTTAACAACATTGCTGTAATGAGCCTCGCACTTGCTTGATTACCACATTACCAGGGCAGATTTATATCCTCGCTTGTAATTAATGCTTTTAACGTACATCAAGCAGAGATTTTTTTTTTCTTTAAAGTAAGGAATAAATGAAGAAATTACAGTGGAAAACAGTAATAATGGAGAACTTCACCTTAAATAAAACTACCACTTATGTGTGCATACACCGATAAGCCATAACAATAAAACCGCTGGAGGTGAAGTGAATAACATTATCTTGTTACAATGGCGCCTGTCAAGGGGTGGAAGATATTTCACAGAAAGTGAGCAGTCAGTTCTTAAAAATTGATTTATTGCAAGCAAGAAAAAAGATAAAAAGCTGTCAGAGCACACAGCCCGTCACAGTTTGCTATATAGGGGGCTGTGTAGCAAAGGCCCCCTCATTCTACCCATACTGACCCCTGTGCATTGATAAAAGCACCCACAGGGGGCAAGTGAGCATCAGAACTGGAACATTGAGCAATGGAAGAAGGTGGGCAGGTCTGATAATTCCCCTTTTCTTTTACATCACATGGGTACACTGGCATATCTATAGGGGATGCAGGGGGCCCAGGCCCAGGAGCCTTAGGGGGCCCATAAGGCCTCTCCTCTCCATATAGGGAGCCCAGTACTATGAATAAAGCTTTAGAGTTGAGGGCCCTTTTACAGGTTTTGCATTGGGGCCCAGAAGCTTCAAGTTACACCTCTGCATGGGTAACATGGTATGTTAGGCCAAAAGGAGACATTGTCCATCTAGTTTAGCCTGTTTCTACACCCCCTTTGTTGATCCAGAGGAAGGCAATAAAACCCCAATGAGGCAGAAGCCAATTTAGCCCATGTAGGGGAGTGCACCCTCACCTGAGTAAGAGATGGCACTAGAATGCATTATGGTAAGAAGACAATCAGCGAAGAAAGGATTTTGTCTTGGGCATGTTCTGCTGGGAACTATTTTCTCATGGCACAGACCAGGGTGGTACTGGGGCAGTTAGGGAAGACCTAAATGTTTTATGTAGGAGGAAGGGTTGAGACTGATGAGTTAAGGGTAGTGATTGCATAAAGGGAAGAAATAGAGGCAAGGATCAGAGAGGTTAAAGAGGTTCCTGATCGAGATCCCTATTAATCGATTAAAGGGCCCTTAGTGCTCATATGAGTGCCACGGCCTCTTCAATGTTCACATCTGAGCACAATCATTCTCATGCTACGGAATGTCATATATTTCATAGTAGCCATTCTGCTACTATGCTACAGGCTTTAACCCATTGAAGGGAATAGACCAAGCCTGTAGTACTCAGATGGCCTCTGTAAATACTATGACGTTCTGTAGCATGAATATGCTCAGATGAAACATTGAAGAGGGTGTGACACTTGTGGGAGCGCTGTGGCCCCTTCAATCAATTAATTGCCAGGAATTCCAAGTGGCAGACCCCCACAAAAGATATATACGGCCTACCTGAAGATAAGCCATCAATTTTACAATGTCGAATAACCCCTGTAAGTACATACCGCTGCAGTGTGGCATCAGGATTAATGGTTTACCATTTCTTTAACCAGTTTCCAATAGGCCCCCGGCTGCCATGACAACCCATGGCCACTCTATGATCAAGTCATCGGGGGACCATTGGAGTGACGTTGGAAGGCCTCTCGCTCTGTCTAACTACTTAGATGGCGTAGGCGCTATGGAATGCAGAATCTACTGGGCCAAATGGCTCAATCCCTGTGATTACAGCAGGGTGTCAGTTGTATGGTTCAACTAAGGGCCTGTCCACATTGGTACTTTCACTACATTAAGGAATCCACATGACAAAAATGTGTAAAAACACATGCCCTTTTAAACATATGTTTATGGGTTTTTTCACTGTAAACTCTTTTTTTCCAAGTAAAGTTTTAAAGTTCAATGCTTTTTTTTTCGCTTATGGCATTCGATCACAAAAAAACGTATACATTAGGCATATGGAAACTTACAGCTATAATTTTCCATACATTTTCCATAGACTTCAATGTTAAAAAAAAAAAAGTATACATTTACATGTGATTTTTTTTGTGGGACAGAAAAACATAGTAGGCTGCACTTTTCAATCCCCAAAAAATCATGGAAACATATACCGTGCTAGACGGAGTCAAACGTATGCATAGTTTGACTGCACTTAACCCATTATAGTTTTGAATCCATGAAATGCTCCATTTTCATCTGCTTTTTGGACGAAAAAAAGTGTATGTTTCACGGTTCACCATATGCCGGTGTGAAAGGGCCCTAACACCTGCTGATGATGACACAGGCGCCCAACTGCTGAGCCCCCGCTGTACATGTATGTCAGTGGAACGTCTTACATGTACAGTACAGGGCAGGAATGTTTTTAAGCTGTTTTTTACCAAGTTAGGGCGAGCACCCACTGGCGTTTTTTTACCTGCGTTTTGCGTTTTGCGTTTTTCCTGCACAGGCATAGAGATAACATGTGTTCCTGTCCACTGGCGTTTTTTTTGCGTTGCGTTTGCGTTTTTAACATAGGAACTGTCAGTTGCATATGTGTCCTTATTTTTCTCCTAATGCACCCATGAAAGTCAATGGAAATTAATGGAAAAGCCGCGAAAACGCCGCGAAAAACGCACGGAAAAATCGCGGGAAACGCGGCGAAAACGCAAACGCCAGTGGGTGCTCGCCCTAAAACTTGCCAAAACTAATTTATAACGTCTGACTTTTGAGGTGTATTTCTACAAGTTCTTTAAAGAAGTCTTAGTGGTCGCATGCACAGATTTAATACAGACAGTTTGAATATCTGTCCATGACAGCACTTTCTTTCTAGCTCTTGGTAACTTCATGTGATCTAGCTAAATGCTTGTGCTTAACACAAAGTAATCAAAATCTGGTATTCGTATTCCTCAGGTAACATCCTGAGCTTAATGTAGTCTAATAAGGTATTTCTGCGCAATGATGGGTCATTTTGCAAATGTCTTCCAATTTCCCGCATTGAGATATTTCATTAAGTTCAAGTAGGAATGGCACGTAATATATATTCAAGGACAACCAGTGCTAGGACAGAAAAATAACACTTCAGCTCCAAATCACTGTACTATAGAGGAATTCACAAAGAAAAACTGCAAAGACTATAATGTTTAGTACAATCTTCCTACCTGATGCTTAGCATTAAATTAGGGTTCTTTGGGTCCACCAGAGGGGATGATCCTGAGGTCCTCCCTCTATCTATGCATAATATGTGCATGTCCAGTTTAATTTATTGGATATGATAGGGTGTGTCCATACAGGCCAAGTATTGCTGCCCTGCATTGTTGTAATTGGTGGTCCTTTCAGGACATCATATTCACGTTCGTGTAGGCAAGTATAAATGAGGCCCCCATGAACGTGACATGAGCACTATAATAACTATACATGTAAATGCAAGGTTCCTACAGTGAATTTCATATGTATTGAACTGGAGACCGACTTCTCCCTTATTAAAATGGGTTTACAAAATGTTCTCGAGATCAGTAGGACCCAGCTTTATTATCGTGGCTCTACAAACAAGAACACAAGTATGATGCAGTTGTATAATTATGCCATGTGACTGTATGGTTATGATATCAAAAGGAAAAATAGAGCATCCACCTTCAAACAGTAGTAACAGTCGGAGTAGATCCCAATGGGGCACATAATGGCAAGTGATGTCTGTTTTTCAGAAAAATTGATCAAGTCTTTGGAAACCCCTTTAAATTAATTGAGAAGTTTTCAATGCTGAAAGTAATAGTAGTTTTCCTTATATTTGCAAGTTTAGCACACTTTGGGCTATCTGTGGAGGTAGCACCTGGGGAACCCCGATTTTCACCTTTGATCACTCCAAGAGGGATATGGTCTTTGCTATGGGGCCCCCAAGCCATTACTCACACAGTTAGTCCTATTAGTGCGGCTGCTGATGGTGCACTGAGCCAAGATGTGGTACCTCAAGATCTGAACAGGGGCATCTGTAGTCAGGGTTGGCGGCACAGATACAATAACAAGTCTAGCCTGTAGGTTGGGATGGGCAGCAAGCAATAACGAAGTGCAGAGTACAAAACCAAGGTCAAGGAGAACAGGAGTGAAAATGGTCAAAGTTAGGCAAGGGTCAGCACCAGAATAAACACAACCAGGGGCTTTGCCACAATTGGCAGGATGAGACCAAATTGTTTAAGCATCCTCAATAAGGCGTGGAGGATGCCTAAAATAACCAAAGCTGCAGTGGGGTTGGTGGGCGACTGAATTACGTAGTGCATGCTTTATAAAAGGGTAAGAACGTGTGTGAGCCCTACAGTCAGGCATCAAGGAGACTGAGGAGGAAGTATGCAGGACATGGGGTACGGCGGCACTGTGGTTTACCTACTGACAGGTAAACCACAGTGCCACCGTGCTGTGACAAGATGTCAAATCTCTCTCTCTCTCTCTATATATATATATATATATGGTACCCTTCTTTGAAATATGATCTTAAGCATTATGTAACATGATTGCCCTGTCTTTTTTAAAGGTCCAGTAGTAGAAAACCAAAAAAGGGAACTAAAAGGAGTTTTGACAGTCTGTTTCAGTCTTTTTTTTCTCATTTTGCAGGTTTGCTAAATATTTGTAAAAATCTGGAGAACCCCTTTGAATAAAATGTGAGAATGAAAAAAATAAGAAAATAAAGTGCTTAAGTAAAGTAACAAATTATTGGTAGTAAGGCAATTATGACCCTTATTGCACATTGACCAGACAGACCCGATTCTGCCTGTGGTTAAGTAGTTTGGCACTTTATTCATTGGATCATCTCAAAGCACTATAGACTACAATGTATAATATTTTATACATGAGGTTTTGATTTGTCACCTCAAGTTATTATTTTTGTATTTCTTCTAATTATTTCTTTTGAAGGGGTAATATGTTTAATTTACTCTTGTCATGATGGCATCTCATCTACATTTTTATATAATGTTGAGTTGCCTGAGCTTTTAATTGTCATTGGTGCACAATGTAAACTCAAAGGGGCAGATTTATGAAACTGCCCAAAAGAAAAATTGTCTTAGTTGCCCTGTAGCAACCAATCAGATTTCAGCTTTCATTTCATCAGAGCGCTTTGATTGGTTGCAAATAAGACAGTTTTGGTTTCAAACAATATCATAAATCTGCCCCAAAGTATCTTGATCCGAGAGATACAGATTAGTTGTAGTTGCACTGTATGGTCTTTCCCTGCTTGAAGCCAATTTTCACCATACAGTAGTTGCTCTCCTACTGCCTCAAATTTTTAAAATGTGGTCAAAGTGCTTTAGTCAAAAATCCAAATCTAACTTGTATATAATGGGACAAAATAATGGTTGTTCTTGTAGGATAAAATGAATGATACTATGCAATTGTTACCATGCAGGGCGGCGCTGGGTCCCGCGGCCGGCGCGCGCCGCTCCGATGTCGGCTCCGGCGTCCAGGAGCTCTGCTGTTGGGGCTCTCCCGGCGGCGTGGAGCAGCCAGCATGCAGTGGAGTGGGCGTGTCCGTCCATAGGGTGCCGCCCGCTCTCCTCCACCTTCCATATGCAACAGTGGGAGAGTCGGCTCCTCCCACTCTCCGCCCCTGGGCGGAGGCTTTAAGTTAAAAGGCTGGCAGTGACCTGAGCTCACTGCCAGTTATTGGTTCTGCTAGCCTCTAGTCAGGCCTGTCTCAGTCTGCTCTAGTTGCTCGTCAGTGTCCTTTCAGTTTGCCTGTGAGCTCCATCTCCAGCCTCTCTCTGCTTTGTAAGTTCTGTTGGTCTGTTCCACCTGCCTCTTCTGTCGGCACTCTGTCCCCCATTAGTAGTTCCATCTAGGTAGTCGCCAGGTCCCTAGCCAGCGCAGGGACCGCCGCCCAGTTGTCCGCCTGGGGTTAGCCAGGGCTGAGGCAAGTAGGCAGGGACAGTGGGGTGCGGGAAGAGCAGGGCATCCCACCTGGCGCTCGGGGGGCAGAGTGCCGTAACAGCAATAATGCCAATGATACCCATCTGGCCTTATGAGATATTTTCTAAATACATATATTTTTTTATTAGTACTTCGTATACAGCATATGGTCTCCAAACTAGCTTACTGATACAATTGTTTGGGGCCATTTTTACTAATGTTCCTGAGTGTTTATTGGAATCATGAGTCGAGATAAGCTGAAATGCTTTACAAGAACTAATGCTCTATTTGTGTTAGTACCTATCTCCATAAGCTAATGGGACAGTCAATATAATCAATACACCTCTTAAGCTGAGCTGCATAATAAGTGTGAGAGATAAGACTTAATATGCAGAAGTCATATAAACCACTGAACTCAGGTCATCGATGTTGATTTGAAACTAACACTGAAACAATGTAACTCCAGAAAACGGAGATTGGAATGGAAGATGTTCCATGTAGCCAGAGCAATTTGTAAACCCTCTAATGATCTTGACAGAAAATGTTTTTGAATATACTGGAAATGAACAAGTCATGAACAATTCCCTGACTTGTTTCAATGCCAGGTAGAAGACTGTAAGGCCATCTACTATAGGTATATAATTCTTAGCTTCAGAGGCGTATATTAACGCTTCTGGGTCTCAATACAAAATCTGTAATGGAGCACCCAAATATAATGCTTTTCTCATTGTACTGGGAATAAATTAGAGAGGCCTTATAGGTTCCCTAAGGCTCCTGGACCGGTATGCAATGGCATCCTCTGCATCCCCTATAGTTACGCCCCTGCTTAGCTTATTACCCACAATTATGCCACAGACTCAGTAAAGAAGTCATTCAACACTACAATTAGACTAATCAGTTAAACATTTACTTTTTCAGAATTAGTGATTCATTCTCTTGATGAGTCTCATTGCCAACATCTTATGATTCACTCATTCTCTGCTGTTTTAAAGCCTACTGTACTTTCAGGTGACTTTTCAGAATAAGCTGCCATGGGGACGTTTTTACTGTAGAGCTCAAAAACAGGAAAGCTGTCATAGAAGATGTAAAAAAATGTGAAGTAAGGCTAATAGTGTTTTACAACATTTTAACAGAAAACATTAAATCTTTGGAAATTAAGTTGTTAGAAAAAGTTTGGTCACATGAACCATCACTTTTTCAGATTTATATTCCGTAGTTTCTCATATAAATATCATGACTGTTGAGTTATGCTGTGTTCTGGTATGTCTGTGTATGAGAGAAGAAAACAAGGAAAGTATGTTTTATTGGATAATCACAATAATTCAATTCAGTAAATGACGAGTAAAAGCGTACCTGCATTTTCAGTTGATGTTTTAGAATAAGCTGCCATGTGTGCACATAAGGAAATAAGGGAGATGGAATAAATCCTCCACAGTGCCACCTATTGAAAGGAAGCATTCCTTTGAGTCAAAGTCAGACTTTTTATACAAAAAAATAATAAAAAAGTTACTCACCTCTCCTGCTGTCAGCCGCGTCCTCCTCTGGCTGGCTCCCCGGTACTGCTACTGAGCTCTTTCAGCAGACGGGGATTTAAAAATCCCCGCCTACGGAAAGGGCTGTGCAGATTGGCTGAGGGCTCAGCCAATAGCAGCTAGTGCTTAGCTATTGGCTGAGCGCTCAGCCAATGACAGATAGCTCTTAGCTCTTATTTTTACACATTTTAGGATGATTTTCAGGGAAGGGCTTATATTTTTAAGCCCTTCCCGAAAATTCATCCCGCGCTCGCCGGCAGCCCATTGCTTTCAATGGAGCTGGCTGTATTGCCGGCTCCATTGAATTCAATGGGCGAACATCGTTCGCCTCTGCCACAGCTGAGAATAGCGGGCAGTGTGGGGCAGTTTCACTGAAAACGCTGCTAGGTGCAGCTTTTTCAGTGAATCGTCGGCCCCGGTCACGCGATTTGCGGATGCGCATCCGTTATGCAATCCGCAAATCACGGAAAAAACGCCCGTGTGACCGAGGGCTCAGTGTGACGCGTTATATGTACAATTCCATTGAAAAACAACTTACAATCATGTAGAGTGGAAAAATAAAAATAGCAAAACTAAAATAATGTGGTTGCATAAGTGTGAACACCCTTTAATATTTGGGGATGTGGTTGTGGTCAGAATTAGCCAGTTACATTTAAGGCTCCTACCCACTTATGTTTTTTTAACGCGAATGTCAATGGGACTTTCTAATGTTAAAAACGCATCGTAAGTTGGTGCTTTGCAATTTTTGAGCAATGCGTTTTTAACATAAGAAAGTCCCTTTGACAACCGCGTTAAAAAAATGCAGCGATATCGCAGCGTTAAACTCAGTCCTTAAACTCATCTTAAATAGTAGTCAGTACACAGCTGACATTATTTACAGCTATTCTGATTTACCCCATATAAAGTTCAGCTCTTCTAGTAGGATTTTCCTGACATTTTCCTAGTTGCATTTTTTAGCACAAGGCATAAAGAGCTTACAGCACATCAAAGAGATCTAATTGTGGAAAGGTATGAGTCACGAGAAGAGAACTTAAACATTTCCAAGGCATTATATGTATCATGGAATACAGTGAAGATGGTCTTCAATTAATGGATTAAATGTGACACACGGTGATCTTACCAAGAACTGGATATCCCTCAAAAATTGATAAAAAGATCTGAAAAAAATGGTGCAGTAGGCTGCCAAGAGGCCTACAGCAACATTAAAGGAGCTACAGAAAATTTTGGCAAGTACTGGTTGTGTAGTGCAATGGGGCAACCATCTCCCGTGCTCTTCATATGTCTAGGCTGTGGGGTAGGGTGGCAAGACGGAAGCCTAACAAATAAAAATATCCAAGTCCGGCTATGTTTCATCAAAACCTACATCAGGTCTGCCAAAAATATTCAGGAGAACATGTCATGGTCTGATAAGACCAATGTTGGACTTTTCAGCCATAAATTCAAAAGGTATGTTTGGCACAAATCCAACATTGCGAATCACCAAAAACCCCCATGTACACAGTGAAGATGGTGGAGGCAGCATTATGCTTGGGGGCTGTTTTCTGCTGATGAACTTTGGGCTTTTGGCAAGGTGAAGGGGACTATGAACAGTCCCAAAAATCAGTCCATTTTGGCACAAAAACCTTCAAGCCTCTGCTAAAAAGATGAAGAGCAATTTCACTTTTCAACACAACAACGACCCAAAGCATACCTCCGAATCACCTAAAGAATGGCTTCGCCAGAAGAAGATCACAATTTTGGAATGGCCGAGCCAGAGCTCAGACATGAATACCATTGAAGGGTTGCCCTGAAGAGAGCGCTACACACAAGATGTCCTCGCAATGTGACAGATTTGAAGTGCTTTTGCAAGGAAGAGTGGGGAAATATTGCCAAGTCAAGATGTGCCATGCTGATAGACAGCAACCTAAAATGACACAATGTTGTCATAAAGTCAAAGGGTACATCAACAAAGTATTAGTTTTAGGGTGTGTATATTTATTTAACCACATTATTTCAGTTTTTGGGATTTTTTTCCATTCTAAAAGATATTAGATAGTTTCTCAACAGCTTTGTACAGATAATGGTAACATTGAAGGGGGAAGTAAATCTGAAGGGATTCATCTTTGTCGTATTTTTTTACATGACAAAAGCATGGCACTTTAACAGGGGTGTGTAGACTTACTAGATCCACTGTATGTGTCTTCTATACATGGGGAAAACTTATTCTGCAGCGCTTTCAAGTAATTTATTACCTCAACCAAGCTGGGTACTCATTTTACTGACCTTGGAAGGATGAGTCAACCTTGAGCTGGCTGAGCCACGTGAGGAATGAACTCACAACCTTCAGGTCGTAAGCAAGCACTTAGGACTACATTTCTGCTGCCTCAGCATTCTGTGCCACACGGGGCTCTCTGATAGTGGATAACAAATTAGAATAGAGGGAGACCCCTGATAGTCAGCACTTTAGAGGGTTTTTACAACCCAAAAACATCATTTTAGTGAAATATAGCTTTTGTTAGTCATCACATTGGCTATTATATAAGGATAAGTTTTGTGGTAACCATTTAAATACATTGAATGGCAGCACCCAATGGTATCCACACAACACAGTCAGGAAAAACAGCAAAATGAACTGCATACAGATGTCCCCACCCTTACATATTTCGCAAATCACGTCACAACCACTGGGCAGTCACTCAGCACAGTGGCTCAGTGGTTAGCATTGTTGCTTTGAAGGACTGGGGTCTTGGGGTCAATTATTACCAAGGACAACATCTGCATGGAGTTTGTATCTTCTCTCTATGTTTGTGTGGGTTTCCTCCAACACTTCTACTAATCAGTGAACAAACACTGTGAGTCCCAATGGGAACAGAGCCCAATCTTAAGTGCTGTGTAATATGTATGTAAAAATGAGTAAAAAACATGAATTTTCTGGCAGAGTATCACAAGATCATATTTTTTTATATGTTAGTTATCTCACATCACCTATCTTGAGATACGTTGAGACAAGAGGAAAGGTGAGAAAGGATGCACCTGTATATAAAGACTATGTAAATCTCATTTCATCTAGCAGGTAATGTTTCTAGAAGTTATACTAAATTTCCACTTTTTAGCAACATTTAATTAAGTCCAATTTTTTTTTTGTGCAGATTCCTTTCTTTTTAAAACAGTCAGCGCTCCATTTTTATGATACAAAGCTCCAGGACACATATACTGTATGTGTAACACAAAAATGTCATTTATATAATAGGTCATCTTCTGATGACACATTCCCTTTAAGGGATGAAAACTGACTACTGATCAGACTACAAAGAAGTCTCATTCCAAAAAAAAAAGAGTACATTTGCCCATATTTGGTGCCTTTAAAGCCTTGTCACAGCTAAGGCTACAAACTAGATTTGAAACCATGTTAAAGTCAATGTATTAAAAAGAAGCAATAAGAAAAATGTTACTGGCATGATGCTACTAAAGTCTCCTGGCAGCTGACCAGGTACAAATTGCTACCGAAAAAGAAGTTGTCTAAAGAACATTTCTTGTTAGGATATTTATGTGAAGGAGGATTTACAGTAGATTCTGAATATGACTAATTCTTGGAAACTAGTATAAGAATTTAACTCTTTGCTAGGGGATTCATCTACCATGTGCCATTTGTACATAAGCAGCAAAGCTTAGTCTCTCTATGCATAGGAACAGGTAGACAAATGTCAATCAGTGGCCAGAGGCTGGGTAAAGGCCCATTGAGACGCAACAATTATTGCTCAAAATTCACTCAAAAGCCATCTAATTGTTGCATCTAAACGCGCGGCCATCACGCACTGTTCGTGCACTATTCGTTCATCGCTCATTTCTAGCAAGCTAGAAATCACCAATGACTGTTATCAGCGCCGCACACTGATTTTCTCAGCAGGCGGTGCTGATAGCATTCTTTCAGCTGGTATCCCTCTGGGACTTCTCAGCAGGATACCAGGTGAAAGCTCCAAGAACAAAGCAGCTGTCTGTGCTGCTGCTGTTCTCAGCACTATCAGCTCAGCGGGATACCAGCTGACAGTTCCGAGAACAAAGCAGCTGTTTGCATATACAAAACAGCAGCTGTTCTCTGAGTTATCAGTGGTGTCCCGCTCCACCTGCATTTAACTCTTTAAGTAGCTAATTGGCTACTTAAGAGTTATGCAAAAATGACCGCTCAAAACTGTCACTAAAAACTGTTGTTTGAGCAATTTTTGAGCAATCATCTTTCAGTGTAAATGCACCTTTAAGTAGGGCTAGCTGTAGCTCATAAATATCGAGGACTACTTCCTGTAGTCCTCTATGTAACTGCTGCTACTAATAAAATGCAAGTTTCTCCCAAACTATTGCACAGATGTATACAGCATATATATCACTTCAATTAGTATGCCTGTCACTATGTTATGCTGCCCTCAGAGAAGACTGACAAAAGATGATGACAGATTCCATTTATGATTACAATAGACTTTCAAAGGCTCAAGACAATATAACTTGTTGCAGAAAGTTATCACAGTTGAGTTAAACTTTGCCACACCTGGTAATACCAATGTATTTTTATGTAGCAGAATGTACTTTGGACCTTTTAAGGCACGCGGGGCCTGTGTGTAATTTCTACCTCTGCAACCCCTATAGCTACTCCCCCAATTTGAGATATGTTAATGAAGAATAAATATTTGATATTTTTGTGTAAGATAATATTAATACTTAATAAATGCACAGATGTCACATAGGTGGATACAGAGCATATAATAAATCAGCAGTGGACAATATTTTATTTGATGACTAGGAAGCATATAAAACCTTTAATATATAAAACAATAAAATTTATCTGAAATGGAAGCTTCTATCTGAGCAACGTATTAAGACAAATAAAATTACAAGTACTCTAGTGCCTAATCTATAATTCTGTTTTGCGTCCCAGCAGTCATGTCTGCCGTGTGTTATCCTGGTTACCAGAGCAACCATGAAATGTTTATGAAGATATACAACAGACATATTGAGCAGCTTTTCCGCACAGTGAAAGTATTGACAAGAATGATGTCCTATCTCAGGGTTAATGTCTCTGCTAATACTGACATCTATAAGGATTAGGTATGTGCAGAAACAGGATAATCTTATGTTTATAGCTGATGATTAGAAGATGTTGAAGCTCCCTATTATATACACAACATCACTTGAAAGCAGTCGATATCTGAACGGAAAGGGAGTCGCACAAAACAATACAAAAAAATCATCAGTCTAATCGGGTTTTCTTTCTTCCATGTACTGCAAATACTAAAAAACGGATGGAAAAATAAAAAGCACTAAAAATGAATGTATGATTAAGAATGCATAGTGGTTATTATCCTAGTGGAATACGTGCAACGGTACAGTCAAGTAAGAGGGTTGATGATGTTTCCTCAAAGCTGATATTTTGCATGGATATCAGATAAGTGAAAGAAGCAGGGCAAAACCAAAAACATGGAGGGAGCTCACCTTTAGGGTCACTGAGGGTCGTGAACAAGTAAACGGCTAACAACAACAAACCTTTGATGACCAATGAGACCCACACCGATCAGCAGAGTAGTATGTAAGCTCGTTGGAGCAGGACCCGCACCCCTATTGTTTCCATCAATTGATTACTATGTAACCGTGGTTCTGTAATGTTTGTACTTTTGTCTTTCTGTATCTCCCCTGTCTATGTAAGCGCTGCAGAATATGTTGACGCTATACAAATAAAGTTTATTATTATTATTCTGCTTGGTAGGGCCTTTGAAGGTTGAATTTCCACCAAATATATTAATGGTCTGTCTAATGGGTAGACCAGGAATATGTATTATTGAAAATCTTCTTTAACGTGAACCTGTCACCAAGTTCATGTTGCCCGAACCATGGACAGCATGAACCCAGGATAGATATGCTCTTTTGGCCCATGTAGGTTTTATTCTAGAATGCTGCTGTGTTTCAGAAAAACAACATACTTAGAAGTTTGACTCGGAGCTCAGCTGGAACGGAGCTCCAACTCAAAGAGGTGGGTCGTAGTCTCCCTAACCCATGTCATCAAGACTGACAGCCCACTCGCTGTACACAAGTAGGGAGAGGAGCTGTCACTCTTGAGCCTAGAATGGAATTTCTCTTCAACTTGAAAGCTCTGGGAGCTGATCTCCAAGTCAAACTTCTAAGTATGTTTTTTCTGAAACACAGTAGTGTTTTAGAATAACATAGTAACATACATGGGCCCAATGGTCATATCTGTTCATGCTGACAGTGGTTCAGGCAGCATGAACCTGTTGACAGTTTTCTATTAAAGAGAATAGGAATTGTTCAGTCACTGGCTCAGCAGGGATAAATATCCAGGTTAACTCTGGTCACGCTCATTCCTCCGGACAGCTTCAGGCAATTCTTACACCACCAAATCCACTATATACATGGGAAGTATTTTATCATTCTGTTTCTATAAAAGTAATTTAAAACATATGATTAGTTAGTTTCCAGTGATGTATATTATTCCAGTAAATTTCAGTAGTCTATAGGCACATAAATTCACAGTTAAACCCATCTGTATGGTTATAGAATAATCAACCTTCAGCTCTTAGTTCTGCTCTGGACCAATATCTGTAAAATGTTTTACTTCTCAATAATTACTTTATGCTCCCTAGGTAAAGAGAGATGAAAGCAAATGAGATTTTTCACTCTGACCACTAAGCCTAATAAGTCTGACACTTCATGTTCTGTACAGTTGCCACATGGACCATAGAAATGATAAACATAAGATATCCATTGACTTCTATAGGAATGTTTTGGGCAAGTTATGCAGAAGTCATTGTGCAGGGAGGGGGAGGAGGTGAGTTGTGACCATCCTTTATTGTGAATGGTGAACCCTATGTTATCTACAGTATATATAGGTGTTACCTTCCATCGTAATCCTGCTTGTTAATGAGATGTGATCTCTGCAGAACAGAAAGTCTCAGTCTATTATTGGGTCCAGTGGCAGAGTTAAAATTATCATGAAAAGTGACATGATTTTTTTTTAAAAGTTCCCCAACATTGAAAAAATATGTTTAACAGAAAAACTTGATTTAAGAATGGGTCATTTTCTGATTACACATTTCCTATGCAGTGCTTGAGGGGGTTCAAAGAAGGGCAACTAAATTAATAAACGAAACGGGAGGACTGGAATACCCAGAGAGGCTATCAAAATTGGGATTATACATCCTGGAAAAAAGATGGTTATGGGGCGGCCAAAAAACTATGAATACATTAGGGGACAATACAAGGATCTCTCCCATGATCTGTTTATACCCAGGACTACGACGGTAACAAGAGAGCATCTGCTACGTCTAGAAGAAAGCAGGTTTCATCACCAACATAGAAGGGGGTTCTTTACTGTAAGAGCAGTGAAACTGTGGAACTCTGCCTGAGGACGTGGTGATGGCAAAATCCATAGAGGAGTTTAAGAGAGGACTAGATGTCTTTCTAGAGTGGAAGGATATTACAGGATATATACATTAGGTGACCAGTGGGGTTGTTGATCTCCAATGTTGATTCAGGGATTACTCTGGCCGCCATTATGGAGCCAGGAAGGATTTTTTCCTCCATGGGAGCTTATTGGCTCGTTGTTTTTTTTTTTTTTGCCTTCCTATGGACCAACAAGGGGTAAATTAAAACAGGCTGAACTAGATGGACATCGTCTTCATTCAGCCTAACATACTATGTTACTATGACAAGGATACTGTGCCTGCATTACTGTTCCAAGCATTCCCAATTATGTGCCTACAAGCTAATATTGGCTGTTCTGCTGCTCCCTAATATTTTTTCTGCAGACCCATAATACTATTCCTACTTCTTTCACCTCTTCAAATTGTTATGTTGTTCAGCAGGAAATGCCTGTAGTCAGTGGCCACATCTACAAAACTCTGTAAATCAGATCTCTCCTTCCTCCTAGAATTATGTGGCTCATATGATCTCAGTCAGACACTCTAGTATTCAATTGTATCCCCTTGCTGAGGATGTTGATAGACTTGCAGGGTGCCCGGGGCTAGGTTGCTTCTCTGGCCATAGCTATGGGTCGCATAGCAGTGCTTTGCCTTCATTGGAGGAATACCAATGGTAATATGTTCTGTATGACTTCACATTGCATAGTACGACCAGTTTTATGCCAGCTACTGATTAACATGAGTCATGACTTCATAACCGTTACCATGCTAGGCACTGAGTCATGGTATAGTTCAGATGTTTGTTTTATGAAGAGCTTGAGTAAATGTATAATATTGTAGAAAATAAAAGATACACGGCTTTGCCAAATGTGGTTCTTCCCACATACAAGTGTAGTCATCATTCCCCAAGCCATTTTAATTGGAAGAGCCTTCTAGTTTATGTGCAATCACATTTACAATAAAAAGCAATCAGACTGCTAATAACTTGGCAACTGAAAAGGCAATTGCCTTTGAATGAGTAATATTTTTGTTATAATTCAATTAGTTTTGTTGCCCCAGACCCTGGAGCTCTTGATCACTATTTTGCTTTTTAATTTAAACAGGTTCAAACTTAAGTGCTATATCTTTACAGTGGTCAGATACAGAGCTTCAAAAGGGGGCGAGGCAGGTGGGGCATGTGCCCCGGGTGCAACTAGGACGGGTGCTAGGGGGACCAGCCCAATCAAGTTAGGAGGAGGGCTGATTGATGCTGACATTACAGTACCATTCTACCGTGTTTCCCCGATAGTAAGACACCCCCGATTGTAAGACGTATCGGGGGTGTCAGGGGGGTCGGCCAATGTAAGCCGTACCCCGAAAGTAAGACATACCGTACCGGTATATACAGTGGAGAAAAAAAAATCATTACTCACCTCCCCCGGCGTTCTGTCGCTCTTCGGCAGGATGTCGCTCGCTCCTCGTCCCCGGCGCAGCATTGCTTTCTGAATGCGGGACTTGAAATCGCCGCCTCCAGAAAGCTAATACACACGCCGTCAGCCAGTTACAGCCATTCAATGACAGCATTGAATGGCTGTGATTGGCTGAAGGCGCACGTGGCTTCAGCCAATCACAGCCATTCAATGATGTCATTGAATAGTGTGATTGGCTGAAGCCACGTGCGCCTTCAGCCAATCACAGCCATTCAATGCTGTCATTGAATGTCTGTAACTGGCTGACGGCGTGTGTATTAGCTTTCTGGAGGCGGGGATTTCAAGCCCCGCATTCAGAAAGCAATGCTGCGCCGGGGACGAGGAGCGAGCGACAGCCTGCCGGAGCGCGACAGAACGCTGGGGGAGGTGAGTACTGATTTTTTTTTATTATAAGACATACCCTGAAAGTAAGACATAGTGGGGCTTTTGGGGATAAAAAGAAAGTAAGACACTGTCTTACTTTCGGGGAAACACGGTAGCTGATTGTTGCCTTTGCCTACAATGCTGAGCACACACAATGGCTCTGTAAGTAGCAACCACCTGGCAGATCTGCTCTGTGTGCTAGGTGGGGACAGTCTGCGAGTCCAGCAATCTGCAGCATATTGATTTAGAAGGGGATGGAGATCCAACAGGACAGAACTTTTCCCTTCAAATGCACAAAGGCAGGCAGCATAGTTTTGCAGGGTTCGAGTTTCCATGCACCTCCAGAGTTAAGTGCTGCCTCCTCTTCACATTTGGTGGCAACAGGTCCACTGGAAGTGAATCCAACAGAACACAGCAGCACCTACCTCCATTGGTAAGGCCCCTATGTGCTCCTATGTTTAATTCTCATCAACATTCAAGTTTTATTAGACAAGAGGAGGACAGACCATGGTTGCGGGGGTGTTAATTTAGCTGATGAATGAAGGGAGTGGATGAGGTTTTGTCCCCACATGGTGCTTGTATAACATTCCTATGGCACATCTATGGCATTATCGATATGCATATTAACTGCACAGAAAAAACGCTGCTGTGAATCACATGCATTTTACCAAAAAAAGGCAGTGCTTTTGAGATGCGGTTTTCAGCTAATCAGCTTCTACAAATGAAACGTATGATTTCACTGTACTTCATCTATAGTAGCCAATTGGCTGAAAACTGCATTGTCAAACTGCAGTGTTTCATGGTAAATCCCCTTAATCACATGCAGATTTGCATTAATTGCTGGTTGGCACTTGGACCTCTTATTGTTTCATTTGATAAGTCCAGGTGCCACCTGGCAAACGGTAGTGACCCCCATGCGGTTACAGTCAATCACAGCAGTGTATGCAGGTACCCTTAGTGGCATTCCATTAATTGTCGAGGGCAGGGGCACCAAACTGAACCTGTAACCCCATGTGCAGGAAAATGTAGCTATATTTCTGCTTCAAATCTATAAATCACATGACTTGAGTTCAGTTCATCTATCTCACATGTTTATGTCTTGATACAATTGTAGCAAAGCCCCAGGTGTGGTATTAAAGGGGTTGTCCCGCGCCGAAACGGGTTTTTTTTTTTTTTAACCCCCTCCCCCCCCCCGTTCGGCGCGAGACAACCCCGATGCAGGGGTTAAAAAAACAAACCAGAGAGTGCTTACCTGAATCCCGGCGGTCCGGCGTCTTCATACTCACCTGCTGATGATGGCCGCCGGGGTCTGCTCCCTCCGTGGACCGCAGCTCTTCTGTGCGGTCCATTGCCGATTCCAGCCTCCTGATTGGCTGGAATCGGCACGTGACGGGGCGGAGCTACACGGAGCCGGCATTCTGCACGAGCGGCCCCATTGAAGACAGCAGAAGACCCGGACTGCGCAAGCGCGGCTAATTTGGCCATCGGAGGCCGAAAATTAGTCGGCACCATGGAGACGAGGACGCCAGCAACGGAGCAGGTAAGTATAAAACTTTTGATAACTTCTGTATGGCTCATAATTAATGCACAATGTACATTACAAAGTGCATTAATATGGCCATACAGAAGTGTATACCCCCACTTGCTGCCGCGGGACAACCCCTTTAAGTCTGTATAGGTATCCAGCCTCTGGATGTTAAAATGATTGTTCCCCTTCACTGACAAACAAAGAAAAATACACAATTGAAAGTCGTGAAAAAAAGCTGTAGAGCTATTAATTACATAAATATCAAGATTTGGGGGCATTTTTTCTTACTTAAATGCATGTATTTTGGGCTGAAAAAAAATCAATTTTGCAATAGGATTTCATATATAATTTAGCATCATTTGACTTCTGCAGCTTCCATATGTCACTGTCTATGAGAAGCTGCAGATTGCCTTTTACATCAGATCCATCTTGTGAGCTGCACTAATGGCTTATTTTCCAGTAAGACATCCCACTTGGCACCGCCAGTCACCGCATACAGCCAGACTGGGTGTCATGGTGGGGGCAGGTTCCCAAGGTGGCTTTTATGGCATATCCTGATGATATGCCATAAGGATAATGTAGTTAATATGTAAACTATGAAGTATGTACTCAATATGCATTCAGTTGTGAATGGTAGGATGATTTCCAAAACTGGAAGTGACCTAGCATTCACAGAGTCCCCTGGACGCATATTTGGTATTTCAGCCGCACTTCAGTAACGGTGAGCGATTCCAGCAACCTGATTGGTTGTTGGGTACACCCCCCCCCCCCCTTTGGAGATGTGCACGAGTGGGCGGCCCGTTAAATAAGCAGCTGCAGGGCTGTAGGAGGGTTGGCAACTAACCCTAACCCCAACCGTAAATCCTAACCGCTAACCCCAAGTCCTAACCCTAACCGTAACCCTTAACCCTAAACCCAAACCCTAAACCTAACCCTTTAACCCAAACACTAACCCTAAACCTAACCCTAACCCTAAACCCTAACCCTAAACCCTAAACCTAACTCTAACTCTAAACCCTAACCCCCCGCGGGTCTCGTGAAGTAGCACTCTTGCACATCTCCAAAGGGGGGGGGGGGGGTGTACCCAACAACCAATGAGGTCGCTGGAATCGCTCACCGCTACTGAAGTGTGGCTGCAATACAATATATGCCCCCTGGACGGGGCACTGACCTCATATACAAAGAGCTGCTACAACCCAGCGGACAATGCCTAGACGAGGCATCCTATGAAAGGGAGCAGCCAACCTTACACTGCAAATGCTCTGCTGTTTAAGGGCTCCTTTACACTGGCGAGAAAATCATGTGATTTTCTCACGATGCGACACTGAGTGAAAATGCATGATTATGAAACCAATGCTTTTCAATGGTTTCATTCTCATTTGCGATGTTTTAACTCCGGCAATGCTGTGTGAAAAAAAAAAAATCACACCATCTTCTTTTTTTGTGATATTGTCCATTGGTTTCAATGGGGCCGGTGGCAACAGTGGCAGTCCCATTGAAAACAGTGGGAGAACGTCGTGAGCTCCTGCCGTGGCTGTGATATAGCCCTTGCCAGTGTGAAAAAGCCCTAAAAGACTTTGCCCACCAAAGGTGAAAGAACCCACTTAGCTATGCTTGTACCTCTTAAAGTGACAGTATACATTATGAGACATCATGCCCCTAGATGAGAAAATATATATGTTTTTTGTTGCACCAAACAGTGTCTGCCACATCCCAGCAGGGCATAGCACCACTGGTATTACTCTTACCTTGTACTCCAGTAGTTAACAAGTCTCCTTTTACAATATCTGTCCACATCAGCAAAATTCTTAGGGAATGTTTAGTGAGCTTGACTTATAGGTTATCTGCAATGCAATACTGAGCCAGTTAATGAGAATTTTGGCAGGTTACTTTAATGAAAATGCATCATTCTTGCTTTTGTTCTAAGTGTTTCCCTGGCTCAAACTATAATTAGAAATAGACTTCTTGTGATGAGGAGCATATAGTTCCATTATCCTACAGTATGTGTTATGTGCTGGATTTTCTCTGGTTTCTTCAGTTCATTTTCACTCACACTAATCACAGATGAGACAAAAAGTTTCCCCTTTTGAATCTACTTCTAATGTTAGCCCATTGAGGATGGATTTTTTGCATTCGCAGTTGCGGCAAACTGCAACTTGCACTGCGACTCTATTGAGTTTAATTGTAGTGTGAGGTTGCAGCGCTATACAGCAATTTCTGGTCATGTGACCCCGGAAGCAGTCAAAGTCACCTTGAAAACCAAGCCTCATACTGAGGCATCCTCACCCTTTATGACATCCATAAGACTTAACAGCACATATGGACTCGGTTTGGCAAGTTGGAATGAGCCTTGTAAACTTTCCATTGATTCTACTACATAAACCTCTTGGTAGCTCTCCACAAGACCTCTGAAGTATCTAGTACCAAGACGTCAGCAGCACATCCTTTAAAGGGGGTTATCCACAACATAGGTAATAAATGTTTGATTGCTAGGGTTCAAACACTAAGACCCCGAGGAATCACAAGAACAGAGAACTCCTGTGCCCCCCTCGGATGGATGGAGCTGTGGTGCATGAGTAAACACCATGAGTTCAAGGGGTATTCTGATTAATGGCCATGTAAGTTTTTACCCATCCACTGGATGGCTGCAAACTGATAGATGGGTGGGGATCCGACCCCTGGAAGCCCTATCAATCATAAGAATAGAGGGTTCCATTCCTCAGTCCTTCTCACTTTCTGGTTTCTTATCCCATGTCAATGAACAGAGGGCAGGTTGCACAAGCGTACTTCTGCTCCATGCAGTGTCGATAGGACTGCCGGAGATTGATGTGTACAGCAATTGATAACAGGGCTCATTATCCTTTTAAAAAAGACTGCGGCCATGAACACATCAACTTCAAGAACTGACTGTTCACTTGCATCCTCATATAGCCCACTCTCTAACAAGTCCTAAAATAATCAATGTTATTCACTTTTTAATGGGTTAAATCTGGGTTGTTCAACCCGCTGCCTACATGTGGTCCAGGATGGCTGTAAATGCAGCCCAATGGGGTGGTTTGCCCATTTACTACAACAAGAAAATTTTTTGTAGGCCGACCGCTGCTCTTAATTATACAAAGGGCCGGCTGCTGTCAGTGAAGACGTAACTACATGTGGCCAACCCTGTGTATAGGAACCGCAAGAGCCCACCAGCCCAACTACTACTGTGTGTGACTGTGAATTAAGAGAGTATGGAGACACTGTCATGCAAGGGGGAGGGCTCAGTTGGTGGGCACTTACAGTTCAGCCACTGTTGTTGTTTCTCCAAGTTGTAGGAGAGTCCTGTGGAGAGCCCGTATGGAGCTGTGCTGGCCGAGTCTAAGCCAGTGAGCCCAATGACTGGCCAAGCGCTTAGTAGTCCTGCCTCCAGGCCATGCTGATCACATGACACAATGCCACCTTGGAGGCATGGGGAGGTACTCAACAAAGTAGTTGTTAGCTCCACCTCTTCCTGCTCCCTAATTCCCTTTTTTGGGCTGCAGCTAGGCTAGCACAAAGTGCCCGCCCACAGTACTGTGAGTGAGTCTGTGTGAGTTAATGAGTTGGTGGCCACCCCAGCTGCATTAATTTAGAAGTCATCAGTTCAGTGCTGCCTGTCTCTGTATCTTAGGTGGGTATTAATTGATTATTTGTACCAGGGGCATAGCTAAAGGCTCATGGGCCCAGGTGCAAAAGTTTATCTTGGGGCCCCCTAACTTCTCTTAACCCCTTAACGCAGAGGCGTAACTTGAAACTCCTGGGCCCCAATGCAAAATCTGTAACAGGACCTCCAACTATAATGCTTTATTCATAGTACTGGGCTCCCTATATGGAGAGAAGAGGCCTTAAGGGCCCCCTAAGGCTCCTGGGCCAGGGTGCAACCGCATCCACTGCATCCCGTATAGTTACGCCAGTGATTTGAACCCTTAGGCAAAATCCATGGCTTTCTGGTCATGAATTTCAGATGTGCAAGCAAATTTAGCCATACCAATGAGGAAAATCCATGTGTGGAATCTCAAAGGTTTAGCTAATGTTTCTGTATTTAATGTGTGGTTCAAAAAGGTTGGACACCCCTAGTTTAAATATAGCTGATCAGCGTACAGTATAGCCAAAAGCACAGCCTGAAACTGATGTGCCCCAATGCAAAATCTGTAACAGACCCCCCCCCCCCCCCATTTACTGTGTCACTTAATCTATGGATATCTTCTTGAGTGGCAGGAAGACCTTGGGATCGAGTGTGACCACAATCCATAAAGCTATGCCCCTGTATACAGCATATAGCTGGGGTGTTAATATATCAAAAAGTATGGTATTCAAAAAAAACATTTACCATTGTGCTCCAGCTCCCTGCTCATTGACATTTTTGTGTTCTCTTCCCTGGTGTATTGACATTTTTTTTAAGGTAAAGGTCTCAAAAACTATTATTTTAAACCACTATGTAAAGCATCAATAGCAACATACGTGTTCAGCCTTCTAAAATGTATAATATGCTGCTTGACATATCCAAAAATTGTAGCAGCTGCATCACAATGAAGAGTAACGGGCTTTACAGAGAGCATGACTGATTCCTGACCCCGGCAGTGCATCACTCCAACAGAAAAAGCATGAAGTAATTAATGGTAAAGCTGGATAATACTCACCAGTTGTCCTGTCATGGGGCTCACTAATCCCTGAATAAAACAACATTTCTGGATTTACAGCTCAAAATAAGAATATTCCAAGCCATTGTTGCAGCACAATACACCCAGAGCCACACAATCTGCACATACCTTAAATGCGACCAAGGATCATACATATCACCTTCTCATATCTTACAGGAACCTTTAAGGTTAATCTTCCAGAATGCCTGATCTGTCTTAATTCCCATAAAAACTATGCACAACATAAGTAAAACATAAGTATTAACAAAAGGACCTACTAGTTTGCACTGCCTCATAATCCATGGCACAGATATAGCAGAGGTGAATCAATTTAATCAGATTTCCCAGTATTAGAAATAGTAGCCTTTTCCTAGGATATGCCATTCTAGGTTGTTGGAGTCCAAGTACCAGGACCCCCACGAATCCTAAGAATGAAAGGGTTGTGCGTTTTGACACTTTAACAGCCATGTCAGGCTCCCAACTGTCCAGTAGACAGAAGCACCACCCTGCTGGGATCGGATCCCTACTGATCATAAAGTGATGGGATAGCCTCGTAATCACTTCTCATGGCGAGAATACTCTTTGAAAGGCATTCTGTCACCAGGTTCATGCTGCCCATGAACAGGTATGCTGCAGCGTTTCACAATAAACACACTTTGATGTTTGACTCAGAGTTTTGCTCCGAGTCATGGAGGTGGGCCATTCTGGATTCTCCCTGCCCGCAGCATGCAGAGTGACAGTTCTCTGCGTATACACTAAAGGGGAGAGAGCTGCCACTCTGCATGATGCGAATGGGGAGAAGCCACCTTGGCCCGTCCCAGTGACTCGGAGTTAAGCTCCGAGTCAAACGTCAAAGTGTGTTTATTCTAGAAACGCCACGACATTTCAGAATTAAACATACACAGCGGTAATGAGCATACCTGTCTCAGGTTCATGATGCCTGTGGTTCGGTCAGTATAAGCCTGGTGACAGAATCTCTTTACGTTTTTGGTTCTCTTCTAAAAAAACTCAGCTCTGCTACATATGTATAAAGAAAATAGGCTAAGACTGTACTTGAATTTAATGTTACCATAGTACTATGTGGGCAAACAAAAAAATTAACAATAGCAACTCCTACACCCCCCCCCCCCTTATTAAACACCCACAAGAATGAAAATGACACATAGAGGGAGGGTAACACTCAAGGTAGCAAACTATGCCTCAGGCAGCACCCTTCCTTGACTCTTAAAGGGGCAATGATTTGGCATATATATGCTGCACTTCCCCCATATTAGATCTGAGGAAGGAGCTTCACGTAACAAAAGATCTAATAGCATCCCTGGCTTAACCACAAACTGCAATACCCTTTGTAGATGCCAGTTTTGCATATAAAGTAAAGATACCGTTATAAGCCCATAATAAGCAGTCCATCTCCACAGCATTAGTGTATAGAATGCAGCATTCTCAATAGTCCATAATGCTCCATTAACAGTAATCATGACTTCTATACAGAACTGTGACTGTCTGTTCTCATTCATATGTACAACCATCATGTAACGGGGACAGCTTTATTATTCGGGTTAATATAAGCTTGTTAACTCTTTGGTTACCAAAGATGAAGCCAACAAGTATACAAAATAAATTTTTACTAGGAGCCCAGCAGCAGCAAGACATAGTTAAATCAATCCATCATACACAACCAATATACAACGTATTTCCTGAGCACTTTTCCCCCAGATTGACTGATAAAAACAGAACACAGCTTTTCATAGGAAATATATTTGCGCTTGCCTCAAAACAAATGTAAAATATACTATAGTATAAGGTGCCTTTAAAAAAAAGAGACAATGTTTGAAAGCCTATGATACAGAAGACTTTGCTTCTCTGCCCTTGTTTGTAATGTAGAAAACATAATCAGGTTAGAATATAAGACATACAGTATATATTAATCATCATCAAGAACTGTACCAAGGTGTCACAGGACCATGACATCCTGTCTGTACATTCACACTGTCACATCATTGTGGTCATTGAGAACAAGCCGTGTTTAGTCCAATGGCTCCCTCCCTATGGTGTGCTCTTAGCATCCTAAGGCAATTTGCAATGTCAATACTGTTCCCATCTCAATGAGTGAATTTTTTCCTCTTGCTTAGGCAGATAATTTTCTTGAAGGAACGTCTGAAATCCTGATTGAATATGGTATATATGACAGGATTCAGTGAACTGTTACAGTAACCTATCCAAAAGAAAAACTTAAATAAAGTTTCTGGAATGGCACAGGCTTCCCTGCAGATCCCATACAGGCTATAGCTGAAGAAGAAAGGGAACCAGCATACAACAAAGACCCCCATGACCACAGCTAAAACAAAGGTGAACCTCTTCTCCCTGGCTTGGGTGAGTTTCCTCCTGGAGATGCTGCTTCTCTTCTTTTTCCTTGAGGAGAACATGTCCATCGATTTGTTGCTAGACCTGGACTGGCGGCTGGACTGCTTGGACAAGTTCCTCCTGTCCTTACTGGAGTCAGTATTGTCTTCTCTACTGCTGCTCTTCCTCCTCTTGCCCTCAGACATGCTGCTCTCCTCAATGTCCAGTTCATCTAAATCTGTGACTTTTGGTGGCATGGGTCTGGATGGGTAATGTCCATTCTCCTTCTCTACAGGAAATTTCATTGATGGTCCCTTACTAAAACCATTCTCTGCGTGAGAGGAGCAGTCAGTGTTTGGCTTCTTTTCTGACAAAGTCCTGGTCCTCAGCTTGGCCACCTGGTAGATGCGAATGTAAACTAGGATCATTATCACACAGGGGGCAAAGAAGGATCCTATAGAAGAAGAGAGAATGTACCAAGTCTCATCATTCAGTTCACACTTCTCATTCCCATCAGTCAAGTTGCCATTTCTCATAGCTTCCCCTCCTTGTCTATCCATAGAGATCAAAGGTGGAAATGAGATAAAAGCAGATATCAACCAGACGGTGACAATAATGCCCTTAATCCTTCTGGGGGTCCTTTTTAGGTTGTATTCAACAGCCTGGGTGACAGACCAGTACCGGTCCAAGCTTATAGCACATAGGTGGACTATAGAAGAGGTACAGAAGAGCACATCTAAAGCTAGATAGATATCACACCATACATTTCCAAAGTACCAGTATCCCATCAGTTCATTAGCCAAAGAGAAGGGCATGACCAGTGCAGCCACCAGGATGTCAGCCACAGCTAAGGACACCAAAAAGAGATTTTGTGGGGCTTTAAGAGCCCTACTAGTCAACACAGCAATAACCACAAAGACATTCCCAACGATGGTAAAAATAATAAGGAACCCTACAATTGCTACCAAGCTCCAGATAGCAGTCACAGAGTATTGCCCCCCACTATAAGGTCCAGTGGATGGCATAAAAGTACTATTAATGCCTTCAGTGGTGTTGTCAGTAATATCCATACTGGTGTTCAGAGGGCATTCACATATCCCAGCCACCTCATCCTCCTGAGTCCCTTGCCAAGTTATTATCTCCTTAACCCTCATCTCTGATCATTGTCCCAGGTCTCTTTGTTCCAGGTAGCTTAGATGCATCTGATAGAGCAGCTCTTCTCTCCTCCTGGGCACCAGCATCCTGCTATTAGAAGTGATGCCATGTTCCACACATCATAGGCATGAAGCTGGTAGAGTTCATGTTCTCATTCTGGTCTTCTGTCTTATGTTGTACACAGTGATCCAGCAGGGGCAGTGTTCATAGTCCTCTAGGAGGAGGTGGAACTGGTAGCAAGCAGCAGCTCAGTAAGATCCTTCTAATGCATCCGAAGCATCTGCTCTCTTATATCAGTCTTGACTCCAGATCCACAGCTATGAGCTGTTCTCTCAGCATTTCTGCCAAATGCAAATCTGTTCCTACCCAGTGTGATGGCAAAATCCTGTGATCTCCTGCTATTTACTGCACCCTCTTCTTGTATGTTTTTGCTTGGATTTGGAAAGCTTTAAAAGCATTTAATACAGGGTACTTAGCTGCTGTTAAGTGCACTGGGACCATTGAATCAATTCCTGGTAAGTCTGTTTCTTTCCTCCACATGACAAGTCACATTTCAAACGCAAAGTGACAAGAAGGCTCTTGTGTTATGTCATGCTGTGCCCCTTACAAGCTCTGTTATTGTATATGTCATTGTAGGGGACTATGATTCTCCGCGTGTAATACCCTTCTAATTCCAAGCCCACATCTGCTGCACGGGGGTTATCATTTTTCAAGGGTATTTCAGATAGTAACTCTTCTCTCCACATATTAACTACATATTTAGGGATTTATACAAGGTCGGCATGTACACAGCTGTATAGTAACCAAACACTTCATCCCTTCCATGAATAAAGTGTATGTTCTGTGCATGGCTATATAGGTAAGAGCTTTGCAACTGCTTCAGAACTACAACCCCAACAACCAAACATATACCTTATGATGGGACTTGTAGTTCCACAACAGATTGCTAACTATCAGATAAGCATGTTCTAAAGTTTCACAACAGATAGAAGGGAGGGTGACTTTTAATATTATTATTATTTGTATTTTTTATTATGTTGCTACTTTTTTAAGACTGCATCTATTATGAGGGTGCATTTTTTACACGACCAAGTGCGATATAGCACTTGTATACTCATGATTTTTTATGTGAGTGCGAAGCGTTTTATGAGAAAAACGTATCGCATTCCTGCACTTTTGATTTTCACGTGCATAAAAATCACATGTTGTTCCAATAGTTAAAAAAAAGAGAGAATGGCACTAACATGAAACTCGCATTTACATGCGAGTTTGATTCAATTCTTTTTTTTGCTCCCTTAGGGAATTCTGTATGATTCTTGAACAGATTTGCCCAAAATTAGAACATGTTGCAATTTATCCATCTCACAGATGCTGCAAGAGAAAGATCGCACACGTAAATAGACACATTTAAAATAATCTCTCAATGCACAGAAATCAAATGTGAAAATCACCTGTGTAGTGAAATGGATACATTGTATTCAGTGCACATACTACTATTTTGATTGTGTCCCCAATGTTTCTATGGATCATACCAGATGCAACCACTAGAGGTCCCTCTTTCCTTGCAGATAAAGGGACAGGGGTAGTGATACCTTGAAGATGTCTTTTAAATGTTACACAGTGTCTTCTTCTACACATTAACAGAGTCTTCTGTCATTATTAACCTTTCCCTGTAACAGTTATTGTCACTCACAAAGCCCTGTGACTATTGCACGGCATGAGATGTCTACTTCTCTAAGCTCCATAGAAATAGTTCTTATAGAACTCCTATATAATTTAATAGTAAATGATTTTGTACTTGATCTCATATACAACATGGTCTTACCATTAATGCATTATTCCTCTAATTCATTGATTCACTTTTATTGCTTATTCTGCATCCAGAGAGAACAGGGAGCCCAGACACAATGTAATGACATTTCTATTTGATTTCATCTTAAGCACAGAAAACGCCAGGAAAGGATTGGCTTGGGGCTATAGTATTCTTGGCACTGAGTGATTTCAGGAGAACATTGTTTAAATGACTAGTAGTCTGGATCTCATGATACAAAGGCAATAGGATTTAAAATGATTATACTGCTGCACATTTAACCCTACATACCTACTGTATCTTTCCTATTTGCTATATACAGTATATAACTCTTATCCCCCATGGTGTTCCAATGTAACCTCTTAAATGGGTTATTTCAAAGATGACCCCTATTGAAATAAAAGACAGCTCTAATCTCTCAAGCCGCCCCAACGATCATTGCTGGGGGAGTCTGCTTCAGGCTACAATTCACCTGCACTGGCCACTACTGGGGAAATGTAGTATTACAGGCGGCCAATCATCCGAAAGATCAATTAAAGTCTTTGTACAAGATTAGAAAAGTGTGGCTATTTTCTTCTAGAAACAGTACACAGGGACCGTGTCATTAAAGTGAATGGAGCTGAACTGGAACACCATACACAACCTGCTGAGAGGTGTGGCAGTGCTCTTAAATAGCACCTCTGCATTGTGCTCCCACTGGAGATCCCCTCCCATGATATATGAAATATACCAGAGATATGACCAGGGACTGTTTTAATGAGACAATCCTTTAAGGGACCTTTCACATGAGCAGAATATATTTACGGGATGCAGCTAAAAGCAGCTAAGGGCAAAAACACACGGGCGTATGCGCAACTACGCTCGCCGCTATGGAGTATAGTTGCGCATGAACCAGGGTTTTTTTCTTCTTTGGCCATTCGAACTCTGTGCCAACAGCAGGAAGATAGGTCCTCCCCATCTTTGCTGCATATAGTTAAGAAAGGGCAAGTTTTTTATCGCCCGTGCTATTAATGGATGAAAATACCGCTAATCAAAGCAAATACATTGAAATCAATGGTTTCGTTTTGTCCCGTTGTGCAGCCACATAATGGGACAGAATCACGCCCATGTGAAGAAGCCCTTATCTGCTGCTGTGGACGTCTGCTTCACATCCTGCATGCATGCAGATTTTTGGTGCATAATTTACTGCGTCTTGCAGAAATATTCCGCACCAATAAAAGATCCTGAAGGATGCAATACGTTTTTTGGCTTTTCTATTTTGGCATTCTCAATTACAATTTTTTTTTTTTATCAGCAAAGACGTATAAGGGCCATTTTTGAGGGACAGGCTGTCCTTTCCGTATGTATCATGTTGGGGTACATATTCCTTAGCGTTTAATCCTAATAAATTTCGTTTTAAGGGGTATAAGGAAAAAATATTCCACCATCTTTTTTTTTAACATTTATTTTCACTACCAGCTAAGTATATTTATATGTGGGGCTATTTTATATGGTCTTTACTGAATAAAACGTTTAAAAAAATGTGTTTTGTGTGTAATTCATTTTTACATTATTTATTGTTTCCACTTTAGTTTTCTTCTAACAATATCCTAGCATACGTCAAGATGTTCCACACGTATACATTACCCTAATAGGCATCTATACAACTGGATTTTTCTCTGACCCTAAGGGCTAAAACAGAATGGTGCATATGTGCTAATGCGCCCGCCCCTACAGAGTGTATTAGCGCATGAACTAGTGTTTTTTTTTTATTATTGAAACTCCATGTTATTGCACGCAAGTTTGCAAAACAAAGCAGAAAGGTAGATCCTGCCCTATCTTTCCCGCTTGTAGTATTGACGCCCGCGAATCCTGCTAGTCAACACCAAACCATTAAAAGCAATTGAAATCGTCTCGTTTTACAGCCGTGATTTTCATGGCCACAAAATTGGGCAAAAGCACAGCCATGTGTTTAAGCCCCAACAGTGGCGGTATTAGCAGGACTATGCAATACAGTAAGGCTACTGGCGCTGATCTCGCAGCTACGCTTGCAGTACTTGTGAAGTTGTCATGATGAAAAATATCATGGTGCGCCAACTGAGAGCAGTTGGGGTTTTGGCCACAACTAAATATTGACTGTGTTAGTGGTCAATAGGCGTATTGCAACATTTGGGAATTTTGGTTGTATTTGCACCCACACAGCATTGACATATTCCCCTGCTATATCATTTTTTTAAATCAGTGTCACAGTTAATTACTATTTAATGATGTTTTTGCAGAAGTCTTCTCATTGAAATTTTATTTTACTCTTCAATAAATCATGAAAGCAAAAACAACACTGAGAACGCGATTGATTATTTTTATCATTTTACAGATCGCCGTCAGGCAGCACTGGCCTCACATTGGATGGTGCCCTGTGCGCTAACATCTGTTTGGCCTATGATATCCACCTGTATAGTATACAAATAACCATACACTACCTAATAATGTGTCACACAGTATGGTGCCCATGTAATAGTGCCATATCTTGGCCAATAATACTTCCATACTGCTGCCTACATAACAGTGCTGTATAATACGACCCACCATTGCACACCACAAGAATAATACCATGCTAAAGTAAATACCATCACACAGGGGTGTACGAAGAAATCACAGAGCCCCATAGCAAAACTCAGATTTGGGCCCTTCCCAACAAAATATATATGTATTAAAAGCAGCATATGTATAACATGTCAGGCTCAGATACAGGTGCTCAGCTCTAAGATACCTCTAAATAATGACGTCACCATAGATTAGCCAGATATCAGTTCTACACAATGACAGTGACTTCAGCGCAATGATCACAGTTGACGCTTCCTCTGATTGGTGATGTCTAGTTTCGTTTTTGTTCTTTAGCTGGGTCCAGATCACCATAAAGATGTCCTCCAGCCACAACCTATCACCACATCCTGCTGCTACCCCAATTAACCTCTCACTACCCCCAAAGTGCTGGAATCCTCTATATGGCTTCAAATAGTGCTGTTTTCCCCTTTGCAGCCTCACAGAGTGCTGCTGTCACCTCTGTGGTTTCACATAGTGCTGGCGTCCTCGTGCAGCCAGCCATAGTGCTGGTGTCGCCCTGCAGCCCCTCATAGTGCTGAAATCCCCTCTGTTGCCCCTCATACTCCTGACATTCTTTCTGTGGCCCCCCTATAGTGCTGATTTTCCCCTTGTGCCCCCCCCCCCCCCATAGTTTTGGGATCCTCTCTTTGTATTTCCCGTACGTCTTTAAGTCTCTTAGTAAGTTACCCCTAGCAATCACATGGTCTGCCTACAATGGCGGCACGCCATTCCATCACAGAGTACTCAAATAATACCACCATCAAGTGATGAATGCATGTGTGACTGTTGCTCTATTCATACCAAGGACTCAGGACCCCCAGTCTTGTAATCAATGGGAGTTAGGTGGATAGGTGATAAGTTGTTTTGGTGGGTTAACCTCTTTAATATTAAACTTTATGCAGGGTACAAGCCTTGAGTGCCAGCCATCTGAAGTGTCCTCTTTCAGAAGGAATGACTAATGCATCGTGTGTCAAATCACAGGTCACATGCCCCCAAATTCAGGAGGCCTGATGTATGCAGAATCACATATAGCATGATATGTACACAGCGTCAACCAATCTCCTATCTGTGCAAGAGCTCTGTTCATACTTTCATACTGGTTTATGAGTAGGAAGACGGAACTGCAAACTTGCTAGAACTGCATGTAGATTTGCCATTCAGGGTTTTTGAAAAGCTGGATGAATGACAACCTTTATGGTCACTGTAATAAAAGCTGAAAAAAAATCTAAAACAACACAATAACACACAAAAGGACAACTCAAGGACCTTTCCCGGCTTGATTTTTTTTCTTTTAAGGGAAAAATCCTCATCAATGTTTTTTTGTTTCCTCTTGGGATAATGCCAAGAAACTCAGATTGAAAGTAACATCCAAGCTGAAGCACAGAACATCTTCAATAATATGAGCATAAAATCAAGTCTGTTTGCAGGATAAAAATACCTACTGGAGATGGCTCCATCCCCAGAGTATACAACGCAAGAAACTGACTGAGATATCCTCGGCTTTGCTCAAAAAAAAGAATCAAAACTTAGCCATGCTAAAGAATATGCTATTTCTATCACTGCCCATCTGTACTTGGGCCTGGAAGTAGTTAAAGGGGTAATACCCAGAGGCAAACCCTGTTCATATACTCATATGTGAGTAGGTAGGGTTGCCTGCTTGTGACCTCTCTATATAACCAGGAGTCAATGTGCAAGAACTTCTCCCATCCTGGTGGACCCAGTGCTGTTCTTGTATTACAGGGCGGCCATTCATGTGAATGTCCATCCTAGAATACTATGCTTCCCCTGCAATGACCACTGCAGGGCAAATGTTTGGCTGGCTGTATCTTCCCCAGGGAAATTCAGCTGCTTATCAGGGTGCTGAAAGCAGGAACTGATGCAATCATCTGTTTTCCCCGGGGCCCTCATTTTTGGGTTATGTATGTCGGCACAACCTCAGTAAGTTAAAACATCCATTACATCAAGTGGAGTTCAATCATAAATAGCAAACAGGCAATGGTCAGGAAGGTTAGCAGACAATAAGATGTCTAAAATGGCAGTAGCAGGATATACCTTAGCTCAGTACAGAAGCAAATAGAACCTTGCTGCCAGAGTAATCAGGGCAGGTCCCCATTGGAGGATGGATAAAACCATTGAAGCAGCTGGTGCTAGAAGTGATGTGATCCCATGACTAGCAGAGGAGAACGGATGGGTATCATTTCTCCTTAAAGGGGTTCTGACATAAAAAAAAAAATTTTTTACTCATCTTGCCTGGCTAGGACCGATCGCCAGGCATGTCCCCTCCAGCCGGCATCTTCTTTTGTGGCTTGTAGAAGCAGAGCAGGAGCGGTCAAAATGACCGCTTCCGGCTCTGCTCCGTCCGTCAGTCACTTCCGAGGTGAACGGACGGGCCGCCCACAGCAAGCACGTCACAAGCAGTGCTTGCTGTGGGCGGCCTGTCCATCCTCGCTGAACTCCGAGATTCTGCGCATGCGCAGTGGAGACACGGCCCGTCCTGACTCCTGTCAGAGGGCACCTCTCCACTGCGCATGCGCGCGATCCCGGAGCAGCGCGGCTCGTGGAGGAAGAAGAGGAAGAGCAGCGCCTGCCGGGAGATGACCCCCCCCCCCCGATGTCAACAACAACAGGAGAAAAGGTAAGTATGAGGTTTTTATGTTTTAGCAGCCATTAAACCATGGGTTCCCTCTGTCCATTAGGCAGACCAGGGAACAATGGCTGCTAAAGCATAAAAACCTTATTTGTGTCAGAACCCCTTTAAGGAGACACCTAGAAGGTGAGTGAGAAGACTTATAAGGCCATTCATGCTCCTCTAGGAAATATACAAATAAGTATAGATGGAACAATACCTCTGCAGCCCCATCTATTGGAAGGCAGCATTCCTGCAAGTCAATGTTAGACTCTTTATACAAGCCTTATAACAATGAGCAGGAATTGTAAACCAAGCCAGAATACCATACATAGACAGCGATTTCGGGTTTTTTGCCCCTCATCAGCATGTAGTAGGTTTCTGGCTTGGCTAGTGAGAGGACTATGACAGGGGTCAGGAAAGGTATCATTTCTCCTTAAGTAGAGCACCTGGAAGATGTGCAAAGAGACACCTAGAAGGTGAGTGAGGAGACTTATAAGGTCATCCATGCTCCTCCAGGAAATATCTAAATATGGAAGATGGAACAATACCTCTGCAGTGCCACCTATTGGAAGACAGCATTCCTGCAAGTCAATGTTAGACTCTTTATACAAGCCTTATAACAATTACTAAGAATTGATTTATTGTTGTAAGGCTTGCATAAAGCATACAGAGAAGAGGAATCATCATCAGCTGAAGAGGTGATGGAACCAACAATGGAAGGTGCAGCATTATAATTAGAGATGAGCGAACGTACTCGTCCGAGCTTGATATTCGTGCGAATATTAGGGTGTTCGGGATGCTCGTTACTCTTAACGAGCACCACGCGGTGTTCGGGTTACTTTCACTTTCCTGTCTGAGACGTTAGCGCGCTTTTCTGGCCAATTGAAAGACAGGGAAGGCATTACAACTTCCCCCTGCAACGTTTAAGCCCTATACCACCCCCCTGCTGTGAGTGGCTGGGGAGATAAGGTGTCACCCGAGTATTGAAATCTGCCCTTCCCGCGGCTCGCTATGGATGTATTCTGACATTAGTTCAGGGAAAGTGGTATCGTGTTGGAGCTGCTATAGGGAGAGTGTTAGGTGTATTGTAGGCTTCAAGAACCCCAACGGTCCTTCTAAAGGCCATAAATCGTCTCTATATGCGCTCAGTGGGGCCGGCGGCAGCAGCGCCGACCCCATTGAGAACATATAGAAGACAAATCCTTCTTTTCTGCCACAGCTGTAACAGCTGTAGCAGAGAAGAACGATGTTAGCCCATTGAATTCAATGGAACCAGCAATACAGCAGGTTCCACTGAATGCAATGGGCTGCCGGCGATCGCAGGATGAATGGTCGGGAAGGGGTTAAATATATAAGCCCTTCCCTGCAATTCATCCAGAAATGTGATACACTAAAAATATATACCGGCGTATAAGGCGACGGGGCGTATAAGACGACCCCCCAACTGTCACCTTATACGCCGGCAATACAGTGGAGCAAAGAATAAAAAGCATTACTCACTTCTTCAGACGATCTGCGCCGCTCCTGTAGACTGTCACTCCTTCCTGGTGTTCTGCGGTGCTCCTGCAGGCTGTCGCTCCCTCCTGGTTCCCGGCAGAGCATTGCTTTCTCTACGAAAGGCTTTAAATCCACGCCTCCAGAAACACACGTGCCTTCAGCCAATCACAGCCAATGACAGTGATGTCATTGAATTGCTGTGATTGGCTGTGTTTCTGGAGGCGGGGATTTCAAGCCTTTCATAGAGAAAGCTTTAGTCCGTGGACCAGGAAGGAGTGACAGTCTGCAGGAGCGGCGCAGATCGTCTGAAGAAGTAAGTAATGCTTTTTATTCTTTGCTCCACTGTATTGCCGGCGTATAAGGTGACAGTTGGGGGGTCGTCTTATACGCCCCGTCGCCTTATACGCCGGTATATATTTTTAGTGTATCACATTTCTGGATGAATTGCAGGGAAGGGGTTATATATTTAACCCCTTCCCGACCATTCATCCTGCGATCGCCGGCAGCCCATTGCATTCAGTGGAACCTGCTGTATTGCTGGTTCCATTCAATTCAATGGGCTAACATCGTTCTTCTCTGCTACAGCTGTTACAGCTGTGCCAGAGGAGAACGATCTTTACGCTGACAGTGCGGGGGGGGGGGGGGGGCCCACTCTTGCCGCTATTGTGGCTTAATAGTGGGACCTGTGAACTTGAGATGCAGCCCAACATGTAGCCCCTCGCCTGCCCTATCCGTTGCTGTGTCGTTCCCATCACTTTCTTGAATTGCCCAGATTTTCACACATGAAAACCTTAGCGAGCATCGGCGAAATACAAAAATGCTCCGGTCGCCCATTGACTTCAATGGGGTTCGTTACTCGAAATGAACCCTCGAGCATTGCGAAAATTTCGTGCCGAGTAACGAGCACCCGAGCATTTTGGTGTTCGCTCATCTCTAATTATAATGCTTTTTTAACAATAAAATCAGTGTTTAATAAAATATAGACCATTTTAGTGAGATAGAAGAGTAAATAGAAAACACAAAAATAGCACCTTATGTGTACCCCTGTGGTACAGGATAAAGCACTATGTAAGTGATAGTGCTCATACAGCTCTAATTGAGTGTAGAAAGGGGCTGGCAGCTGCTGGCTCTGTGCAGCTAGCGTAAGTGTGTAATGAGTAGAAGAAGATCAGTAGAGCCTCATGGACGCATAACCAGGGACCTGAGAAAGGTAAGAATAAGATTATTTCTTTTAAAATACCTAGTGAGTATGCAAGCAATGCGTTTCACTATACAACCAACAGCTTCCTCGGGCCATGCAAAACAAACACTGACATGATCCTTATAAAGCATGTATGTTTTGCATGGCCTAAGGGAGGTATTGATTCTATAGCGAAACGCGTTGCCTGCATACTCTGTGAATATGTTAAAATAAAGAAGCTTAAACTTACCTTCCTCGGATCCCTGGTTGTGTGCCAATGGAGCTCCGCTGATCTTCTACTTGGGACAAAAAAGTGCCATTTTCAGTGCTTTTCTACCCTGCTAAAAATACCATGTGAAATGAGGACTAAGGCCTCATGTCCACGGCAAAATAACATTTAAAATCCGCAGCGTTTCTCCCGCATGCGTGATCAGCGCCCCATAGGGATGCATTGGACAACCGCAGGTAGTTAAATACCTGCGGATGTAATTTTCCCTTGAGGCGCGGATTGTGAGTGCGGGAAAACACCCGCAGCATGCTCCATTTTAGTGCGGGTCTCCCGCAGGGACGGCTCCCGAAGGCTTCTATTGAAGCCTATGGAAGCCTTCCGGATCCACGGCACACCAGCAGCTGAATTTCTGCTCTCCGGCGCGGGAGAGCAGGAGTTAAAAAAAAAAATAGAGTGCATGCGCGCGGCATGCTGCCGGTGTGCCGAGCACATTCGCCGGGCCGAAGGAAGAAGATCCGCCCGGGACGGAGGGAAGATCTGCAGCGTCCGGACAGGTGAGTAATTCTTCTTTTCAAGCCTCACGTCCGCGGGGCAGGAGGGACCCGCTACGGGATTCTGCATGAAGAATCCGCGGCGGGCCTGATTTTCCCCGTGGACATGAGGCCTAAGAAGCTTTTGTTCCTGTCCCCATTCTGTTCAGGTTTCCATCCCCATACCATTTTCTGCATAAAAGATAGAAACCCAAGATGGCAAAGGCGCTGGAATTAAAATCGTAGTGTGAAATAAAGGCTAATAGTTTCTCTTTTCGTAGTTGTTCTACCTAAGCCCCAATGACAAACAATGTTCCGTATGCAGTTGTTTGGGAATCATCACAAGGCCAATTACGGCACTCTGATTTTGCAGTGGAGTGAGAGATTACCGCACACTGCGATAAACCACATCATTACTCGTATGCTGATCGATGTCAGCAAAATAATTACGTTCTGTCAGACTTTTAATCTGCAATTACTGTTTTCTGTGTGTTATTTACGATGTGTGAAACATTGCGTCTGGTTCTTGGCTCGTCTAAACAAAGAGCTTACAGATGTAGCAGGGCTCAGTTTGTCATTTAGATCTGAATTAAAGGACATCTGTCAGTGTCTCTACAGCTGCTAAACCAGTAGTAAGGGGCCGATTACACCAAGCGATTATCCTCTGAATGAGCGAATGACGTCAGAATTTACTCGACCAGCCTGTTTATTCAGGCAGACACATTGTTGACTCATTCAAGCGGAAAATCATTCAATCATTTACATTCACTCTGTAAGTGAATGAGAAGGGCAGAAACTGAACAATAAGTGAATGAGCCATTGATGATATTTATGCCTTCGTGAACTGGATGAACAACGAAAAGTGAACAATTACCGCTCATCGTTCTGTCATTGGCTGCATTTACACTGAATGATCATTCACTTTTGCTCGTTTGAACTATTTTTTTAAACGATAATCGTTCTGTCTTAAAGGGTTTTAAGGTAGGGATGCTGACTTAGAGGACAGGCTATATGTACCTCCACCACTGCTAATACTGCATCAGCCGCCCCCAAATCTGCCTTTCAAACTGCTATGCATCATATATAAATCATGTTAGAGTGGTCCAATGGGCAGGTCATTGCTAAGAGTGGTCCTGGGGTTTCTGAAACAAACACTTGTCAACCCACCCCCTGACTATTGCTCGCAGGTAAAGTATTACACTAGCAGCCAATCAAGAGCCAGTGGGAGGAGTTGCAATCATTTACTGCACTCCAGGATATATATACAGCCAATACTAGACAGCCAATATATGTGAAATAGCAAGGAAGTGACTTACTTCACAGGGGTGTCCTAATTTGAGAACACACCTGATTCGGAATATGTATATATATCCTGGAGCGCTGGGGAATTTTCTCCTATGGCTTGACCAATATTGTTTTTTCATATATATTCTCCTATCCTTTCATTCGGGGTCTTTCCTTGATGGTCTTCCTGTGTGGATGTCCGGTGGACCAGGACTGTTAAACCAAAATACCCTGACAACATGGTTCACTTGGATTTGGGGCGTGCCGGACCTTCCCTGTCCAGGGGGCCTGGGCACGTCAGGGTGAGTTATTTTATATTTCTCACTCTTCATAGGACATTTATTATGTATGTATGACTTCTTTCATCTGTTTCACCATTAGAGCATTGCCTTAATTAGGTTTTAATCAGCACTAATAGAAATAGCATGGAATAATGCAACGTTTAAGCTTTGTACCCTCAGTGCACTGGGTGAGAGCCTGTGTCTGGCATTACGCGCCTTAGACTCCATTGGGGGAGTTATATAGGGTGGTTCCTGCCATGCTCCTAGGAAAAGCAGTAGAGATTTGAAAGTAAAAGGATGGGAGTATATATGTGGGCTAATTTGTGGAGGCAGCAGAGAAACTGCAAGATTGAGACAGAGAATCATTCCATGGCACACAGGCTGTTCTGCCAAGAGTGCAGGGAGAAGACAGACCAGCATTTCTTGACAATAAAAACTTGTTCAGAAGTCCTACTGCAGCATGAAGTCTATGTCTTCCTCTTCTGGTATGATGAGCCGTGTTCCTGATGACAACCAGAGTGCAATCCAGTCAATCTTACAGATAGCTAGCATTCGTTATGTCGTCCGGTCCTTGGATTGGGCCAAAAAAGTGGAAAGAGATCAGGACTCAGGTAGGCCCTTTCGCCAGGTACCAAAGATGCCTAACCCCCAGCCTGCCAACACCAACCCTGTCCAGCTAGAATTTCTGCTGCATAAAGCTTCATATGGCCTGTTCCTCAGCTGCAGGAATTATGAAGATTCTTTAAAGGGGTTTCAAAGACATCAACTTGTGAGAGACTTTCAAGGAGGGTGGGTGTGGCTTATGAGGGTATTACTAACAGAGGGTGTGGCTAACTCACCGTATGGCTAGCATAGCTGGAGTGAGAGAAGAGAATTAGAGTGAGAGAGAGCAAGAAAGTTGGAGAGAAAAAGAGGGTTGGAGAGAATGAGAGAACAGATATATAATACACTGTGCCCCAAGAAATACAATACACACTGTGTCCCCAGATACATAATAGACTGTGTCCCCAAAAATAAATTATAATCTACCATGTGCCCCCAAGATAAATTATAGTACACTGTCCCACCAGAAATAAATAATAATCTACAGTGTGAGCCCAAAAATACATTATAATACACTGTAAGCCCAGAATATAGTAAATCATGCTCCTTGAATTTTTTTTTTTCTCCATCCAGGCCCAGGACTTCATAAAGATATCTTCCAGCTACGACTCATTTCTACTCAACCTTCCTATTCTGACGCTACCTCCAATGCTTCTCTAAGTGCCTCCTACACAGTAACATTTCCTACCACAAAATAATATTGCCCCCTTTATGGCTTCAGAGTAATTAGCTCCCCCCAGTAATTTAAGTCCCGTTTTTGTAGCCCCACAACCATTTGCTTCCCCTAGCTGGCTTAAGGTGGTAAAGTAAATCATTTACTATGCTCCTCTCTTTTGCTTTCCTTGGGCACTTCACAGCTCACAGAAAAAGAAGCCAGATACAAGATATATACTACAGGGAAGGCTCAATCGCCATGTACCCTAATAGCATGCGGCAAGGGAGATTCCACTATGGAGGAGCAAAAATGTTTAGTGCACACTAATAGGCAGCCACTCAACTCAACCCAAGGTGGGAGAGGGGTGACTGCTGTCAAACCTAATGTGCACAATATGAACTGATACCAAAGATGACAGCCATAGATAAGTGTGCCACACCATACAGGAGTACAACCCACACTGAAAAAGCAGTGGATGGCCCTGTATTAACAACATGTGCCACACCCGCATGCCATCCTGGGCTTCTCTGGCATCTATAGCAAACCACATGCAAAAAAACAAAACAAAACACACACGCAATAATAAATGCAGGTGTTCGTGGCCAATTTTGGCCAAAAGTCATAAGCTAACGGGCCACGGCAAGGCCACCACGCGTCCGCCAGAATCTAAGCTATCTCAAAATTAACTACATAAAATGACAGAGGTGAGAGAAAAATGTATAAAGACAACTCACAGAAAAATAAGCCAGATACAAGACATATACTACGGGAAAGGCTCAATCGTCATGTACCCTAATAGCATGCAGCAAGCCAGATTACACTATAGAGGAGCAAAAATGTTCATATGCCGACTAATGAGCAGCCACTCTACTCAACCCAAGAAGGGAGAGGGGTGACTACTGACAAACCTAATCCTTGGCCACTCCAGTTGCTGTTTCACCAATTTCAGCTCACTTTCTGGCAGCCAGTTCTGCTGTGGCTTAGCACTTGAACTGTTGAGGCCAGTGATTGATTGCAGCAGTCACATACTCATATCATGTCAATCAGTGAAAGAAATATGAAGCGTGGGATGGAAGACAAACACATTATCCTTACTACAGTTCTCAAGTACATGATTCCACCCCAAAATACAGATTTGTGGGTGATGCAGTCAAAGAACAGGTGAAAGCCTGGGGGGTAATGGGCCATAACAATGGGTGACTCCCAGTGAACTCTGGAAGGCTTGACATGCCTGATTTCCTCCTCATAGATTGTGAGCTCTTGTGTGACACCTATTTCCTCCCCATGGCTTGTAAGCTCTTGTGCCCCCCACCCCCCTATTTTCTCAGACAATAAGCTCTTCTGTCCTCCCTAGATTGCAAGCTCATTGTTTTCAATGGTGGATCTCGCATCGCATTGCGTGCAACTTGAGCACATGGTGTGATGCTGCCACCGCCGGCCCCTTTGCAAACAATGGGCACTGCGATGCGAGATCATGCAGAAAGATAGAACATGCCACGATTTGTTTCCTGAATAACATCACGGTGCCATGCGGGAAAACATCAGTCATGTGTATGACCCCATTCAGAAAAATGGGGTTCAGATTTGTGTGTCTCACAATGCTTAAAATGATTTTATCGCCGTGTGAATCCGGCCTTACTATTACATTGTATCTAAGCAGGTTTCTTTTTGCTTGCTAAGTTTATAAAATGGCAACATGCAGTATGTATCTGTGCAGATCTTTTTTTTTTATTGTAAAATGAATATTCACGTTACAGATTGAAAATAATTAGCATATTTTTTCAATATAAGACTTATCCAGGTTTACACAACAGAAAATAGCAAAAAATATTTCATACTAATATAGAGGTCTCTGTGGAGGGGCTGCCGTCATTAACTTCGGTGTTCTAGTATAGAAAATGGAGTTAACAGTGAACAGTCAATTCCTATTAAACGTAGTATATCCATTCAAACAATGGCGTAAGCATATAAGTTCACATTATACACAGCACTGCTGCACGCACATTGTACATGCGCACAACACACACAGCTCTGCAGCAATCACAACTCTGCTACATACACAAATAGCTATGCAGTATTCACATACACACATACAGCTCTCTTCCATGCACATACACATGTAGCTCTTCTATATACACACACAGCTCAGACAGCTCTGCAATATACACATACCTGCAACTGGCATGTTAAACACTGATTTTATTCTTACTAAGGCCGGGCTCACACGAGTGTATCGGTACAGCGTACCAATCTGCCATAGCGGCCATACTGTTAGTCACACAACTTACGTGAAATACAAACGTAAGATAAATCTCAGCATGTGCTATGTTGACGCATATTATGCACACATACACGCCAAGATAACACGTGGCTATGTGTGACACGCAATCAGTATGCAATATCATTGCATATGGCTGCCTGTCATGTGCGTATGTCTTGCAGCCTGTATGCTGCCCAACCTAAATTCCCACATACAAGTGTAGTAATACATGACCCCCTCTAGCTGCTATCTGCTCACATGATCCAGCTGCTACTGCAAGACCTTTGATCTTTACAATTGCCAGTCCCTGTGTGTATAGAGGAGGACCTGCACCCCGGGGAGATATGTGAGTGATCTCCAGTGTTATCTGCTGGAGGGGACAGATTAGGCAGGGAGAGGGAGGACTGTGCAGCTACCGTATGTATGCAGAGTTTTCCCTATGATCAGGCAGTGCACTGCTGAATCATGAAGGTAGTGGTCAGGGGTCTCTGGATCCATCAGACCCCCCTGCCTCTGGATAATAAGGTGCAGAGGCCTTTCAGCATGATTTTATCTTGATGAAAACTGCGTCCCAGGGCTCCTGCACTCTTGCGTGTTTTTTTCACGCGATATCGCTGTGTTTTTTTTACGCAAACGTCTATGGGACTTTCTAATGTTAAAAACGCATTGCACAAAAATCGCAAAGCACAAACTTGCAGTGCGTTTTTAACATTAGAAAGTCCCATTGACATTCGCGTTAAAAAAGGCAACATTAAAAAATCGCAAGTGTGGGAGCCCTTAAGGCGAGCACCCACTGGCGTTTGCGTTTTCCGCGGGAAAAAAACGCAGCGTTTTCGCCGCGTTTCCCGCGATTTTTCCGCGCGTTTTTCGTGGTGTTTTTCACGGCGTTTTCGCGGCTTTTCCATTAATTTCCATTGACTTTCATGGGTGCATTAGGAGAAAAATAAGGACACATATGCAACAGACAGTTCCTATGTTAAAAACGCAAACGCAACGCAAAAAAAACGCCAGTGGACAGGAACACATGTTATCTCTATGCCTGTGCAGGAAAAACGCAAAACGCAAAACGCAGGTAAAAAAACGCCAGTGGGTGCTCGCCCTCATAGTCAGAAAAATACGGTAAGTCAAAATGACTGTGTAGAACAAGCAGATAATAATAACCACCAACAGTCCATAAAGATAAATGCATTGTGGGTTACCAAGCAACTACTACAGATAAACAGTCAGAGACTAGCATGAAAAGAGAGCGAGTAGATTATGCAATATATGTTCTGGAAAATATACTTTCACTGCAAGGCTAGACAGGATACTGAACACCTTCATCTGCTCCACCATATCCTGATAATGACTTCAGATTACACTTCAGGTTAATAATTAAACAAGAGCTCTGGAGAGAGGGGTCTTACCATTGGATCCCGCACAATGACATGTACTACTTTTGTGCTATTTTTATATTGTTCATAATTACCTCTGTTTTTGTCTCATTTTGGACCTTTTAAGTTATATGTAATAATTATTTATTTTAAGACCCTTTTAGCTATTTATAAACATGTGAAACATAAAACTTAAGGCTCATGTCCATGGCCTATTTTACACTTGAATTCTGTGCTTATTAAAGGGATTCTGTCACCTCTAATCACACTCGTAAACTAAAGCAATGAGTGGCTCTAAAGGACGCAGGGTTCAAATATGCACTATGTACTCACTTGCATTCTCAGATTTCCACAATGAACATGCAGCATACCTTGCATCAATTGAGATTCAGTAGCCAAAGATCAACAGGAGTTCCCCTGAAGACCCTACATCATCACCTGGACATAGGCCCAGGAAGGACATCAATGGATCTTGGACACATGGTAGAAGGTCATCTGGAATGACCCATTTACTGCTGAACCATACGGAGTACAGAATCTGCATTTGGCATAAATTGCATGAAGCTGTATCCCTTGGGTGCACTATTGAAGTTCAACAGTCCAGTGATGGTGGTGTTATGGCCTGGGGAGCATTTTCCACAATCTTTGAATAGTGAACACCACAAGGACCTGTTAGCTGACCATCTGCCCCCCCATATCTTTAGGAAGTCTTCCTCAACCATAATGCCATCTTTCAATGAGATAGTGCTCTATGCCATTGAGCTTGGCAAGTAGGTAGGAGGAACACACCAATGAATTCTCCATACTGTCTTGGTCCTCAAACTCACCGGACTATAACCCCATTGAATATGTTTGTGATATACTAGAAAGGGCTGTAAGATCTGCTCCCAGTTATCAGCAAAATAAGTACCAACAGACGAATCTGCTGCAGTGGACATGGGTCGAGCTAGGTATGTAGGATGTTCGCCACCTTGTGGAATCTCTTCCCCAATGTCTGAGAGCTGTTTTCGCCCAAAAAGATGGACCAACCCATTACTCAGTAGGTGTTCCTAATGCAGTGATTGTTCAGAGTCGATAAGAAGTACATATTTGAATTTAGTGTAATATCCCTTGAATCAAATGTGGCAGATTCCCTTTAATTTCCTAATGTAGCTTTATGATGAAGTGGCCGAGTCCAGACCTTTGGTCATGGAGACAGCAGGGAACAAAATGGTGGATCACAAATGGCTTTACTGTCTCCTCCCAGAACATCTAGTTGCCGCCTGACCCGGCTGCACGCAGGAGTAAAAGTTAGCAGTAGTGCTAATAGAGATAACTTATCTGTCCATTAGCAGTAGTGCTAATAGAGATAACTTATCTGCCCATGTGACGCCAGTGCCTCTTCTGAGAAAATGAATGATCACAGCCAAAAATAATAGTCCACAGTCAAAGTGTGGTTTAAACCGGAGGCACATGGTTTTTATTCAAGATTTCCAAGTTTGATTTTCCCACAATACACTGCAGCAGTCTTAGATACAATACTTCTGGCACATTTTCCTTTTACAATCTCTGACATACTTGAGCTAGGAAAACACTTATTCCCCGGGATTTGGTCGCCATCTGTCTCAGTTATCTGATGGGAATTCTTGGGAGAGCGTCCCTGACACAGAGAGGAAAACACGAAGAGACTTTCTTTACTTATTGAGCCCTTTCCTTGCTGACCTAGCAGCATTGATTGGGCAGTCACTCACTCCAGACTTGTCCTTCAACTTGCAGTAGTGGAACTGGTCCTGTCCCTCCCCTCAGTAGTTAAGCAGGGGAGTGTGTAACCTTCACCACCGACTCCTTCTACTGAAACTGGCTCTAACTTCAGGTCTTCAAAGGGATTGCATCCCATGGCTAAATGAGATGTGCCCAGGATTAGCCCAGGCAGAAGTGTCAGAGCCTCAGCCTCCCTTTCACACGTTCTCCTTCACCAACTACTTTTGTGTTCTCCTTTTCTCTCCAACTAACTCTATCCGCCAACCACACCACACAGAACAGGTTAGGAAGACAAACATATAGACCCCACCAAGTTTGGTAACACCAACACGAGACAATGACCTCAGGACCACCAAAAGAGGCCACCACACACATGACAAAAAAGACCAACAACAATATAGACACACACAAACAATCCACACTGGGTAAACAAACACATGTTACAGGGACCCTAACTCTGTGCCACTACAATGACTGTCAGAGCTATGCATTTATGCTACAGAGCTCCATATTCCCTTCATAGACTTAGTGTTATAAATGCCCCCCTTGATGTCCCTGAGAATATTTTAGAATATTATATTTTTTTTATTAGTTCTCAGAACCTAAAATAATTCATCAGATTCTATTTTAGGTTTGTTGTTCCATTCTCCTATTTTGGCCTTGTTGTGATGTCGCTTATCAATCTCTTTTTGGAGGTATGGTAATAAGGTATGGTAATCCTGACAAGCTCTCATCAGTGATTTATAAAGTGGAAGCAATCATTCCCTCCCTCTGATGGCAATTATCCGTGATTATTTAAGATTACCCATGCTCTGTGTCGTGACACTGTTTGGTTGCATTGTTTCTTTACTTTTATGCTACAAGGAATTTCTATTGTTTGCAAAACTGAATTTTGCCTGTTGGTATATATTGTAACTGACCATATTCAGGTAGGTCTACATGAAATACCCAGGGAATGCAGAATGGGACAAATCTATTAAGGGGTAGACGTCTCTTACTAAATCTGTCACATCTCTGGCTGTCTGTACACCAGAGAGTCAAATATGCAGTACACCAACCTCACGATGACGTAGATTTGTGCTCTAATTTGCACTAGTTACTGGCATAGATTATAGCAAATCTGTCAGAGATTTTACCCCACCAGCTAGGCCCTGCCCCTTTTCTTTGTACTTTTCAAAAGTGTTGGGAAAACATAAAAGTCATAAGTTATTGCTCAAACATGACGTGTTATAATGTGCTGACATGTGTTGTAATGCCACAATAGTGGTACGAATGATTTAATAAACTCCCCCATTGTCAGATATTACCCAGTTGCATGAAAAAATGTGGCTAATTAAAAGGGTTTTTCCATCGAGATATTAGAATGTGTCATATATGGCAATCCCAGTGCCAGCCTTAGATTAAATGGCACCTTGTTCTGAATGTTTTTGGTTCCCCCATATCATAAAAAATGCTATATACTGCACTGCTAGACAATCTGCCTGCATTCTGCTTGTGCAGAAAGCAGTAATATAGCAGCATACCTATGTCAGAAGAGCATGGGAATAGATACTGTATCAAAACCAAGCTCATATTATAAATACAGCACCAGAACCAAACTCATAACATGAATACAGCCACAGAACTAAGCTCATAGCATAAATACAATAGCAGGAATAAGCATTTGAGTTGCAGATGCACCAATGGGCTGACAGATGCACCTCAGGACATCAGAGGGGAGAAGAGTGGGCCAGGAGGATGATTCATGTAGCTGTACACGACACTGCCACATGGAGGAAAAAGATTAGTCAAACCTATGTGGGGCGTTCTCCCCCAGCCTACATCTCCCTGGTTCCCTATTTACAAGCTGGTGGCCATCGCCATGTCTGACCACATGGACTGCACATACCTAAGGCTCCCACCTTTTGGGGTAAAAAGGTTCTCCTAAACCCGGGGTCTGTATTCTGCTGCCCGCAAGTGACATATGTTAATGAAAGAGTCAGCCAAACTAGTGCGAGCACCTGATTTTCCACACAGTGGTCAACGCATGTAGCTGAACTATAATCCACCCGTTACTGCCAATGGCCACTTTTTGTCAATAATAATGCCCTTTTACTGGCAAATTTGTACATATAGCCATTGGCTATCACAGGTGGGCAGGGTTTCAGACGCATGTAGTAAACTTAGCATGAACACCCAGCCTTACAGATGTATGTATGAAAAGATTAGATAGATTTCTGCATTGGCCTTTCATACAATTGTACATAGCGATTAAATCACCCCTCTTTTTTTTTACAGTAATCAGTCTTAATTGTGGTAATCTTTTTGGATACTATCATGTACTTTTTAATTCTTTTTTTTTCACTCAACCTTTGGAAGTTCAGCCAATGTATGTCTTATACATAGACATCAAACTGTACACAATATTCTAGTCTAAACTGCTGTAGTTACTATATTTATATCATACTAAAATGAAGTTCTTATTGTGTGAACCTAGACCCCTTTTATTACAGCCCATAATTACATCTGTCTTGGCAGCAGCTGCCTGGCACTAATTACTAAAGTCCTTTCCATTGTAAAAAGTTATTACCTTTTGATGGTAATGCATACAGTAGCCGTTTCTTGCATTTCCTGTGATAGCTTAGAATCTAGCAAACCCTCAGATTTCAGAATTCAATTCAATTAATTGGTTATTTATTATTAATTTTACAAGCGATATATTATTTACTGCAAAACTTCAGTAATACACTGCCAAGATACTGCTCTAAAATAAAGCTGATGTAATCCTTTCTCACAGATTCTATAAAACTGTTTTCAGGAGTTCCGATTTACACCATTGATTTCCTCTCTATTTTAAAATTCTGTTTTAACGTTCATTAGGCACCCTGCTGAATCAATATGTGAGGGAACTAGAGGGGAACATTAATACTCCCAGTAAAACAGAATTACACGGCCACTGAAAAGAAAAAGTTAGTGAATGAAATCTACAGGACTGAAAATGACAACATCATTGATTTAAACTTATAATAAAAAAAATCGTTATTTTTGGAACTCAACATCAGAGGAAATCGGATGGATTATGAGGCCGCAGGGTTGACTCTTAACTTGGTAATCCGGCTTTAAAACTGCATTGGTTAAATATGCTTGATAAAGGCTGAAAGTTTAGCCACTGTGTAAAAAGTTGCATATTACTTTTGGAGAGTGTCACTTAGGGCTCTTTGTAATTGTTCCCATCAAGAATAACCAAGTAATCTTGTAGATATGATACCTTGTAATGGCTAGCAAAAATACATGATGTTATAGCGAGCTTTTGAACCTCTCAGGGTGCGTCCTCAGACATAATGAAATAGATCCGAAGAGGTATATATATATATATATATATATATATATATATATATATATATATATATATATACATACTTATGACAAGGCACAGACATGGATGTGATTAATTTGCACTTAAAAGAATACCACAACAGGATGAGTAGAAAAAATAAATAAATACTTAAATAGTCACTGATAAAGATGTGATCGTTTTATGGTCCCTGAATTAGTGCTAGGGGGTCACCAGGCCAGAGTGTTATCTGTGCTATAGATTTCTCATGCTTCCCAGTCACACATTAATCCTCTTAAAGAATTTAGCCCTCTGTTGAAAGTGTCAAAAGTCAGTGCTGCGTAAAAAGATAAGACCTGACCTATCTTTGGTCCCTAATGTGCGGTGGCTGGATTAAACATAACACATAGCTCCCAATCGTGTAAATGGGCAATTTCACTGTTAATTAACCCTTTCCAATCCAATGTCGGGCCTGCCCCGACATCATCATTTCCCTCCACAGCTCCGATGTCGGGACAGGCCCGACACTGCAGTGCAGGAGTACATCTGCACCTGATCATCAGACACATCGGGCGCAGATGCACTCCTGCACTGATCCTCATCAAGCACCCTCGAGGAGAAGGCAGAAAGGGTTTTTAACCCTTTCTGCCTTCTCCTTTACACATTACATAGCGCTCAATTAGCAATACCGGCCGGCGATCATGTGACCGCCGGTGTTAGTTGACCCCCAGCTGTCACATGAATGCCAAGCCAGGAGCCTGAAGGGAGAACATGGGTTGATAGTCGCCTAAATAATTGCTCAATCGAGCAATTATGGATGACTGTTAGCCTCTGTACACACATGACCCCTGACAGGGCACTGAGTAAGAAGTTGCTTAGCTATTTCTCCGGTATAAAAGCAAGGCGCAACAGCCGGTGGGATGTCTGTTAGGCCCGACAGTTGTCCTATGTAAAGGTACATTAATACTATGGCAAGTAACTACATTGGTATACCTGAGGGCCTGTTATCACATCTGCAGTGAAACATATCATTGTTACAGAGTTCTGGTTTCCTTGGGAAGACTATATTTTTTTTATGGAACCTGTGATATGTCTGTTTGAACACAAGTTGAAGCCGTGGGATGGCATATCTCCTAGAACAATTCAGACTATAGTAAATACATTATTTATTAAGCTACTAATCGTGTTTATTGGGCATAAAGCGAATCAGTGATGAAAAACAGTATAGCCTGAAGTACCATATTAAACACATGTCCTTCATTCTCCTTGTCCTTTCACTGTCTAGTAGTTTTCATTGAGGATTTGGCAGCTTTTTATTTATACATGTTTGGTCTATGCTATGAAAAGTAAAAAAAAAGTAAAGTATGCAGTACGTAGCAGCATCATTTTTCTAGCATAAATATGAAGTACATGTAATCATACGAAAAGTGCTAATACATCTTATTAATGGCAAAGGGACATCGTCCTAATCTTTATTAAAAAAAAGTCTATCGTTCATCTTTTCCTGACTGCAAACTGTAAATGTTTACGTAAGTCCTCAGTCACCAATAATTCTGCCTGCGGTAATATAGTAATGAAACATAAGCAGGAGCATAGAGGGAGCAGAAGAAGGATGTTGCAATATCTCTGTCTCAACCTGTGTATGAGATTTATGCTGTGAGAGGGGAAGGGGCGCAGCAGGAGGGAGGCGACAGATTGGTCACAGCATACAACTCTGCAGGGCAGAGCCCGTCCACTTAGCACAGTTATGAGCATTTAGAGAAATTGTGCAGCGAGAAGGAAAAGACTCAATGTATGAAGGTTAAACATGATATTTCTGACTCCACTACACCTACTATTCATCTATAGCTAAGGGCACTTTCAAAAATCTCTTTTTACCATATGGTCAATTACCACATGGCAAAACTGTACATATTTTACCACGGACTGTCATGATTTTGCAATGTGGTTTTTCACTGTATAGCCCCTACAAATGAAAGAAGTTGACAGAACTTTTTTAACCAGTAGAGATTGTGCTGAATAAAAAACATATTGCCAGCCAGTTTACAGTAAATAGTATACAATTTGGTGCAATTGTAATTGGCCATTCGGTAAAAAGCAACAGGAAATTATCCCTTTCCAATCCACTGTCTGACGTCTTCCAACATTCTGATTGAAGCCTGTACAGCTCCAATGTCGGAAAACGTCTGTCATGGTATTCTTACTGGATATTACTGTTCGCTCTGTTGTCATGGACCTCTCTGGCATGTAACATACTGCAATACTGGCTCTAGCCAGCAGATGGAGCCATTGTATAATGGCAGAAAGAGAAAGCCCCCTAGGAAACTCTGAATCCAAAATTGGATTGCAAAGGGTTAAACTTATCCTCACTGCTTAAAATCCCAACAACTTATTTCCTTATCAAATAGATACTCTGGTCAATAAAGAAAAACCTTTAGAGTACTGTAAGTAATTGAATTTGATGAGTTATCATTACAGAGTTATAAATTGCAACACCTTAAGGCTAGTTCATAGAATCATAGAATGGTAGAGTTGGAAGGGGCCTCCATGGTCATCGGGCCCAACCTCCTGCTCAGTGCAGAATTCACTAAATCATCCTAACACTGTAGAATCAATAGTTGCACATGAGCATATAAAAGCTTTCTGTTTTTTGACTTACATTTACCATCCCCTTTTCATGGTAACAAAAGAAAACCATAAACAGGTCCAAATTGGTCCTAACCCACCTTGACCACCGATATGAAAGTCACGTGACCTCACAGACAGTTCTTCTAGTTTTTATAGCATAGAGAACATTGTGGTTTCTGAGAGTGGAAAAATGTTTGGCTTCTCAATATGACTCCTTTTTCTTGGACGTCCGGAGACCATATCCTATTGGCCTGGCTAGTCTGTACGAGATCTTTGGAACCACAAGAAACGCTGGAGGAACCAAGTAGGAAGATGTGACTTTGGGTTCATTCAATCATTTTGCAATGGGTCATGACATTTTACTTTCATACACTGTGTGAAAAGTACGGCAGCACCTTGAAAAATGTATTTCCTTCTGCCACATATCCATTGACACTTTAACAGGCTCCTGGAGGAGCTGCACCCTTGAATTAAGTTCCAGAATATCAACAAGTGACAGCGCACAGCAAAGCAATCACTCCTTGTCACCTGCAGGTAAGAAGATGTACTGCATCCTTTACTTTACACAACGCTCAGCTTTTTGTACTACTGGTGGCTAGAGATAAAAAAAACATGTAGAAGAATAGTCATTGCAGTGGCTTCCTGAATGTAGTCTAACTATATGTAAAGTGGTAGTGGGGAAGGGGTTAGGTGTTTAATGTAAACCGGACAGCAATGTGGATCTATAAAAAGACTTACTAATTGCACAGTACATTTTGTTGCTTTCAGATTATTTACAACTGGGACCGCATTTTCCCTTTTGCATTTTGAATCAGAATTGGAAGGATTGTGTGGGCAACCAGGGATGCCATATGGGATTGCCTCATGCAGTCAGTGATGCCAGATCAACACTAGCTGGACATTGCTAATGACTTTCTTTCTACTGTGCAGTTTCCAAACTGCATTGGGGCACCGGATGGGCAGCACATTCATGTGAAGAAGCCACCACAGTCAGGGTCCGATTCTACAATTGCAAAAAAAATTTCTGTGGTTATGTTGACCTTGCCTGATAATAACTACAAGTTTGTAAATTGGAAAGACTGCTGATACTTGCATCTTCAGGGTTTCCAGAATGGGTCAATAGTAGAGATGAGCGAGCGTACTCGGAAAAGCACTACTCGCTCGAGTAATTTGCTTTATCCGAGTATCGCTGTGCTCGGGTCTGAAGATTCGGGTGCCGCTGCGGCTGACAGGTGAGTCGCAGCGGGGAGCAGGGGAGAGCGGGCGGGAGAGAGGGAGAGAAAGATCTTACCTCCGTTCCTCCCCACTCTCCCCTGCAGCTCCCCGCTCCGTGTCGGCACCCGAATCTTCAGACCCGAGCACAGCGATACTCGGATAAAGCAAATTACTCGAGCGAGTAGTGCTTTTCCGAGTACGCTCGCTCATCTCTAGTCAATAGCTACTTCACAACCAACTTAGAGTCCCAAAACCCACCCTAGCTAATGCCTGGATCATATGGTCCACTTGCCCCATTTGTGATTGGGGTATTTGCTCCCATTACTGATGGGGGATTTGCCCTCACTAAAAATGTTATGCGCCCATGTCCACAAAAGAGCTTAAATTGCAGGAAACACGATTTTAATTATCTCCTCACTAGAGCATGCATGTTTGCGCATTGTGCATATGGTATCTTGGCATATGGCAAGTTTTCCAGAGCAATATCCAGATGGATCTTGCCAACATGATCTCCTATATAACTATATGTGCATTTATGACAGTGATTTGGATATAAAAGTAGAGTTGCCTACATCACTGCTGATGATGGGATAAGAACCATCACACAAGACCTGGATTATCTGACCTGGAAGTCAGGGACTTGCATGCAGGCTATTTCCTGTCCCTTGATGGAGCTGTTCAATGGCAGCAGAACTATATTAAAGGAAGCAGATTATGTTATAGAGACTGGTGGGTTGTCAGCCATTTTGCTGTGGGTGTCAGGCCTTAGCTATATCAGCATCCATTTGGTATTCACTGTATATCGGCATATATTTTGTATCCACTGTATTATCCCATTCAGGCCTTGTGTAGTTAGATTGCAGCTGCCACCCATTTCCTCCTTCCTGCCTTTTGAATATTCGCATTTAGAAAGGCAAATGGTCTGGCCTTACCCTGGACAAGAGCTGTAATGTGAATAAGCCCCTTACTTTCTTCTTACCCACCTGTCGCCACCTATTTGGTTTAGAATTAGGATGAGGAAACCAGATTGTGTGACCATTTACTGGTTAATGAAGTCTAAGGAAAATGATCCAACTAGGAGCTGGGTTCTCATAGACACACGGGCTCTGGGATTCAAATTAGGGAAAAATCTTCTAATAAGGATTATTGGTCATGTGAAGGTCCTAACCCGATATGTATTATATATTCGGAATCGGGCAGCCTTGCTAAATAAAACGCATCTAAAATCATTGAGGTATACTGGGTTATAATTTCTGTGTCATGGTTGGTATCCCTGAGTAGATAAAATCATGACTTAAAATATGCCAGGCATATATTCCAGATTGGAGGATCTCCGGCGGAAATATGGCCGAAATGAGGAATTATGTTTTTTTGTTGATACGTGTTAAGGCCTTGTTCATACGGGCGACACGGCATCGCTGCGAGAAAATCGCAGCAATATCGCATCGCTGGTCTGTGCAATATCGCCGTGACTTATCGCGGTGATACTGTGACTTTGTAACACTACAAAAATGCATGTGGTGCTACAAAGTCACGTGACTTTGTAGCACCACATGCAAGGATTTTCGGGGGAGGCTTAAAATATAAGCCCTTCCCAGAAAATAAGCCATAGCTGAAGAAGAAAACAAAACAAAACACACATACATCACCTCTCCCACGCTGTCAGCCCGTCTACATGTTCTCCCCGGGTCCCCGGCAGTGACCATCTTCTTCTTTTCTGGCCGGGGATTCAAAAATCCCCGTCTCCTGGAAGCGCTGGCTGTGATTGGCTGACGCTTAGCCACAATCTTTCTCAGCCAGCACTTCCAGAAGGCGGGGATTTTTGAATCCCTGGCCAGAAGAGAAGAGGAAGATCACTGCCGGGGACCTGGAGAGAAGATGCGGCTGGGATTACAGCGCGGGAGAGGTGATGTATGTGTGTTTTTTTTTCTGCAGCCAGGGCTTAAATTTTGGCTTTGACAGTAGGATTTCTTGCTATCAAAGTTGCATCGCACCGCACGAAAATCGCGTTTTTGTGGGATGCGATGCAACAGAGAGGAAGGCTCCATAGGGAAACATGGACTACAAAACCTCACGAGTCGCAGGCATATCGCGGGACCCGCGAGGTTTTTGTGTCTGATTGTCGCATGCTACACAATATCGCATGTGGGAAGTAACCCATAGGAAAGCATGGGCTTCTCATACATGCGATTTGTAGTATTGTAGCAATGCTCCAAAACCGCGCGACTTTGTCACCCATGTGAACGAGGCCTAATAATTCCTAGTCCGAGTTCCAGCTTACCTGGGAAACAAAAGCTGGTGGTGGCAGTGAGTGTATGTGGGTATTGTAGAGTACTATAGGCATTATCCCAGATCAGGGCATGATTTGAGCTTTCGTTCTGCATGCATGCAGAAGTCTGGGAAAGCTGCGTACAAATCCACCTGCATTCTAATGACTCCATGCTTGCAATCCAGCTAGAGTTGTCGATGTAGGCTCTGTCATGACAAGTGGTCATAGCGGTGAGAGTGCTCGGATTAGTCAATCCGTGATGAATTAGTGATAGAGGCAGGATCGATCGGGTCCTCACCTCTCTCTCTCTGTGACACAGATAATTTCTGATCAGATTTTGCTTCTGAGTGTATTATTTTATCTTATTTTTGAGAAATGTCTAAATTTATTTTCTGCATTTTCTGTTTGGTCTATGATACTTCTGTATATAATATTACACCACCATTTTCACATACACCCCTCCAAAAATAACACGAGATACTGGTATTGCTATATATAACTATCTTTAAAGTTTCAAAAACTAAATAAAAACTGTAAGCAGTGCCATAAAGCACAAGGAGAAACTAAAATTAAAGAACAAAATACACGCTGTCTGTTTTTTTTTTGCATCCTTATTGATTTGAATGGGCAAGTCTCACTAGTAAAATGTATCATAATCTCATGATCTGTAATTCATGTGTCCATCTAAAAAAATTGTGAATGTCTTGTAACATTGACTTCTATGTGGTTGTGTGCTGTATTTGTCTAGTCTTTTTTTGTTTTGGACAAACACAGACAAAATTTACGCTTGTGCACCACTAGCCTAAGGATAAGCCACAGGAGATGTCCCCACTGGAAAATCCACAGAGCATCTTTATCTTTTGCAGGAGGAAGTCAGAGGTCCACAGGTGTAAGTCGCTTTGGTAAAATGTACTGTTTCTTTTTCCAGAAGTTTGCTATACCACCAAAATTACTGTAAAGGGCTATACAATGTGCTTGGGACTCAGTATTCTGTGCTGACCCATCACTTCATCATTGTCTTTACTACCTTTGTTGCTACAGGAAAAAAGTGATGTAACTTTTGCCTCTTTTCCATTTTCTTTGAGTACTTCGCAACAACCCTTAGCTATCTATGTGCTAGAGCCAGTGTGTTTGTTATCAATGTTCTATATCTTTGGGGAGAAGTAGTATGAATGAGCCCCATAGCCTTGCTGGTGAATCCCAGGTTCTGCCTGGCTCAGCATAAATACTTTACAAGTTTTCTGGACTCAAGCAAAAGAATGCATTCACTTTAAGGCCTTTTGCCTCCTGCTTACTAGAAGGAATGCTCTTTAATTAGTCCCCAGAGCGCATTGTTGTTCAATCAACAACTCATCCAGCTACATCCAGCTGGCATAAAAAGAAGTCTCAGACAGTTTTTTTTATCTTGTATCTGACTCATGTATATCGTCTTAAGAGAGAATTTATCTGTAATTTAATGTGGGGGGTTCCTCTTAAATAATGCCCATAACTATACTACAGTTTGTTCTCTAGCCTGGGACAGCTTTGTTAAAAGTAGGGGGGAACAGTAGTGTACAGGATTAGACACTCCATAAAGATCTGTGGACTCTGAGGAGATGTAATTAGTATATGTTCATGTCAGTTTAACATGTTTATGATTGTTGGTCAACCACACTTTACTGTTGCAGGGGTGCAGCCCAGTTTAAGGGCATGAGTTGGCTAGTTAGATGACAAATAGCCTGTGATAGGAGGAAAGGTTCTACGCATGGGTTGGTAGTGTGTAGAAAGTTAGCAGGAGTTTAGGGGGTCTGTGGGGTGAGATTGCAGACAGGAGATACAGAAGAGAAGTAGAGACTGGAGAGAGGGAGAAACTGGAGATAAAAGAGGAGAAGGACATGGAGTGCTAGGAGAGAAAAGCAAAAGCTGAGAACCAGTGCAGTAGGAAGGAGAGAAAGTGTGAGTACCCAAAAGGTTCTGTATTTCTAACTAAGAGACAGAAAAGAAGAGGAATAAATCAGCTTCAGCCAGAATTTAGATTAACCGTAAAGCACTAAGGATATCGCAGTACTAGAAAGAATAGGAGAGAATCAGCCAAAGACTAAAGCAACTGTAATGCTTGCTAAGAAAGGAGATTCAGGAATCAAGAGAATAGAAGAAACTAGAGAAAGAGAAGCAGAAGGACAAAGCATAGAGGGTAGGAGAAACTCCCATGCTTATTCAATTAAGGAAGAACCCTTTGTTGTCCAGATAGAAAGTCTGAGCTGCATACCTGCATACGCTTTAATTATACTGTTACCACCAAGTAAAGTAAACTAAACAATGTACCTTAAAGAAACATCAAATCTGAATTGTACTGAGAAATGTAAAGTAATTCTGAACTCTACTAAATAAACTGAAGATTCTTGTTTGTGGTAAAGTAAACTGTTCAATGTGTTCACTGTTCATTCTGCCTCCTGGAGTCCCTTCCCACCATTCACCATCTGCACTGAGGTACCACACTATATTTCAGGGAAAAGAAATGTTTTATTTTATTTTTCTCCTTTCTATATTATTATTTTGTCCGGCACAAGTCTGTATACGGACTAAAGGGCCATGAATTTGACAATTGCCTTTTTATTCTAGGGGGTCCAAGCTCTAGTTTGAGAAATATTGGGGAATGGTCAGACCAAGTTGCTATTCCAACTTCAGATGCCTTTACTAGTGGTAGTGTCCACCTGTCTGATATGAACAGGTCTATGCGTGAAAAAGTTTTGTGGCGTGGGGAGAAATACATGAATTCCCTAGAAGAGGGATTCAGACATCTAAATAGATCGTATAAAGCTTCCTTATTTAACCAAGAGGAGAGTATAGGCGAGGATCTATGTATATGTGTTGAGTCAAGATTTCTATCTGGCGTAATGTTGAAGTCTCCGCCTATTATTAATCTGCCTGTCTGTAGTTTTTTAACTTTTTTTATGGTTTTATTAAGGAAGGAAATTTGAGATGAATTTGGAGCATAGATGTTAGCAAACGTTATAGGAGTTTGGTCGATAGTGCCAGATAGAATAAGATACCTCCCCTTAGGGTCTATTAGGCTGTCTTTAAGTATAAAGTTGACTTGGGCTTTAAAAGCAATTAGCACACCTGCTTTCTTTTTTGGGGCGCAGGCCATAAAAATTTGGGGAAAATTTTTATTAGAAAATTTTGGGCATGCTAAAGAGGAGAAATGTGTCTCTTGTAGAAAAATCACATCAGTCCCCGACTTCCTGGCATCCTTCCACACCATGGCTCTCTTAAAGGGTGAATTTAAACCCCTCGCATTTTGAGATGTAAGCCTAAGTGACATGGTTTTTATACATGTGGATGTTAAAGTTCCGAGAATGAGACAAGACCACACAAACAACAGATAAACAATTAGAGGTACATACGAGTGAGATTGCATCAGGTTCGACATTTGTAGAATATGTCATGCAGATTTCTTGATGCCTAAGAGAAAAACTGGAAAAAACAAAACAAGTGAAACAAACATCAAGAAAGGCAGAGTTTGTTGCCTGCATACTGGTGGGGGAGAGCAAAAGTTCGCCTAAAGTTGGTCACCTTCCCTCAAGGTTGGCATGAGCATTCACACCCAGGGAGCAAGAAGCAAAAAAGTATAACTTTGGAGAATCTCATTCTGGGTTTGGGAGTCCCCAATTGTAGGACCAAGTATGAGTCACACGGGACCACGAGTTGGGTAGCTTGTTGGGTCTCGTTGTAGAGGTGTCCCGACTGTACTCCGGAAGAGAAATGTTCCACGTCGCGAGAGTCTTGCGTCCCTCTTGGGGGGTTGCGATGATATGAAGAGTGCCGTCTTTGTTAATCAGCAGCTTCGTTGGGAAACCCCATTTGTATAGGATTTTGTTTGCGCGCAGTGCCGCCGTCACAGGAGCAAAGGCTTTCCTTGCTTGGATGGTTGCTTGGGAGAGGTCAGAGAATATTTGAATTTTAGAGAAAGGATCAGGTAAAGAGTCCATCTTTCGTGCTGCCTGCATCATGGCGTCTTTTACATGGAAAAAATGGATTCTCACAATCACATCTCTTGGGGTGTCTGATGGGAGAAAATTTGGTTTGGGGAGTCTGTGAGCTCTATCAATAATTCGTTCAGACTCTGGAGTCCCTGGCAGAATGGCGGTGATAAGTTTTATGAGGAAGGTTTTTAAGTTTGATTGATTTATGTTTTCTGGTATTTAGGTTATTACGCCTACTCCTATCTTCTAGGTCCGCCAGCTTGTTCTTAATAGCCGCAACCTCCTCCTCTAGTGAGTGGTGTGAGTCAATTAGGTTATTATGTGAGGAGGTCAGCTCCTCCATCTTGTGCTCCACATGGTCTGTGCGGTCACCTAATTCTTGTATGGATGAATTGACGGAGGTTGAAAGTATGTTAAAGTCCTTCTGCATAGACTTTCTCAGGGCCATCATTATGTTTTTGATAAACTATTCAGAGGCCGGTTGGTCTGTGGAGGGTAGACTTATAAACAGATCCTCAGCTACGAGTGAGCCGGTATCAGAGAGGGAGGGGGAGTCCGCTCTTGGCCGTTGCTTTTCAGGGCTAGAGGTGGGGGAGGAAGCAGCTTCCCGCTGAATTACTGTTGCAGACGCCATCTTATCTATGTCTCTGGTGAGATTATGTGTGTTAATTTTATCACTCACCCTCCTCTGGCGTTGTGACATCGGTTCTTGTCGTTGCCTGGACGGAGAGGAATCACCGGTCTTCTCCCCTGCATTTACAAGTGGTGCACAAGCTCCCTCCAAGTCAGTAGAGGATAGCAGCGCCTACCCGTCTATGGAATGCCCGGGGAGCGCGGGGGGTCATCCGCAGCCGCAGCCTGCCCTCCGCCGGGACCCCGGGTGGAGAAGAAATCGGAGACCCTCTGCGGAGGCAGCTTGGAACCCCCGTGCTTTGGCATCGCTAGGCTCACTCCGGCAGATAGCCCCTCTTTTAGGGTGAAAAAGGCTCTTTTTGTAGCTTGTTTGGCGCTCGGAAGGGAACCAGCCAGCGGAGCCCAGCAAAGATCGATTTTGATAGGGGTTCTTCTTTGTAAAGAAGTTTTCACCTGGAGGTTTAGCAGAATTGTCTGCCGCCTGATTCTGCACGCAAGAGCTGTGGAGAGTGGCTAGGCGTCAAAGGGGGAGTTCTCCCCAGTCTGTTTTAAAGTAATTAGGCAGGTCAGTGACCAATTTCCTATCTCTTGTGGGCAGCGAGGGGCTAATAGCTTTTATTCTCCTACCTCCCGTTTCTGCTGAGCAGGAAAAGCCAGGCCGGTTCCCCAAGATGGTGGTGATGAGCTGTAAGGGCTCGTCCGATGAGGCAGGCTTCTTCTCTGCCACTGGCAAAAGCAGGGTGCTGGTTAGGGATCTCCGGTGCAGACGTGGGTCAATTATGGGTGGCAGGCACTTCACCCAACTCCGATACAGCAGAGGATTCGCTAGGTGTCCACAGGACCACAGCAGCCAGCGGAGCAGGGCTTGTTTGTGGGGCAGGCACCTCGTCACCCCCGTCACCTCCAGACCCCCGGCAGGACCCTCGGAGCGCTCGCAGCCGGCGGCGCAGGCTCCGCAGATGAAACAAGTTCTCTGCCTGTTCCCGTCACAGCAGACAGTGCGGCCGCGCTCTCAGATCAGCGCCGGGCGGCAGCACAGGATTCACCACCGGCTAGGATTCAGCTGGTCCCGATGGAGGGGAGAGACCGCCGGGAACGTCAGGCGCGCCGACAGACCGCAGCGAGCAGCAGGACTCACCTCCGCTGTCTTCGCTCGTCTGCACCAGCGGTAAGTCTCTGGTCGGCTGTTGCCCGTTTTGTAGCCTCCAGAGGATCTCGTGGAGCTCCGGTTCCCTACGGTGGAGCGAACGGTCCAGAGGGGGGGGGGGGGGGTCCCCGGCACGGCGGGAAGCTCGGCAGCACGCGGAGGGCAAAAGTCCCTTAGAAGTCCGGATCGCTGTCGGGTAGATCCACGTCTGTAGCTCCGTTAGTGGAGAGGACTCTTAGGCTCAAGTTAGGGTGCTTAAAATGCTTCTACTGTTGCTTTTTGTAGCTTATTAGGGGAAGGTTTTTCGGAGCTCCAAGATCAAGCGGCCATCTTGGTGCTCAGTTAGGCCACGCCCCCCGACAATTGCCTTTTTCACCTGTCCAAAGTCACACTAGAAATGCATCTTTCCTTGTGTAAGAGAGCAGCAGTGCTACCGTGACAGACAGCCACTTGTCTGCTGCTCCTTCACTAAGTCTGGTCCGGCATACTGCACAGCCTTAGGAGACATACCACATTAGTATTGCTTAATTGAATTGTTAGTCAATGTAAAAATAAAGTTGTTTTATAATCACTCACTTATCTCGTGGACAGCTGGGTTGAAATATCACAAATTCAGTCCTGTTTCATTTAACCAGCTCATTTCAGCATCATCTTACAATCTCAGCTCTGCAACCCAATTTGAAAACGTCTTGCCTACTTCAGCTTGTACTAGGTTTTACTTATATTGTCTATAAAATAAAATGCTAAAGTAATGCATTTTAATAATGAAGTGCACAGTCCAACACAATAAAAAAACTGTAAGCTCTTCAGACACGATTATTTTACTAAATACTTGTACTCCTCATAACATGTCAGTTATTTTCTTAGAACTCTGCATTCCACTTTAATTTCTCCTGGAAATGTATGAATAAGGCTCCATTCACATCACAATATAGTTACATCCCGGGTTTCTGCACAGGATTAACCTGGGACAGAACCATCGGCTATCATTAGTCAAACAGACACCAATAGTGTGGTCAACCAAATTTGTTTGCTGCACCCACTAAAATTTTGAAGGAGTTGTATCAAGATCTAAAGTTATCTTCTGTCCACAGGATAGGGAATAATTTTATAATCAGTGGGGGTCTGAACTCTAGGATGACCACCAACCTGAAAATGGCATCCCTACAGTCAGCACATAAATGGAGCAGATGTCGTACATGTCCGCTTCCGCTCCATTCATTTCAATGACAGTGCCAGAGATTGTGAAGTGCTTGTACTCTACAATTTCTGGTGCTGTCATTGAAATGAATGAAGCAGTAGCGGCATGCATTTGCGACCCCTGCTTCATTCAAGTGGGGACCGTCAGGATCGATGGGGATAATTTTAGCCTTCAGACCCCACAGAACATGGGGATAATTTTAGATTTTGGTACAACCCCTTTACATAAGCACAAAAGGAGTCACTTATGTTGCTAAGCCAGAGATTGTTGCAGCCAGAGCAGCATATCATTTATGTCAGTTCTGCATTTTCATCTGCACCACACCAAAAACTAGGGAGCACCTCAAATTCTGCTTTACATAGTTTGACACTGTCCAATAAATGCTGGCAATGTCAGACTGTGTAGAGATGCACAATTTTGGCAAGGGAAATGGTAGCAACTAGAGATGAGCGAGTCCAGCTTTTCATAAAATTCGAGAGCTTTACTCAAGTAACAAACCCCATTGACTACAAAGGGAGACTCGAGCATTTTTGTATGTGGGACGCCGGGTCCCGAGCTTTTTTTTTTTTTCCTTGACTCTTGACTCTCTCTCTCTCTCCCCATACCAGACAAAAAATTTGCCAGTGACACGCGCTGCGTTGCGGCGGGTAGGGGCTAAAACTGGCACGTCACAGCGGAGAGGAGCCAAAAACTGGGACGGGGTCAAACACGGCTTGATGCTCATTCGAGTAACGAGCACCATCGAGTTGCTAATACTCGAACGAGCATCAAGCTCGGCAGAGTACGTTCGCTCAACTCTAGTAGCAACCAATTGTCAATTCATTCATATATTTCCAGGATGAATATCAGAGGAACGACACATACAGAGTTCTAATAAATATTGCTCTAGTATTCATATTTTATTGAAAATACAAGTGCTTACTAAAATATTCGTGTCTGGAGAGCCAATAGGTTCCTATTAGTGAATATTTATTGACTTGATTCTGCATAGCCTCTGGATTTCTTTTGCCTGTGCATTTAAGATACTTGATTAAATTACAGATATTTTTGTAGGTTCCATGATTAGCAGTGTTTTACTGACGTAGCTGTTGATTTGTCATTGTCTTATTTGTGCTACATTGTTATATGTGGAGTTTGTGCGTCACTGTTTGTTATGACTAAGAGCAAATACTTTCTGCGTAAGCTTTGTTAATTTTGCAACACAGTGGGTGTTCTTTTTAATGATTGTTTTTAAACCTTGGGGGTGTTGGTTTATTCTTGTCTACTTTCTGTGAACTTAAAAAAAATAAATAAATAGGGGTATTTATTAACAAAATGAACTAAAAGCAAATAATCACTGAGTACATTTATTGGGCCTTAGCTTCACCTTAGGTGTAATAAAGAAGAACAAAGACAAACAGATCACCCTATGATGAGACGGCTACCCCCTCAATAATAGTATGGTTAACCCTAAAGGCTGAGTTTAAACGGACTCTGTCAGCTACCTGCAGCCCTGTAAGCTAAGCTTGTGGGCTCAAAGTAAGTGACCCGCTGAGTCTGGAAATGTAAGTTATACTTACCTTTCCCATCATTCTCCTGGTATCAGCGCTGAAAGTCGCATTGAGAAGTGTGCTAAGTAGTCCGCCTATTGTTAGTTTAGAATGAGAGGACTACTTAGCACACTGCTCAATACACTGCAGCAGCGTCTCTCCCAGGGAAATGGTAGGGAGGGTAACTATACAATTTACATCCCCGAAATCAGTGGGTCACCTGCTTTGAACAAATAAGCTTACAGTGGCTCATTGTTCATTTTATAAAATCTCTGCCAGTCATTTAGTGTAAAAAGCAATTGTTCAGTCATTTGCACACCAGGAGGGGAGTGAAATTGTTTGGTGGTGTGGGGCAGCTAATGCAGTGTTGAACCCTCTGTGGTGACATGTTTGCACGACAGCGATGGTTAGTTTCAACATTTGACAACGGTTGACGATTAGATGAAGGCTAGACTGTGCTGGCAGCATTAGCACTTGAGATGACATGATATCACATTCACGAGATGTGAAGATAGCGGTGAAGGACTATGCTTCAATGTTGTTTGTCAGTATGCACCGACAGCTATGTATATGGACATTTGTGAGGTGTAACTTATTGGAGTCTCCACACAGGTGTGCAGCTGCCTCACAACTAGCTACAAACTGCCATACTAAGTATTGCTGTATCCATAGCAACTGAAGCCATTGGAGTTTTGGGGGATGTAGTCTGCCCATAATCCCTCATTGAGCTCAGAGACCATGTGACTGATCACATGATGGTGACATCATAACGGAAAAAAGGCTATTGATAGAATTGAACCCGGTCCTTCTTCATATGTGAATATGCACATATTTTAAACAATAAAGCAGCAAGTTTGTCACACCAGTGCCTCCCCTTCTATGGAATTTACATCATAACAGACTTGACTGTCAGCACACGAGCTACATATGTGTAAATTTGTGAGGTGTCATTTATTGGACTCTCCACACAGGTGTCTAGATGTCTCATAAACAGGTACACACTTCCAGACTGAGTACTGCTGTATCCATAGCAACTGAGGCCACAGGGGTTTGTAGAGAATGTAGTCTGCCCATTATTTCTCATTCAGTGCAGAAGGAGGATAAAGGACCTGTGATGACGTCATCGACAGGTGATCAGGGGGCAGACCTAAGAACTGGTAACTGACATCACAGGTGCTGTCAAGCTCTGCACGTAACTCACACATCACACACACGGATTGACAAGCAGTCATTAGCACTTTGACTAGAAGCATATGCATGGATAACCAAAATATAAATGATAAATTAAGCACCTCCGAAAATTGTAAAAACTCTCTTATTTGCAGATCCCAAAGATAATTGGAGGTTGACATATCTGCAGGAGTAGAAGTTAGTGAGAATTTTCAGTGGGAGTAGAAATGCGTGAGCATGTTAGATTTAAAAGCAATACTGTACGTTCGTTCAAATTCAATTACAGAGCATAATTCAGACAATAGTAAATGAGCTCAAAGTCTTCAGCATCGGAGCATCATTAATCTTACAGTGAGATTAACGTGGCTAAGAAATAGTCAGCAAAACATTGGAACATGATTAATTACCAGAAAAGATAGTGTCAGATTAGGGTCAAGTGATAAATGCTGGCTTCAGGTATGTTAAAAGACATGGAATACCATTAACAAAAATGCTTTGCTTTCTTGGGCTGTCCACCAAAAATTAATATATGTTCCCTCTTGTCCATACCATTGCTCGTTGTGATTGGCCAGGCGATAAAATCAACCTGATGTCAAGGTGTGCTGCTGGGATCTGTTGTACAGGTTGGGGTTAATTGAGCTAGCTGGGTGTGGTATTCTCCAGCAGCCAATCTCCTTTAGTCTGCAGCACATATAAACCTAGCTCCTGTCAGTGTTTGTCTGGTGTTCAGGGTGAGCAGTTATGTTACTTCAGCTTAAAGCTTGCTGTGTGACTTGTGTCCTGTTGACTGACCTGTACAGCTTGCTGCATGACTTGTGTCCTGCTGACTGTCCTGTGCAGCTTGCAGTGTGACTTGTGTCCTGCTGTCTGTCCTGTACAGCTTGCTGTGTGACTTATGTCCTGTTGTCTGTGCTGTGCTGTTGCTGCTTGCGGTGTGAACTGTGTCCAGTGCCACTGGACTCCTGGTTAGTGTAGGGACTAGCGGTATAGCCAGGAGACGTGAAGTGGCCCGCTAGCTTCCATGTTTTGGTCAAAATGTCAACTAATGCCTGGTATTTATATTCAGCTTTACTACCTGCTATTAGTGTTTGCATTTTGGCTGCTGTATGCTGTGTTTTCTGGCTCTGTGTGTCTTCTTGTTCTGCCCACTTGTCCCTGTCATGTGGCATGTTTATGTGTTCTGTTGGCGTGGTTCCTAGGAGCAGCTAGGGCCCAGTTCCGAAGACCGCTGGGCCGCCCTTTATCGGGGCGATGTCCCCGCTCAGGTAGAGCCATGTCATCCTCCCCTGTAGCACAGGGCCAGTTGCCTGAAACTCGTGTGTTACTCCTTTGGCAACGATCGTGTGGGCCCCGTGCTTAGTTTGCCCACTTGATCGTAACACCTGATTTTTAGCATGTGTGTGTGTTTTGTATGAATGCGACTCAGTTGCTAGCACTCATGCCTTTTAGTGCTGGGGTCCTAAGTTCAAATCCCCAAATCCCATCAAGGATAATATCAGCATGGACTTTGAAAAACTTTATCCACATGTTCCCGTGGTCAAATTTGAACCCACAACTCCAGCACTACATTTGTGTATCTCAAATATTGTCTGTATCTTTTTCTCTTTATTAATATAGCATTTAACTGGTCCACTGGAACAGATGACCCAACCTTTACTGGAAATTGGAAGTAGAGTGTTGAGTCCTATTTATTAGTTAATATATCTATCTTGCAACCTTTTAGAGTTCTCCAGAAGTTTTTTCTTTTGCAAATGAACATAATGCAAAAATAAAACCTTGCATTATTGCATTTGAATATCTTCTCTTGACTCATAATGTTTCGCACAGAGCTCTTAATACCATGTTAAGAAGCAGATGGTACAATTGAAGAAATATGTATTCTCTCTATTCCCACTGATCTCTGATCAGACTTTTTATATCATTTCAACTATGAAAGTGTTATTTCATTTAAATTACAAAAGGTATAACAGGATCTGAGCCTTGAGTTGCTTAATCCCAGGTCAGATTGCACTGGGAATATGTGAAACAAGACTTTTACAGCAAAGTATTCCATTCTAATATGTCAGGAAAATAAATAAGGATTAGGATAAGAATATAAATATTATACATGTATATTTTGTGCTAGAAACTATTCACAGCAATCAAAGTGTAAATGTCAATCAAATTAATTGATTGACATATAGTAAGCAATTATATGTCAATCAATCAGGCAATCACAGCATACAGTACTATACCAGCTGTGTTTTAACAACCTCCCCTACCCCCCACCCCCAGAAGTTGCCTTCAAGCAATTGACCAGGTATTTGTGACTAGCTTTAATTTGAAATGAATGGGAGTCACAAAAATGCAAACGCTTACTCTACCTAAACATTGGGGTACATAGTCATCATACAGGAGGATACCCTGACCAAGATTACTCCTTATTAGCAAAAGAAGAGAAGCACTGGAGATAGCAGCTCTCACTCCTGCTGATGCAGCACGACGATGATGTGTTATTTGCAGTATTAAAAGGGGTTACCTGAAAGGATTACATTTCTGCCATGATAATTTGTCACTAGGTGTGCCAAAAAATACCATGTGCACCAGAATTGTTGTCAAATCTTGGTACAATTCAATTGAGCATGCCTAAGGCCACCTGCAGACGTCCGGGTCGGATCCGGCTGCGAGAATTCTCACAGCGGGACCTGACCTGAGCGTCTGCAGAGAGCAGCGTGACACTCACCTGCTCCCGCGGTCCCGGCTCTTTCATGTGCCGGCTGCCGGGCAGCCGGCGCATACGCAGAGCGGAGCCTGCGGCCAGTGAGTGACGTTTCTGTGCGGGGCTCAGAAATAGAGCATGCAGTGATTTGTTTGCCGTGCGAGATTTCACGCGGCCAAATCACGGCCGTCTGCATAGGATTGCGTTTGTTAACGCAATCCTATGGCAGCTTCCAGGGGCTGAAATTCCGCGGGAAATCCCGCTGCGGAATTTCCGCCCATCTGCAGGCGGCCTAAGAGTGTTTCAGACAAGCTGAGACACCTGTTATACAAAGGGAATTCTTGCTGTGCCACAGTAGAGAGCACAGAAACTACAGGAGTGAGCTGCGGTGAGCCTTAGAGCTGCTACAGGCTGCAAAAAACATCAGTAGAGAAGTGTGACAGACAGAGGAAAGTCTGCTAACAAAGGGTGAGCCAGCAGAGCAGAAGAGAACTTGAGCTTATCTGCACACTGAGCTGTCCTTAGAGGAAGATTCCATGCCTCTTAGTGGGGGAGAGCTGACCAATGGCATCCAGGACACAGATAGAGAAGACCTGACAGCTCAACTGCAATGACATGTAAAAACCACTAGGCGTGCACACCACTGGAGACTAAAAAATTAATCAGCTGACCTGCTGCGACCGAAGACAGAGACGGTAGTGGCCACTCTGATGGCATTTGCAATATCTGGGCTGGAACACTCCACTGTGAACTGAGAAAGTAATTCCAATAGGAGTCAAGCCAGAAAGCCTAGAGATGTCATTTCCCTTTGCTAGACAAACTGTATATTGTGTTATGTGATTTATATCTTTGAACTAACGGGACTGATCTGGTTTCAGAATTATGGTTACTGTTATACTATTTGCTGGTGTTTATATTATTTCACACTAAGTACAAAGTATAATTTTTCTTTATTGTGCATAGAGCATTAATAACAATCTTAGGATTTAGTTAGCTGCAGGTAGTGAGGGGTGATTCTACAGTAACTGTTCAGTTGTTTGTTATTACAGCCATATTCATTTTCATTCTTTTGTTTGTAAGTATTGCATATCTTTGTAAAGGCCCATTTAGACACAATGATTATCGGTCAAAAGATGTCGCTCAAGCGACTTTTGAGCGATAATCGTTGTGTCATTTACAGCGCAAGATGATGGCTCAAAATGAGCGATCACCTAGCGCTGCGAGCGGAGGATGCAGAAGACAAGCGGGTTGTCTCCAGTTGTCTTCTGCATCCAGCTGTTCCCGTCTCCGAAGGCCTGACTGTTATACAGCTGAGCGCTCTGAGCGGAGGATGCAGAAGACAAGCGGAGTGTCTTCTGCATCCAACGTGTTTTCTGCATGGAGCGCCCGGCTATTATACAGCCGAGCGCTCCGTGTGGGTATGGAGAACAGAGCTGGACCTGGGTTCTTCATACCCAGCCTGTCATTAGGGAGCGGAATACAGCTGAAACTATAGTATCAGCTGTATCCCGCTGTCAATCCCAAGGCTTATTTTTGGCTTTCAGCACGCTGATGTCAGTGCAGTTAGACACAACAATTATCGCTCAAAAGATGGCTTTGAGTGATTTTTGAGCGATAATCATTGTGTCTAAATGGGCCTTAAAGGAGATGTCTCGAGGAAGCAGTTAATTTTTTTTTTTGCCCAGTCCCCCCCATTAAACACACATTACTAAGCCCCCCTGTAAATGACATTTCTAGCTGGTTCGTACTTACCGTTCCAGCGTTTCAGCAAGTTATAAAAGTTTCCTCAAGATGGCCGCCGGCTCTTTCCCCGTCGCTCGCTGCAGCCCGACGTGCGCGCTCCCGAGACGCCGCCAGCTGTGTCTCCATGGCAACCGGACGCATCGCAGCCGCCGACCAGACGCCCCGCAGCCGCCGACCAGACAGCAGGTAACCGGCGCTAGCCCCCGGCTCCCCAGCGCTAGCTCCCCCGGCGCAGCGACAGCCCCCCCCATCGCAGCGACAGCCCCCCCGGCCTAGCGCTAGCTCCCCCCATCGCAGCGACAGCCCCCCCCCGGCCTAGCGACAGCCCCCCCCATCGCAGCGACAGCCCCCCCGGCCTAGCGCTAGCTCCCCCGGCGCAGCGACAGCCCCCCCGGCCTAGCGCCAGCCCCCCCGGCCTAGCGCTAGCTCCCCCGGCGCAGCGACAGCCCCCCCGGCCTAGCGCCAGCTCCCCCGGCCTAGCGACAGCCCCCCCGGCCTAGCGACAGCCCCCCCGGCCTAGCGCTAGCTCCCCCGGCGCAGCGACAGCCCCCCCGGCCTAGCGACAGCCCCCCCGGCCTAGCGCTAGCTCCCCCGGCGCAGCGCCAGCCCCCCCGGCCTAGCGACAGCCCCCCCCATCGCAGCGACAGCCCCCCCGGCCTAGCGCTAGCTCCCCCGGCGCAGCGACAGCCCCCCCGGCCTAGCGCCAGCTCCCCCGGCCTAGCGACAGCCCCCCCGGCCTAGCGACAGCCCCCCCGGCCTAGCGCTAGCTCCCCCGGCGCAGCGACAGCCCCCCCCCCATCGCAGCGACAGCCCCCCCGGCCTAGCGCTAGCTCCCCCGGCGCAGCGACAGCCCCCCCGGCCTAGCGCTAGCTCCCCCGGCCTAGCGACAGCCCCCCCGGCCTAGCGACAGCCCCCCCGGCCTAGCGCTAGCTCCCCCGGCGCAGCGGCAGCTCCCCCGGCGCAGCGGCAGCCCCCCCGGCGCAGCGGCAGCTCCCCCGGCGCAGCGGCAGCCCCCCCGGCGCAGCAGCGGCAGCCCCCCCCCCGACCCATCACTTACCTGGGAGGCTTCTCGGGGCTGCTGGGCTGGGCTGGTCTTCTCCGCTGGGCAGCTCCAGTTTCTGCACCTTCCTCTAACAGAGGATGGTGCAGAATGGCCGCTTCAGCGCGCTCCCGAGCAGTGACAGCTCGTCTGCGCATGCGCAGAAGAGCTGTAGCGGGGAGCACACTGAAGCGGCTCGTGCTGAATGGAGAAGACCGGACTGCGCAAGCGCGTCTAAAAAAGCAAGCTGCCAGCGAATTTAGACGGAACCATGGAGACGAGGACGCTAGCAACGGAGCAGGTAAGTGGAATAACTTCTGTATGGCTCATATTTAATGCACAATGTACATTACAAAGTGCATTAATATGGCCATACGGAAGTGTATAACCCCACTTGGTTTCGCGAGACCACCCCTTTAACTTATTTTGCTGCATTGGATCCTGAATCTTTGTTGCAACATCACCTACCTGCGATGGTAGGATCAACTAATACTTAATTTCCCCTGTAGTGGATGATGATGCTAGCAGTTTCAGCAGTTGAATCGATGATCATTGCCTAGCTGTGACAAACATTTAAAGGTGGGTGAACTCATAGGTTTCCATAACACTGGTTAATTTCTGTGTAGATGCGACCATCTCTTTATCAAATCAACTTAATGATGACTTAAAGGGGTTGTCCCGTAAAATCAAGTGGGTCTATACACTTCTGTATGGCCATATTAATGCACTTTGTAATATACATCGTGCATTAAATATGAGCCATACAGAAGTTATACACTTACCCGCTCCGTTGCTAGCGTCCCCGTCTCCATGGCTCCGACTAATTTCTGCATCTTCTGGCTTCTTTAGACGCGCTCGCGCTGTCCGGTCTTCTGCTCTGTTGAATGGGGCCGCTCCGGCGTGCTCGCGCCGGAGAGCTGGTCTTCTCCGCGTTATCGTAGCTCCGCCTCCGTCACGTGGTGCCGATCAGCCAATTAGCTGGCTGTAATCGGCAGTGGAACGCAAGACATCCACGGTGCACCATGGGAGAAGACCCGCGGTGCACCATGGGAGAAAACCGCGGTGCATCATTGGGAAAGGACCGGCGGCCATCTTTAAAAGAAGAAACTGCCCGAACGGGGATGCAGGTAAGCGATTTAAAAAAAAAAAAAATAACAAAGGATTTGTTTTTAACGGGGCACAATGTGGGGGTAGGTAGAAAAAAAATTTTGATTTCGCCGCGGCACAACCCCTTTAATTCCATCTTATCTTAGGTACACCCACTGATGCGACCATTATAATGCACCTGATTGATATGATGTGAACATAATAGGGATCTTGTTGCACATAAAAATTGAATGAATGAAAATAGATTCCAACGTATGGCCTCTTTCACACAAATGTATGCATTTTTATGCTCAGTCAATTGTGCGTGAAAATCACATGAAAGAACAATAGCTGTGATCAAGTCACGAACTTAATTAGCGTTTTCTCGTCCATTCACACGAGCGGCATATCTGTGGATAAAATACACTGCCCCCCGAAAATCCCTCAATCGGCAGACATCCTCAAATTGACAATTAACCCTTTGCAATCCAATTTTGGATTCAGGGTTTCCTAGAGGGCTTTCTCTCTTTCTGCCATTATACAATGGCGCCGTCTGCTGGCTAGAGCCAGTACTGCGGTATGGGACATGCTGGAGAGGCCCCTGACAACAGAGCGGCCAGTAATATACAGTAAGAATACCCTGCCAGATGTCTTCCAACATCAAAGCTGTACAGCCTTCAATCAGAATGTCTTCAGAAGTCAGACAGTGGATTGGAAAGGGTTAATGCCTAAATAAAGGCAGCTGTATTCTTTTCCCAGCATTGAATGCAGCTAAACTCCCTCCCCCTGCCTTTTTTCAGCTCCCTTAGAGGTCTATGGGAGCTTCCAGCATATCTTGTCAAAGACCTATCTTTTCACGCACTGTATAAAATTGATCATCGATGTTCTATTTTTCCCAGCGCCTTTTTTTTCTGCACCATTAAAATTGCTCATTTGAATGAATACATTGGAATCCAATACTTTAGATGGTCATGATTTTTTGATGCTGTTAAATTAGCTGTGTGTATACGGTCGTGTGAATAAGGCCTATGTCTGATACAGAGCACATGGTATGTGAATATACCAGCCAGTTCTCTTTAGCCCTTTCAAGATATCTCAAGTAACAAGACATGGGAGCCTGCAAAAAAAAATTATAGGGACCTTCCAAAATATTAAATGTGTTAACCACTTTATCGGTATATGTGGCATTTAGTAATATATTTTCAAGATGTGTCCCAATGTCTTTATTATTCAAGCTGTGCTCTTTCTGCATGGCCAGCCTTCTGCCCATCTCGATGACACTCCCATATGAGGGGTATATAACCAACACATCATCATGCCTCCTCTGTTGAAAAAAAGATTGTTTATGTGTATAGCATCCCTCACACGCCATCTCGCCATACGGTGCACATCTCCAGCCCCTTTACCTTCTGTATCACCCCATTACTTGTAGTATGTAAGCTCGTTGGAGCAGGACCCTCACCCCTATTGTTTCCATCAACTGATTACTATGTAACCGTGGTTCTGTAATTTTTGTACTTTTGTCTTTCTGTATTCCCCCTGTCTATGTAGTTGATGCACACTGCACTACAGTCCCGATGTCTAGGACCTGCTCATGCGCATATGGAAAGATAATTGTGCATCTATAGAGGGGGCATGATAATAATAATAATCTTGATTTGTATAATGCCAACATATTCCGCAGCGCTTACATAGACAGGGGGAATACAGAAAGACAAAAGTACAAAAATTATAGAACCACGGTTACATAGTAATCAGTTGATGGAAACAATAGGGGTGAGGGTCCTGCTCCAATGAGCTTACATACTAAAAGTAATGGGGTGATACAGAAGGTAAAGGGGCTGGAGATGTGCACCGTATGGCGAGATGGAGTGTGAGGGATGCTATACACATAAAGAATGGTCAGACACTTAGCCGTGTGATGGCAGAATTGGTGTGACTGCAAGGGCAGTTAATGGTGGCTAGCAAGGATTGCAGTCAGTAGGTCAGGGAGCATGTTATCAGGCTGAGTACAGAGGGGTTTGTTTAGGGAATGCGGTATGCCTCCCTGAAGAGGTGGGTTTTTAGAGTACACCTGAAGTTTTGTGAGTCATGGATTGCCCGGGTATCCCTTGGTAGTGCCTTCCAGAGGACTGGTGCTGCTCTGGAGAAGTCTTGGAGGTGGGAATGAGAAGTTCGAATTAAAGGGGCATGCAGTCTAGTTTCATTAGCAGAGCGGAGAGCCCGCACTGGGTGATGGATTGAGATGAGGGAGGCAATATAGGGTGGCGCTGCGCTGTGGAGGGCTTTGTGGATGAAGCTCATGAGTTTAAATTGTATTCTGTATTTAACGGGCAGCCAGTGCAGTGACCGGCACAGGGCAGAGGCGTCCGAGTAGCTGCAGGACAGGAAGATGAGCCTGGCTGCTGCATTCAGGATGGATTGGAGAGGGTAGAGTCTGGTGCAGACCGATCAGCAATGAGATGCAATAATTGAGCCGAGAGTGGATGAGGGCAACAATAAGCATTTTTAGCATATCTGCAGTGAGACAAGAGTGAATTCTTGCGATATTCTTGAGGTGCAGCTGACATGTTGAGGCAAGAGATTGGATGTAGGGGGTAAAGGAGAGATCAGAGTCAAATATGACCCCAAGGCAGCGGGCTTTCTGTCTGGGAGTTATGATGGCGCCACGCACTGAGATGGAGATTTCGGGATGAGGTCGGATAGTGGAGGGTGGAAATACCAGTAGGTCAGTTTTAGAGAGGTTTAGTTTTAGGTAGAGAGAGGACATAGTGTTAGAGACAGCGGACAGACAGTCGGTGATGTTTTGGAGGAAAGGTGCAGAGATGTCATGGGAAGAGGTATATAGCTGGGTGTCGTCAGCGTGGAGGTGGTATTGGATGCCAAAACTCCTGATGGTTTGTCCAATAGGGGCTGTGTAGATGGAGAAGAGGAGGGGAGGTGGAGCCAGCAAAAGGAGATGCTGAATGAGCGGTCAGATAGGTAGGAGGAAAACCAGGAGAGAGCAGTGTCCTTTAGGCCGATGGAGCGAAGCATACTGAGGAGGAGTTTGTGGTCAACAGTGTCAAAAGCTGTGGAGAGGTCTAGGAGGATCAGTAGAAAGTAATCGCCCCTCGATTTGGCTGTCAGGAGGTTGTTTGATACCCTTGTAAGGGCAGTTTCTGTCGAGTGTTGGGGTCGGAAGCCAGACTGTAGGGGAGAGTTCTCTGATAGATAGCTTACAAGGTGGGAGTAAACTAGGCGATCTAGTAGTTTGGAGATGAAGGGGAGATTAGAGATAGGTCGGTAGTTGGCTGGATCAGTCGCGTCAAGAGTCGGCTTCTTTAGCAGTGGGGATATGATGGCATATTTGAAAGAAGAGGAAAACATGCCAGAGGTCATAGAGAAGTTGAATATAGTGGTGTGATGGGAGATGACTACTGGGGAGAGGGATCGGAGGAGGTGTGAGGGGAGAGGGTCGCTAGCGCAGGTGGTGGGGCGAGCAGAGGAAAGCAATTTGGAGACTTTTCCTCTGTCGTTGGTCTGAGTATAGACAGTGAGCAGGAGCCAGATGCCATGCTGACAAGACTAGGATCAGGGCTAGTCTGGGATTTGGAAATTATTTCCTGACGGATGTCATCAACTTTCTTTTTGAAGTAGGCAGCCAGCTCTTCAGCACAGAGATCCATCACCAGGGGCTGCGGTTTAGGGCTGAGAAGGGAGTGAAAAGTATCAAAGAGCCGTTTAGGGTTGTGTGATAGTGAGGAGATGAGAGAGGTGAAGTAGACTTGTTTGGCATGGTGGAGGGCAAGGTTGTAGGTTCTGAGCATGGATTTGTAGTGGAGAAAGTCCATGGACATTTGTGACTTCCTCCACAGCCGTTCAGCACTTCTAAAGCACCGCCGAATGAAACGTGCTTGAGGATTGCCACCTTCTACATCAGATAGCTTGGGTCATGGGGGGGCGCCGCTTCATCCAGGGCATGTTTGAGAGCGGTTTTGTAGTAAGCAGCAGCCAGGTTGGGGCAGGAGAGGAGAGAGATAGGAGACGGAGAGGACTGTAGGGACTCAGAAAAGTCCTGGGTGGGAACGGCCTTAAGGTTCCTGTAGGTACGGTAGGTAGGTCTGGAAAGATGTTAGGGAGCGTGACAGAGAAAGACAAGAGGTTATGGTCCGAGAGCGGAAGAGGGAAGTTAGTAAAGTTGTAAGCAGAGCAGAGACGGAGGAAGACCAGATCAAGAGTGTTGCCATCCCTGTGAGTGGGAAAGGATGTGAATTGAGAGAGACCAAGGGAGGAGGTGAGCGATAGAAGCTGAGAGGCAGATGGAGAGATAGGGTCATTAGTGGGGATGTTGAAATCTCCTAAGATGAGGGTTGAAATTTTGCATGATAGGAAGTGGCGGAGCCAGGCAGCAAAGTGGACAAAAATAGGCGAGGAGCACCTGGGGGGCTGTAGATAACTGCTACTCGCATGAACAGTGGGCAGAAAAGCCATAGCGTATGTACTTCAAATGATAAAAAAGTGAGTTAGGGTACAGGGGAATGACCTGGTAGGTACATTTCAGGGAGAGAAGAGCACCTACTCCTCCACCACACCTGTTATCTGGTCTCAGGGTATGGGAGAACTGCAGGCCATTGTAAGACAGTGCAGCGGGGAGGGGGCGGGGGGGGGGGCATGTCAGACTGCTGTATCCACGTCTCTGTGAGAACTAGCAGATTTAGGGATTTAGCAGTAAAAAAGTCATGGATGGTGGGTTGTTTATTACATGCTGACTGGCAGTTCCAGAGGGCACATTTAAAGGGGTCAGGGGAGGGTTTGCATGGGCTAGCAGTTGGGCTTGAGGGTTGTCTTAGTGAGTCAGGTAGGGGGTAGTAGTTGGGAGCAGTGGAGGGTGGGCCAAGATTGGGAGAGATATCCCCAGCTGCCATTAGCAGCAAGATAGCAAGGGTTAGCAGATGGTTAGGAGATTTATGAGGGCAACTGTTATGTTTGTTAGTGGCATTAGGGGGTTTGAGGCTGAGTAAGAAAGTAAAGAGTGCATGCGAGCTGTGCAAAGGGGAGGACAGGAGAGAGGGGTGAATAGAGTGCCCCAGAGGTGGGCATTTGAAGGAGGTTCTAAAACTGAGAGCAAGGATGAGAACAGAGGTGACATCATTAGTGATAGCTTTGAAGTGAAAGGCATTTACGCAGAGTTTGTGGCCTATCTGTTTCCTACCGTCGAACTGCCATGGTCAAACTGCATCACACTTGATTCCAGCCACACTTTATTCAGCTTATATTCGCGAAGCAGCCACTCGCGTAGCATACATGCATACACACGTGCTGGTCCCATGTCTCTCCATCTGCAGCTGTCTTATGAAAGGGAAGGTCATCCAGAAGGGACAGAAGGCTGGCCATGCGGAGCTAGCATGGCTTGAATGAAAAGGACACATCTTGAATAAAAGATATATTAGTAAGTGCTACATACGGTATACACACTTTTCACACTTAACTAAGGATAACTAATAAAGTGGCCAACCCCTTTAAATATGTAGTTTGTGCTGTATAAAGTATAATGAAGCTTTTAATACTTAGAGCCTGAAGTTTATTCTCGTATGGAGCTTCAAGGTTCCACCTGTCTGCATTCCTAACAAAAAGAAATCCAGTGAACAAGTATAGCTTGTATTACAATGGGGAGAGAACAAGAGATAGAAGCAAGATACCTCGAAGTTTGCTTCTCACACACAGAGCGAAGAATTGGGTGTTTTAGAATCCAACATCGGGAGACAGTCTGGCTGCCTTCATACACATAGGTCCTCAGATCCTGCTGACATCCAATTATCTAATGTTTGTGTGCAGCATGCATTATATGACACCGTAACTGGGAAGGGGGCCCCCACCAATGTTTTTGTTCGGAGGCCGCTCCACCAACCTTGACGTGACCCTTACTTCCCGGTTTTTAGCTTACAGTCCTACCCGCTCTCCACATTCCCTAGAGGCCAGTAGCAGCTTATAAATAATTGATCACGTTCGTATGATGAGGTCTTATTTAATCTTCCCCATGGTAAATCAATCAGTAAAGTTGGAAATAAAAATGCATTAATTATGAAAGGGTTGTTAAAGCCACTAATAACATCATTCTTAACCAGGAGCTACATCTAGTATAGACTCCACTATTCTAGGAGCAGAAGAGAAAAACAATGTCTATGGAGATAATAGCGTGACTTCTCAAATGCTGACACAAAAGTACATATGTAAGTTGTAAATTGTAATCTGAATCTTGTCGGGCTTTCTTTAGGAAAGAAGATGTTGAGACTGTGAATAAATTTCATCAAAATCCAGGCATAATATATCCCTTTGAATCCCTGGTGTAACGGGAGGATAACTGTTCTCTGTCTCTTCACAACAGTCACAATTTTATAGACATTATTTAAAAGACATAGCAAGTGACTGGGGCTGCTGCATGAATGCGGAAATCATTCTGTATATGTATTTCTTGTAGTGTTGCTCATATAGTATCAATATATTCCATCGTGCTGTAAAAAGAGTGTGACCTACCCCTAGTGAGGCTTGCAATCTAATTTCCCTTATCCACACATGCTAGGGTACATTTCATAGGAAGCCAGTTAACCCATCAATATGTTTTTTCAAGGAGGATAGCAGAGTTAGTGCTTCTTCAGACGACCATATACACAAATGCGCATACTTCAGCGTGGCGCATTTGTGCTGTGAACTAGATAGATCTGTACACGTTTTGGCACATAGTTCTGTACTTTTTGTGCATGTACAGCCTATTCACATGTGCCCGCAAAACACCCCCTGCCCTGATTTAAAAGGCTATTTAGCCTAATGTTACGATCGTGTGGGCAGGCAAAGCACGGGACCCACACGATCGTGACCAAAGGGGACGCACACGGGTATCACCAGGGTCACACGGGACTCACACCGGTTTCAGGCAACTGACCCTGTGCTACAAAGAGGAATGAGAGTGGCCCTACCTGAGCGGGGACATTGCCCAATAAGGGCAGCCCAGCGGTCTTCGGATCTGGGCCCTAGCTGATCCTAGGAGCCACGCACCAGAACAGGATGCATTCACATGCCACATGACAGACCCAGAATACACTGCATACAACATGCAACCACGAGTAACAGATTGGAAGCTGAATATAAATACCAGGTATTGGTTGACATTTTGTACAAGATGTTGAAAGCTAGCAGGCCACTTCACGGCTCCTTGTTATACTGCTAGTCCCTACACTAACCAGGAGTCCAGCAGAACCAGACACCGTTCACACCACACGCTGCAACAGGACACAACACAGATTGCAGGACACACAGCAAGCTAACACAAAACTGACAGAATTTAAACGTACAAACGGACATGAACCAAGTCACACTGCAGACTTCACCAGACAAGCATTCATGACTGCTCACCTTAGTGGCCATACAGACTGACCAGGAGCTGGGTTTATATGTGAGCACAGATCCAGGGGATTGGCTAGCAGAAAGTACCACACCCAGCCAGCTCAATCATTAACCCTGGGAGTGCTGTGCTGCTGGAAACACAATAGTACAACATGTCTCAGCAGCACACGTAACACCTAATGAGGTCCAAGTGCACATTTGCGTACCTGCCAAAGTCTTCTGAGGGGGTCTTTCCTGTGCAATATGCAGAAAGATAGAGCAGGTCTTATTTTTTTGTGCGTGTGTATGAAACACGTTCATGAGAGCAAACCCACTGGCATCAATCGGTTCTATTCTGTGTGTATTAAAGAAGCCCTCAGAGGACTGTAATTGCGTGCATGAAATATAATCTTCCGGTATTTTCAGCTCGATCTGAGACAGAAGCGGAGGTTCCAACGCAGATGTGAACCTGGCCTTACTCTCTTGTTGAACATTTTTGTTATGCTTGCAGTTATTATCTTGTATTTCCTTACAACAATCAATGTTTCCAATGTTTTGCTGACTATTTCTTAGCCACGTTAATCTTGCTGTAAGATTAATGATACTCCGATGCTGAAGACTTTGAGCTCATTTACTATTGTCTGAATTATGCTCTGTAATTGAATTTGAACGAACGTACAGTATTGCTTTTAAATCTAACATGCTCACACATTTCTACTCCAACTGAAAACTCTCACTAACTTCTACTGCTGCAGATATGTCAACCTCCAATTATTTTTGGGATCTGCAAATAAAAGTTGTTTCAATTTTTGTAAATGCTTAATTTATCATTTATGTTTTGGTTATGCTTCTAGTATAGATAACGAATCTATGAGGTTTTTCTCTTTTGTCCAGAAGTATAGTATCTCTCAACTCATTGAGTTGCAATTAGAGATGAGCAAGCATACTCGCTAAGGCAAATTACTCGAGAAAGTATTGCCATTTTCCTAGTACATGCCCGCTCGACCCAAAAGATTCGGGGGATGGCCGGGGGCGGGAGGCGGTGGGGGAGAGTGGGAAGGAAGGGGGGGGGGGGGAATATCTTTCTCTCTCCCCCATACTCACTCCCGCAACTCACCACTTTCCCCCTGCCGGCCCTCGAATCTTTTGGCACGAGCGGGCATGTACTCGAAAATGGCAATACTCCCTCGAGTAATTTGCCTTAGCGAGTACGCTCGCTCATCTCTAGTTGCAATCATATTCTCTGACATACTCTTATTTGCTTGCTGTGTCATGAAAATTGACCCACCAGTCATACTACTGTTGTACTTCCTGTTTACCCTTTTTTTTTTTTTTTTAGAGTCAGCATATTCTTCTATTGGGTTCTAGAGGTAGGAGACCTATTCCAGGTTGGTGTCATCCCCATTTTAATGGGTGGTAAGAATGTGCACAGGGAAGTGATCTCTACAGGTTCTGCAATGTTTGCAAAACAGTTAGTAGAACATTCACTAGGGTCATGAAAAATGGGATGGAAGTACCAGGTTAGTAGTGTGATGATGTTAATCAGTACAGCAAATGATGCTTCTTGTAAGAGGGAGTTTAGTAACCCACTAGACACTACAGTTGGTATGGTTAACCTTTCCACCGCACTAAACCTGGCATTAATCTCTTATGGCCCTAATGCTGACCAGGAATCCTAACATTAGGTCGTTATTGCTCTACAGCACTAGGGATGCTAACAGTAACCGTTCTCTGCAGTAGATCACCTGGGATGTCAATGTAAAGGGTTAAATATAAAATGTAAGTATTATAGTTGAACTATGTATATGCAGCTGTCAGGACCTTTAGTATGGTTTAAAGGTAGATTAAATTAAAGGTTCACATAAGCCATGCCACTAAGATCATACTCCTGATTATCTGGCCACTATTTTTTTTCTTTTATTAAAAGCACCAACCCTAGAGACGTAGGAATAGAAAATGAAATGGAAGAATAACAGAACATAGATGGATTAATAGAACAAATCGATGGCATGTACGGATGGAAAAAGTACGCACAGAACTAATAGATGAGTAAATAAGTGAAAAGGGAAGGCTGTGTACGTAAAGTAGTGGCTGGGGAGTAGTGCAGAATTCACAAAGAAGCAAAATAGTAGCAGAAGGAAAATGTAGATGAATAGAAGAACTAAAGTAGTACATCTGCCAACCCTCCAGCAAGTACTGTATATGCCTTCCTAAATGCAGCTTGTGATGCGTCATGTCAAGTGCAGCAGCATCGCTGTGTGTGTAAGAAAACAAGGAATATGTAATTTTCTCATCTTTTAATTCCAGACATTTGTTTAGACATTTGTGGTGTACAGACATTTCCCTCATGTTGATTGAAAAATATTAATTTAAAGGGACACTCTGGACAAAACTGACCCAATGTGTTATTCTGAGTTGTCGCGGCAATGGAGATAGATCCAAGGGCTGCACCTGGAATTCCCCTGGTATTTACCCTTTAACCCCACCAGTTAGAATCTGCTATTCGCTGCAGGGACCCCCATTACCCTAAAAAAAAAAGTCGAATTTGGTCAGGTTGTCTTAATGCCATACCAGCGGGTGTAGACAGGGATGTAGTCATTGAACAGAGCTGGTGGGATACTTTCATATCGTGGATCAGGCCAAAGGTCAGGGAAGGCAGAAGAAAGGAAAACCATAGACAAATAGCAAGCTAAGGTCAGGGTAAGAAGAGTCAGGAAAGTTGGGTGTTCAGACACTGATCAAAAACCAGGAGACCAGACAAAAACATTTTTAGCCTGGATTCACACCAGTGTATGTGTATTTATGTGTACATTTATGCAGCATTTTTGCGGATTGGTTGCTGCGTTTTTGCACACACAAGTACATTTTTTACCGTACTGTCTGCACTCGCAAATCATGCACATTTGCATATGCAAAAAAAACCACGCAACTATGCTATCAGCCATTAAAATAGCCAATAAGTGTAATGAGTTCAATATGTTCTGTTTCTCCACTAAAATGCACAAAAAAATAGTGCATGCTGCATATTTTTGTGTGACTGAAATACGTAAGCAAAATGAATGCATGTGAATGAACCCACTGAAATAAATGTGTTCTATTTTCTGTGTATTGTACACACAAATTTTGCTTGCACATATAGGTGTGCAATTGCGTTCGTGTTTTTAAGCCCTTACACCTTCACACAGTATAGAGTCTGATTGCTCAGACACCTGCTTGAGAGCGGAGGGTGCCTTAAATAGCCAGAGGCCTACCTGGATTGGCCAGGGATGGAAAAGCTGGGTGTGCGTGCGGCTCTTGATCAGCCGTGCATACACCCAATGGAGACCAGGGACAGCCGATGCAGCGTCTGTCATAAACAACATGATGTTGCATGGCTCTGACCACAACCGGCGGCTGGAGGAGGTAGAGGACATGGCTGGTTATAACCATTGGCCATACCACCACTTTGAGAGGACTTTTTTGTATAAAAATTATGCCCCTTCAAGAAATACTGGGTTGCACATCAAGCCTCATGTTGCATATCCCAATTCATACTGAGTGTGCACAAAAGAATGCTAGACTGAAAGTCATATACCCCCTAAACGGTACCATCACCTGAAAGGATAAATGAGACCAATATCAAGTCATCAAACATCAGATAAATAACTGAATCTAGGTATTAACGGAGTAGACATTGCTTGTGATGTTCAGGTGCCTCCTTAGACTCCACACTATGTATAACACTATATAATACCCAGAGTATTCCGTTAATAGTATTCCATATTAAAATGGAGCAATTATGCATTTCATTATGACTACTAATTCTACATTTTTTATTATGGATTCTGTTGGCCCCAGGATAATTGTTAACCATAAATATTTGATTAGAAGAACCTGTACAACCATATATATTCTGACAACAGATCCTACTGGAAAATCAAAGGTTCAAGCAGAAGAATAAACACAAGCATGTGTATGGCTAAACTACACCTGACAAACTATCGTCATTTGCCATCTGATACTCAATTCTCATATTTAAAAGGTGGGTCTGGGAAAAACACTGATATGTTGGCGCGACCTTTTAGACACATGCCCTTGTTTGTGTTTTTAAAGGAGTGTCTCTTTATGCACCCATATCATTTACTATTATGTCATCACAATCCTGTGCCACAATCTGAGGCTTCTTTCACACAAGCGCATATCGGCAGGCCGTTTTCACAACCACTTGATAGAAAAGTGGTTGTCAACACTTTGTTTAATACTATGTCTATTATACTATATTTTCCTCTTGGTCTTGCAGTCTTGGATATATGACAATTTTACTAATCTGAATTCGGCTAGAAACATAGAAAACTAACGGCAGAAAAAGACCATAAGGTCCATCTAGTCCAACTTCATAATATTAGATAGAGAGATAGATAGATATTATCCCATACATGCTTATAGAATAAACACAAAGAACATAAAAACTCAATACAGATGTTGCCCTTGGTCAGATTTGAACCTGGAACCCCAACACTGCAATGCAGCAGTGCTAACAACTGAGCCACAATGTCCAGGTGTCGGTCAAAATCTGGCTGTGTTTTTTTAGGGGATAAATGATGCCTTGTGATAACGCCCTAATTATTGGCACTATTTTGTCAGGTCCATTACATAAAGTCTAAATTAAAATTCATGTAAATTCCAGGTTGTAATGCAACAAACAGGAAAAACACCAAGGAGGTGAATACTTTCAAAAAGCACTGTAGGTGTTACCTGTCATTGTAATCCTGCCTGTGATGCTAATGAGATGACTACTGAAAAGTTTTCTCTACAGAACAGGAGCTGTCACGCTACTATTAGGCTTTCTGGCCTGCGTGAAAACTGCAGAATATTAGAATTATTTTTAACATACAGTACATAGGAACATTAAACAAAAATGAAACATAAATAATCAAAAATGGTACATTCCCTTTAACACTAGAAGCCTTGCTTGTAGTGGAGAATATGGTCCCATATGGAGTGACCATATGGCAGCACACAGAATCCCTATGGCTCAGTAAGATGGAAGGTGTGCTGTTGTACAAGCTCCATACACACAACTTGGCCTACTTTTTAGTTTAATATTTTTTAGAAATATTTTTTCAGATTTTGGAGCTCAGGTTAATTCCTCATGTGCAGTGGGAGATGAAAAATGGCTAAATAGCTTCCAATTAATGCAATTAAACTAATTCCATTTTAGAACTCCAGAATAAGCTATAAAGCAGATTTCATCTGCCGTATATTCTATTCTAAATTTTGGCAACATTTGCTGCTAATAAATGTATATAAAGTAATTTGCCACAGGCTTCGTCCCATACTGCCTTCTGCTCAACAGATGCAGAGACTCTAACAGACATGATGCAAGGAATGTTATTTAATGACTGCACCAAGAATTAGATAATTTAGCATTAAAAATAGAAAAATGTAATGATGTTTTTACTTAAACCTTGCTCCTTGTTCGGGCTTCTGTCAGTAATCCCATTTTAACACCTACTGTAAATACAGATGTGACCCACGTCAATATGAGTGGCATAACGCATTAACCCAACAGGGTATCACTATGTAGAGCTTTGAGCAGACCAATCACAACGCATTACAGGCTTTATTCAATTGAGAAAAAAAAATTGCCATACGCACTATCAACACCAGATGGCGCGAGGGGCTGTTCTAAATCATAGCCAGCATAAATAGTGTATGTAAGTCTACATTTAAATGGCTTGTTTGTTTCTCTGGCCATTATGCTTGAGAAAGGGGTGAAGGTACACACCAAAACGCGAGGCATTTATGTTGTATATGACTGCTCCGTGTATGGTAACCACTGTTGATTGTCCATACATCACATACAATTCCTCATTCTGTGACTGACTTTCCACTGATTGATGACACACTATTGTCGGATTTGGTGAGGAGATTGGTCATACCCCCTCACAAGAGTAAGCAACTGTTTTCCTAGGAGCACATGTTATATTCTTGAATATATACATCACGATCCCCTGAGCGCTAAGTTTATATTTGTTCCTTATGATTGCTACTGAGACTGTTTGGCCTGTGGGCTAGACACACTCTCCAGGGTCCAGATATCTGTCATCTATCTGTAAATGGGGATCCTGATGACATAAATTGCTATTGAAGAGTCTTCCTGGTTATACGGTGTTGAGGTTGTACTTGGGATCCAGGTCCTTCACCAACACCTTGGTGAGTGCATACTTGGTATTTTGTTTATACTAGTTCACTGGGGCACTGTTCTCCTGCTTTTATTCTTGATTTACATTTTTTTTCCGGCTCCTGGTGGCTGTCCGGTCTTGGACTGAGCAATCCTTTTCTTTGGTTCAATGGATTCTTTAGGAGGAGAGTGGTGTTCCCTTCTGAGGAGAATTATCAATTCTGTTAAAGGATCCTTTCCTTAGAAACCTTAAGTTGGATTTACCTGATACCTTGTGTCCCCGGATAGTTACAGCCCTGTGAAGAATGACGTTTCAGAAAAAGCTAAATGCATGAAATATCGCTTGAAAGACTATATTGAAGATATATGGAGACACACTTTAGACTGGATGTTCTTTAGGGGCCTCAGGGTGCCTATTAACTCCACCCTTACCTCTGACAATCAATTTACTGGGGAACGATATCTGATGATGGACAAATTTTTCCAATCTCAGGTTAGAGAAATTAATATATAAGTGACAAGCATTAAGCCACCATTGTCTGGGTGAACTGCATTTTGTGGCAACTGTGTTCATAGAGGATGATTTTACATTTGTATTGAAAGACACTAATAAATTGGAACGTAAGATTCTTTAAAAAAAGTTAATGAATTAAAGAGGCATGTAGGAGATTATAACTCCAACTATATTAGGTGTTAGGGCAGCAATATGTATCCATTTTGTATCTTGTATTCATCCTTTATGCTTCAGTCTGACATTTTATAAACTTGTAATATTTCCATAACTAGAGTATTGCAGACATACTATCTTAGCTTTGTAGAAGTGGTGGAAAACAATCTTGGTTATTAAGCAACTTGCGACAAGAAATCCAGCTTGGCAATCTTGACTGTATCAGCACCAGTCTTCTGTATACAGGGACATGATTCCTAATCCTAGTTGCCTCAGATAAGAAAAAAGAGGATGACCCACCCTTTCGTTAATAGTAAATATCACAGGTTTAAATAACAAACGGAAAGCAGACATTCAGTTCAGGTTTCTCCCATTAAGCATGTGGTTTAGGGAGATCAGACCAGGTCTGCATGTGAAGTCCTCCTATGTGAGGCCTCTAAACCCCCCATAATATCAATTTCCAGAGTAGACCCTGCTTTAACTAAAAATAAAAGTTATTCCCACCCATTGTGTAAGTGAAGCATCGTTACTAAATCTTATTAGCAAGACTACATTGGCTTATCCAAGATCTATAGCTACTTACAATTCCATCGCCCCCTTCCCTTTGCCACTTGTCCATTGCCACTTGTGTTAATAATTCTTCCAGCAGTCCAGACCTTTTTGATCTATTTGTGGATTTACATGATTTTGTTAGGAAATGAACACTGCAAAGATATTTTAATATTAAAGGGGTTGTCCCGCGCCGAAACTTTTTTTTTGCATAGGCCCCCCCCTTCAGCGCAGGACAAACCCAAGGGATGTGTTGAAATTAAAAAAAAAAATTTTACTTACCCGAATCCGCTCTCTGCAACTTCTTCCTTCTTTTCCTCCAAGATGGCCGCCGAGATCTTCACCCACGATGCACCGCGGGTCTTCTCCCATGGTGCACCGTGGGCTCTGTGCAGTCCATTGCCGATTCCAGCCTCCTGATTGGCTGTAATCGGCACACGTGACGGGGCGGAGCTACGCGATGATGCGTAGAAGGGGCGGAGCCAGAACGCCGCTCGTGCCCGGACCGACCAGAAGGGAGAAGACCCTTATGCGCAAGCGCGTCTAATTGGGCGATTAGACGCTGAAATTAGACGGCACCATGGAGACGGGGACGCCACCGCAGGGAAGGTGAGTATATAACTTCTGTATGGCACATATTTCATGCACGATGTATATTACAAAGTGCATGTATATGGCCATACAGAAGTGTTTAACTTAACTTGTCATCGCGGGACAACCCCTTTAAGCAATTCGACACCCTGTACCTATAACATTTTCTTCCAGATCCCAATCTCAGGATATTTCCGAGGCAGATAACTTAACCCATCTACTTTTTGAAATACCTCTAACCACTGATTTAAAACCTCAAAGTTCCTTTTATCTGTCTGAACAAAAGGGCCTTTCATTGAAACGGTTTACAATAAAGTAATGAATGATTGTACAGCTCTGAGCAATAAAAGACGTAAACATATGAATAATTTGAGCAAATCACAGCTGCTTCTAAAGAAACTTTCAGAGAATTGTGATATAGTTATCAAGAAGGCTGACAAACAATGTGGGGTAGTTATTATAAATAGGTATTCATATGATAAGGAAGCTAGGAAAATATTAGGAGAGAGAGAGAGAATACTGTAAGAAATCTCCTGAAAGCCCTAGTACAGACATAAAGAAGGCTTTATTTGATTTTATCAAGAATGGATTTATGTGGAACTGCATGACTAAAGCTAAGAGGGATTTTAATTGCATTAATAATCCAGAAACCCAGATTTTAATTTCCTACTGAAGACCCATAAGTCTCTTACGAACCCACCTGGATACCCAATTATATGGGTTTGATTACCAGAAATCTGTCTGAATGCGTTAACCATCGGCTACAACGTTTTGTTATATATTTACTGGTTTATCTAAGAGATACAAAACATCTACTGGAGCTTGCTAAAGACTTTAGATGGAAAGACTCGTATCTCTGAGCATCCCTGGATGTAAAGTCTCTATACAAACATCCCCTACGAGAAAGGAATCCAGGCCATCCACCATTTTCTTACTTATGATCCCCTCATGTCCCATCATCCAAATTTTTTTTATCCTTGATGCTTTTGGATTCATTTTAACTAACGATTAATTTACATACAACAATTTTTATCATCATATCCAGGGTACTACTATGGGCACTGAATGCGCACCAAGTTATGCAATGTTTGAAGAGACCTACATGAGCGATTTACGTATCACTTTTTATAAACATTTTATCGATGACATACTTCTAATATGGGATGGCCCAGAAATTGATCTCCGTAATTTTATTTTTGGTCTTAACGGTAATGAATGGGGTCTGGATTTTATAAATAACAGTAATAATAACCGTATAGTCTTTTTAGATTTGGAGCGTTTTATCTTTGCAGAATATATTCACACTAAAATACATTTCAAAACAGTTGAATCTTATAGTTATTTAGACTTTATTAGTTGCCACACTACAACGTTTTGTTGGAACAGAGGAATTGCTCAAGATGCTGATTTTATTGAACAGTCTGGTGTAGTCTGTAAATACCTTTAGATGGGGAAGATTGATAAAAAATCTACTCAACTGTGGGTCCAAATATATGATATACTTACTGGAATGCCCTTGTGGCCTCAAGCTTGTGGGACGCACTATCATTATAAGTAATAAACATAGGTCAAATATTCAAAATGGCTTAAATATAGTGTTTCTCGACACTTCTCTGTTTACCACAACAAAGATGCATCCCTAATGCATTTCACTCCACTTCAGAAGATTCCAGATGGTGAGTTTAATAAATTACACAAAAAGAGATGTATTGGATCTTTCACTTGGATACAAAGGAGTTAAATGAGGTCCTTGAGAATTTTTAATATGTAAGAAAAATGTCTTATTTTAACTTTCAACTATGACATATACTTTTTGTTCCTGTTTTTTTTAGGTATATACTTTCCTCAGTTTATCCCCATCTATTGGATGTCGTTTTTTATATTGATTTAATAATTTACTCTACTTTTTATTAATACACTTTTTTACATAATTATTGTATAGCTAAATGATTTCCTTTTATACACTTCATTTTTTTAACCTATATGTATTATTTTTTTAGATTCGATGATAATGATTTTATAAGTAATTATATTGGGGTCCCCTTGTCTCTTTCTTTTATGTAGTCTACATGACAAATTTTTCCATTTTCATATTTAAAATACATATTTGTCTCTATCTTCCTGTCCTGCATGTAATTTTGTTTGCCTTTTTTTATCACTATAGGATATCTTTTGGGAAGTTTTATAGATATTTATATCCATAACTATCCTTATGTTAGGCACCTGTATCCCCAGAGGCCCATCTTTAAGGGAGAGGTACTGTAAGGGTTATGCTGACTGGAATCCGTAGGTTATAGGTAGGGGTCTGCCATTTTCCCTGCAGCTTGGGGTCAGTTGGTGGGTGGACGTTCAAGGGACACACAAGACAACTGACCCCAAGCTGCAGGAAGAATGGCAGGACCCTACCTATAAGCTGGGAGATCGCCTCGATAAAGGGGGCCCCGCGCTGGAACCTCGGTCCTGACTATCCATGAGGGGTTAACACAAGGAACCAGACAGACTGGCACACAGGACACAAATCACACAGCAAGCTGCATGGACAAGGAAACCAGACAAATACACAGCAAGCTGCACAGCAACTGCAGGACAGAGTGAGGGCAAACTGACATGAAACAGACAGAAAATATACGTAAGAGCAGATGCAGATTTGCAGGAAGTCTCATACAAACAGGAGGTCAGAAAACAGACCCAAGACAGAAAGGCAGACAGGGCACAGATAAGATAGCAAGCTGCAAAGGAAACATGACTGCTCACCAGAGAAACCGAACCATAAAATGAAGGGATTCCAGCTTCCTTTTGCAGAGGGCAAATATTATCTGCAAACAGGCCGATGGTGATTGGCTAGAAGGAGAACACCACACCCAGCCAGCTCAATCATTTCACACCTGCACCCCAAAATGGATCCCCCCGTTTGTCCTGTGTTCAGAACCATACCCATTGTGGCCTTAAAGGGGTTGTCCCGCGAAAGCAAGTGGGTCTATACACTTCTGTATGGCCATATTAATGCACTTTGTAATGTACATTGTGCATTAATTATGAGCCATACAGAAGTTATCAAAAGTTATTCACTTACCTGTTCCGTTGCTAGCGTCCTCGTCTCCATGGTTGCCGTCTAATTTTCGCCGTCTAATGGCCGAATTAGACGCGCTTGCGCAGTCCGGGTCTTCTTCTCTTCTCAATGGGGCTCCGTGTAGCTCCGTGTAGCTCCGCCCCGTCACGTGCCGATTCCAGCCAATCAGGAGGCTGGAATCGTCAATGGACCGCACAGAAGAGCTGCGGTCCACGGAGGTAGAAGATCCCGGCGGCCATCTTCAACCGGTAAGTAAGAAGTCACCGGAGCGCGGGGATTCAGGTAAGCGCTGTGCGGTGTTCTTTTTTAACCCCTGCATCGGGGTTGTCTCGCGCCGAACGGGGGGGGGGGGTTGAAAAAAAAAAACCCGTTTCGGCGCGGGACAACCCCTTTAATATTATGTCCATATGCACAACGGGGCCCAAACCAAAAGGAGCAGCCGGTGGCTTTTAAAACAGACATTTTGCTTGAAGGTGATTCAGACCCCATTGCCCACTTGTAGAGCCCTTGAGCAGCCAAACTGACAGAGAACTCCTACAAATGTCCCCATTTTGAAAACTAGACCCCTTAGTGCATTCATCTAGGGGTGTACTGCGCATTTTTACACCACAATTTTTGAATAAATCTGACCAAGCAGAAGGAAAAAATTAAGATTTTATTTTTTTTGGCAATTGTGTCATTTTAAAATCAATTTGTTTTGTACAACACCTATATGAATGAAGACTTTCACCCCAAAATGGATCCCCCCGTTTGTCCCATGTTCAGAAACATACCCCTTGTGGCCCTAATATTATGTCCATATGTAAAATGGGGCTCAAACAAAAAGGTGCATCAAACTTCAACTGTGTTTTAACTTTTACGTAATCGCCATTATCCATTGGATAATGGTGATCACGTGACCGGGGACTGCTCACAGCAGCCCTCATTCACTGCTCCAGGCTCTTGGCTACCTTTAGTAGCCAGAAGCAAGGAAACTTTGAATTTCCCCTGCCCTCCCCAGCTTCTGCGCTTGCCTCTGTCATTTTGCTAATGGGCACATGCACCGAAGTTTGGGAAAGGTCTGCGGATAAACATCCCGTTGGGGAACATCATCGGAGGCCTTAGATAAGTAATTTCACCTCCCTTCATGGATCTGATTCATGATTGGAGGTTAAACTTTACCTTTTTTCTATTGGAAACCGGTGCTCACGTGACCAGGGACCACGTACTGCGGGCCCCCATGAAATCTCCAAGTTCTTGGCTATGTTTGGTAGCCAGATGCAAGGAGATTTTAAATTACCCTGGCAATTTGCGGCTTTTGCACATGCATCTGCCATTTTGGCAGTGGGCGCGTGCGTAGGAGCCATGGTGAGGTCCACTGATAAATTCAGGGGCCTTAGGTGCTTAATTTTATCTCCCCTCACAGACATGATCCGTGAGGGGAGATGAAATTTAAAGATTTTTTTCTTTTTTTTACTTTACATGATTGCTGTTATCCATTGGATAGCAGCGATCATGTGACTGGGAACTACATAGAGCAGTCCCTGGCAACATCTCTCTGCTCTTGGCTACACAGAGTTGGGAGCCAGAGAGATTTTTAAATTTCCCCGGCTTTGCGCCCTTCTGTGTCTGTGCACGCGCCCGATGTATGACTTCTGGCGAGCATGCACAGAAGGCGCCCTCAGGACCCGGGAGGTCAGGACACTGCGGGACATCGCGGAGGAGGCAGGTGAGTACTTTCAGCTGCTCTGATGGATCCGACTTTTTTTTTTTAAACTCGTTTTATTGAACAGTATGTATTTTGTACAATACATGAATAAATAACTTTGAATACATCATAGGCTCTTTGTGATCATGAAAATCAGAACTTGAGTACGTTACATTGACATAAGCAATTATTGAATACAGTGCATCAGTACATTTTCTCGTGGTATCAGTGGAGGGCGGCAACATTCGCTCATTCTACCGAGTATTCCTAGATATAGTGGCTCTCAGCAGGTTTTGTAATCGGTCTTGCGTGAATACTGTGTACGTTAATCCGCACCATCTTTCCCAAACCTTATTGAATTTTTCAGGGCATTTTCTATTTTTGTAGACTATTTTTTCATATGGCAAAATGGCGTTAATAATATTCTGCCATTTCGAAAGTGTCGGAGGACGTCTGTCCATCCATCGTAGGGCTATTGCTTTGCGGGCATAGAATAGTACTTTGGTAAGGAATATCCTGTCATGGTATTGCCCTTGTTCTTCATCTAGAAGTCCTAATAGGCACAATGCTGGATTGTGTGGTACTGGTATACCCAGCAATTGGGTTAGAAATTCTGTGATCTCTCCCCAGTACGTATAGATATCTGGGCAGCTCCATATTAGGTGATTAAAATTTGCGTTGGGTGCTCTGCACCGATGGCATTGGTTAGTGGGTATCCTATTCATTTTATATAGTCTGGTCGGTGTTAGATAGCATTGGTGTAGGATGTATAATTGTGTTAGTTTATTATTTGTGGCTGGTGATACCGTAGTATATGTGGACATTGCAGACTCCCAGTCCTCCCTAGTGAGAGTGGGAATAAGCTCTCTCCATTTCTCCATCACCACCATCGGAGTGTCAGGGATCTTAGATTGTAGTAGGTGTGTGTACAACACCGATATCAGGCCTTTGGGTCCTTGGGTGCGAAGTATGCCTATTAATGGATATTGTGAGAAGGATTTTCTGGGTTCTGGAAATTGTGTTGTTAAAGCGTGCCTAAGTTGCAGGTATCTAAAGAAGCCCTCTCTTGGGATTTGATATAATTGTTGTAGTTGTTCGAAGGAGGCCAATACTTGGTCAATGTATAGATGTTCCAGTGTGGTAATTCCTAGGTTTATCCAGAACTGTTTATCCGGTAGATTCATCAGATGCGGCAATGCTCTATTACCCCACAAGGGGGTCTCCAGAGGGGTGTCGTTTTGCTTAGTCAGTGCTTTGCATGTCTGCCGTACGTTGACTGCAAGTCTATGGATTGGTAGCATCTGCTTGGCCAGTAGTCCTGGTTTTTCCAGGAGGACCCAGAGTGATGCCTCCGAGAGAAAGAACATCAAGTGGTGCTTGGAGTTTGGGAGAGGAGAGCCCGATAACCAGTGGCGGATGTATCTGACCTGCTCGCTAAGTAGTAGAGTTTGAGGTCTGGTAGCGCCATTCCTGCCATCTCCTTGGGTCGCTGTAGGGTGTCCATACGGAGTTTCGCTCTGGAGTTCCCCCCAAATGAATGATGTTATTAGGGAGTTAGTTTTTTTGAAGAACTTTTGTGGTATAGCTACTTCTGCGTGCTCTAGGCAGTATAAGTACTTGGGGAGTATTATCATTTTTATGAGGTTTATTCTGCCCGCTACAGATAGTGGTAAGGAGCTCAATTTTTTTAATTTTAGTTGTAGGGTTGCCAATAAGGGGATGATGTTTAGATCAAGGCTCTGAGTGTGATCTCTAGTGATGTGTATCCCTAGGTATTTGAATTTGGGAGTGACTTGTAGTTTACAAAATACGTCCCCCATTTGCCATCCCTCTGGTCTTAGGGGCATAAAAGCGGATTTTTGCCAATTGATGCATAGGCCTGAGAAGTTCCCGAATTCATCTATTAGTGTGATGGCCAGCGGCAGGGTATTCTTGGGGTCTGACATGTATAGTATTAGGTCATCTGCATATAATCCTATTCTATCTTCTCTGGGTCCTATCTGGATACCCCTATATAATCTGTGCTGTTGGATCCTTAAAGCCAGCGGTTCTATTGCAATTGCAAACAGGAGGGGGGAAAGTGGGCAGCCCTGTCGGGTTCCTCTGTGGAGTGGGAAGGAGGTGGAGGTCAGACTGTTTACTACCACTCTGGCTGTCGGAGATTTATATATAATAGAGATCCACTTGATAAATGAGTCTCCAAATCCAAACCTCCGTAAGACCTCCATCAAATATGGCCATTCAACTGAATCGAATGCTTTAGCTGCATCTAGTGAGGCCAAGGCCCAATCTGATCTCCATCTCCACCCCACCTGTGTAATCACCTGTATCCTTCTGATGTTGTCTGATGTAGACATTCCTGGGATAAAGCCAGATTGATCGGGGTGTATAATTTCCTTAATGGCTTGGTTTAAACGGGAGGCCAATATTTTAGTGAGGATTTTGTAGTCTGTATTTAATAAGGAAATTGGTCTATACAAACCGCAATCTTCCGGGTTTTTATCTGGTTTTAGAATAAGGACTATATTGGCTTCTAACATTGATTCTGGAAGATGGTTTTTATCGAATATGTATTTATATAGAGAGAGCAGGTGTGGAATTACTTCCTTTTTATAGTGCAGATAGACTTCCACTGGCAGTCCATCTGGGCCTGGAGTCTTGTTTTTTGCCATATCATTTACTGCCTCCTGTATTTCTTCCTCTGTAATGGGAGAATCTAATGAGGACTTATGAGTGTCTTGCAATACTGGAAATATTATGTCAGCTAGATAAGACTCTAGTTCTGCAGGTGAACAGTCGGTTCGCGATTGGTAGAGGTCATCATAGAATTGCTGAAACCTATCTAAAATGTCTTTTGGGTCTGTAAGCGTTATTCCTTCAGCTGATTTAATTCTTAGAACGGCCAGTGGGGCAGTCTCCTGTCTTGCCATGTAGGCTAGTAATTTACTGGACTGGTTTCCTAATTTGAAAAAGGATTGTCGGGTAAAGAAAAGGTTTCTCTGGGCTTTTTCTTTTAGATATATTAAGTAATCTCTACCTGTCTGTAGCCATCTATCTCTGTTGGTATCTGTAGGGTCGGAGACAAATTCCTTTTCTAGTTGTTGACATTGCTCTGCTAGGAATTCTCCTTCCCTTGCGGTGGCTTTTTTAATAAAGGAGATTGAGGATCTAAAGCAACCTCTGAGGTACGGTTTAAATGCCTCCCACACTAGCATTATATCTGTGTGCGCCTCATGTGCCTCATAATATATTTGGATCTGGTCCGGTATGCGGTCATTGGGGCCGAATAGCGAGAGCCAGAATGGGTGCACTTTTGGTCTCTTAATTGTGGCCGGGCCTGGGTTTTTAAGGGCCATATGGATTGGTGAGTGGTCTGGGATCCCTCGAGGGAGGAACTCTATGGATTCAATTTTGGGAAATAGTGAGGGGGACCCAAATATATAGTCTATTCGACTAAGCGCATGGTTGTGGACTGCGTGGCAAGTAAACTCTTTTTGTTGTGGGTGGAATATGTGCCACAGATCTAGCCATTCCGTCACTGATATAATAGAAGCTAGGCGGGTCATGTTTGTGTCTCCCTCCCTCCGAGCACCACTTCCGAATCTATCCATAGTGGAATTCATTACCATGTTCATATCTCCCATACAAACGATTGTTGCGTCTGGTGAGAATGACGCGAATTGGATGCCGTCTGCTAAGATGGTCGCCGGTGGTGGGTTATAGCAGCACCAAAGGACGTATGGGTCGTTATTGATTCTGGCTCTCACAAAGACGTATCTACCCTCCGGGTCTCTCCTAAGTTGTTCCACCTCCCATCTGAGCGACCTTCCTATTAGTAGCGACACCCCTCTGAGGTAGGATGTGTGACATGAATCGGCAGACCACTCTATCCACGGTTTCGATAGGACTTTTGTAGTTTCAGGTGTTAGGTGGGTCTCCTGCAGGCACAGCACATGTGGTCGCCAGGAGCGTACTAAAGAATTTATTGCTGATCGCTTTCTGTCTGATTCCATGCCCCTGACATTCCAGGACACAAAGACTATCCCCGCCATAGGTTGGGGAGAGTCAATCGGGTCCGGATGAATTTCCTTATATTGTTCTGACCGTCAGGAGTCCCACCCTGACACTCGGTTACATTCTTATTATACATCATGCAACAGTATTTCAGTACGTTTTTAAGATCATCATGGAGCTCTTGATGCGTACAACTTGTTAACATTGCGGTAGTATATTACGAACTTAATACTTAAACAGCTTATTTTGGAACAAACTTTAAATGCTTTCTCTGTTGAGATAATATTCGTGGCGAACTGCTATTAGGGGGAACCTACTTAGCATAGCTTTAATATTGGCTATAAGTGAGGTACTGTTATATAGATCAATAATAGAGGTCGGCATTAGCCTGGTGGGCATTATCTAGGTGGGCCCCCTTACGGGGGGGGAGGGAAATTCCCCCTCTTCGGGCACTTCCATGTTACCTTTCTCTATATAAGTGATAAATTTCGCCATGTCCGGGGCATGGGACAGGAGGGGGGGGGGAGGGGGAGAGGAGGTATATGATGGGTCAGAAGGAGGGGGAGGGTGGGGACCAATGGTACCAATGGGGAGGACGGCTCGCCGCCATCTTCGGGGGGGGATCAAGTCGAGCAGCCACAATAGTTTGCAGGAGTCTCAGTCCTGTGTCTCAGTCTCAGATATGTTCACGGTATGTCTGGGGTACAGTTTCTGATGTGCAATCACGTGGCTTTTAAAGAGTATGTTCGCGTATTTATACGGAAGTCCCGGCACCTGGAGGAAGAAAGAAATGTGGTTATGTATACATTACGGCCCTTCTGGACGACGTCTGGTAGCCAGCCACTCTTCTGATTCGGATGAAGTAGAGAAGAAGCGGGTACGGTCTCCGTCTGTCACTCGTAGTCGTGCCGGGTACATCATGGAGTACGGGAGCTGCAGGTCTCGAAGTTGCCTTTTGATTCCGAAGAATGATGCTCACTGTTTTTGGAGGTCCGCTGAGAAATCTGGGAAGATGGAGACTGTGGCGTTGTCATAGCGCAGAGGACCTCCTTTTCTGGCAGCTTGTAAAATTATATCTCTATCACGAGGGCACCCGATGAGCTCACTCAATCACAAAGACTTGTGATAGTCCGGCATTGGGAAGGGTTTCACGGAGCCATCGTTCCATGAATTCTTCGGGTCTCTGCCTTTCAACTCCTTCTGGTAGACCCACCACGCGCAAGTTATTCCGTCGTGAGCGGTTTTCGAGATCGTCTGCTTTTTGTCTCCAGTACTCGGCTTTCTGTGTGAGGTCTCGTATTGCGGCTGACATTGGAGAAACAGAGTCATCTAGTGTAGAGATTCTGTCTTCCGTATTAGTAACCCGTTCTCTTAGGTTTTGAAGATCTTGTCTCAATAGGCTCACGTCCATTTTTACTTCGGCAATTTTGCCAGTGAGAGTGGCCGTGGACGTTTGTATTGCGGATAGAAGTTGTTCAGATAGTTGTTGCAAAGTTTGGACCGTGCCCTCTGGTGGGCCTGGGCTGCCGCTCTTTGCCATTGATGTTCCTGCTGTGGCGGGCGTAGTGGGTTCAGGGCCAGAATCTTTACGGGTCTCCCCCCTGGCAAACGCTTTAAGTTTGTCGACAGATCAGCTCTGTCTAGTGGGGCCCATGATGAGGTACCGTATTTTTCGCTTTATAAGACGCACTTTTTCCGCCTCCAAAGCGGGGGGAAAAGTTCCTGCGTCTTATAAAGCGAATGTGGCGAAAATTCGTTCTGATCGCCATTTTTAGCGCGATCGCGAATTTAACACGCGGACGCGATTTATTTGGTGCGATTGCACGTTAAATTCGCGATCGCGTGAACAAATGTGCGATCAGTTAGACGATTTCTCTCCTCCTGTCAAAAAAAAAATCAGTACTCACCTCCCCCGGCGTTCTGTGGCGCTGCTGCAAGCTGTCGCTCCCTCCTGGTCCCCGGCAGAGCATTGCTTTCTGGACGCAGCGCTTGAAATCCCCTCCTCCAGAAAGCTAATACTGTGATTCACTAGCACACGCCGTCAGCGATTGGCTAACACACGTGTGCCTTCAGCCAATCACAGTATTAGCTTTCTGGAGGTGGGGATTTCAAGCCCTGCGTCCAGAAAGCAATGCTCTGCTGGGGACCAGGAGGGAGCGACAGCCTGCAGCAGCGCCACAAAACGCCGGGGGAGGTGAGTACTGATTTTTTCCCCCTATTTTCCCGCTCTAAAACGGGGGTGCATCTTATAGACCGGTGCGTCTTATAAGGTGAAAAATACGGTAGTTTAGTATTTTGTGTTGGAGAGAGGTTCTGTGGCGTATTGAGTTCCCTACAGGGAGCCTATAAATTCCTCTGCTATGTTATATGGTTTCTTTAGGACTTTAATGGCTGTCACGACACAAGCTCACTCCAGTAAGGGTGCAGTTCTGTTTCTTTCCCTCTGGCTGGCTGCTGGTTGTGCTGTGTTCCCTGTATATGAGGGTTAGTGGCTGTATACCCTTGGGGGGGGGTTGCAGCGGTGTGATGGTGTTGGTGAGTGTCTTTCTCAGGGGTATATGCTGTGCTTCCCTTCTCTGTCTTCGCTCTGCAGCTTCCCCCTTGGCACCCCCCCCCCCCCGCGGGTTATGGTGGGAAAGTATGCAGCTCCCTCTCTCAGGGCTGTATATGGCTCTCTATTCAGTCACTCTCCCCTCTATTCCTCCATGCACTCAGCGCTGCTTCGGGGCACCGTTTTCTCCACCTGGGGGGGACCTCCCTGTGTTTTCCTCGGCTATCTCTTTCTCCTCGCAGCCGACGTTACCTTTAGTATGGTAGAGGTAGCAGTCGCGACGTCGCGGGTCTGCCGTCGGCGTCTCCACCGCCTCGGATACTGCGAGGTTGCTGCAGGCAGCCCGGTCTCCCCCCTCTTCGCTTCCGCCTCGCGGCCGGCGTTGTCTTCAAGATGGCGGCGGCAGCAGTCGCGGCGTCGCAGGTCCACCGCGGGTGTCTCCCTTGCCGCGGATGTTGCGAGGCCGTTGCTGGTGGCTCGGTCCCCTCTCCCCTCACCTAGGCTGGTGTGCTAGTGGGTCCAGGGGCCCTCAGGATATTTGCAGGATGTCGGGTTTGCCGTCTTGAGCGGGAGCTCTCCTTACATGCGGCCGGTCTGTTCAGCTGCTTGGCCACGCCCCATGGATCCGACTTTTTATTGACTTTTATATGACCACCGGCATTCGGTAAATACCGGCGATCATGTGACCGGGTGTGGGTCCCGCGGCCCGGGTTGACAGCTCCAGGTTGCCGGCTACCTCTGGGAGCTGGCAGCATGGAGCTGTCACGTCTTCAGCTTGCAGGGCCTTAATCCCTGAGGACGTATGTAGAAACATGCTTCCTGCGGGGATTAAGGCCCAGCAAGCTATGACGTATTAAGGCCCAGCAAGCTAGGACGTAAAAAGACAATGGCTGGTCACTAAAGGGTTAACATAGTTTTTGTAAAAATAGTACCCACTGGTTTAAAGGGGTTGAAACATCAATATTAAACTGAATTTCTGTGGCCTGTATAGGATTGGCTCTGGCTACACAGTGAAGATTTTATTGGATGTTCTATATAGAATTTGCTGCATAAGGTTTACAGATTGTAGCCTCTTGGATAGTTACCTTTAGGTGAAGGGTCTAAAATGAAGTAGGCTAGTAGACAGTATAGTCAGGAGATCCAGGCATTAATAGTAGGTCTAATGAGTATGTAGTCAGTGCAACATGTATCCAACAAAAGGACCCGGAGCAAGTTGGATATAGACACATGGATAAGAAAAATATACAGAAAGTCCCAGTAAACTCCTATACCGTAGGCAAGAAGGAGACCGCTTGAAATTCCCAACAGATGGGAACAATCACACAAACGCTAAAACATTTAGAACACAACAAGACAAACAAGCATGCAAGCTGGGTTCCTGTAACTACCGGATAGCTGAGTTGAATTGCATAGAAGCAGGAAACTGCGAATTACAGGTTCAAGGTCTCATCTCAAGCCAGCAATGGTCTAATCGAGTTACATATGACAATTTTTATAATACATTGTTATTGCTTCTACAATAGGTAGAATTTTTTAAAGGGTTCACTCTAAATTTGCATAGTACAAAATAAAATCACAGAGGTGGGAGAAAAAATGTACAAAGGCACAACTCACAGAAAAAAAAATGCCATGAACATTTTATATTTAGCTCCCTCATATTGCAATCTGGCTTTCTGCATGCTACTAGGGAATATGGTGATTGAGCCTATCTTGCAGTGTATCAGGTAAGGCATATTTGGCTGCTTTTTCTGTGAGTTATGTCTTTGTATATTTTTTCTCTCACCTATGAGATAGCATAGGTTCTGACATACGTGTGGCGGCCATACTGTGGCGCGTTAGCTTACATGTTTTGGCCAAAATGCAAACTAACACCCCACATTTATCAGTGCTTTTTTGCATGCAGTGTGCTATAGATACTGGGGGAGCCCAGGATGCCCTGCCAGTGTGGCGCACTGTGATGATACAGGGCAATCCACTGCTTTATCAGTAGGGGTTGTATTCCTGTATGGTGTGGCACACGTATCAATGGCTGGCATCCTTGACATCAGTTCATATGTGCGGACTATGTTGTCTGCAGTCACTCCTCCCCCAATCTTGGGTTGAGTTGAGTGGCTGCCTATTATTCGACACATGAACATTTAGCTCCCCCATGTTGCAATCTGGCTTTCTGAATGCTACTAGGGGATATGGCGATTGGGCCTGCCCTGCAATGTATCAGGTAATGCATTTTTGGCTTCCTTATCTGTGAGTGATACATTTGCATAGTGCAATGTAAAATTATTGATCCAACGTGTTTGAATCTGTCATAGGACTTGAAAATGTCTAGCTCTTGCTCATTTTTGGTCAATTAGATGGACAGTGGGAGTAAGCTCCTTTATTTCTGCAAATCATCAGCAGCTTGTGTCCACTGAAGGGTGCTGATTGACTGATATGATATAACTGCACCCTCACATTCTTTCACTAATTTGACCAAAAATTGGGCAAGAGCTATACAATGCCGAGTTTATTGACAGATTAACGTTCATCAGTCTTTTAATATAATGTTAATTCAAATCTGTATATAGATGAAAACCCTTATAAAATCATAGCAGAAGACTGACATACGTGTATACTGAGAACTCAACCTTCTCAGAAGCTACTTGCTTGCAATTTTAAATACTTTCGCCTGAACTCAAAGACATTCAGAAACTATTATATGCCATTTTGTCTACATTTAGTAAATAAAAACCTAAAATGAAAAAGTAAAAAAAAAAATTCACATATTGGAACACACAAAAATCCAATTAGAGAATAAAATATTAACGCTAACGTGGTGTCAAGTAGAAGAAATGCACTTTATAAAATCCCACATCAGCTTATTTGAAAATTGAAAGAAACTTAAATGTGTTCCTGCCGAGCTGGAAAGGAAGACGTAAGTAAACATTTTCATACTTCCCACACACTCTTCAGGTTCTTATAGTGATTATGACTGCACAGCTGAGCGAGAAGCAACATGCAAGCAGCAAATCTGTTTAATGTGTATTTAAAAAGGCTAAAAAGGTAAAGTATTACTTTTACTGAACATTTCATTTTTTATAATGGATGCAAATAAGAGATTTATTTAGCAGATGACTAGATGTTAAAATGGATTTTCAGAAAATTAGAAGACAAATATTGAATAAATATTAAATAAAATGTTAAAGGGGTTTTCTGAGATCAAAAATATATATGAGCAGAGAATTGTGTAAAGTAAAAAATAAGCCTTACTCATCTCCTTAAATATTCCTCTCCTTTCCCTGATCCAGCAGGGGAGCCCCAGTCCCAGCTATCCAATTCGGAAGAAGTTGCAGTGTGTCATTCATTGTGCATGTAACCACTCAGCCAATCACAGGCTCCAGTGGTAATAATGCCATGAGTGGCACATGACCACTGAAGCCTGTGATTGGATGAGCAGGCACATGTGACATGTGACTACTGCAACTTCTTACAGAATTGGAGCAGCAGGGACCAAGACTCCTGATAAGGAATAAAAATGGCCATCTAAGGAGGTGAGTGTTGCTTATTTTGTGTTTTAATTCAGTTCCTGCCCACAGAATTTTTTCTTTCAATCTCTAAAAATCCCTTTAATATTGAATAACATTTTAACACAAAGTATATAAAATTATGGGAACTCATACCAGCATGAAGTCATATACCATTAATGAATGTCTGCTGAGTCATTTTTGAGGGACGGGTTTGCAAATTTCTGGAACTCCACTAGGATCAGGAAAAAAGGTATAGTTCATCATCCAAAAGTATAAAACTAATATACGTAAGCTTATGCTGTTAAAAAAACATACCAAGATAATGGAACCTCTTGTGCCACGCCTGATTTGAATATGATCACATTGACTAAAGCCCCATTTACATGCAACAATTATCATTCAAAATTCGTTCAAATGATGTATTTTGGATGATAATCGTTGTGTGTAAATGCTACCATCATTAGCTTTCCTGACGAACAACGATTTTTAGTTCAACATAAAAACCATCGTTCGGCCTGCCAGCTGATAGCAGGGACTGTACGCTGTGATTCTCCATGGGAGCACTAATAACATTGTTTTCACCTGCTGTCCCATGGGAGAACAATGGAGTTGTATGCAGATAACAGACCACCTGCTGTTATCTGCATACAGCGAAGGGAGCCTCATTTACATGCAAATGAAGCTAATAAGCTACTAATAGGCATTAATACCCATTAGTAGTTTATGCAAAATGATTGCTGAAACTGTCATTCAATGAATTTTAAGCGATCATCTTTGCCTGTAAATGGGGCTTAAGTGACCCTATTCTTTGACCTTAACCACCTTAAAGAGGTATGGACTTTTCCATCTGGATTCCCAAGTAAAGGGCCTTTTACACACAATGGTTATCACTCAAAATTCGCTCAAAAGCTTGTAAATGTGTGCCCATCATGCACTTACCATGCACTTTTCGGCCATCACTGCGTTCATAGTGATGTGTTTAGAGAACAGACTGCCTGCTGTTCTTTAAATACATGTAAATAAAGCTAGTTAGCTACTGATTAGCCCATAGTAGCTAATGCAAAATGATCACTCAAAACTGTCAGTTTCTGTGTGTGTAAATGCGGCTTTACAGGGGGTGTAAGACAAAGACAGAATGGTGAATGCAGATAAGAAAGTTAGAATTACAAAGGGTCAGCAACATAAAGAGGGTCAGAAGTACCAGGAATGATCAGAGACATAGTCAATAGATGAAAGTGAAGTCATACAAGGATCCACCAATAGAACTGTGAAAATATCCTAATGAAGGGTTTCTAGGGATGAAAAAATATATATGCATTGATTTTTACAAACTGTATATCCAAACTTTCGAATTTGTGGTGACTATACCAGTCAAATTGTTTCCTTACCTCTCCAAAATTCATCAAACAGTCCTTTCTTTATCTTCATCATGAATGAAATACTTAGGTATTGGCTTTAACACACTGCACTATACTCATTTTGTGAGAACTCGTGAAGTTTTCGTGAGCATCTACACTGTACACCAAGATCTCACATAGTTTGAAATGCTCATGTGTTTCGTGAACCATCTTACTCAGCTGATTTCTAATATTTATGATAAATTATCTTACAATCTATCCAACAAACCTTCCCATTGCAATGAGAGCAAGATCTATGGTATGCACCACAGTTTATCCCTCTGAGGTCAAGTGGATCTTAAAACATTCATACAATTTCTCTGGTTGCATAAGGAGGACTCAAGAAAACTCATATAAGATAATAACTAGATGGTATCAGTTACTTGGCATGATTGCCAAATATATCCCAGGTCTGCCTAATGTGTGTAGGCACTGTGGTGAGCGCCTAGGCTCCCCAGTCTACAGTACATGTAATTGGATTGCAATGTATCTGTTCTGGGAAGCAGTAGAAGCACACATTAACACTATGTGTTCTATAAATTTATCTTGAATGACACCCCAACTAGTTGTTTTGAACATCCCTGCAAAAGACTGTTCCCACTCTAAGGATAATTTACCTAGACCCCTGGTTAGGGCTGCAAAGTTACTGATTCCTCTCCAATGGCCTTATATAGAACCTCCAGACATCCCTATATGTATTGAAAAAATTTTAAGACGTTTTCCAGCTGAAATAATTGTATAGTTTAGACTCAAATTCTCATAAGAAATTTAGCGATATTTGGAAATCCTTGATTTTGTGGGCATTGACAAATTCTATATAAATATCAATATCTATCAAAAAACTATATTAATAACAAGTGCACAATGTCAGGTAATTGTATACACGCCTGATAACGGCTTCTAGTGGCTTTTGCTCCTCCAGCCAGTTGCTCAAAGATTGAGGGTCTCTTGTTTACACTGAGTGAGAAGCCGCTCTGTAATCGACTACTGAGCAGCTTCTCACTCAGTGCCCTCTCAGAGGCCATGTATTCACAGGCCAACAGTTGCTCATAATAGCTCATTTGAGCAATTATTTGTTTAGGCGACTATCGGCCTGTGTAAAGGTTACTATACACATTAGACAGAAGTAGGCAGATGATTGAAGACCCGTTGAACAAGCAATCGTCTGATGAACAAATGCAGCCATACATATTTTAGGCCATATTGGTAGTCACAGTTGTTCAAACTAACCTTACATCCTCAATGACAGCGGGCAACGGGCGACAGATTTTTGTAGGAATATTCTTTAAAAAAAAAAAAAATCACGAATGTACAATCCTTCATGAGAAGAAAACTCTTTTGTCTATCAGTTGGCTAAAACGATTGTTCACTGTCCAACCAACAAAAACGTCAATTTGGTTGAAATCATCCATTTTCATCAACTTTAGTCTAACGTGCATGGGCACCTTTGTACGAGGCTATTTAGCTATTATTGCGAGTATTTAACTGTTCATTGTACTGTCTCGCATCTGTTTACAAAAAACGATTTGAATGAAAAGAGATTTGATTAAAAATATCATGTGATTAGAACCTGACAAGGAATACCAAAATATTTGCATTATCTTTTGTCTCCGGAAAGTTCCAGCTGTGGTTAGCAAAGCTGATCCAATATTAAGTCCATGAATTTGAAACATGGCCATATTTTATTCTGGCTGCTTAGCTGCTCAATTAAGTCTAAGTTATGATTAATAACTGTAGGTTAGCTACTAGAGATGAGCGCGCACCCAAATGCTCAGGTCCGCGTTATTCGAGTCGAGCTTTTCGTAAAATTCGAGAGCTCTACTCGAGTAACGAACCCCATTGACTACAATGGGAGACTCAAGCATTTTTGTATGTGGGACGCCGGGTGCCGAGCTTTTGTTTTTTTTCTAGGTTCCTCTCTCTCCCTTCCTCCATCCCCCCCCTCCCCCTCTCTCTCTCCTCTGCCTGCCAGACAAAAAATTTACCATTGACGTGCGCTGTGGTAGGGAGGGGCCAAAACAGGCACGTCACAGCGAGGAGGAGCCAAAAACTGGGGCATGGTCGAACAGGGCGTGATGCTCGTTCGAGTAACGAGCACCATCGAGTACGCTAATACTCGAACGAGCATCAAGCTCGGCAGAGTACGTTCGCTCAACTCTATTAGCTACGTTAGTTAATGGCAGTCTACAGTAAATCCACCTCCTTTTCACCTTAATTTCCGTAATCAGTAAAATTGACCTAGTAGAGTTATTCAACATGTCAAAGCTATTATTTCCAGAGCAATTTCCAGGGTCATGGAGGATAATTGGTTAAACTAGGTGGATTTACTGCGTGTCCTTTTGCGTACAATTTTTATGAAATCAATATATATTTTGCGCATGATTTGGCGTATTTCACTGTACTTTGTGCTTCTGGCAAGCCATCTTCATTTGTACGCAGCAAACAAAGACGCACCAGTTTAAATGGCTGATGAATCCTAATGAGTTCCAAATGTGTTTCACGCATCTCCTTGCATATGGCGCACGCATTTGTACTACCCCCATAGACTTTTATGGGGACCTTTGATGCTCAAATGCACAGGAAAATCGAGCGTGCTGTTTTTATTTATGCATGACTGACATGCACAGGAAAAATACACGCAAGTGAATGAACCCATTGAAATCAACAGGTACTGTTCTCTGAGTATTACTCACGTGAATAGGCCGTGTGATGCCATCCTTAGGTCTACAAAGCTTGCAAACCAGTGATTTTTTTGTGTGATTGAAAATCGCATGTTGTTTCAATAGATAAAATAGAAAAATCTCATAGCACTTACATGAAACTGCATTTAGGGTTTAAACAGATGGGCGTGATTTTGTCCTGTTCTGCATCGTGAAAATCACGGCTGCATAATGGGACGAAACGAAACCATTGATTTCAACAGAAACACAAATTGCACATGAAAATCGCCTGTGTAAATGCAACCTTACTATTGTACTATTCTGAAACGTTTCAAAGCCTACCACAACTGTGCCGCTTCTTTTCTTCGTATCAGAGGCTGTGTGTTGTTTGATATACAAGAAAGAGATTGGAAAAAATTGTCGGCACAACGTGAAACTCAGTGATACACATACAGAATACCATTAGACCATTTGGATTGCATGAAAACATCAGTGTTGCTTCCTTCTTCTGATTTGTTTCTCCAGAACGCATTTTATGTGGTTTTTGCTCATTATTCTTGTGCCTTCGTTGGTTCACCCTGCAGGTAGAGTGGATATAAATAGTCTACGACCCCTGTTAAAATGCTGTTTTTGTCATGTTTTTAGATCTGACGAAGATGAATCATTTCAGGTTTTTTTCCACCTTCAATGTGACCCGTTATCTGTACAATTCCACTGAAAAACAAACTGAAGTCTTTTAGGCTCGAAAAATAAAAATAAGGCCTAATGTCCATAGGCGGATTTGATTTGGGGAATGCGCAATTCAAGCCGCCCACAGAGAAGCATTGGCATCCACACCTGTATTGGAGCATGGGGATTTTTCTTGAGGATCTTTTGATGCGAAAAACAAATCGCAGCATGCGACTGAAGTCAATGGAAGCCATCTGATCTGCGGCCTGTCCCGCGATGAGCCGCACGGACTATCCGCAGTACAGATGTACGGGAAGAATAGAGATCTACGTGGACGCCGTCTGCAGACACAGGTATGCAGGGTTGCCAACTGAGGGCAGGATTAGATTCCGCTGCGGGTTCCCGTATGCGCAATCCGACCCGCCCATGGACAGAGTTCTCATCACTAAACAGTACGCTAATATTTCCTGGCCTGCTGCAGAGCATTTCACAGCTACCATTCCCTGGGTGCAATGCATTCGGCAGAGTTCGCATCGCTAAACAGTACGCTAATATTCCCTGGGCCCCTGCAGAGCATTTCAGCTATACCATTGTCTGTGTGCAGTGCATTTGGCAGAATTCTCATTGATAAACGGTACGCTAATATTTCCTGGGCTACTGAAGAGCATTTCAGCTATACCATTCTCTGTGTGCAGTGCATTCGGCAGAGTTCTAATTGCTAAACAGTACGCTAATATTTCCTGGGCCCCTGCAGAGCATTTCACAGATACCATTCTCTGTGTTGGGAGAAGTAGCCGCAGTTATAAGCACTATCCACTGGCTTTATAGTTTTCTTCCCCTGTGCAGAGCGTCTCACATTACCCTTTCCTTGGGTACGGTGAAGTAGCTGCAGTTATCAGCACTATCCACTGGGTTAATAGTTTTCTGCCACTCCATACAGCCTCTCTTATCTACAAGTCTCTGTGAGCGGTAAATGACCCCTAGCTCTGGTCAGAGCATAGAGCCTCCGGTATCTACAAATCTCTGTCTGTGGTGAATTAGCCCCAGTTCTCAGCACTATACAGTGGGGTAATTTATTTGGGCCCTGCTCTATCCTTAATCCAACATAATGAGGAGTAGGTGTAAGGGTCAAGGAAATGGACACAGGCGTCCAAGTGAGGGTGTGGGCACAGGCCGAGGTCCTGGGCGGGGTGAATCACAGCCGGCTGCTGAGAGATTAGGAGAGCGCCAAGTCTCTACGCGCCCCAGCTTAGAGCGAAAGCGGAAATACACCGCCACCCACGCACAATCTTTAAATGTGCACATTGCCAAATTACTCAGCCTGGAGATGCTGCCATACAGGCTAGTCGAAACAGAGGCTTTCAAAAACATGATGGCGGCGGCGATCCCTCGCTACTCACTCCCCAGTCGCCACTATTTTTCCCGATGCACCGTCCCCGCCCTACACCAGCACGTCTCCCGCAACATAAACCGTGCGCTCACCAACGTAGTTACTAGGAAGGTCCACTTAACGACGGACACGTGGACAACGGCCGTAACCTGGTGGCGGCTCTGCAGCTCGGCAGCCTCACACACGTGCCATGCCTGGCCCACGTCTTCAATCTGGTGGTTCAGCGGTTTCTGAAAATCTACCCGCACTTGTCTGACCTACTCGGCAAGGTGCGCCGTGTGTGCGAACATTTCAGCAAGTCCACCATGAATGCTGCCACCCTCAGGACACAGCACCGACTGCTGTGCGACGTGCCCACACGCTGGAATTCTATGCTGCACATGTTGGCCAGGCTTTATGAGCAGCGTAGAGCAATTGTAGAATACCAGATGCAACATGGCCGTTGGAGTGGTAGTCAGCCTCCCCAGTTCTTCACAGAGGAGTGGGCATGGATGGCAGACATCTGTCAGGTCCTCGGAAACTTTGAGGAGTCTACCCAAATAATGAGCGGCAATGCGGCCATTATTAGCATTACCATCCAGCTGCTTTGCCTGCTGAGAAGTTCGCTGCTAAGCATAAAGGCCGACGTTTTGCGGATAGAATAGGAGACGGGGGATGATAGTATGTCGCTTGATAGCCATACCACCCTCAAGTCTGTATCTCAGCGTGTTTTGGAAGAGGGGGACAGGGAGGAGGGGGAAGAGACAGGTGCCCACACTGCAGAGGGTACCCATGCTGCTTCCCTCTCATCTATTCAGCGTGTATGGGCTGAAGAGGAGGAGGAGGAGTATCATGAAAGTCATCCTCCTAGTGAGGACAGCGATGTGTTGCGTACTGGGACTCTGGCACATATGGCTGACTTCATGTTAGGCTGCCTTTCCCGTGACCCTTGCGTTAGACGCAATCTGGCCAACACGGATTACTTGGTGTACACCCTTCTAGACCCATGGTATAAGGAGAACCTTTTCACCCTCATTCCCGAGGAGGAAAGGGGTACAAGAGTGATGCAATACCACAGGGCCCTGGTGGAAAAACTAATGCAAAAGTTCCCATCTGACAGCGCTAGCGGTAGAAGACATACTTTAGAGGGCCAAGTAGCAGGGGAGGCGCAGGGATCAGGAAGCATGTCCAGCGCAGGCAGGGGAACACTCTCCAAGGCCTTTGCCAGTTTTACAGCTCCCCAGCCTAACTGTGTCACCACTCCCCAGTCAAGGCTGAGTTAGAGGAAGCACTGTAAAAAGATAGTGAGGGAGTACATAGATGACCTTACCACCATCCTCCGTGATGCCTCTGCTCCATACAACTATTGGGTGTCAAAGCTGGACTTGTGGCACGAACTTGCGCTGTAGGCCCTGGAGGTGCTGTCCTGCCATGCCGCTAGCGTCTTATCAGAGAGTGTTTAGTGCTGCTGGGGGGATCGTCAACTGACAGCGCCGACATGCTTACACTGATTAAGATAAACAAAGGCTGGATTTCCCCAGACTTCTTTTCTTCACCGGTGGAAAGCAGCGAATCCTAAAGATTCTTTTAGCTGCAACAGGAGAAATATGCATCCTCTCTCTAACCCCCAAAAAGGGGAGAAGTAGCTTGGTCTATCCCTTTCGGATCTTACTCCTACTCCTAAAAGAGCATGTCATCATGCTGAACTGCCAATTTTTCTGCTGGCCAAATGGCTCTATTAAAATCAATTTTTTCAGAGGGCTGCCTCCAGGCTCTGTTACAAATTAAGCAACAACAACCTCTATCTGACTGACTTGGGTAGGGCGCAGAAGGCTTTCCCATTGCGGTGTTCAGCTATCTGATGCATACAAAGAATGAATTGGGCAGAAGTGTGGGCAGAGGCTGAGGTCCTGGGCTGGGTGAAACTCTGTCATGTTTGGGCACTCTGATTTTTTCATATTTAATACTGTAGCTGGGTTGCAGGGGCTCGCCTATGCTGTGGGTGCACAAAGATTTCCAATTGCAGTGTTTTAGCTATCTGACAATAAAACACTGAATGACTTGGGTAGGGTGCAGAAGGTTTTCCCATTGCGGTGTTCAGCTATCTGACGCATACAAAGAATGAATTGGGCAGAAGTGTGGGCAGAGGTCCTGGGCGGGGTGAAACTCTGCCATGTTTGGGCACTCTGATTTTTTCATATTTAATACTGTCCTTATGTTGCAGGCGCTCACCTATGCTGTGGGTGCACAAAGATTTCCCATTGCCGTGTTTTAGCTATCTGGCAATAAAACCCTGAATCACTTGGGTAAGGCGCAGAAGGCTTTCCCATTGTGGTGTTGAGCTATCTGACACATACACAGAGTGAATTGGGCAGAAGTGTGGGCAGAGGCCGAGGTCCTGGGCGGGGTGAAACTCTGCCATGCTTGGGCACTCTCATTTCTTCAGGTTTAATACTGTCCTTGGGTTTCATGGGCTTGCCTATGCTGTGGGTGCACAAAGGTTTCCCAGCGCGGTGCTCAGCTATCTCACACAAATACACTGAATGAATTGTGTGGGTACACATGGGTTTCCCAAAGCTATGTAACTCATGGCCCATTGGGTCACACAAGGTGGAGGCTGGGACCGAGCCTGACCCTGGGCTCGCTCCTGTGCTTCCCACATAGAGGATTGCGGGTCCTACCTCGGGTAGAGTTTCTCTGGCTTATTATACCACCTCCCCCTCCTGCTTGGAGTCTGGGGATCAGCGCTGGTTGACATGTATTTGCTCTCGTGTTACCACAGTTATCTGAGACACTGGTTTGGACCAATCAAAAGAAGCATAACTGAATTAATGAGACGTTCACAGCAGTACTAACATCTGAGTCCGCTTTATGCCCAGCATTGTTGAGGGTGTGGGCAGAGGCCGAGGTCCTGGGGGGGTGCAACTGTGCCACGTTTGGCCTGTGGAACTGCTTTGTGGTTCATTGAGTCTTTGGAGTGATGAAAGCAACCGTAACTGATTTAATAAGACGTTCACAGCAGTACTAGCATCAGAGTCCACTTTATGCCCATGATTGCTGAGGGTGTGGGCAGAGGCTGAGGTCCTGGGGGGGGATGCAACTGTGCCGGGTTTGGCCTCTGCAACTTCTTTGTGGTTCATCGAGTCTTTAGAGCGATGAAAGCAACCATAACTGATTTAATGAGATGTTCACATCAGTACTAGCATCAGAGTCCGCTTTATACCCATGATTGCTGAGGGTGTGGGCAGAAGCCAAGGTCCTGGGGGGAGGGGGGGTGCAACTGCACCAGGTTTGGCCTCTGGAACTTCTTCGTGGTTCATCCAGTCTTTTGAGCAATAAAAGGAACCGTAACTGACGGCACATTGGGTCAACCAGGTGGATGCTGGGAGCGAGTCTGACCCTGGGCCGCTCACATGCTTCCCACACAGAGTATTGTGGGTCCTACCTCGGTCACGGTTTCTGGGGCATATTTTGCCACCTCCTCCTCCTCCTTGGGGTTTGGGGAACAGCGCTGGTTGGCATGTATTATCTCTCATGTTATGAATTACCATAGTTATCTGGGATACTGGATTGAAGCATTCACAGGAAGCATAACTGATTTAATGAGACTTTCACAGGGTCAATGTATACCTGGGGTGGCTATTTTTGCGACACCTCCTACTTCAAACCAATCCTTGGTGTTAGTATGCGCTGCTGCATTGTGGAGATGTGTAGAAGTACTGGCACCTGAGTCCCCTTTATGCCCATGTTTGCAGCTCCTGACAATTTTGTGACGGAGGTGGCACAGGATTGGAATTATGATCATGTAAGTTAATTTATCAGCAATTCTCATGAGCATTGTGGGCTATCGCCCCCAATTTCAAAGTGGGTCGCTGCCAGGCCCTGCCAACCCTCTGCAGTGTGTGTCTCCGGTTCCTCCTCATCCAATACGCACTTATAAATAGACATGAGGGTGATATGGCTATCAAGCCATCGTGTGGCATTAGGGCAGCTAAATGCTGCGCAGGGAAAATTTTGTGTGCACTGTGGACTCAGGTTCATGCGGGGGTTGGATAGCAATGCCAGCGTGTAACACAGGAGAAGAGGCAGTGGTGTCACCCTCAGGTGGTGATTGGCCTTGGTTGCAGCTAGTGTGGTGCTAAGCTAAGATGTGCCAGCGCGTGAGCCTTGCTGCTTATGGTCTGTCCCAAGTAAATTGTTAGGGAGGTGACTGCCAGGCTCTTGCCCAATATTTGGCCTAATAGTGGGACTTGGGAGCCTCAGATGCACCCATGCATGCTGCCCCTGCCATTACCTATCCATTTCTGTGGTGTTTCCATGACTTTTTGATGTTTTCAGGTGTTTCACACAACCTCCCCCATGCAGAGCATTAGTCAGCTTGAAAAATGCTCGAGCCCCCCATTGACTTCAATGGGATTCATTACTCGAAACAAGCTCTCGAGCATTACGAAAAGTTTGACTCGAGTAACGAGCACCCGAGCATTTTGGTACTCGCTCATCTCTACTCACTACACATGGAAAGCAGAGTTGAAGGAGATCCATGAGGGTGAGTATCTTCTAATGCCAGAAAAGACAGCATCTGTCAGGAGGGTGAATCCAAAGGGCCTGTTAAGTGATAGATGCCAAGTCTAACTGTTTGGTAAACAACACCAATTTTTTCATACTACCCAAGATAATTGCCTCAAGTGAGGAAGTTGCATGGAACTTGCAAGAGTGTTTTAGTAAAAGCAGATTTGAAGCAACATTCCTATCAGCTCTTTTTGCTCATGCACCATTTTGTACCTGCGTTTTTGCATTTCTATCATCCAATGTGATCCTCTTTACAAGCAGTATAGTTGCCATCACTGAGCATATGCCCTCTGGCAGCAACTTGTCTCTCATGAGAACAAAAGATTGGGCATGTTTCACTTCAAATGCCCAAGACTTTTCCCTACTTCTGTCATTGTGGGAGAGTTGGGACACCCTGATAGACATTAGATAGTCATCCACTGTGATGTGCCTACAACATATGCAGGTTGCAAAGAATTCGTGGGACCAGGCCAGAATGAAGGCTCTGCCTCCTCCTGTCACCAAAAACCTCTCTGTGTTATGAATCCTGGTGATGTGCTGCTGTAATATGGGTGGTGACTAGAGATGAGCGAACCTACTCGGCCACGCCCCTTTTTCGCCCCGAGCGCCGTGATTTTGGAGTACTTCCGTACTCGGGCAAAAAGATTCGGGGGGCGCCGTGGGTGAGTGGGGGGTTGCAGCGGGGAGTGCGAGTGAGAGGGGGAGAGAGAGGGCTTCCCCCTGTTCCCCCGCTGCTACCCCCCGCTCCGCCCCACCTCCCCCTGCCCCCCGGCGCCCCCCGAATCTTTTCACCCGAGTACGGAAGTACTCGAAAATCGCGGTGCTCAATCAAGTAATTACTCGAAGCGAGTATATTCGCTCATCTCTAGTGGTGACATCTGGTTATCATATTGATTGATTATCACCCAACTTTCTCATAATCCTGAATTTACCAAGAGAAAAAGCATGTTTGATGATCAAATCATTCTCTCTTAGATATTTTGGGAAAGCTCGATAATAACCGATATAATCATCAAATCCCATAGGTGGTGTCAACTAGCTTTTCCAGAATCAATAATTAAAGTATATAAGTTAAGAGCAATCATGTTAATTATCGTTCATTCCCCATACAGTTTGCATTAGCCTTCAAAAAGGCCCTTTAAATGACTATCAATTAACTTGTTATATTGTTGATCACCGCTCGTCATGTGCCATAAATTGGACCATGTAAAAGGACCCTAAGCATAGCACATGTGGGGCAAGTAGAGCTAACTTATTGACTATCTAGTATTGCCTCTTTGAGGTACAGTGCAGTGCTACAAGTAAAGCAATGCCAAGACAATTCGCGGTATTGAAAACAAGGTTGTAAGCATGTATGGTTTATCACTGTTTATTGATAGTATGATGTTGTTTTCTTGGTAATGGTATTGCCCTTTTTAAGCAGTAGTAGGAGTGGAAGAACAAAGCTAAGCAGGAAGAAGAGATAGGAAGTAGTTGAGAGAGGTAATTGGTGCAGAGCAGAGGTTGAAGCAGGTGTATCTCCTTGTGTACAGCAGTGTTGCAGATACAGTCCTAAGGATGTTCTCTCTGGGAGAAAGAGATACAGCTTTCAGACTGCGCAGAGAATAACTACGGTAAGCTCTAAATGGAGGGGGATGAAAATCTCTCCCAGTTTATGCTGCGGTGTAGCACTCACAGTCCTATGCACAGTATCTTCCAGAAGAAGAGTGACAAGCCACTCAGAGAAAGTCAAGATGCCTCAGAAGCAGAAGGTGCAATTCCTCTGTTCATCCCCCTCTGATGACACTGAACCCATGCCATTCCCTAATAAATGTCCCAGCGTTGCCTGTGATTGGCTGAGCACTCAGCCAATCAAATACAGCCCTTTCAGCAGGTGGGATTTTAAACCCCCACCTGCTGAAAGAGATTCAGTACAGTGCTGGGGACCAAGCAGAGAAGACGCACCTGAGCCCCGACAGTGGCGGAGAGGTGAGTATATATTTTTTAAATTTTTACAAGTGCTACGGATGATTTTCAGGGAAGGGCTTATATTTAAAGCCCTTCCCTGAAAAACATTGCAGTGGTTGCCTGCATCCCATTACTTTCAATTGGGCCAGGCAGTAACGGCGGCCCCTTTGAAATTAATAATAGAACATTGCAATCCTTTGCCACGGCTGTCATAGCTGCGGCAGGGGATTCTTTACTCCCCGCGGGGAGTGCCATCATTACTGAACACTGTGACAGTGCTGTCACAGTGTTCAGTGATGAGGGGACTCCCCGCGGGGAATATTAACACGCACCACGGACCTATGCAGTGCACTCGCGTCCTTTCTTTTGCAGGTGTGCATGTGAATACATCATAGAAAACCAAAAGTTTTAAGTAGACACGCAATTTTGTGCCCACGATTGTACGCACATAAACACACTCATCTAAATGAGGCCTAATGGCTTATTCACATGGACGTATATCAGCCGGGTTTTTACGCCCAGTCGATATACACTGCCCCTCTCTGCAAGGGGAGGAAGTGGGATAGGGCGGGAGCTAGTGCACTGAGCTCCCACCCATCTCGCCTATCACCACTGTTTGTAATGGGAGAGGCGAGGCGGGGTGGAGCTCAGCTCCACCCCGTGCCACCCCTCCTATTGCAAACAGTGGCAGGGGGAGGGAGCTCAGCACACTAGCTCCCACCCCATCCCGATTCCTCCCCTTGCAGAGAGGGGGAGCATATATTGGCCCAGTTTCTACATCCATGTGAATAAGCCCTAATGCTGTAAAAAAAAAACAATTGCAGAATTGATGTGTTTTCTTTCCCTGCTCTCAAAAAATAATAATTAAAAGCTTTACAATATATTATATACACCCGGAAATGGTACCGATAAAAACTACAATTCGTCATGCAAAAAACAAGCCCTCGTACAGCGATTTTGATTGGAAAATAAAAGGTTATGAATTCTAAAAAGTGGAAATGAAAATCCCCCAAAAAGCGTTGCATCCTCATGGCCAAAATATGCCATGTTCTTAAAAGGGTTGTCCCGCGGCAGCAAGTGGGGTTATACACTTCTGTATGGCCATATTAATGCACTTTGTAATATACATCGTGCATTAAATATGAGCCATACAGAAGTTATATACTCACTATACTGCGCTGGCGTCCCCATCTCCATGGTGCCGTCTAATTTCAGCGTCTAATCGCCCGATTAGACGCGCTTGCGCAGAAGGGTCTTCTCCCTTCTGGTCAGTCCGGGCACGAGCGGCGTTCTGGTTCTGCCCCCTTCTACGCGTCATCGCGTAGCTCTGCCCCATCACGTGTGCCGACTCCAGCCAATCAGGAGGCTGGAATCGGCAATGGACCGCACAGAGCCCACGGTGCACCATGGGAGAAGACCTGCGGTGCATCGTGGGTGAAGATCCCGGAGGCCATCTTGGAGGAAAAGAAGGAAGAAGTTGCAGAGAGGGGATTCGGGTAAGTAAATTTTTTTTTTGAATTTCAACACATCCCTTGGGTTTGTCCTGCGCTGAACGGGGGGCCTATGCAAAAAAAAAAAAAAACCGCTTCGGCGCGGGACAACCCCTTTAAGGGGTTAAAGAGCAGATTTCTTTCCAAAACAGTCTTTAAAAAGTTTTAGAAAAAGTTAAATAATAAATATTTCATATGTGATTTTACCATAACTATTTCTCTAGCATTATTGTGAAATACATTACAGACATGTTTGCTTAATTGGGTTTTCCGTGATTGGCAGGTAACCCTTTTGAGTAATGCAGAGAACTGCATCCATAAAAAATATATGTATTTATCACGAGTAAATGTCTAAAAAATACTATTTTCCCCCAGTGTATTTAAGAAATGCACAACATGCAGGCATGCCATGCAAGCTGCTGGTTTATAATAATCTTGTTGTTTAGCACCATCGTGACTGCCATACAGATGTGTTACTTACAGTATTTTGAGCATCAAACTAACCAAAATGCTGCACGCAGGAAAATATGTCTGACCTATATTTCAACCTTAGGTCAGGAAGCTGAAATGAGATATAACGCAATTGGAAACTTGATATACAGCTATTGAAATCTCTGTGTATTGGAATACATTTGATTAAAAATTTAATAGCAAAGCTGACATCAGTAGAATAATAAAAGTCAATATTCCATGAGTGTCATTAAGTTAATATTAAGGCCCCCTGCACACGGGCGGAAATTCCGCGGCAGGATTTCCCGCAGAATTTCTGCCCGTGGAAGCTGCCATAGGATTGTGTTAGAAAACACAATCCTATGCAGATGGCCGCGATTTGTCAGCGCAAAATTACGTGCTCGCGCCGGAGAGCTGGTCTGCACATGCGCAGAAGACCTCGGCGGCGCGAGCACGCCGGAGCGGCCCCATTGAACAGAGCAGAAGACCGCACAGCGCAAGCGCGTCTAATGGAAGGAGAAGACAGCGTTAGTCGGCGCCATGGAGACGAGGACGCCAGCACCGGAGGGGGTAAGTGTATAACTTCTGTATGGCTCATATTTAATGCACGATGTATATTACAAAGTGCATTAATATGGCATTACAAAAGTGTATAACCCCACTTGCTGCCGCGGGACAACCCTTTTAAAAGAAAAGTTTTAAAAAAAAGATCAATAAAGTTTTTTTAATTGTAAAAAAAAAAAAAAGTAATAAAAGTTTAAATAACTCCTTTTCGCCATATCTGTAATTAAAAAAATCTAAATCATAAAATAAAAATACATATTTGGTATCGCCGCGTCCGTAAAAGCCTGATCTATCAAAGTAGCACATTATTTGCTCTGCACGGTGAATTCCATCTGAAAAAAAAAATAAAGAACGCCAGAAATGCACTTTTTCAGTCACCCTGTCTCCCAGAAAAAGCGCAATAAAAAGCGATCAAAAAGTTGCATGTATTCCGAAAAAATGAGCCCTCGCTCAACTATGTTGACGGAAAAATAAAAAAGTTATTGCGTGCACAAGATAACCGCAGGAAATAATTGAAAAAAATTAAATGTCTTTGAAAAAAAAAGAATAGTATAGCAAAAAAGAAACTATAGAAGTTTGGTATCGTAGCAATCGTACTGACTAGAGATGAGTGAGCACGCTCAGTAAGGTCAGTTACTCAAGCGAGCCTGGCTCATCTCAAATAACCTTCATCTCCTCCTCGGGGGGGGGGGCGGGTGTAAGTAGCAGGCAGCAGGGGTAGAGAGAGAGATCTCTCTCACTCCCCCCCCCCCCCCCCGCTCCCCTTCGCTCTTCCCCATCGCCCCCTGCTGCCCCCCCCTGAGGAGAAGGTAGTCACTCGAGATGACCGAAGCTCGCTTGAGTAACTGACCTTACTGAGCGTGCTTGCTCTCTCTAGTACTGACCCATAGAATAAAGTTATCATGTCGCTTTTGTTGCAGTTTGTGCGCCATAGAAACAAGACACACTGAAAGATGGCAAAATGTTTTTTTTTTTTCATTTTACTCCACTTAGAATTTTTTCTAAAGTTTTTCAGTACATCATATGGTACTTAAAATAGTACTATTGAAAATTACAACTCGTCCCATAAAAAACAAGCTTTCATACAGTGACGTCGATGGATAAATAAAGGAGTTATGATTTTTTTAAAAGGGGGAGCAAAAAAACAAAATGGAAAAAAAAAGGGTCCGCGTCATTAGGGGATTAAAGGTGTTTTCCAGGGAAATACTATTGATGACCTATTATCAGGATAGGTCATCAATAGTTGATCGGCCGGGGTCTGCTACTGAGGACCCCGACCGATCTACTCAGCGCTGCAAATACACAGAGGTCAGAGCGGATGCCTCTGTGCTGACTTCTGTGTAGTGGCCGCCACAGCTCTAATTGATTTCAATGGAAGCCGTGCCTGCAATTACAAGCGCCGGCCACTCTACAGAGGTCCACTCAGAGGCTTCTGCTCCGACCTCTGTGTATCAACTATTGATGATGGCCTATCTTCAGGATAGGTCATCAATAGTTTTTCACTGGAAAACCCGTTTAAGCCACCTTACTAATATTGTGCTAGTCCACTTCTGTCAACAAAGCAGCTCTGACTGGTTGATGCAAGAACTTCATAAGAACTTTGAAGATGTCCTCTGGTACCATAATATTAGTAGCAGATATTTTAATCCAGTAAATTGCAAGGTGGGGCCATAAATTAGACTCATTTTTCCAGTACATCCTCAGATGCCTGATAGGATTGAGATTTGGGGATTTTCAAGGCCAAGTCATGACCTTGAACTCTGTCTTGTTCTTCAAACAATTTCTCACCTGTTTTTACAGTGCATGTGTGTGTGTGTGTGTGTGTGTGTGTGTGTGTGTGTGTGTGTGTGCCGAAATAGGTCACAGCCAGTAGGCAATACTACTGCCATGAAGGGGTATACTTGATCTGTACATTGTTTATAAAGTTGCATCCACATGAATGTCAGGACCCAAGGCTTCCCAACAGACATTGTCCAGAGCTTAAAGGAGATGTCCCGCGCCGAAACGGGTTTTTTTTTTTTTAAACCCCCCCCCCCGTTCGGCGCGAGACAACCCCGATGCAGGGGTTAAAAAAACCACCCGCACAGCGCTTACCTGAATCCCGGCGGTCCGGTGACTTCAATACTTACCGCTGAAGATGGCCGCCGGGATCCTCTATCTTCGTGGACCGCAGCTCTTCTGTGCGGTCCACTGCCGATTCCAGCCTCCTGATTGGCTGGAATCGGCACGTGACGGGGCGGAGCTACACGGAGCTACACGGAGCCCCATAGAGAACAGCAGAAGACCCGGACTGCGCAAGCGCGGCTAATTTGGCCATCGGAGGCCAAAAATTAGTCGGCACCATGGAGACCAGGACGCTAGCAACGGAGCAGGTAAGTAAAAAACTTTTTATAACTTCTGTATGGCTCATAATTAATGCACAATGTATATTACAAAGTGCATTATTATGGCCATACAGAAGTGTATAACCCCACTTGCTGCCTCGGGACATCTCCTTTAACAATGTCTCTCCAGATTATCTCCTTTCCATAGTGAATGCAGATCTTTCCCAGGTAAGTGACGCATATGCACCCAGCCATACACATGATGTAAAAGACAGTGGGGGACATTAATAGAGATGAGCGAACGTACTCGTCCGAGCTTGATACTCGTTCGAGTATTAGCGTGTTCGAGATGCTCGTTACTAGAGGCGAGTACCACGCGATGTTCGAGTTACTTTCACTTTCATCTCTGAGACGTTAGCGCGCTTTTCTGGCCAATAGAAAGACAGGGAAGGCATTACAACTTCCCCCTGCGACGTTCAAGCCCTATACCACCCCCCTGCAGTGAGTGGCTGGCGAGATCAGGTGTCACCCGAGTATATAAATCGGCCCTTCCCGCGGCTAGCCACAGATGCATTCTGACAGAGATCAGGGAAAGTGCTGCTGATGCCGGAGCTGCTATATGGAGAGTGTTAGGATTGATTTTAGGCTTCAAGAACGCCAACGGTCCTTCTTAGGGCCACATCTGACCGTGTGCAGTACTGTTGAGGCTGCTTTTTGCAGTGTTGCTCATTTTTTTTTTTTTTTCTATATCGGCCGTGCAGAGCATTGCGTCCAGAGCATTGTGTCCTGCAGTAATTTTACATAGTCCAGGGCCAGTACTGGTGGTGAGGCAGGGACAGTGAAAGACATATACAGTCTATATAGGCAGTGGGCTTTTCCAAAAACATTTGGGAAAAAAAATCTATTTGGGCTGCCTGTGACCATCCTGACTGTACTGCGTCTCTGCTGGGGGTAGTTGTCCTAATTCATACGCAGCCAGCTAAGTGTTACAGCAGGCTTGCGCAAAATTCTTTCCTGGCTCTGTGTTGCCTCTTACATCACCGCTGTCATCCTGTCCAGAGTGAAACAGTCTACAGTAATTTTACATAGTCCAGGGCCAGTAGTGGTGGTGAGGCAGGGACAGTGAAAGACAAATACAGTCTATATAGGCAGTGGGCTTTTCCAAAAACATTTGGGAAAAAAAATCTATTTGGGCTGCCTGTGACCGTCCTGACTGTACTGCATCTCTGCTGGGGGTAGTTGTCCTAATTCATACACAGCCAGCTAAGTGTTACAGCAGGCTTGTGCAAAATTCTTTCCTGGCTCTGCGTTGCCTCTTACATCACCGCTGTCATCCTGTCCAGAGTGAAACAGTCTGCAGTTATTTTACATAGTCCAGGGCCAGTAGTGGTGGTGAGGCAGGGACAGTGAAAGACATATACAGTCTATATAGGCAGTGGGCTTTTCCAAAAAAATTTTGGAAAAAAAATCTATTTGGGCTGCCTGTGACCGTCCTGACTGTACTGCGTCTCTGCTGGGGGTAGTTGTCCTAATTCATACGCAGCCAGCTAAGTGTTACAGCAGGCTTGCGCAAAATTCTTTCCTGGCTCTGCGTTGCCTCTTACATCACCGCTGTCATCCTGTCCAGAGTGAAACAGTCTGCAGTAATTTTACATAGTCCAGGGCCAGTAGTGGTGGTGAGGCAGGGACAGTGAAAGACATATACAGTCTATATAGGCAGTGGGTTTTCCAAAAAAATCTGGGAAAAAAAATCTATTTTTTTTTTTCAAATCCAAATTTTTATTCAATTTTAAACATGTAATCATACAAAAAGAAAACATCGTGTCATGTTCATGTAACGGCTCTTAAATATCCATGCCTGGGTCTATTCAAGAAAAAGAACGGGTACCCGAACAAAATAGGCAATACTGGCATGGCATGGCACGTCCAAAACAAGAGAAATGAAAACAAACAGTGACAGACAGAAGGGGTAGGTTGGATGGGGGGGGGAGTGGGGGGGGGTAGTAAGGATATCCAGATCCATTGCAAGTTGGGCGGTGGGGAAATAGAGTCCCTTAGAGGGCAGCTTCATGGCGGACCAGGTCTCTTCCGGTGACTCTCCCACCGACCCCCAGCTGCCGCGGACACACCTCCGACACTTAGCTCAAAGAGCTTGAGATCCAATTGAAGTGCGTATGGCCTTCCATGGACCCCATATCTCGCGAAATTTTGCATGAGATCCTCTGGACCAGCCAGAAAGTTCCTCCAGATTATAGGTCAGGTCCATTCTATCCCTCCATTGACCCACCAGAGGGGGGGTCTTTTGTAACCACGAAAGAGGAATAAGTGCCTTAGCAGCATCAATCGCGTGAGCTAGCAATTTCTGTTTCAGGGGGTTAAAGTTACTCGAGGGCCTCCACAAGAACACCACTTCCGGGGTGAGTTTGAAGCTTGGGGCTATTTTCCGGAGGTGCTCCGAAATTTCTTGCCAAAATTTGCTCAGGATTGGGCAACTCCACCAAATATGTAAAAAGGTGCCTAAATCGCTCTCGCATCTCCAACACTTGTTGTCAGACGAAAGTTTGTGATCGGCAAGCCACTGTGGGGTCCTATACCATCTGGCAAGGAGCTTATAGTGGGCTTCCTGTGTGATGATGCACGAAGAGAGCCCATACGCAAGTCTTAGGATTAGCTGTGTCTCCTGGGACGTCAGAGCTATATGTAACTCTTTTTCCCAAGAGAAGAGAAACGCTGGTTTAGCTTCTGAAATAGGTGGAAAGCAATGTTTGCGAATAAAAGCAATCTTTCTGCTTTGTGTTTTGTTCTCCTTCACAGCTCTCTCAAAGGTTGTGAGGGGTCTCGTGGAACCAAACTTCCTGTTGAAGTCTCTAATCACACCCTCCGCCTGTGCCTGTTGGAGGAAGGTCAGTGGCTGGCCGGGCAACAGGGCCTCTACTATTTCCTTAGGAGTCTCGTGTTTCAAGGACATAAGCTCACCAAGGAGCCTACCCCCGAACCTCAGCCAGAGCTTACCAGTACAGGGGTCCAGCGGCAAACCCATGAGGGCAGGAAGAGAACTCAGGGGGACAATCGGTGAGGGAGTTGGAGCCAACAACCCTCCCCGTAGATCCCACGCCTCACAAGGTCCTCTCAACAGGGGGTTGAAGTTCCCACTTCTATAGATAGCTTTCTTAGGGAACCACAGGTTTCCCATTGCTGAGGTTCCATACGTTTCTAAAGTCAGGTGGTAAAGTAGGGGGTCGACTGTTGCTGAAGTGAGTCTCGACCAATAGCTAATGTGGGCGGCTATGTAAAATTCCTGAATATTGGGCATTCCTATTCCGCCCTCCTCCCTTCTTTTCAGCATCAAACTATAAGCCAGCCTAGGGCTCTTCTGTCTCCATATGAATCTGATAAACATAGAGCGCAGAGTACGGAAGAAACTGGCTGGCAGATGGATCGGGAGGGATCTAATGTGGTATAATATTATAGGGAAGATGTATGACTTTATTAGATTTTTCCTCCCGAACCAGGAAATGTAGGGGATGTCGTAGTTTTGAAGTAGGGTTTTAATTTTGGCTAAAAGTGGTGGGAAATTTGCGGTGTAGAGGTCACCGATCTTTCTTGTCAATTTTATGCCTAGAAAGTCTAATGTCGTGCTGGACCAGGAGAACGGAGAGTCCCTTTTCAGGTTCTCACATATGGTTTCCCGTACGGAGACATTCAAGACTGTAGATTTATTAAAATTGATCTTGAAGTTTGAGAGAGTCCCAAAATGCTCTAAACACTTAACCAATTTAGAAAGGCCTCTCTCCGGATTAGTGATTAGAAAAATCACATCGTCCGCGAAAGCCGCCGTAGATAGCTTGTAGTCTCCCACCTTCAGTCCCCGGATCTCCCGGTCCAGCCTAACACTTTGTAACAGGGGCTCCAGAGCCAATATAAATAAGGTGGGGGATAACGGGCAACCCTGACGCGTGCCATTTTTTATCTCAAAGGCGGGAGACAATATATTATTTATTTTTAACCTCGCGTAAGGCTCCGCGTATAGGGAAAATATGGCCTCGACAAAGGGAGGAGGGAAGTTAAAATGCAGCAAGACAGATCTCATATATACCCAGTCGACTCTGTCAAAAGCCTTTTCGGCGTCAGTGCTGACCAGAGCGAGTGGGGATCCTTTGCTTTTTGCATAATGTATTGCGTGTAGAATACGCATGCAATTATCCCTTCCCTCCCTACCCTTCACGAAGCCTGCCTGCTCCCTCTCAACTAGGTGTGGGATATGCTTCTCCATCCGCTTGGCGAGTAACTTTGCCCATAACTTAACGTCCAAGTTAATCAAGGAGATGGGCCTGTAACTTCCGCACATCTCCGGGTCCTTGCCCTCCTTGTGTATCAGAGTAATATGTGCCTCTTGGGCCTGTTTGGGAAGAGGACCCCCTTTCAGTAGGTAATTAAATGTTTCCGTTAGACGTGGAATTAAGGTGGAACCGAATGCCTTATAATATTGCAGGGGGAGACCATCTGGGCCTGGGCTCTTCCCTGGGGGGGAAGAGTTAATGGCGTCGGCTACTTCCGCCTCCGTTACCGGGATTAAGAGATCATCCGCAGATTTTGTCTCGATATGGGGGAGTTGGAGCTTTTTCAGGAACTCAGTAATCATACCAGCGGCTTTTGCGGTGTCATCTGCGTCTGAAATTCAGCCGCAATATCGGGGGAGGACGTGACTTTCGATCCTGCGGGGGTTTTAATTGCATTGATCTGATTTTTGGTTTGGGCTTTTTTTATCATGGCAGACATATATTTACTTCCTCTGTTGCCCTGAGCGAAGACTAAATGTTTGAGATGAAGGCATTTTTTATTGAATCTTGCTCTCAGGCAGAGCTTTAGATCATTTCTGAGACTAGTCAGTTTAGCTAAGTTTTTTTTACATAGTGAAAGTTTGGTGGAGTATTCTAATTTTGCAATCTGCATTAACAAGTTATCTATTTCTTTCTGTTGGCCTTTTTTCTTCCTGGCGCCCAGTGCTATTAGGAGACCTCTAATGAACGCTTTGTGCGTTTCCCATACTATAGCAGGTGATTGGTCTCCCCCTGCATTCAGCTCAAAAAACTCGTCTAGTAGTTTCGAGAGGGTCTTTTTATCCTCGTCTAGGTCTATCAAGGAGGGATTTAGTCGCCACCTCCACTCTCTGGGAGAATTGTGAAGGGGGTCCAAATCCACGTGTAGAGGGGCATGGTCGGAAATGGTAGTCGTGGCTATGGACGAGTCCGATAGGAGAGGTAGAAGCTTTGAATCTATGTGGATGTAATCAAGCCTCTGAAAAGAAGCATGGACCTGAGAGAAATACGTATAGTCTCTGGCCGAGGGGGAGCACTGACGCCACGCGTCAATTAGGCCCATTTCCGTGAGAGAGCGGTGCAGCCGTCGCAGTTTGACTTGCGAAATCTGCGAGCGCCCCACAGACGAGTCCAGTATAGGGTTCATTGTGAGATTAAGGTCTCCGCCCATTATAATAGGGCCCACCGCAAACTCCTTAAGAGTTTCCAGTTGCCCAACCAGCCACGGAACCTGATTAGTGTTTGGAGCGTAGAGGTTGGCGAGGGTGATCCTGACATTGTTTATGTGACCCCTTAGATAAATGACCCTTCCCTCTCCATCCATATGTTGTGCCTCGCATACAAAGGGAATGGACTTGTGGAATAAGATGGAGACCCCCTTTGATGCTGATGTTGGGTGGGTGTTGTGGAAGCCCTGCGAAAACAATTTGCCCGGTAAGGCTAAGCACCTACCCCTCTTGAAGTGTGTTTCTTGGAGGAACACGATTTTTGAGCCATATTTCCGGAGTAGTTGGGCAGTGTTATGCCGCTTGAAGGGCGAATTGAGTCCTCTCACATTAAAGGAGGTGAGGCGGAGATTATCGTCCGCGGCTGGTCTGGGGGCCGGAGGCACGGCACAATCCAAAGCCATCTACAGAATAAAAAGAATGTAACAATCGTACGACTCTAAGTGCTTTACCGGATATCTGGACGGGGTAGGGGGTGTGGTAGCGGGGGAGAGGAGTCGCTCCCTGGGAAGAAGGGAAACACACAAGGGAGAGGGGATAATTAGCAATTAAGACACAAAATTATTTATAAAAAAGACTAGTTTGTCTTGGGACAGTCAGTGGGGGAGATGTGCAAAGCGGTATAACCCACCACGTATGGGATTACTGGTATGAAAACGATACCAGGCAGAGATACCGAGAAGCACAACGCCTGCCCTGACCGACACCACAGAGGATCTAGCAAGAGATAGAATAATAAACCTAAAAAGTGGAGTAAAAATAGGTTAGGAGAGAGGAATGAGAAACTTTCGGCATGTCGCTGGGAGGAGGAAAGACAGTCCATGAGTCCATCCGATCCGCCGGCGGACACCCTGCTTCACCACCGGGTGTGCATCGTACAAAATACGCGATGCAGAGCAAGTCAAACTTCCGCGCCAAACGTAACGATCCAAGATGAGTAACGCTGAAGCCTTCCGCTCCCCACTGGGATCTCAACCGGAACGTGGTAAACAAGGTTGTTTAGGCGAAGAAGTTCAGTCTCCAGCTGGAGTAGTATCGCGGCTTTTCTTCTTCTTGCTCCTCGGCGACTTAGAGGAGCCAACTGTATTCCATGCCGCCGGGGGGGATAGCACCGGTAGTTTAATCAACTCCGGCAACGGAAGCCAGGACGGTAAGTCCACCGGGTCTATGTCCAGGAACTGCCAACATGCCGGCAGATCACCTGGCTCTCTTATATTAAATCTGCGGCCATTAAGAGAAATGCCCAGGCCAAAAGGAAAAAGCCAGGCGTATTTGATGCCTTTATCTTTAAGTACTTCCAGAAGTGGCCGAAGTAAGCGGCGTTTGGCCAGGGTGGTAGGCGCCAAATCCTGAAAGATCTGCAGCGGTGCCTCAGAGTATTTCAAGTCTCTATAGCTTCTTGCGGCCCTCAGAATAGCGAACGCATCCTGGAAGGATAAAACTTTGCAAATCACGTCTCGAGGCGACTCTGCGTTCGCCGGGAGGGGTCTGAGGGCCCTGTGTATACGCTCAATCGTAATGCTGGAGGCCCTTTCTGTGCCAAGTAGAGATGTAAAGATTTCTTTTGCTACTTTCTGTAGGCAGTCCGCTGCCCAAGACTCCGGTAGCCCTTTGATGCGAACATTGCACCTTCTGCTTCTATTTTCTGCATCTTCCTGCATCAATAGGGCTCTATTTATATGCTTCTGGTGTTCCTGCAGGATCTGTGACATTTCGGAGGCATGGGTGGTTAAAGAGGAGGTGGAGGTCTCCAGCTCCTCCACCCGCCTGCCCAGATGCCTAATGTCCTCCTTGATTTCCCCCAGTTCCGACATTATGGGCTGTAGAGCCTTCATAATAAGGTCTCTCATGAAGCCTTTTGATACAGCTTCTCCTTCTTCACTGTCCGAGGCAGCCCCCTCCTCCCCCTCCTTACTGTGAGCTGCTGCAGAAGTCTGAGCCGGCGCCATCTTGGCAGGGAGTAGCGGTGAGCGGGAGCTTTTTTCTTTTAAATACCGCTGCATGTCGGCTTGTCCTCTGCTCGCCCGCGGAGTCCCTATGTGTTCCGGTCCTCTCTCCTTCCCCGCTCTTCTCATTTCAGCGCTGCAGCTTGCTGCTGTGAGCCTCTTTAGGTGCCTTGCCGACGGAGCTCTGCTCTCAGTCGGCCATACAGCTCAGCGGTCAGGCTCCGCCCCCCGAAAAAAAATCTATTTGGGCTGCCTGTGACCGTCCTGACTGTACTGCATCCCTGCTGGGGGTAGTTGTCCTAATTCATACACAGCCAGCTAAGTGTTACAGCAGGCTTGCGCAAAATTCTTTCCTGGCTTTGCATTGCCTCTTACATCACCGCTGTCATCCTGTCCAGAGTGAAACAGTCTGCAGTCATTTTACATAGTCCAGGGCCAGTAGTGGTGGTGAGGCAGGGACAGTGAAAGACATATACAGTCTATATAGGCAGTGGGTTTTCCAAAAAAATCTGGGAAAAAAAATCTATTTGGGCTGCCTGTGACCGTCCTGACTGTACTGCATCCCTGCTGGGGGTAGTTGTCCTAATTCATACACAGCCAGCTAAGTGTTACAGCAGGCTTGCGCAAAATTCTTTCCTGGCTCTGCGTTGCCTCTTACATCACCGCTGTCATCCTGTCCAGAGTGAAACAGTCTGCAGTAATTTTACATAGTCCAGGGCCAGTAGTGGTGGTGAGGCAGGGACAGTGAAAGACATATACAGTCTATATAGGCAGAGGGCTTTTCTAAAAAAATTTGGGAAAAAAAATCTATTTGGGCTGCCTGTGACCGTCCTCAGTGTCCTGCGTCTCTGCTGGGGGTAGTTGTCCTAATTCATACGCAGCCAGCTAAGTGTTACAGCAGGCTTGCGCAAAATTCTTTCCTGCCTCTGCTGTGCGTTCCCTAAGCGAAGTCAGCCTCCAACCACAGGCCAATAAACAACACATTTAATTACAGCGTTCTGTTTCTGCACTACTGGTAATACAGCATGCTGAGGGGTAGGGGTAGGCCTAGAGGACTTGGACGCGGGCGAAGACGCGGAGGCCCAAGTCAGGGTGTGAGCACAGGCCGAGCTCCTGATCCAGGTGTATCGCAGCCGACTGCTGCGGGATTAGGAGAGAGGCACGTTTCTGGCGTCCCCACATTCATCTCACAATTAATGGGTCCACGCGGTAGACCTTTATTAGAAAATGAGCAGTGTGAGCAGGTCCTGTCGTGGATGGCAGAAAGTGCATCCAGCAATCTATCGATCACCCAGAGTTCTGCGCCGTCCACTGCTGCAACTCTGAATCCTCTGGCTGCTGCTGCTCCTTCCTCCCAGCCTCCTCACTCCATTACAATGACACATTCTGAGGAGCAGGCAGACTCCCAGGAACTGTTCTCGGGCCCCTGCCCAGAATGGGCAGCAATGGTTCCGAATCCTCTCCCACTGGAGGAGTTTGTCGTGACCGATGCCCAACCTTTGGAAAGTTTCCAGGGTCCGGGGGATGAGGCTGGGGACTTCCGGCAACTGTCTCAAGAGCTTTCAGTGGGTGAGGAGGACGATGACGATGAGACAGTTGTCTATCACTCAGGTAGTAGTAATTGGAGTAAGTCCGAGGGAGGAGCGCACAGAGGATTCGGAGGAGAGCAGCAGGACGGTGAGGTGACTGACCCCACCTGGTTTGCTACACCTACTGAGGACAGGTCTTCAGAGGGGGAGGCAAGTGCAGCAGCAGGGCAGGTTGGAAGAGACAGTGCGGTAGCTAGGGGTAGAGGCAGGGCGAGACCAAATAATCCACCAACTGTTTCCCAAAGCGCTCCCTCGCGCCATGCCACCCTGCAGAGGCCGAGGTGCTTAAAGGTCTGGCAGTTTTTCACTGAGAGTGCAGACGACCCACGAACAGTGGTGTGCAACCTTTGTCGCGCCAAGATCAGCCGGGGAGCCACCACCACCAGCCTCACCACCACCAGCATGCGCAGACATATGATGGCCAAGCACCCCACAAGGTGGGACGAAGGCCGTTCACCGCCTCCGGTTTGCACCGCTGCCTCTCCCCCTGTGCCCCAACCTGTCACTGAGATCCAACCCCCCTCTCAGGACACAGGCACTACCGTCTCCTGGCCTGCACCCACTCCCTCACCTCCACTGTTCTCGGCCCCATCCAGCCATGTCTCTCAGCGCACCATCCAGCCGTCGCTAGCGCAAGTGTTGGAGCGCAAGCGCAAGTACGCCGCCACGCACCCGCACGCTCAAGCATTAAACGTGCAGATAGCCAAATTTATCAGCCTGGAGATGCTGCCGTATAGGGTTGTGGAAATGGAGGCTTTCAAAGGTATGATGGCGGCGGCAGCCCCCGCGCTACTCAGTTCCCAGTCGCCACTACTTTTACCGATGTGCCATCCCTGCCCTGAACGACCACGTCTCCCGCAATATTGTACGCGCCCTCACCAACACGGTTACTGCCAAGGTCCACTTAACAACGGACACGTGGACAAGCACTGGCGGGCAGGGCCACTATATCTCCCTGACGGCACATTGGGTGAAATTAGTGGAGGCTGGGACAGAGTCAGAGCCTGGGACCGCTCACGTCCTACCCACCCCCAGAATTGCGGGCCTCAGCTCGGTGGTGGTATCTGTGGCGGTGTATGCTTCCTCCACTAAACCACCCTCCTCCTCCTCCTCCTCCTCCTACGCAACCTCTGTCTCGCAATCAAGATGTGTCAGCAGCAGCACGTCGCCAGCAGTCGGTGTCGCGCGGCACGGCAGCACAGCGGTGGGCAAGCGTCAGCAGGCCGTGCAGAAACTACTCAGCTTTGGAGAGAAGAGGCACACGGCCCACGAACTGCTGCAGGGTCTGACAGAGCAGACCGACCGCTGGCTTGCGCCGCTGAGCCTCCAACCGGGCATGGTCGTGTGTGACAATGGCCGTAACCTGGTGGCGGCTCTGCAGCTCGGCAGCCTCACGCACGAGCCATGCCTGGCCGACGTCTATAATTTGGTGGTTCAGCGCTTTCTGAAAAGCTACCCACGCTTGTCAGACCTGCTCGGAAAGGTGCGCCGGCTCTGCGCACATTTCCGCAAGTCCCACATGGACGCTGCCACCCTGCGCACCCTGCAACATCGGTTTAATCTGCCAGTGCACCGACTGCTGTGCGACGTGCCCACACGGTGGAACTCTACGCTCCACATGTTGGCCAGGCTCTATGAGCAGCGTAGAGCTATAGTGGAATACCAACTCCAACATGGGCGGCGCAGTGGGAGTCAGCCTCCTCAATTATTTTCAGAAGAGTGGGCCTGGTTGGCAGACATCTGCCAGGTCCTTGGAAAGTTTGAGGAGTCTACTCAGGTGGTGAGCGGGGATGCTGCAATCATTAGCGTCACCATTCCTCTGCTATGCCTCTTGAGAAGTTCCCTGCAAAGCATAAAGGCAGACGCTTTGCGCTCGGAAACAGAGGCGGGGGAAGACAGTATGTCGCTGGATAGTCAGAGCACCCTCCTGTCTATATCTCAGCACGTTGAGGAGGAGGAGCGTGAGGAGGATGAGGAGGAGGGGGAAGAGACAGCTTGGCCCACTGCTGAGGGTACCCATGCTGCTTGCCTGTCATCCTTTCAGCGTGTATGGCCTGAGGAGGAGGAGGATCCTGAAAGTGATCTTCCTAGTGAGGACAGCCATGTGTTGCGTACAGGTACCCTGGCACACATGGCTGACTTCATGTTAGGATGCCTTTCTCATGACCCTCGCGTTACACGCATTCTGGCCACTACGGATTACTGGGTGTACACACTGCTCGACCCACGGTATAAGGAGAACCTTTCCACTCTCATACCCGAAGAGGAAAGGGGTTCGAGAGTGATGCTATACCACAGGACCCTGGCAGACAAGCTGATGGTAAAATTCCCATCCGACAGCGCTAGTGGCAGAAGGCGTAGTTCCGAGGGCCAGGTAGCAGGGGAGGCGCGGAGATCAGGCAGCATGTACAGCACAGGCAGGGGAACACTCTCTAAGGCCTTTGACAGCTTTCTGGCTCCCCAGCAAGACTGTGTCACCGCTCCGAAGTCAAGGCTGAGTCGGCGGGAGCACTGTAAAAGGTTGGTGAGGGAGTACGTAGCCGATCGCACGACCGTCCTCCGTGACGCCTCTGCCCCCTACAACTACTGGGTGTTGAAGCTGGACACGTGGCCTGAACTCGCGCTGTATGCCCTGGAGGTGCTTGCTTGTCCTGCGGCTAGCGTCTTGTCAGAGAGGGTGTTTAGTGCGGCTGGGGGAATCATCACAGATAAGCGTACCCGCCTGTCAACCGACAGTGCCGACAGGCTTACACTCATCTAGATGAACAAAGCCTGGATTTCCCCAGACTTCTCTTCTTCACCAGCAGACAGCAGCGATACCTAAGCAATACGTAGGCTGCACCCGCGGATGGAAGCATCGTTCTCTATCACCATCAAAAACGGGGACATTTTTGCTTCATCAATCTGTGTATAAAATTCCTCCTCCTCCTCCTGCTCCTCCTCCTGAAACCTCACATAATCACGCCGAACGGGCAATTTTTCTTAGGCCCACAAGGCTCAGTCATATAATTTTTGTAAACAATTTTTATACGTTTCAATGCTCATTAAAGCGTTGAAACTTGCACCTGAACCAATTTTTATTTTAACTGGGCTGCCTCCAGGCCTAGTTACAAATTAAGCCACATTAACCAAAGCGATTAATGGGTTTCACCTGCCCTCTTGGTTGGGCATGGGCAATTTTTCTGAGGTACATTAGTACTGTTGGTACACCGATTTTTTGGGGCCCTCGCCTACAGTGTAATCCAATTAATTTTTTGCCCACCTGCATTAAAGCTGACGTTACATCAGCTGTGCTGGGCACTGCAATGGGATATATTTATGTACCGCCGGTGGCTTCCTGGCACCCACCCATGCTGTCGGTCCACACGGAGTTGTAACTGCATGTGTCCACTTCTAAGGAACCCCAGTCTGACTGGGGCATGCAGTGTGGGCCGAAGCCCACCTGCATTAAACATGACATTACCTCAGCTGTCATGGGCAATGCAATGGGATATATTTATGTACCGCCGGTGGGTTCCAGGGAGCCACCCATGCTGTCGGTCCACACGGAGTTGTAACTGCATGTGTCCACTTCTAAAGAACTCCAGTCTGACTGGGGCATGCAGTGTGTGCCGAAGCCCACCTGCATTAAATATGACATTACCTCAGCTGTCATGGGCAATGCAATGGGATATATTTATGTACCGCCGGTGGGTTCCAGGGAGCCACCCATGCTGTCGGTCCACACGGAGTTGTAACTGCATGTGTCCACTTCTAAAGAACCCTAGTCTGACTGGGGCATGCAGTGTGGGCCGAAGCCCACCTGCATTAAACATGACATTACCTCAGCTGTGCTGGGCAATGCAATGGGATTTATTTATGTACTGCCGGTGGCTTCCTGGGACCCTCCCATGCTGTAGGTCCACACGGACTTCACAATAGGGAGTTGTACCTGGGTGTGTCTACTTATAAAGAACCCCAGTCTGACTGGGGAATGCAGTGTGAGCCGAAGCCCACCTGCATTTAATCTGACGTTAGCTCTGCTGTCCAGGGCACTGCAATGGGATACATTTATGTACAGCCGGTGGGTTCCAGGGAGCCACCCATGCTGTCGGTCCACACAGAGTTGCAACTGCATGTGTCCACTTCTAAAGAACCCTAGTCTGACTGGGACATGCAGTGTGGGCCGAAGCCCACCTGCATTAAACATGACATTACCTCAGCTGTGATGGGCAATGCAATGGGATATATTTATGTACCGCCGGTGGCTTCCTGGCACCCACCCATGCTGTCGGTCCACAGGGACTTTGCAATAGGGAGTTGTACCTACCTGTGTCTATGAATTAAAAAGCCTGGTCAGGTTGGGGCATGCAGTGTGGGCCGAAGCCCACCTGCATTTAATCTGACGTTAGCTCTGCTGTCCAGGGCACTGCAATGGGATACATTTTTGTATAGCCGGTGGGTTCCAGGGAGCCACCCATGCTGTGGGTGCACACGGAATTCCCATTGCGGAGTTGTACCTGCCTGTGACTATTTATAAAGAAACGCGGTCTGACTGGGGCATGCAGACACCTTGACAGAATGAATAGTGTGTGGCACATAGGTTCCCCATTGCTATGCCCACGTGTGCAGCTCCTGATGGCGGTGGCACAGGATTATATTTCTCATTGCTTCTGTACAGCATTGTGGGCTATCGCCCCGCCCCTTTTAAAGAGGGTCGCTGCCTAGCCGTGCCAACCCTCTGCAGTGTGTGCCTGCGGTTCCTCCTCATGGCAGATGCACTTATAAATAGACATGAGGGTGGTGTGGCATGAGGGCAGCTGAAGGCTGCGCAGGGACACTTTGGTGTGCGCTGTGGACACTGGGTCGTGCGGGGGGAGGGGGGGGGCAGCATGCAACCCAGGAGAAGTGGCAGCGGAGTGTGATGCAGGCAGTGATTGTGCTTTGTTGGAGGTAGTGTGGTGCTTAGCTAAGGTATGCATTGCTAATGAGGGATTTTTAGAAGTAAAAATTGTTGGGAGGGGGGGCCCACTCTTGCCGCTATTGTGGCTTAATAGTGGGACCTGTGAACTTGAGATGCAGCCCAACATGTAGCCCCTCGCCTGCCCTATCCGTTTCTGTGTCGTTCCCATCACTTTCTTGAATTGCCCAGATTTTCACAAATGGAAACCTTAGCGAGCATCGGCGATATACAAAAATGCTCGGGTCGCCCATTGACTTCAATGGGGTTCGTTACTCGAAACGAACCCTCGAGCATCGCGAAAATTTTGTCCCGAGTAACGAGCACCCGAGCATTTTGGTGCTCGCTCATCTCTAGACATTAATAAAAGCTTTTATGCCAATTTGTAAAGTGTTGTGTTTATCTAGCTGTATTTCCCACTTTATTTGGTGGATAAATTACTGTAATGTTTTACACTGTACGGTCTCGTTTCACAGTGCTTGATCAACAACATATGCAGTCGCTTCCCCATGGAGTAGTAATTGTTTCTCAGATAACATTTTCTACAGAAGCATAATAAGTAATTATTCCACCCAAGAATCTTGCCGTGTTACCGAGCATGGTAAGTGCCTGGCTGCCGAAAGTTGGATTAATGCTTTGTATATCTTTGAAACACAGCCTTAATTCCCGACTGGTCAGATTGCCTGGATTCTAGTTCATTGGATTCCAGTTTAATTAAAATGCAGCTGTTTGAATTCTTATTACATCTCAAAGATTGCAGACACATTGCAGATGAGACAACTCCGCTAGTTCCCAATGAATTATCTGATCAGCCACTGGGAATATTCTCGCTTGCTGAAAATTACCATTCTCCTCATTCTGCCAAATGAGACCATTTTTATAATGTAATTTCATTGTACTAAAGTTAAAAAATATATATCTTCATTTACTGCTATTAAGATCCTTTATTAGAGACTCACAGATACCGGTTCTTTCTACATTCTTACAATGTTTGCTAATGACAGAGAAATGACAATAACTGTTAGAATCACAATATTGCAATGCAAATTCAGATTTTTTCCATTTTAAGAACTTCTTATCCAAGAGTAGAAAAAAATGTCTGATTTGGTTTTTTTTCCCCAGAAACACTGCCACTCTTGCCTGTAGGCTGTGTCTGGTATTGTAACTCTTGCCCAAGTAAATAGAGCTGAGTTGCAATACCAGACACTGCCTGTGGACAATAGTGGCACTCTTTTTGAAAAAAAAAATGCACACCAATTTTTTAAAATCCTGACAACCATTTTCATGTTAAATTCATGTTCCTCTTTGAAGTCAAGGTAGGGCAAATGGGATATTCCTGTCAATGGAGAAGTGCTAGATTGGCGAGGTCTAACCATTAGAACATCCACCAGTTACTAGAACTTTGACTAGGAGGAGTTTGCATGGAGCAATGGTCAAGCATGCTCTATGGTACCCCACTCAAAGTCCAACAACCAACCACAAGTTTCTTCTGGCTGCACTTGTGTGATTGGTATACAGTGGACTAGAGTCTTCATTCTAGAGGTCAGTTGTGGTCCCTGTAGTCAGACCACTCGAAATGCTCATTTATCAGCTATCCAGTGGAAAGGTGATACAAGTTATTGGCTTTAATAACCCTCTAAAGACAGCTGGAAAAGCAATTCCTTCATATAATTTAATTATGGGAAACATTCACTTTAGAAGTTGAAGTAATAAAAGCTGCAGAGAATTTGGTTTGGAAGCTTTGCAGATAACGGACTGATATTTACTGGTACAGATGCAACAAATTTTACCTTGACTGTGATAGCACAACACAGAAAGCTATTTTAACCCATTGAAAAGCTACTGTTCTCTTCTCTTAACATAACAAACCCATTGTAAAGTAGGTGTAAATAAACTACCCTGATAGCATGGCACATCGTGATATCACATCTCATTAAGTTAAGCTAAAGAAAAACAGATCTGTACCTGGATGGTCAAGGTTCCATAGTTAAAAGGCACTATATCCGTGGCATAGCTATAGGGGTTGTAATTACGATCTGGCCCCTAAGCTAGGGGGGGCCCAAAGGTTCCACTAACTGAAGATGCAGCAGAGTGTCTCATCCACCCTTCCCCAGCACTCCCACATCTCTGTCCACTTTAACTCAGTGTCACTCCTTCACTAAGTCTATGTACAGCTGTGTGTCTGTCGGATATGTGACTTTCTGCTCAGCATAGTCCATCTCTTGTCTTGCCCACGCTGATTCAAGTAGATGAGTAAGAAAAGAAAGGAGCCGAGCTTTGCTGAGCATATAAGCACATAGCCGACAGACACACAGCTTGACATAGACTTTGTGAAGAAGTGACACTGAGTTCTGGTGGATGGAGGTTCGGGAGTGTCGGGAGAGGGGTGGTTCTAGAGACATATCTTCTATAGAGTAAGCTTAGTTATGGCATTGCATCTATATAGTAAACTTGGTTTTGGTATTGTATATTCTGAGACGGTGACCAGCAAGGTGCTGGAGGGCAGGTATGTTTCGCCTAGGATGCTCTCCTATGCTGCTTTGGGGAGCACTTGGGCAGATACATGCCACCGAGCAGCCTGGGCTCGGTGGAGGAAGCCGGCAGTATGGTGTCAGTAACATTAAGTTACTGACATGTTGTAGTGTGTAAGTGGCTCCAAGCCACATAATGCGGGCCGGGTTTTCCTGGAGTGGTCAAAGCGAAGGGTGGGATGGCTAATCCCACGTACCAGGTGAGGCTGGTACCAGGTCTTAAAAAACCTGGGCCTACAGGGCCTGAGAGGAGAGCTGAGACCTTTGCAGGTCTGAGAGTCCTGGCTGGCTGTGTGCAGGAGCCATTTGGTTACCAGTGTGTAGACAGGGACGCTCCATGAATAGTAAGTGCTCAGACGAGCAGGATTTACTTTATGTTGGCCTGAAGTTAAGGCCTGTATTTTGCTTTGTTTGCTTGGAAATAAACCCAGGCAAAGCCTGGACTAAAGACTTTATTACATGTGTCACTGTCTCTGACTGCTTATGCTCAGGTTGTTACCGATCCTAAACGCTAATCCCTCACATATGGTGTTTGGATGCGGGCAGCGGTCTTAAAGAGACATACACCAATTAATGGACATTTTACTGCAGCAGCTGGAGAACCGTTGCTAAGGGCAACCGCCCAACAGAGATTGATGGGAGAGTGCTGTAACCACCATGTCCTGGGTGAAAGTTGCAATGGCGCAGCAACCAGACACTGCCAAGATGGAAGAACTGATAAAGCAGCTGGTGCAAGTTACCGTGCAACAACAACAAGCGTTTGCTCAGCAACAGCAAGCGTTTGCTCAGCAGCAACAAGTGACGGCGACCCAGCAAAAGGTCCATGAGGAGGCCATGTGAGCTCAGGCCGAGACTAATGTTCTCCTGGCGGAAGCCAATCGGTTAGCCTTGCAGGAGCAACAGCGGGTTAACCAGCAGCTGCAAGAGCAAATCCTGGCGGTGGCGCAAAGTGTGCAGGGGACGTCTGGTTCGCTCCCCACTACCCGTACCGCGGTGCAGGCGGCCTTACAAAAGATGACACCCACCGATGACATCGAGGCCTATCTCGCGGTCTTTGAGAGAGTGGCCGAGAGGGAGAAATTACCGGCGCCTCAGTGGGCTGAGGTAGTAGCGCCTTTCCAGACGGGAGAACCCCAAAAGGCCTATTTTGACCTCGGTGAGCAGGATGCCAAGGACTATAATACGCTCAAAGGTGACATCCTGGCACACTTGGGCGTGGACACCCATGTGCGGGCCCGACGAGTACACGCCTGGACTTTCACTGACGACCTGCCAGCTCATTCCCAGATATACGACCTGTTCCACCTGGTGAGAAAGTGGCTGCAACCGGAGGAGTCGTCCCCGGCGGAGATCATAAAAAAAGTTGTTCTGGACAAGTTCATCCGCGATTTAGCGCTGGGTGGGACAAGGGGGTCCCCAGGACGTGGACAAACTCGTGAGCCTCATCGAGAGGTATAAAGCCACGGAGGACTTATTGCAAGCCGTGCCTCCTGGAGGTTCCAACCCCGGGAACAGCAAGTCGGCTGGAGCACCTGGTAAGAGACTGTTCCATATGTAAGGGGTGTCAAAAGTGTCCCAAAGGGAGGCGGCTCAGAGGGGGATCGTTTGGGACAGAAGAGGAGTCCCAACTGGACAGTCCGGTCCCGGGTAGAACCCCAAGTGGACCGGGGCCCCATACTGTGTTGGCGCTGTCGTGAGCCCGGGCATATTGCCTCCAACTGTCCACTTACTGTGGAACCAATGGACTGTGACTCTGCCCGGCGGAGGTCGATGTTCGCACGGCCAGTATGTTCTGCAGAGACTTCATCAGAGACTGATCGACCATTATGTCACATAAAGGTGAATGACTTTGCGGTGACAGCTCTACTGGACTCAGGGAGCTTGGTTACGCTGGTGCATTCCAGCTTGGTCGATCCCACAACTGTCACCGGTCGTTGCATGGGGGTTGTTTGTGTGCATGGGGACACCAAGGAGTATCCTATTGCCCTTGTAAGACTTGAGACTCCGTGTGGACTTGCCACCCATGAGGTGGGCGTCATAAAATCCTTAATGCACACCATGATCCTCGGGAGAGACTTTCCCCTATTTTGGGACTTGTGGCGACACCGAGGGTCGTCTGCAAATAAGGTTCATGATAATGCAAATGTGTATGATGTGTGTCCAGAACCGTTTGACCCTGAGGGTACGGTTCCAGCAGTAGGGGTGACCCAAGAGAATGGGGATAAATTTCCCTTAACAGTACTGGCGGGTGAGACGGAGGTACAGGACGAAGTGGTTGCTATGCCTGACTTAGAGGTCTCACGTGCCAATTTCGGAACTGAGCAGCTCCGAGACCCCACCTTAGTAAAGGCCAGGGAAAATATTAAAGTACTAAATGGGGAGCCTCAATTCCCAGGGGCTGATACTGTGTTTCCACACCTTTCAGTCAACCAAGAATTGTTGTATCAGGTTGACAAGGTCCGTGGGGAGGTTGTGGAACAGCTGGTGGTACCTCAGTCCTATCGTAGGATGGTCTTAGACCTGGTGCACAGGCATGTGCTGGGAGGTCATCGCGGGAGCGAAAAGACTAGGGAACGCGTCCTTCAGCGTTTTTTCTGGCCTGGGGTACATGGTGATGTAAAACGTTACTGTGAATCATGCTCGGAGTGTCAAATAACAGCTCCTATGCCCCATTACCGGAGCCCCTTAGTGCCCTTGCCCATCATAGAGGTGCCGTTTGAGCGGATCGCTATGGACCTAGTTGGGTCCTTGGTAAAGTCTGCCCGGGGTCACCAACATACATTAGTGGTTGTAGACTACGCCACCCGTTACCCCGAAGCCGTTCCTTTACGCAATACGTCATCCAAGGGTATTGCAAAGGAACTACTTCACATGTTCTCCCGCACGGGCATACCAAAAGAGATCCTGACGGACCAAGGAACCCCCTTTATGTCAAAGGTCATGAAGGAATTGTGTAAGCTGCTGAATATTAAGCACTTACGGACATCTGTGTACCACCCACAGACGGATGGTCTGGTTGAGAGATTTAATAAGACCCTAAAAAGCATGCTTAAAAAGGTAGTTAATAAGGATGGGAAGGACTGGGACTGTCTACTGCCATATTTAATGTTCTCAATCCGTGAAGTCCCACAATCCTCCACTGGGTTCTCTCCCTTTGAATTAGTTTATGGTAGACATCCCCGGGGGCTCCTTGATGTAGCCAAGGAGACCTGGGAGCACGAGTCCACCCCCTACAGGAGTGTTATTGAACACATCTCCCTCATGCAAGATCGAATTGCGGCGGTCATGCCCATTGTTAGAGAACATTTACAGCAGGCTCAAGAAGCCCAAAGCCGGGTATATAACAGGTCCGCCAAGGTGAGAACCTTCAACCCTGGGGATCGGGTACTAGTGTTGGTGCCCACCCTAGAAAGTAAATTCCTAGCAAAATGGCAAGGGCCCTATGAAATAATCGAGAAAGTCGGAGAGGTAAGCTATAAGGTATACCAGCCAGGTAGGCGGAAACCAGAACAGTTGTTCCATGTAAACCTAATTAAGCCATGGAAGGACAGAGAAGCCCTGACTGCAGTGAGCACCCCACATGGTGAGGTCCCAGGGGTGTGTGTATCAGGGTCCCTGTCCAAATCCCAACAACAAGAGTCGAGGGAATTTATACAACGTAATTCAGATGTGTTCTCCGATATACCAGGGCGTACTGGTGTCATAAAACACGACATTATAACTGAACCAGGGGTAAAGGTTCAGTTGAAACCGTACAGGGTTCCAGAAGCCCGCAGACGAGCCATCTCAGAGGAGGTCAAGAAAATGCTAGACCTCGGAGTAATTGAGGAGTCGAAAAGCGAATGGTCCAGCCCTATCGTGCTGATACCAAAACCTGATGGCTCTCTGCGCTTCTGTAACGACTTCCGGAAGCTAAATGACGTGTCAAAATTTGACGCATACCCAATGCCGAGAGTGGACGAGTTAATTGAGAGACTGAGTCATGCCAGATACTTTTCCACTCTCGACCTTACTAAAGGCTACTGGCAGGTTCCCCTTACAGAGAGTGCGAAAGAAAAGACTGCGTTTGCCACACCAGAAGGGTTGTTTCAGTACATCTGCCTACCCTTTGGTTTGCATGGAGCTCCAGCAACCTTTCAAAGATTGATGGATATCATACTCAAACCCCATCGTCAATATGCGTCAGCATATTTAGATGATATCATCATCTTTAGCGAAGACTGGGACAGCCATCTACCCAAAGTACAGGCAGTACTGAACTCCCTTAGAAAAGCAGGGCTCACAGCAAACCCAAAGAAGTGTGCCCTGGGTCTTGAAGAAGCGCGATACCTGGGGTATATAATAGGTAGGGGTATTATAAAACCCCAGGTCAATAAAGTTGAAGCTGTTCAAGACTGGCCACAACCCACAACTAAAAAGCAGGTGGGAGCTTTTTTAGGCATTGTAGGGTACTATAGGCGGTTCGTGCAAAACTTTGCTAGCATAGCAGCGCCCCTAACAGACTTGACCAAGAACAGTAAGTCAGTCATGGTCAAGTGGAACCCGGACGCAGAAAAGGCGTTCCAAGAGTTAAAACGGGCCCTCTGTAGATGTCCAGTGTTGGTCACACCCAATTTTAAAAGGGAATTTATTGTCCAAACAGACGCGTCTGATGTGGGACTGGGAGCAGTTCTGTCCCAAGAAGTAGAGGGAGAGGAACATCCTGTAATTTATCTGAGCAGGAAGCTCACGCCACCGGAAAAAAATTACAGTATCGTTGAGTGGGAGTGCCTAGCCATCAAGTGGGCCCTGGAATCCCTAAAATACTACCTTCTAGGTCGGCACTTCAGGCTGATCAAAGACCACTCTCCGTTAACCTGGATGTCACAGGCAAAAGAAAGAAATGCCAGAGTCACCAGGTGGTTCCTGACCCTTCAAAATTTTAGTTTTTCGGTAGAGCACAGGGCCGGAAAGCTAAGGGGCAATGCCGATACCTTATCAAGGCAAAAGGTGTCCGACCCCACAGGCTCGAACAGAGGGGGAGGGTATGTGAGACGGTGACCGGCAAGGTGCTGGAGGGCAGGTATGTTTCGCCTAGGATGCTCTCCTATGCTGCTTTGGGGAGCACTTGGGCAGATACGTGCCACCGAGCAGCCTGGGCTCGGTGGAGGAAGCCGGCAGTATGGTGTCAGTAACATTAAAGGGGTTGTCTCGCGCCGAAACGTTTTTTTTTTTTTCTATAGGCCCCCCGTTCGACGCAGGACAACCCCAAAGGATGTGTTAAAAAAAAAAAAAATGTTATTACTTACCCGAATCCCCGCTCTGCGACATCTTCCTTCTTCCTTCTTCTTCCTTCACCAAGATGGCCGCCGGGATCTTCACCCACGATGCACCGCGGGTCTTCTCCCATGGTGCACCGTGGGCTCTGTGCGGTCCATTGCCGATTCCAGCCTCCTGATTGGCTGGAATCGGCACACGTGACGGGGCAGAGCTACAAGGACCAGCTCTCCGGCACGAGCGGCCCCATTCACCAGGCAGAAGACCGCACAGCGCAAGCGCGTCTAAAAAAGCAAGAAGACATCAGAATTAGACATCCATGGCGACGGGGACGCTAGCAACGGAGCAGGTAAGTGAATAACTTCTGTATGGCCATTATTTAATGCACGATGTACATTACAAAGTGCATTAATATGGCCATACAGAAGTGTATAATCCCACTTGCTGCCGCGAGACAACCCCTTTAAGTTACTGACACGTTGTAGTGTGTAAGTGGCTCCAAGCCACATAATCCGGGCCGGCTTTTCCTGGAGTGGTCAAAGCGAAGGGTGGGATGGCCACTCCCACGTACCAGGTGAGGCTGGTACCAGGTCTTAAAAAAACCTGGGCCTACAGGGCCTGAGAGGAGAGCTGAGACCTTTGCAGGTCTGAGAGTCCTGGCTGGCTGTGTGCAGGAGCCATTTGGTTACCAGTGTGTAGACAGGGACGCTCCATGTATAGTAAGTGCTCAGACGAGCAGGATTTACTTTATGTTGGCCTGAAGTTAAGGCCTGTATTTTGCTTTGTTTGCTTGGAAATAAACCCAGGCAAAGCCTGGACTAAAGACTTTATTCCATGTGTCACTGTCTCTGACTGCTTATGCCCAGGTTGCTACCGATCCTAAACGCTAATCTCTCACAATATGTATAATATCCATATCTATAATATCCATACCATATCTATGTAGTAAGTTCAGTTCTGGTACCCTATGTAGTAAACTTATTTCTGGTACCATATTTGTTTTTAAAAATCAGATTCTTAAAAAGTCAGATTGATGTAGACCCACATTCTTCATGCTGTCCAGAGCGCATACAATGTACCTGTAAGGGTTTGTTTACATCTGCGTTAGGGCTTTCAATCTCTCTGTTTCAGTTCTGGAGCAGAGAAAAAGAATTGTAATAGAATGAAATGCTTCTGTTTCCCTATTGATTTCAATGTTTGTTTTTTTTAAGAAAATGGAAGGCAAATGAAAACTTTCAGTTTGCTTTTCTTCCAATTTGTTTCAGCTTTTTTAACAGAATGGATAACACTGCAGACTACTCTATTTGTCTCTTTAGAAATTCCAGAAACGCTAACAGAATGGAAGCAAACTATAGGCTCTCTGTTTGCTTTCCAATTTTTACGTCGGGGCTCATGGGCCTTTAGCTATGCCCTGGGGGCACACTAACTTTTTCAGGGAGTCATGGGGGTAGTGCAACATTGTAATTGTGGGGTTGGCAGAAGAAAGCACTATTAATTGTATGGGGTGCAAATGGAATTGTAATTGTGGAGACAACAGAGGGATGCACTATTAGAGCAGTTGGTAGCAGCGGGATAGGGAGCGCATGCAGAGATAAGTGGTGGCTGTAAGATGTCATAATGGTCAGAAAGAAGTAAAGCAAAAAATGGATGACGCGGATCAAAGAAGGCTTCAACTGTGATCAGTTTTCTAACATATATGTCATGTATGCTTTATTTTTCTTCTTTTTTGGTGGGGAGTGTGGCATGTGTTTTTTGAGCTTGTGCTTTTAAAACTGTAGCAACGTCCCTGCTGTAAGCGTTTTATCATTGGCCACTTAGGAAACCCAGTGATGCGCCAGAATGTTTCAGGCGGATCATAGCCAGCAGCAATGACAGGCAGTAGGGAGGGGAGCCCAAGCTGAACCTCTTGCACCTGGGCCCATGGGCCTTTAGCTACACCCCTAGACTATATCACTAAAAATGTTTGTATTAATTAAAACCAGATAGTGAAAATTTTTCTATTTTCTAATGTTTTTATTTTCTGATTTTTGCCTGCTATTGTCTGTATATGACTATGGGGGGTGGCCATATTTTTAGAGCTATATTTAACAGCATTTACAAGATATGCTTTATGGCAGCATAATGGGCTATTCACTCAATGGACAAGAGGAGACCCATTGACAGTATTACTGTAGTATGTCTCCACCGGAAGAAAGGGTTGGATGGACTCCCTTACAGGTATCGCCCAGGTCACTCCCAAAGCTGCCAAAAGCTTCCGATTGGCGGAGACATACTACACCAACATAAGGCTTCCTGCTGTTAGCATTCCCTGGCTTCTGGATTCCAGCGGCCTGTGGCGGCATTACCTGACCAGCGGCATCGCACCTGACTAGGCCGCTGGAAACAGGAAGCTGGGGAGTGCTGATTTTTAGTCAAAATCTGTACCAATGGTACAGATTTTGACAGTTTTTTTAGCTGCAGAAATTTACACTGCGGACATTTCATAGCATTTGCGCCATGTGTAAACACACCCTAAGTCAGCTTGAGGTACGCTGCCACATGCAGAGTGGCCTCAGTAATAATAGTGTCCCCTATACAAGCCCCAGCAATAATAGTGACCCCCATAGCAGCCCCAGTAGAATTAGCAACCCCCTATGCCAGCCCCAGCAATAATAGTGACCCCTACAGTGGCACCAGTAGTATTAGCGCTCCCCTATACCAGCCCGAGCCATACTAGTGACCGCCAAAGTACCTCAACAGTATTAGCGCTCTTCTATACCAGCCCCAGCGTTAATAGTGACCCCATAGTACCCCAGTAGTATTAGCGCTCCCCTATACCAGCACCAGCAATAATAGTGACACCCCACAGTATCCTCAGCAATAATAGTGACCCGCCCATACAGAAGCCTGAGCAGTAATAGTGACCCCCACAGAAGCTCCTGCAATAATAGTGACCCCCCCACAGAATCCTCAGCAATAATAGTGGACCCCCTCCCCACAGTATCCCCAGCCATAATATTAACCCCCCACAGTATCCCCAGCTGTAATATTAACCCCCCACAGTATCCACAGCAATAATAGTGACCTCTGCAGTATCCCCAGCAATACTAGTGACCCCCACAGTATCCCCAGCAATAATAGTGACCCCTGCAGTATCCCCAGCAATAATAGTGACCCCCACAGTATTAGCATTAGCACACTCCCTATGCCCTTTATACTTCTTCCTGGTCTTCACAGTGCCGACACTCCTCTCAGCACCGCTGCCAGCGGGCGGAAGTATGTGCCCGCAGCAGCACCTTCTCCCTTCTCCTCTCCTGCAGCACCCCAGCTGGTAATCACTAGAATGGTGACCAGACATCCCAAATGGCTTTTGAGCGATAATCGTTGTGTGTTAAAGGGCCTTTTTTATAATAGGTAATTTTCTGAGAACACATTTATTTTAAGGCCACTTGGTGTCTTAAATATTTATCTTGAAGTTTCTTAACTAAGCATTCTTGTTTTTCATTGTCTTCAGCTATCTGGATTTTATGCCTAAACTGGACACAAGTTATAACATAGTGCACCTTGTGTAGTTGGAGCTGTCTATGCCTCAGTCATTTACAGAGAGACAGGGAGACAGTATGTTTTGAGCTTCATTCATTACAGGGAGAGAAAGAGAGGCAATACTATCTGTGCCCCCATTATTTACAAGAAAGCCAGGGAGGAAGTACTATCTGTGTCTACATCCTGTATAATGAGAAATAAGGAGGCAGTACTAGCTGAACTTACATTATGTACAAGGAGAGAGGGAGGTAGTACTATGTGTGTCTACATCAGGTATAGGGAGAAATTGGAAAGCAGTTCTAGCTGTACTTTACAAGGATATATCGGCAGACAGTACTTTCCGTGCCCACATTACTTATAGGAATAGACAGGAAGGATTGCAATATCAAGGTCAGGGGACCCCTATTCTCCCAATAAGTAAAGGTCCCAGAGGTGCCAGGTGAATAAGCAGTCCTAGTGATGCTCTCCCTCTCTGGGCTCCATATGTCCTAAAGGCACATGGTCAAAAGTTGTCTTTATAAAACATCTAATTTAACATCATATGGAGTAATTGCTATTCAAATCAATAAATTAGCCACAGCAATGTTAACGTTAACCTATCAGGAAAGTATAGATTACAGACTATACTCTCAGATGGCAATCAGGTTATAGACTAAAAAGAAAGAAGCCTAGAATGGCGGTTCTGTAAAGAAGCAATGCAAAAGACCAGCTGTGCATCTTATTATCAGTATCTCTGGAAAGAACAAGACATTTTAGTTTGAAAACCGTATAACTTCGAAAAGTTTCTAAAAATATCAGACCTTTACGATGTACTACTGACATGAATATAACTGGCACATACTGTACCTGGAAAACAGCAACAGCAATTACTAAGCTCAGTGATTAGGAGTAGAGATGAGCGAACACCAAAATGTTCGGGTGTTCGTTATTCGTAACGAACTTCCCGTGATGCTCGAGGGTTCGTTTCGAACAACGAACCCCATTGAAGTCAATGGGCGACCAGAACATTTTTGTATTTTGCCGATGCTCGCTAAGGTTTTCATGTGTGAAAATCTGGGCAATTCAGGAAAGTGATGGGAATGACACAGTGACGGATAGGGCAGGCGAGGGGCTACATGTTGGGCTGCATCCTAAGTTCACAGGTCCCACTATTAAGCCACAATAGCGGCAAGAGTGGGCCCCCCCCCCCTCCCAACAACTTTTACTTCTGAAAAGCGCTCATTAGCATGGCATACCTTTGCTAAGCACCACACTACCTCCAACAAAGCACAATCACTGCCTGCATGACACTCCACTGCCACTTCTCCTGAGTTACATGCTGCCCAACCGCACCCCCTCCCCCCCACAGCGCACACCAAAGTGTCCCTGCGCAGCCTTCAGCTGCCCTCATGCCACACCACGCTCATGTCTATTTAGAATTGCGTCTGCCATGACGAGGGACCGCAGGCATACACTGCAGAGGTTGGCACGGCTAGGCAGCGACCCTCTTTAAAAGTGGCGGAGCGATAGCCCACAATGCTGTACAGAAGCAATGAGAAATAGAATCCTGTGCCACCGCCATCTGGAGCTGCACACGTGGGCATAGCAATGGGGAACCTATGTGCCACACACTATTCATTCTGTCAAGGTGTCTGCATGCCCCAGTCAGACCGGGCTTTTTAATTCATAGACACAGGCAGGTACAACTCCCTATTGTGAAGTCCCTGTCGACCCACAGCATGGGTGGCTCCCTGGAACCCACCGGCGGTACACAAAAATATCCCATTGCATTGCCCAACACAGCTGAGGTAGTAATGTCGTGCGTAATACAGGTGGGCTTCGGCCCACACTGCATGCCCCAGTCAGACTGGGATTCTTTACAAGTGGACACATGTAGGTTTAACTCCCTGTGGACCCACTGCCTGGGTGGGTGCCAGGAAGCCACCGGCGGTACATAGAAATATCCCATTGCATTGCCCAACACAGCTGAGGTAGTAATGTCGTGCGTAATACAGGTGTGCTTCGGCCCACACTGCATGCCCCAGTCAGACTGGGATTCTTTACAAGTGGACACATGTAGGTTTAACTCCCTGTGGACCCACTGCCTGGGTGGGTGCCAGGAAGCCACCGGCGGTACATAGAAATATCCCATTGCATTGCCCAACACAGCTGAGGTAGTAATGTCGTGCGTAATACAGGTGGGCTTCGGCCCACACTGCATGCCCCGGTCAGACGGGTTCTTTAGAAGTGTACAGATGTATTAAAAACTCAGTGTGCACCTACAGCATGGGTGGCTCCCTGGAACCCACCGGCGGTACACAAAAATATCCCATTGCATTGCCCAACACAGCTGAGGTAACGTCAGCTGTAATGCAGGTGGGCTAAAAATTAATTTGATTACACTGTAGGCGAGGGCCCACACAAATTGCTGTATCAACAGTACTAATGTACATCCCAAAAATTGGCCATGGCCAGCCAAGAGGGCAGGTGAAACCCATTAATCGCTTTGGTTAATGTGGCTTAAGTGGTAACTAGGCCTGGAGGCAGCCCAGTGTAACGAAAAATTGGTTCAAGTTAAAGTTCCAATGCTTTTAAGCGCATTGAAACTTATAAAAATTGTTCTGAAAAATTATTTGAGTGAGCCTTGTGGCCCTAAGAAAAATTGCCCGTTCAGCGTGATTACGTGAGGTTTCAGGAGGTGGAGCAGGAGGAGGAGGAGGAGGAATATTAGACACAGATTGATGAAGCAGAAATGTCCCCGTTTTGGATGGTGAGAGAGAACGTAGCTTCCATCCGCGGGTGCAGCCTACGTATTGCTTACGTATCGCTGCTGTCCGCTGGTGGAGAACAGAAGTCTGGGGAAATCCAGCCTTTGTTCATCTTGATGAGTGTTAGCCTGTCGGCACTGTCGGTTGACAAGCGGCTACGCTTATCTGTGATGATTCCCCCAGCCGCACTAAACACCCTCTCCGACAACACGCTAGCCGCAGGACAAGCAAGCACCTCAAGGGCATACAGGGCTAGTTCAGGCCACGTGTCCAGCTTCGACACCCAGTAGTTGTAGGGGGCAGAGGCGTCACCAAGGATGGTCGTGCGATCCGCTACGTACTCCCTCACCATCCTTTTGCAGTGCTCCCGCCGACTCAGCCGTGACTGGGGAGCGGTGACACAGTCTTGGTGGGGAGCCATAAAGCTGGCCAGGCCCTTAAAGACTGTTGCACTGCCTGGGATGTACATGCTGCTCGATCTACGCACATCCCCTGCAACATGGCCCTCGGAACTGCGCCTTCTGCCACTAGCGCTGTCGGCTGGGAATTTTACCATCAGCTTGTCCGCAAGGGTCCTGTGGTATAGCAACACTCTCGAACCCCTTTCCTCTTCGGGAATCAGAGTGGGCAGGTTCTCCTTATACCGTGGATCGAGCAGTGTGTACACCCAGTAATCCGTCGTGGCCAGAATGCGTGCAACGCGAGGGTCACGAGAAAGGCATCCTAACATGAAGTCAGCCATGTGTGCCAGGGTACCTGTACGCAACACATGGCTGTCTTCACTAGGAAGATCACTTTCAGGATCCTCCTCCTCCTCCTCCTCCTCCTCAGGCCATACACGCTGAAAGGATGACAGGCAATCAGCCGGTGTACCGTCAGCAGCGGGCCAAGCTGTCTCTTCCCCCTCCTCCTCATCCTCCTCATGCTCCTCCTCCTCCTCCTGTACGCGCTGAGAAATAGACAGGAGGGTGCCCTGACTATCCAGCGGCATACTGTCTTCCCCCGCCCCCGTTTCCGAGCGCAAAGCAGCTGCCTTTATGGTTTGCAGGGAATTTCTCAAGATGCATAGCAGAGGAATGGTGACGCTAATGATTGTAGCATCGCCGCTCACCACCTGGGTAGACTCCTCAAAATTACCAAGGACATGGCAGATGTCTGCCAACCAGGCCCACTCTTCTGAAAGGAATTGAGGAGGCTGACTCCCACTGCGCCGCCCATGTTGGAGTTGGTATTCGACTATAGCTCTCCGTTGTTCATAGAGCCTGGCCAACATGTGGAGCGTAGAGTTCCACCGTGTGGGCACGTCGCACAGCAGTCGGTGCACTGGCAGCTTAAAGTGATGTTGCAGGGTGCGCAGGGTGGCAGCGTCCGTGTGGGACTTGCGGAAATGTGCGCAGAGCCGGCGCGCCTTTACGAGCAGGTCTGACAAGCGTGGGTAGCTTTTCAGAAACCGCTGAACCACCAAATTAAAGACGTGGGCCAGGCATGGCACGTGCGTGAGGCTGCCAAGCTGCAGAGCCGCCACCAGGTTACGGCCGTTGTCACACACGACCATGCCCGGTTGGAGGCTCAGCGGCGCAAGCCAGCGGTCGGTCTGCTGTGTCAGACCCTGCAGCAGTTCGTGGGCCGTGTGCCTCTTATCGCCTAAGCTGAGTAGTTTCAGCACGGCCTGCTGACGCTTGCCCACCGCTGTGCTGCCACACCGCGCGACACCGACTGCTGGCGACATGCTGCTGCTAACACATCTTGATTGTGAGACAGAGGAGGAGGAGGAGGAGGAGGGTGCTTTAGTGGAGGAAGCATACACCTCCGCAGATACCAGCACCGAGCTGGGGCCCGCAATTCTGGGGGTGGGTAGGACGTGAGCGGTCCCAGGCTCTGACTCTGTCCCAGCCTCCACTAAATTCACCCAATGTGCCGTCAGGGAGATGTAGTGGCCCTGCCCGCCTGTGCTTGTCCACGTGTCCGTAGTTAAGTGGACCGTGGCAGTAACCGCGTTGGTGAGGGCGCGCACAATGTTGCGGGAGACGTGGTCGTGCAGGGCTGGGACGGCACATCGGGAAAAGTAGTGGCGACTGGGAACTGAGTAGCGCGGGGCCGCCGCCTCCATGATACTTTTGAAGGACTCCGTTTCCACAACCCTATACGGCAGCATCTCAAGGCTGATGAATTTTGCGATGCGGACGGTTAACGTTTGAGCGTGCGGGTGCGTGGCGGCGTACTTGCGCTTGCGCTCGAACACTTGCGCAAGCGACGGCTGAACGGTGCGCTGAACTACACTGCTGGATGGGGCCGAGGACAGCGGAGATGAGGGTGTGGGTGCAGGCCATGAGGCGGTAGTGCCTGTGTCCTGAGAGGGGGGTTGCATCTCAGTGGCAGGTTGGGGCACAGGGGGAGAGGCAGGGGTGCAAACCGGAGACGGTGAACGGCCTTTGTCCCACCTTGCGGGGTGCTTGGCCATCATATGTCTGCGCATGGTGGTGGTGGTGAGGCTGTTGGTGTTGGCTCCCCGGCTGAGCTTTGCGCGACAAAGGTTGCACACCACTGTTCGTCGGTCGTCAGGCGTCTCTGTGAAAAACTGCCAGACCTTAGAGCACCTCGGCCTACGCAGGGTGGCATGGCGCGAGGGGGCGCTTTGGGAAACACTTGGTGGATTATTCGGTCTGGCCCTGCCTCTACCCCTGGCCACCGCACTGCCTCTTGCAACCTGCCCTGCTGATGCCCTTGACTCCCCCTCTGAAGACCTGTCCTCCTGAGTAAGCGTTGCACACCAGGTGGGGTCAGTCACCTCATCGTCCTGCTGCTCTTCCTCCGAATCCTCTGTGCGCTGCTCCCTGGGACTTACTGCCCTTACTACTACCTCACTGCAAGACAACTGTGTCTGATCGTCATCGTCCTCCTCACCCACAGAAAGTTGTTGAGACAGTTGGCGGAAGTCCCCAGCCTCTTCCCCCGGACCCCGGGAACTTTCGAATGGTTGGGCATCAGTGACGATAAACTCCTCTGGTGGGAGAGGAACCGCTGCTGCCCAATCTAAGCAGGGGCCCGAGAACAGTTCCTGGGAGTGTTCCCGCTCCTGAGCAGGTGTCATTGTAGTGGACTGAGGAGGCTGGGAGGAAGGAGGAGCAGCAGACAGAGGATTCGGATTGGCAGCAGTGGACGGCGCAGAACTGCGGGTAGACGATAGGTTGCTCGAAGCACTTTCTGCCATCCAGGACAGGACCTGCTCACACTGCTCATTTTCTAATAACCGTCTCCCGCGTGGACCCATTAATTGGGCGATGAATGTGGGGACGCCAGAAACGTGCCTCTCTCCTAATCGCGCAGCAGACAGCTGCGACACACCTGGATCAGGAGCTTGGCCTGTGCCCACACCCTCACTTGGCCCTCCGCGTCCTCGGCCACGTCCACGTCCACGTCCTCTAGGCTTACCCCTACCCCTCAGCATGCTGTATTACCAGTGATTAGATTTCCCAGGCAGGAAATAAATTGGCGCAAGACTGCAGGCCAAATATAATTTTTGCCCTTTTTGGAAAACGAAAGGCCCCACTGCCTCTAGTGAATGAATTATCTAAGTTTAATAACTGTGCTGTGTCCCTGCTTATGTGTCACAGAACGTGAGGGTAGCAGAGTTATTATAACTCTTGGAGAGCAGGTATTTTTTTTCCCAATTAAGGAAAGCAAATGGCGAACCCAGCAGTAAAGCGTAGCTGGGTGCGTATGATTTAGCAATGTTTTTCACGCAGCTCACACGTCTACACAGGCGTAAGGACGGACACAGGCTGGACAAATAGATTTGTTTTCAGTTTTTTCCCACCAACAGGCAGCACTGCGTATATTCAATGAACCTGCGAAGTTTAATAACTGCGCTGTGTCCCTGCTTATGTGTCACAGAACGTGAGGGTAGCAGAGTTATTATAACTCTTGGAGAGCAGGTATTTTTTTTTCCCAATTAAGGAAAGCAAATGGCGAACCCAGCAGTAAAGCGTAGCTGGCTGCGTATGATTTAGCAATGTTTTTCACGCAGCTCACACGTCTACACAGGCGTAAGGACGGACACAGGCTGGACAAATAGATTTGTTTTCAGTTTTTTCCCACCAACAGGCAGCACTGCGTATATTCAATGAACCTGCGAAGTTTAATAACTGCGCTGTGTCCCTGCTTATGTGTCACAGAACGTGAGGGTAGCAGAGTTATTATAACTCTTGGAGAGCAGGTATTTTTTTTCCCAATTAAGGAAAGCAAATGGCGAACCCAGCAGTAAAGCGTAGCTGGCTGCGTATGATTTAGCAATGTTTTTCACGCAGCTCACACGTCTACACAGGCGTAAGGACGGACACAGGCTGGACAAATAGATTTGTTTTCAGTTTTTTCCCACCAACAGGCAGCACTGCGTATATTCAATGAACCTGCGAAGTTTAATAACTGCGCTGTGTCCCTGCTTATGTGTCACAGAACGTGAGGGTAGCAGAGTTATTATAACTCTTGGAGAGCAGGTATTTTTTTTTCCCAATTAAGGAAAGCAAATGGCGAACCCAGCAGTAAAGCGTAGCTGGCTGCGTATGATTTAGCAATGTTTTTCACGCAGCTCACACGTCTACACAGGCGTAAGGACGGACACAGGCTGGACAAATAGATTTGTTTTCAGTTTTTTCCCACCAACAGGCAGCACTGCGTATATTCTATGAATAATAACTGTGTTGTGGCCCTGCCTATACAATTCTTTCCCTGCAGTATCAATGGAGGGTGCAATGCTCTGCAGAGGCGATTTTGAGAAGCCCAAAAAAAATGCAGCACAGCCAACAGCAGCCTGGACAGTACTGCACACGGATAAATATGGCCCTAGAAAGGACCGTTGAGGTTCTTGAAGGCTACACTCACTCCTAACACTCTCCCTGCCTATGCAGCACTTCTGTCCCTAATGCCAGGTGCAACGGTCTGCAGAGGCGATTTTGAGAAAAAAAAAAAAATCCCACTGCTAACAGCAGCCAACACACAGCTATCAGTGGCCCTAATAAGGACCTTTGGGGGGTCTTGAAGCCTACACTAACTACCAATTCTTTCCCTACAGCAGCTCCGGTATAAACAGCACTGTCCCTCATCTAACTCACACCGCATCTGAGGCGAGCCGCGGGAGGGGCCGACTTTTATATTAGGCGAACACCTGATCTCGCCAGCCACTCACAGCAGGGGGGTGGTATAGGGCTTAAACGTTGCAGGGGGAAGTTGTAATGCCTTCCCTGTCTTTCAATTGGCCAGAAAAGCGCGCTAACGTCTCAGGGAAGGAAGTGAAAGTAACCAGAACACCGCATGGTGTTCGTCACGAATAACGAACATCCCGAACACCCTAATATTCGCACGAATATCAAGCTCGGACGAACGCGTTCGCTCATCTCTAATTAGGAGGCAATTCTACATGCAGGCAACACAACATGGTAATAGGAAGTTTGGCCTAGCCACTTTGGATACCAGACCTAGACAGATTTTTGGCAGCGATGAGACTAATCAACCTTAAAAATAAAAGTCAAAGTGAAAATGTTGACATGACTCATAAAACTGAAAGGATTACTGGGAATATGAACAAACATTTTGTTATCTCTATCCTCCACATGTTTCCAACCATGACTCAGATCACTTCTGGTCAAAGATCCTTAGATGTATTACATCACTTTATCTATCCAAAAAGGCGAAAATGGTGCCCTTGTAGTACCAAAGTCATGCAAAGTAGAACACCAGAGAGAAGTCCGGTACACGGCGAAACCTCCAAAGAAACATTCTTATAGCAGATAAGTGAAGTTGGTTTTTATTTGGATAAAGCCAGTAATAAAACGAGTTTCAAAACAAAAGAGCCTCTTCATCTGTTGCAGACTTTCTGTATGTGTTAAAAGTATAGTCAGGAAGAGGAGGAAAAGAAATGAGAACATGGCTGCATAACAAGAATTAGTGAACATGGCCATCAATTTAGCTCAGCACTAGAGATGAGCGAACGTACTCGGTAAGGCCGATTTTGCAATCGAGCACCGCAATTTTCGAGTACTTCACTACTCGGGTGAAAAGTACTCAGGAGGCGCTGTGGGTGAGCGGGGGGTTGCAGAGGGGAGAGGGGGGGAGAGGGAGAGAGAGTGGGCTCCCCCCTGTTCCCCGCTGCTACCCCCTGCTCCACCACGCCACGCCCCGCCCCCCGGCGACCCTGAGTACTTTTCACCCGAGTAGTGAAGTACTCGAAAATCGCGGTGCTCGATTGCGGAATCGGCCTTACTGAGTACGTTCGCTCATCTCTACTCAACACGTAAAATAAAATAAGAATGCATAGTTATATGAATACAGATGGTGTAAACAAGATTTACAGAGGTTTATATGAGGTATATGAGCTCCTAGTCCAAAAAATTAGGCTCAGATAGCCTACTACAGTCACCAGCAATATGCTGTTTCGATGAAGACAGCATCCCTTCATGGTACGCAGTCGAAGTGAATAACCGATTTGCAGCGCTCGGCACCATAGGAAAAGACCCTGATGAATTATGGGAGGAATTCAAATCCATAACATGGAATACAACTGAACAAATCATCCCTTTCAAAAAATCAGCGAAACAACCGCAATGGTTATTGCATGAATCCATCAGAATTGCCAATGAGTAGCTAAAGCAGCGGGCACCATCATTGAATTCAGACAGCTAAATGCAGAATTTCAAAGAAAAGTCAGACGAGAAAAGAAGCGCTACTGGAACGACCAATGCGCAAAACTGGAAAAAGGAAACAAGCAAGGCCACACCTGAGCTCTCTTCGCCCATATGTAAAGCAGAACTGGGCACCGTTTGCACCAGGAAGGCAGCAACTATTAAGGACTGGGATGGCAAATTATCACAAGAAAAAGATTAAATCAAGCGTAGGTGGCGAGAATATACAGCAGGCGATCAGATCACCCATTGGATCACGTATATCAAGTAGAACAAGAACCGGGCATTCTGGAGGAAGAGGTCACATGGGCCCTGAAACAACTACCAAACAGGAAAGTAACGGGCATTGATCGCAGCAGGGAAAGAGTTCACAGAGGGAGCTCGCTCCCTCTGTGACTCCAGCCGGCTCTCGTGATAACATCGCGAGAGCCCAGCTGGTTGCTATGGCAACAGAATGCCAGATACCAGCGTCCTGTATTGCCATAGCCTGTGATCGCTATAGTAAGCGATAAGGCATGGCAGGAGAGAAGTCCTGCCATGCCTTATCGTAGCGATCTGCAGTCCTGCTGTGTAAGTCCCTCAGAAGGACACAGATTGTGTAAAAAGAAGAGAAAAATAAAGTACAAAAAAATGTTAAAAAAATGTTAAAAAACCATTTCATGATTTTAGCATAAAATTAGCATAAAATTTTTTTTACAAAATTAAAAATCCCACATATTTGGTATTGACACGTCCGTAACGACATGTACAATAAATTGAACATGCTTTTTATCCTGCACGGCAAAAAGCGTTAAAAAAAATGCTAAAAAACTGAGGTCAAATGCTAATTTTTAGCATTTTGCCTCCCAAAAAACGTAATAAAAGTGATAAAAAAAAATGTGTACCCCAAAATGGAACCATTAAAAACTACAGCTTGTCTCGCAAAAAATAAGCCCTCAGAAAGCTCCGTCCATGGAAAAATAAAAAAACTTATAGCACTTTGAATGCAGTGAGTTTAGAAAAAAATAATAATTTCCCAAAAAAGGGTTTTTATTGTGGAAAAACCTAAAAAAAATATAAGAATTTTGGTATCACTGTAACCGTACTGTCCTGCAGAAAAAAATGTAGTCTGTCGTTTATGCTGCATAATTAATGCTTTAAAAAAAAACCAATAAATCTATGGCAGAATTGATGCGTTTTCTTTCCCTACGATCATAAAAAAATAATAAAAGTTTTACAATGTAGTCTATGTAACCAAAAATGGTACCAATAAAAACTACAATTCACCACGCAAAAAACAAGCCCTTATACAGCCGCATCGACGGAAAAATAAAAACGTTATCGCTTTTGAAAAATGGAGATGAAAAAAATACCAAAAATCATTTGGTCCTCAACGCCAAAATAGGCCATGTAATTAAGGGGTTAAAGATCATACAAAAACGCATCTCAACAATTGTTGAATGGGAACTGCCGGACGTTCATGCTGGCTTCCACAAAGGTCGTGGCACCAGAGACCAAATCACAAACCTATGCTGGATAATGGAGAAGACATGGGAGTATAAAAAGGACGTGTGCATGTTTTTTATTAACTACAGCAAGGCATTTGATTGTGGTGAACATGACAAGCTTTGGAAGTGTCTGAAGCAAATGGGCGTCCCAGAACATATTGAACAGCTTATAAGGTTGCTTTACAACAACCAAGAAGCAACAGTCAGGACAGCTCATCGAAACACGGATTGGTTTGGAATCGAGAGAGGCGTACGGCAAATCTGCATTCTATCACCAGTCCTTTTCAATCTGTATGCAGAAATGATCATGAGACGATGCAATTTGGACGAATCAGAAAGAGAAGTCAAAATCGGTGGCAGAAATGTCAACAACCTTTGATACGCAGACGACACCACCCTGCTTGCAGACCTGGAATACCTTATCCAACAAGGGCAAAAGGAAAGCGAACACATGGGACTGTATTTCAACAGCTAGAAAACAAACGTCATGACCACAGTAGGCAATGGTGCAGTGAGCGTAAAAAATTAACAATGAAGAAGTCAAGTCGATCCAAGATTTCCTCTTCCTTGGATGCAAAATCGATTGCAACGGGCAATCTGGACCTGAGATCAAAAGATGAATTACACTTGGTAGGATTGCAATGCAAGGAATGGAAAAGATCTGGAAAAGCAAGGATATTAGCATTGCAATAAAAACCAGACTGGTCAATGCAATCATCTTTACCATAACGACGTATGGTTGCAAAAGTTGGACGTTCAGGAATACAGCCAGAAGGAAAATTAATGCGTTTGAACTATAGTGCCGGAGGAGAATGCCGCGGATACCTTGGACTGCCATGACAATGAACAAGGTGGTGGTAGATCGTGTCAAACCGAAAATATCACTAGAGGGCAAAGTCATCAAATAGCCGCTCTGTGATGTGCGCTAATTCACTGGAAACAGTACTGATGCTTGGCAAAGTCAGTCTGAAGAGAAGAACAGGACGACAAAGAACAAGATGGCTAGATCACGAACATGTTAATTGCGGAACTGAAAGAAGCCGTGAAAGACAGAAACGTGTGAAGAACATTGATCCATAGAGTGACCGAAGGTCGGATACGACTGAATGGATAATCATCATATGAGATATAATTGGGACCCAGGTGTGCACTATATAATATGATAAAATTAAGCATGGGTGTATATAATACACAAAGAGGAAAAAAATAGAATGCGGGTGCTCAATTATATAGCCAAAAAATGTATAATGATTACACATGGGCTGTGATAAAAAATGACTACGTTTTCATGGGTCTTGAATAGGGATGAGCGAACGTGTCCGTTACGGACACATCCGCACCCGGACACCGGCTTTGCCGAACACTGCAGTGTTCGCGCGTAAGTGTCCGGGTGCCGCCGGGGGGCGGGGAGATGCGCGGCGGCGCGGGCGGCAGTAGCGGGGAACAGGGGGGAGCCCTCTCTCTCTCCCTCTCCCCCCCACTCCCCGCCGCACCCCCCCGCGCTGCCACGGCGGCCCCCGAACTTTTTCGCCCGAACACTGAAGTGTTCGCAAAGTTCGGTGTTCGGGCGAAAAAGGGGCGGAGCCGAACGTGTTCGCTCATCTCTAGTCTTGAATAAAATATAAAGTGAAGAAAATAAATATAAATGTAAATATAGTTTCAAAAAAATTATAATGGGGGATAATAAAAGGGTAGTATGCACTAAATTTAAAATTTATTTGATATGGAGAAAATAAGTGCATAGCTACTAAATGGCAATGATAATTCTAGCAGAGCTTGAAGAAAAATACAATTCGTGTAGTATGTATAAAAAAAAAATTCGTTTTGCAACAATAAATGTGGACACAGTGATCATAATACAAGTAAGGCCGCCTGCACACGGGATTTCCGCTGCTCAAAGCCTGCATAGGAGTGCATTACAATACGCACTCCTATGCAGATGGCCGCGGTTTGGCCGTGCGAAATGTCGCGCGGCAAACAAACCGCGGCATGTCCTATTTTTGTGCGGGGCTTGCAGAGCCTCGCACAGAAACGTCACTCACGCAGCCGCCGGCTCCGGTCTGCGCATGCGCCGGCTGCCCAGCAGCCGGCACATGAAAGAGGCGGGGCCGCCGGGCACGGGTGAGTACGCGCTCGTCCCTGCAGGCGCTCGGGTCGGGTCCCGCGGCGAGAATTCTTGCCGCCGGATCCAACCCGTTCATCTGCAGGCGGCCTAAGGCTGGCTGTCTACGGGCGAGGTGTCATTGTGAGATCCACGGCGATAAATCGCATGTGGAGCTCACATGACATGCTTTCCATAGGATAACTATGGAAAGCGCAGCCTACTGCACATGAGTCATGGTGATTTTCCGCTCGCTTGATTAAAATTGCGGCATGCCCCGATTTGCCGCGATTCTCCGCGGTAAGCCTACCATTAATATAGGCCCATCGCGGAGACCTTTTAGTGCTCCCCCCTCTTTTCCATTGCGGGCATGGACAGTCGGCCGTAATATTGGAACTAAGTTCCTGGAACAGATAACCCACCATGTATAACACCAATAAATCCAAAAATAGATAAATAAATATATAATGCAGTAACAATAGTCTAGGGGAAAGAGGGTTTCTCCATCAACAAAGAAGGGGGTTAAAATAAATGGAAGCTCAGTACAGCGTTTTTAGCGGATGTTTTAAACACCCACTAAAACTAAAACGCCTGTGTGAGAGTAGCTTCAGGCAGTAAATTTTCCCCATCGGCTCACAGACTGCTCTCCATGACGCTACAGGCATCACTCAGGGATATTAGGTTCACAGCTCCTACCGTATTAACATGAAACAAGCTTAGAAACCATGTAGTCTCTTCACCTGAAAGGCAATATTGCTTCACCGCCGGCACAAGCTTACAAAAGTAAGACCGTGTACAGTTACTGCATATTAAGGGCTTATTAACACTGGCAAGCTTTCATCATTGCTACGGATTTAAACTGTGATTGTGGAGGAACTTCTAATTCCACATAAAGGAAATTTTCCATCAATTACAGTTAAAGGCACTTATCATCTCTCCTGCCTGTACTGGCTGATTACATAGTTCAGTAACAGAGTATATAGCAAGTATACAGCATACCAATATATCAGGTTCAGCATCGAAACCTGCAGTTAGCCCATGTGAAATTCCCCAGCGGCAAATTCAGCAGCGTCTCCAGTTTGGAGAATTTAGTCTTTAGTTACACCATGCCTTTGGAACATTGTGTTTGTTTTAATTGTGTTTGTCATCAGTTCTTGGGGTCTCCATTAAGGTGTGATGGTAATACATAGTAACATAGTATGTTAGGCTGAATGAAGACAATGTCCATCTAGTTCAGCCTGTTTCAACCTCCTTGTTGATCCAGAGGAAGGCAAAAAAACAACAATGAGCCAATTTAACTAGTTTGGAGGAAAAGAAAATTCCTTCCCGACTCCATACAGCAGTGAGAATAATCCTGGATCAACGTTTGAGTTCCTACCTAACTCCAAGACCCGGATCAACAACCCCGCTGGTCACCTAATGTCTATATCCTATAAGATATGTAATGGTGGCCGTGGTTCCGTAATAGGAGCAGAAGCAGAGATGAAGTCTGAGTAGCTAACTGAGTAGAAACATGATTAGTGAGCTGTTCAACCACTTGTGCAGCAGTTTGGGTGGTGGCTTAAATATCATCCTGTGCAGACTGTGCGTTTTCCAGAAAGTCCAATATAAGCCCTACCCCAAAATTAGGCTCTAGCTAGACTACATAAAAAAACTGAATACAATTCCTAGCAGCAGAGGTCCGGATCCCTCCTGCTGGTCCACGAAATTCCAGAGCTCCGCCAGGCTTCCAGCACTCTTCGAACCGCCGACAGAACATCACTTCCTGGTTGCAGCATTCATAAATCCTGCCTCCAGGAAGCGATGGCTCTGATTGGTTAGCGATTACTGCTCTCAGTCAATCACAGCTGTCACGTTGGTTCAGCGAGCGCTGCATTGAGAGAGCAGCACTGAGAAGCAGTACATGGTGATGTGAATAGGTGCTCATCTAGTTGAGGCTCGTGGAACAGTAGCAACAACATGGTCCAGGCAAAACGTCAGGGCAGGCAGGGAGCAATAACAAAGTCCAGTGAAAAGAGCCAAAGTCAAAGAGCGCAGAAGTATTATTGGCTCTCACATATAGACTTGTATTAGGCTGTATTTACACGCCTGAGAAAAACACACGAGTTCTGTGTGATTGCAAGACGTATAGAACTTGTGCCTTATACTAACCCATTGTTTTCAAGGGATTCATTTACAGGGGCATTTTTCCTCCCGCCCTGATAGTGAGAGACGGAAAAACAGAAGCAGGTCCTATTTTTGAGAATTGTACTTGCAATGTGCAGTGTCTCGCAGTTTGTCCGCACATGGATGGGGTGTCCATGCGCTGTGCAATGCGAGATGACTTTTGGATGCCACCCACTCTCAGCCATATAAATACGGCCTAAGAAATACTTTGCCTGCTAATAGTTATCCGTCTTAGATTATTTCTTTTTTTGCAAGCTGCTTTATATGCATAATTTAGCATCCTCTTCTCATAGAAAGTCCCTTGTGAACTTTGTTGTGATATGTTTATCAGATCCAGCTCCTCCAATTCTGTTGTAAGTAAGCGAATTTTACATTTTGGTTCTAAAGATCTGACTGCCATAGGCTGACCCTACAGTTTTCACATACTGGTTGTGGTAAGGCAACATCGTAATTAAACACATGAGATGAACGCTGCAGGTATACATCTTATGGAACCCACGTCAGTATACTGCAACCTCACAGCACTGAAAAATTAATCTCTTCAACCTTCCCTCATGAATGATGGATAGTTTGTGAAGTATTCTGATATGTTTCCACAGTGCTGGAATGCAGATCTCAGGGGGCCCGTTTTATGAAAAAAGTAACTATTACAGACACTTGGAAAGTCTGTTTGGATTTTAATACATTTTTTTAAGTTAAATATGTACATGAGGAGGTGCGATTAGTTTTAGTTGTTCGTAATATCTAGCAAAGTGCATAAAAAAGTGACAATCTGTAAAATTATGGTTGTTGCAACCAGAGGCGTAACTTGAAGCTCCTGGGCCTCAATGCAAAACCTGGAATGGGGCCCCCAACTATAATGCTTTATACATAGTACTGGGCTTCCTATATGGAGAAGAGAGGCCTTATGGGCCCCCTAAGGCTCCTGGGCCCGGGAGCAACCACATCCCCTGCATCCTTTATAGTTACACCCCTGGTTGCAACAAACGATTGCTTGGAAGTGGAAAAAAATTCTGAAAATAAAATTCACAGGTAAGAAATATGTTTAACTTTAAACAAATCTGCAGAAACTGCAAGAGAACATTGTACTTAGAAACTATGGATCCCTGCTGTTTAACCCTTTACATGCCACTATCACAGGGGGGGGAGCTCTCTCTTGCAGGGACCAAAATGTTGCATGGCTTGACAAATGGTACCATTAAAAAGTACAACTAATCCCACAAGAAAAACCCATTGCACAGCACCATTGACAGAAAAAAAAAAGAAAAATGTTAGGGGTCTTTGAATGTAGTGATAAACAAAAAAATTAATTTAAGGAAACAAGCATGAAAGAGTTGTAAATAAAACACAAAACCTCTGTAATTTTTGTATTGACATAATTGTACTGGTCTGCAAAATTAATTTAACATATTATTTATAAAGCACAGTGAACATTGTTAAAAAAGACAAAAAAAAGCACATGCCAGAATTGCAGATTTTGTTAATCTTGATACTAGAATAAAATCAAAAAGTTATGTTTCCAAAAGTTGGATAAATGAAGACTAGAGTTCATCCCACAAAAAAGAACCCCGTATAGAGCTTGGAAAAATAAAATACTTTGGCTCTTGCGGCAACACAAAAGCAAGTCTTTAAAAAAAAAGTGATTTGTGTACAAAAATAGCAAAATAAAATCCAAAAACATATGGCAGAATTCCTTTTTTTCCCCAATCCACCTAAAAAAAATGAAAATTATACAATACATTATATGTACCCCAAAATGATTGCATCAAAAAATACATCTTGTCCTGCAAAAAAAAACAAGCCCTCATATGGCTATGTCAATGGAAAAATGAAAAAAGTTATGGCTCTAAGAATCTGACAATGAAAAAATTGAAAAATTATTTGGTCATTACGGCACAAACAGGCTTTGTCACTAAGGGTGCATTCAGACGAGCATGGTTTAACAGCAATGTGTAACCCACGCTTCTAGAATAACCAATAGGTTGCTATGTAAGCGCTCAATCAGAGCTTTTTTACCAGTGCAGAATCTTCTCTGGTAAAAAAAAGATAGGATAGTGAGTGCCGACTCACCTGTCAGCTCTGTGCTGCTGCGCTGTCAATGGTGCTGACCATTGGCTCCTATGGGAGCTGCGGCAGCAATCTGCCCGCAGCATGGACATGTGAACGGGCTGCTCCGTGGAGCACGGAGCAGCTCGTTCACCACAGAATTCCTGCATGTCAACAGCGTAGTTTACATGCTGCTCCTTGGTCACATTTACAACTACAACAGCAGCAAAACTATCAACTGAGCCACTACAACAGAAAGGACAAGTTGTTAGCACTGCTTCCTTGCAGTGCTACAATTCTGGGTTCAAATCTATCCAAGGGCAACATCTAGATGGTGTTTTTATGTTAATTGTTTTTCTTTTCCAGCTCTGGAGCAGAACAGACAAGTGTTGAAAGGGAGCCACATAAACAGCTAAAAGAGAGAATGAGATCTCCAATTTATTTTGAAAGTGAGTTGACATGAGACTGTGACCTTGGACCCTTTTTTGCCCCAATCATTACTGTTTTGTGGTGTCTACAATTCTACTGGTTCACCATGCTACTGCTAAAGAAAGTTTAGAAAAAAGTTGCCTAAATCCTACTGCTCTTTTCTGCAACTAAGGAAAGTTGTTCTGAAGACCATCAATGAACTCTAGAGACACTTTAAGCAAAAAGACTCTGTACACACCTTGTAATCTTTTTCTTTTCACATCAGCCCATAAAATGCCAGGATAACCATAATCCAACAGGGAACACTCAGATGCCTATGTGCAGAAGCCAGGCTGGAACCCAGAGATATTTTTCTCATCTCCACCAGAGCTATGACATATGATGCAAAGCCTACTATCTTGGTCAAACAGCTAGGAGGGCACTTATTCCAGGTACTATTTACCACTGAGTGAGCCAACAAGGAACTCTGTGTTGTCTAGGGTATTTAAATGCTGAGCTATGGTAGCAAAGTGAACCTATGCTCTGAGTAATAAATAGCCTATGTGCAACTCGGTCTACTCACGGTTTCCAAGGCTCTCTGATAAGAAGTGCATCAGGGAGCATAAATTATTTGATATTTTACTATCGCTTCCACAAGCTCTTTTAGTTTTTTTTTTAATAAATGCTACAAATACTATTATAGTCCTTATAATCCATCCTTAATTGCTTGTTATAAAAGGCATTAATGTAATCAATCTCTCTGTTAAATATGAAAGCCTCAACTTTGATATCATGATATAAGTCTCTCTAAAGACATGAAACATTAAAATTGCCAACCATCAAATAAGCGATTCAGCAAACATTCTACGTCCCTGAGAGAGAAATCTCTGGCCGAGAAACATTTTATTTAATGCACCACATGAATACTACGCAGGAAGGACAATGTGCCCTGTGTGCAGTGTTCTGAAAAACACATTGAAATGCCAAGAGCAGCACAATAACGTCCAACTCAAAAATTCTTCAGTGCAGGTTGAAAAAAATTAACAGATTACAACTCAACACCTCAACAAATGTCAACACTTACGTATCTGTCTACAGCTAATTGTCTGCAATTATTACATCATGTACAAAGGCATAAAATACAAAGGTTAAGTTTGACAGGTGACATCGTACTCTTCTTAACCCTTTCCAATCCAATTTGTATCTTGGTTTTAGGGGGGTTACTCTTTTTCTGCTGTTATACAACGGCGCTATATGCTGGCTAAAGCCAGTACTGCAGGAGGTGACACGTTGGATAGGCTCCGACAGCAGAGAGGCTGACAATATACAGTAAGAGAACTCTGACGGACGTCTTCCAACATCGGAGCTATACAGCCTTAAATCATAATGTCTTCAGAGGTCAGACAGTGGATTGGAAAGGGTTAATAGAAGACCATAATGGAAGTCATCATTTGGGGAATGCAACTGAAAAGCCTTCAAGTGGTACTAACAGGTTTCTAGTATCTGGTTCGTAGTTGATAGCTAGTACTCAAGTGACGCACTACATAAACCTGGCAACTATTTGCTTTTGCAAGAAGAAACATAAGTCTCATTACTATTCCTTAATGTATTGTATGATTAAAATATCTATGTCACTGGATAGAAATTGTATCCTAAAACAACAAATGTCAACTTTATTTTATTCTTTGCTTACTTTAAAAAACCCCCAAAAATATTGAAAGAGAAATCTGGCGCTACATAGCTGACAATGCAATCTTGCTTATCACAAACACTCATTCACACAGTCAGACCAATTTCATGAGAAGCTAAAGAAGGGCGTTTTACAACTGAGCTACCCTTGTCTATATACTTAATTAGGGCATATGGACATCATATAAGTGGGCCCCCACTTGAGGCCTCTTACTTTGGGCCTAGCAGAGAGCTTCTGCAAAAAATGACTACCGCTGTAGTAGTGTTAGACCCATTGTGATCATGTATTGGATAAAGAAAGATGGCCACACCAACTTCTCTGACTGCCTGGTGCACACTGTGCATTAGTATGCATCATTAGTCTAGGACACTACACCTGCTTTGATTGACTAATACTTCCCATGTGAGCAGCACTGACCAGTCAGAGCAGAATGTAGTGTCTTAGACTACTAATCCATACTAGGCACAGTGTGCATCGGGTAGTCAGAGAAGTGATTTGGCTATCTTTGTTCTTCCAGGCCTGAAAGGCTGCTTTAAATAAGGGCTAATTCCCATGGGCGAATTTCCACCGCGTATCACGGTGTTCTCCCTGTAATGGCGACAGCAGGGAAGATGTATAGCTGATTGAAGCCCTGGCAAGATCAGGAGGTTTCAACAAACAGAATGATTTGCTTCACAGGAGAAGCTGTCAAGATTAGATAGCCCTGTGACCCTAAACATTTTTATGGAATATAAGAGTTAACTGCAGTATTGGAAAGAAAACCTAACACTTACAGAAAAAAACATTCCAACTTTTAGTTGATATTACTCTAGTGGAGTACAAGGTCGTTGTTACATCACAAGGTCGCGGTGTTTACTACAGAGCTATTATATAGCTCCGATAATGTTTATGACCTTTCTGTACCTCACATGGATTGTTTTATAAAGCACAGCGAACGTAAAAAAAAGTTAAAACATGCCAGAATTGCAGATTTTGTTAATCTTGATACTAGAATAAAATCAAAATGTTATATGTTCCCAAAAGTTGGATAAATGAAGACTAGAGTTCATCCCACAAAAAACAAGCCCATATAGAGCTCCATTGATGGAAGAATAAAAATGCTCTGGAGCCACACAAAAGCAAATTTAAAAAATAAGTGATTTGTGTACAAAAAGTGGCCACTGCAGGGAAAATGTATAGCTGATTGGAGCATGCCCTGCAAGATCAGGAGGTTTCAACAATCAGAGGGACTTGCTTCAAAGAAGAGGCTGCCCAGATTAGACAGCCCCTAAACATATTTATGGGATATAAGAGTTAACTGCAGTATTGGAATGAAACCTAACATTTACAGAAAAAAACATTCCAACTTTTAGTTGATATTACTCTATGGAGTACAAGGTCGTTGTTACATCACAAGGTTGCAGTGTTTACTACAGAGCTATTATATAGCTCAGATAATGTGTATGACCCTTCTGTACCTCACATGGATTGTTTTATTCTGCTACTAGCTTCTACAGGTTTTGAACGTGATATTTTTTTTACATCACTATCTACTGTATTTCGGCTTATGTCTGCCTCCATTCACACCCATGCTAGTTTTTGAGTGTGCATTTGCCTTAGCTTGTGGCACTGCAGCTTTTTCTTTCATCTTGATCTGGCAAATTGTGGTTCTCCTTCTAAGATTAATGACCTATCCTCAGGATAGGTCATCAATACCTGATCGTTAGGGGTCTGTCCGCTAGGATCTGTGTTTTAATGGATGGAGCTACTTTGTTGCTGGAATCAGACAGCTCCATACATTGTGCAATGGCTTAGTATAGTACTGCAGATTGAGGCTCATTTACTTAGGCAGCTCTGTACATTGTGCATTGGCCTGGCCTCGTACTGCAGCCTTCACTTCAATGGGACTCAACCTACAGTATCATGCTGGGACACTGCTCAATGTAAGGAGCAATCTACTTTTGGCAATAATGTAGCTCCATACATTAGACCACTGACCTTGGTGATCAGCGGGGTTCCCGGGCCGTAGGCCTCCACCAATCAGCTGTTGACAACTTATCCTGAGAATAGGTCATCGATCTTAGAAGTGAGACAATCTTTTAACATACTATTTCTGTACCTTAATTACTTCTAAGATTTTCAGTTGTCAAACCACCAACTGCAGCTAACTTCAAGGGCCAACACAGTACCAAGACTTTAACCAAAGTCATGGGTACTCTAGATGAATTGCATAATCCAACTGAAAGGGATTGTGTCACCAAAATAACCCTCATCCATATGTAAAGCTAACACTCTTGCAGATCTGGTATAGCCATGTAATACTTGGACGTCCATTCATTTGAATGGCCAGAATGTAATGCTACTGCACATGTTCCCTATAGCAACTTTAAAGAGGCTGCCTCAACAAGACAATTCCTATCTATGTACTCTATTCGTTCATATGGAAGTCATAGAGGAGGTGTAGCTTGCTTGGTTTTTCTTTAAATAAGTTTAATGGGTCGCATGAGAGTTTTAAATTGTCAAAATGAGAATAAAAAACAGGATTTGTTAATTTGTCTGCATTTGATCTATCTAGTTCATCATTTAAGCTGCTTAGGTGTTAATTAACTTGCGACTTGCAATGAAAAAGTTGAAAGTGAATCTGTTTTTCCTTATTTTTCTTAAAACTTTGTTTAAACATATAATTGCTCCCTCCTGGTTGAGGACTATTGGATATGGAGGCAGAAATGTTGTATTAATTCCAGTTATCTTATTTATGCTTTTTTTTAAAAAACTTTTGGTTTAACAAAACCAGAAATAGACAATTTTCTTGACAAACAATATTTCCAATATCTAGCATTTAACATATCCCCTATTACGTCAGAACCCAGTCTATTGATTGGATATCAGAGGTGATAAATTCCTCGTTAAGGCCCATTTAGATGGGACGAGTGTCAGGCAAACCATGCCTGACACTCGTCTCCACATATACTAGCTCTCGTGCTGCTGCATGGGACCTAGTATCGCTGGCTCACAGCAGGGAGGCTGCAGGAGATTTCTATCCTCTCGCTCCCCCGCCCCTTTCTATTGAGTTTACACTGAACGATCAGCTTATCACTAGAGATGAGCGAGCACCAAAATGCTCGAGTGCTCATTACTAGAGTTGAACTTTCAGTGATGCTCGAGAGTTCGTTTCGAGTAACGAACCCCAATTGAAGTCAATGGGTGACTCAAGCATTTTTGTATATGACTGGTGCTCCGCTAAGGTTTTCATTTGTGAAAATCTTAGCAAATCACCAAAGTCATGTAAAAAACACAGAAATGGATAGGGCAGGCGAGGGGCAACATGCAGGGCTGCATTTCGGGCTCCGAGGTCTCACTATTAGGCCACAATAGTGGCAAGAGTGAGACCCCCCCCCCCCCCACTGTCAGCATAACGATCGTTCTCCTCTGCCACAGCTGTAACAGCTGTGGCAGAGAAGAACGATGTTAGCCCATTGAATTCAATGGAGCCGGCAATACAGCCGGCTCCAATGAAAGCAATGGGCTGCCGGCGAGCGCGGGATGAATTTTCGGGAAGGGCTTAAAAATATAAGATTTTAGTGCAAAAAAGAATAAAAATGCAGGCATTCTCTTCAATGGAGCCGCTGCTGCTGCCGGCGACTCCATTGAAGACAATGGTCCACTGGCACACCTGAATTATTTTTCAGGGAAGGGCTTTACATATAAGCCATTCCCTGGAAATGAATTAAAAGTGATTTAAAAAAAAAAATAGATACTCACCTCCCTTCAGCTGCCGGGGCACAGCCGCGTCTTCTCCTGCTGTCCCCTGCACTGTGGTGCTGAACTGCTGTCATTCAGCTGAGAGCTGCGCTGAGCCAATCAGAGGCAGCATTCACTCACCCATTCATGAATTCATGAATGGGTGTGAGTGAGATCTGCCTCTGATTGGTCAGGCTGTGACCAATCAGAGGCAGCTCATTCAGCAGGCGGGGATTTTAAATCCCCGGCTGCTGAATACTACAGAGAGCAGTTCAGGAGAACTGCCAGCTGGCCGCAGCTGAACTCCGTCTGCCGGGAGCAGGTGAGTATATATATTTTTTTTATTTTTACACATTTCTGGATGAATTGCAGGGAAGGGCTTATATATTTAAGCCCTTCCCGAAAATTCATTGTGCGATTGCTGGCAGCCCATTGCTTTCAATGGAGCCGGCTGTATTGCCGGCTCCATTGAATTCAATGGGCTAACATCGTTCTGCCGGGACAAGGTGAGTATATTTTTTTTTTTTACTTTTTACACATTTTAGGATGATTTTCAGGTAAGGGCTTATATTTTTAAGCCCTTCCCGAAAATTCATCCCGCGCTAGCCGGCAGCCCATTGCTTTCAATGGAGCCGGCTGTATTGCCGGCTCCATTGAATTCAATGGTCAGTGCTCGTTTAATCGAGACGAGCACCGAGTGGTGCTCATCTCGAGTAGCGAGCATCTCGAGCACCCTAATACTCGAACGAGCATCAAGCTCGGACGAGTATGCTCGCTCATCTATACTTATCACCCATCGTTTATGCAGCACAAACGATGGATGATGAGTAGAGATGAGCGAGTATACTCGCTAAAGGCAATTGCTCGAGCGAGCATTGCCTTTAGCGAGTACCTGCCTGCTCGAGATGAAAGGTTCGGGTGCTGGCAGCGGGCAGGGAGCTGCGGGGGAGAGCGGAGTGAAACGGAGATCTTTTTCTCCCTCTCCCCCCCCCCGCTCCCTCCTGCTGACAGCCGCTACTCACCGCTCCCCTGCACCGGCACCCGAACCTTTCATCTCGAGCGGGCAGGTACTCGCTAAGGGCAATGCTCGCTCGAGCAATTGCCTTTACCAAGCATACTCGCTCATCTCTAATGATGAGCTTATGAGCTCATCGTTCAGTGTAAATAGCGGCCGTTCAGTACTGAACAGCTGCTGTGTTAAGTCAAAGGAGAGGGGCGGGGGGAGCGAGAGGAGAGAAATCTCCTGCAGCCACCCCACCTCCCTGCTAGCTGCTCTGTGAGTGAGCCAGCGATACTAGCGCCTGTGCAGAAGCACAGAAGCAAGGACACACAGGGACGAGTGTCGGGCATCGTTTGCCCGACATTCGGCCCGTCTAAATGAAGCTTTAGACTGCTAAATCTCAACCAATTTCCACCTCATTGAATGAACCCGTTATCCTATTTAGATGGTGCAGAACAAACATTGCAGTGGTTGTCTAGTAACAGCCAACCCTTCCATATGTCTTAGTAGGGTATTTTCAGGATGTAGAGGGAGCCCTCCAATCAGGACTCCAACTGTCTGTCTTTGCTCTATTAGTCAGGATAGAAGAAAACACAAATGGCAACAGCACATTGCAAACATTAAATATCGGCGTTTGAATTACATCACTGTTATATTTATTGTACACATACAAATGTGGGTATCTTATCATACATTTTGATCAAAATGTGTGAGTTCATCTGCAGCGGCAAGGTGACCTCATGTAAATGCATTCGGGGAAAGTGGGATCCAGCTATATATTCTAATTAAAGTGCTTTGGACAGATGGGCGAATAGGGTGAATGATAGATATGGAGGCAGCCACTCCTCCATAAATGCAAATGCAATAAAAAACCAATTGAGCAAGCTCCTCTTATAAGTGAAATAAAATGTGCGGGTCCACGTATGCCACGACAGCGACATACAGCACAAGCAAAGCAATCAGGGTAGAGAGCTGTTGTAAGGTACATCTCACTTTGGGGAATAACAGTCAGGGCTTTCTATAGTAAGGGAAGGGGTAGCAGTCACACCGGAGCTCTGGAGCTTCAGGGAGCTCAGAGGGACCTCTTAGAGAACACCACTATCATAAATGGGAAATGGGGAGGATTTTACAGATTTTTTGCTTGGATCCAGAGTTACGACTCTAATCGCAATTTTGTTAATGATACTGTATGAACAGTCTTGCTGCAGGTTAAATAAGCATTCAGCAAGTGGTTCTCCGAAGGTAGCAGCCAATCAGGGGGGGGGAGTCAGCAGCAGCAGTCTTCATTAGCCTTGCAATGCTTCCACTCAATGTAAATATAACGCAGTTCTTCTTGTATTTAGAAGCTTGTTTCTCAATATGGTATATGATATTTATTATAGTATGTGATTGTACATAATTTATGCTGTCAAGTGGTGGCTTCAATAATGAAATGTTATAAGGCTGTAGCTATATAGTCACATTTTCAACTTCTCTATTATCATAAAGAGCTGTCCATTTTTTGCCAATGGTGCCCACAAGAGGGTACCAATTTGAGGTACATGTGACTTTTGGATTTCTTTTAATTATGTTTTTTTGGATGGCAAACAAAAAGAAAAATAGCAATTCTGGCATTACTTAAAAAAAAATCATTTTTATGGTGTTCACCTAGTGAGATAAATAACAAAACATTTTAATTGTCTGCCTGGGTCATTATAAATGCTGTAATACCTATAATGTGCTGCTTTAAAAAAAAAAGGTTGGTATTTCACCTAGGCAGGTCACCAATAGTTGATCAGCTGGGGTCAGCCGTTCAGGACCCCGACCGATCAGCTGAGCGGGTGCATGCTGTGAGTGCCGCAATAACACAGAGGTCAGAGTGGAAGTCTCTGCGCCTGCCTCCCATGTAGTGGCCAGCACTTGTACCTGCAGGCACAGCTCTCATTAAAATCAATGGGAGCCGTATCTGCAGTTACAAGCGCCGGTCTCTATAGGGAGGTCAGAGCAGAGGACCCTGGCCGATCAACTATTGATGACCTATCCTGATGATAGGTCATCAATAGTATTTCACTGGAAAACCCCTTTAAGGGTTTGGACTGACAAAGTATGGGAAGACCTTTCAGTGAACCCAAGCTCTGACAGAGTAATGGACTTGCATTAGCTTTGTTAATTAGGCTATTGTTATACAAAAAAAACTTTAGCTCCTCTAAACTTCTCTAATTTCCTTATGTTGATATTAATGCCTGATGGTCAATATAGTATTGTTATACAAAACAATATCTATTACTGTAATCTGTCATTTCAATGTTCCACAATATTACACAACAGGAATGCAGATATTTACAGAAATGAATTACTGATCCCTTCAACATATATCTCCAGATGTTTAGATTACATTTCCATAGCTTCTGTGTACACAGCTGTCAACCAAATAGCCATAATAATTATATATTCACATCTTCTACATTTTGATATTCCAAATCACCTCCATCGGAGATAACCTTGGTTGACAGATGTGGATGAGAATTTTCTTCATGCCATCATAATGTCTGCAGCTGGCTTGTGTTACATTCCAAGACGCCAGAACTGAAATCAGAAACATTTGATGAGATGTAAGAGAGTTGAACATAGTATATAGAAACTGACTATTTTAAGGCTGGGTCTATATAGGGCTGATTTCCAGCGGAATGTCCGCAGCAGAGACTGCGATAAAATTGACATGCTGTGGAATTGAATTCTGCACTGCAAGTCAATTTTTCGCACAGGTATTTTGCCGGTTATTTCCGCAGCTTGTGGAAGAGATTTTCAAAATCTCATCCACTTTGCTGCTACTGTAAATGCCGTGGAATTTCTGTGCAGAGGGTCCGCACAGAAATCCAGTCGCAAATCCACCACATGTGAATCCCACCTAAGGCCACAAACCTTTAGGCTATCCATAGCGGACATTCTGTAGCAGATCCACAGCAGAAAATTTGCATCAAAAGCCTCACATTTGGTATGGATTTTGATGTGGAATTTAGCGTGGATTGGGTACCCCCTCTTTAGAAGAGGTAGAATTCAGTGGTGCTATACTTGACATGCTGCGAATTTAAAATCCATACCGCATGTCGATTTTCACGCAGGTTGTTTGTGGATTTTTTCTGCATCATGTGGACGAGATTTTAAAAAATTTCATCCACTTTGCTGCTTCTGTAAATGCGGAGGGCCCACACAGAAAGACTGTGCCGTGTGGACATAGCCTAAGAGTGAATGATCACTCATCTCCCAACTCAGGCATTCATAACTGTAGGCAATCCCTTGTAACCTTCCTCTCGAGTGGGAATTAAACTTAATTAATGGCATGTAAATCTGGTTAACAACTTACTCACAAAATAGGATCCAAAAATAATTCCTCTAATTTCCAGGAAAGATTATCGAATCACCATGAAAACAAAATGATAAAAGTTGATATTCAGGTAATCCTAACGCAGAGAGAATTGTCAAATCGCCATGTTGTCTGGTAGCACGTTGACATGCCGCCAGACAACATGACGATTTGTCAATCCTCTGCCATGATCATGATAGTTTGATTCATGAAATACTAATTTCTATCACTTTGACTTGGCTCCTGATGAGAGGTCTTTTAAATTGACCTTAGAAATGCATCTATATAGAACCAATGCTTTCCAATGGAAGCGGTCACATGTGCGATTTTTACATGAGCCTAAAATTCACACATGCAAAAGATAGAACATATGGGTGGCACTGGACGCAGTCATGTGTTTTTTTTTTACGCGCGAAGTGTGATTTTTTTTTCCACGCACCTATACACGCATGTAAAAATTTTTCCATCTTTATTTTTCACTCGTGCAAAATATTTACACTAGAGGCACCTAAATACAGCTTAATCTGCTGCTGCGAATTTCTGCTCAATAAACCACATGTATTCATGTGTGTGGTACAGAATTTTCTGCATCTTCAGGTGCGTCTTGCAGAATTATTTTGCATTTGTGAAAGCGACCTAAGGCCGGGCTCACACGAGCGGGTCGGATTCCGCATGTGGGAGCCTGCAGCGGATTCCGGCTATGAACCATGGCGGTTACCGTGCATACCTCCCTTAACTGTATTGCGGATGACCGCAGGTACCCGCAGCCGATACACAATGTGAATTGCATACGAGCTGTGGGTTGGACGCCTAAATTAACATCTATAGAGGCTGTACGCGTGGAGTCCGTGATACAGTAGAGCATGCTGCCATTTTTCTTCTGCTTGCGAAATACACAATTTGTATGCGCAAATGTGAAGAAAATTTTGAAAATTCATGCCTTTCAATGCCCTTGTTTTACCGGGTAAGTCAGTGCGGATGCGGATCGCCGAATCCGTAATTCAAATCTGGTCGTGTGAGCTCAGCCTAAGGCCGCCTTCTCACATGGTGGAGATGCTGCAGAATTTCTGCTATTAGAATTACCGCATTTACAGTACAAGCCATGTGGAGGGGATTTAAAAAATCTCCTTCCCATATTGTGGATATTTTCCGTTTTTGAAAAACTCTGCTAATTCTAATTCTGCAGCATGTCTGTTAATGCTGCAGAATTCCACTGCGGAATTCATCCCTTGCAATACAAGAATTAAATTCCGCAGCTGTTCTGCAAATAAAAACAAAGCCGAATCCACACTATATAGGTGCAAATTTGGCCACTGCGGAATTCTTGCAGAATTGCTCTGAGTATTCCACTGCGGAATGCCCGCAGCAATTCCACCATGTGAGAAGGCTGCACTCACATGTCACAGTGGATTTTGTGGCAAATCTGCAGCAGATTTCACCCTGTCAATTGAAATCAAATGGTAGGCGTAAAATGTGCTGTAGATCTGCACCAAAATACAGGACAAAATCAGTGACATATGGATGCACCCCTAGGGCATTTTCACAGGGAATGAAAATTCCACCTCTGAAAACCATGTCAAAATCTGCGTCAAAAACTGCGTCAAAATCTGCACCATTGTTTTGGATTTCACATGTATTGTGGTGTGCACATGCAGCAGAATACACTCTTTCAATTGAAAGGGTGAAATCTGTTGCAGACCGCGGCAAAACCACAGCAAAATCCACAACAAATAGTGCGGATTTTAGTGCGTTTTCATGCTAACATCCACAACATGGAAATATACCCTTCTATGTGAAACACAATAATGAAAATGACCTTCGGCTTTTGTGACCTAGGTGCTGATAGCAGCCGCTAGTTTTTTTTTCTTTGTATTAGACCCCGTCTTGGATTCCTGAGCCTTGATGACTAATTCTCCTTCCAAAAGCTATGAGCTTGAAAGAGGCTAAGATCAAGTGTGCCTTGGTTCTTATTACGGGAAGCTATTTCTTAATTAAGTACTTGTAGGAGGAGAATACATAGATTACTATGGTAAAGTACTTCACATCAGCTTATTCTGATTGAAAGAAGTAAAGCAATCAGAAATAATTATCATGAAGGAGGCAGAAGTATTGAAGTTACTACAAAACAACAAAACATTGACATTACATTTATCAGATTAAATTGTGCAGGGTTCTTGTAATAAAGGGCTATTAAGGCTAAAATAAATGTTAGGTTAGTAGAAACAGCCTACAATAAAAATCATGTTGATACAGTTATTTAAAAAGCTCCTTCTTTTAAAACTATTGCAGCATGCCATAGGGATAGAAAGTGATGGCTTGTCATGGCGGCACTTACCGTTATTTGTATTGGCCTTGAAGGGTCACTAAGGGTTAAAGGGGTTGTCTCGCAAAAGCAAGTGGGGTTAAGTACTTCTGTATGGCCATATTAATGCACTTTGTAATATACATTGTGCATTAAATATGAGCCATACAGAAGTTATTCACTTACCTGCTCCGTTGCTGGCGTCCCCGTCGCCATGGCTCCGTCTAATTTCGGTGTCTTCTTGCTTTTTTAGACGCGCTTGCGCAGATGGGTCTTCTCCCTTCGGCTCGGCTCGGAAGCAGCGGTGTTTTGGCTCCACCCCCTTGTACGCGTCATCGCATAGCTCCTGATTGGCTGGATTCGGCACATGTGACAGGGCGGAGCTACGCGATGACACATACAAGGGGCGGAGCCAAAACGCCGCTGCTTCCGAGCCGAAGGGAGAAGACCCATCTGCGCAAGCGCGTCTAAAAAAAGCAAGAAGACACCGAAATTAGACGGAGCCATGGCGACGGGGACGCCAGCAACGGAGCAGGTAAGTGAATAACTTCTGTATGGCTCATATTTAATGCACGATGTATATTACAAAGTGCATTAATATGGCCATACAGAAGTGTATAACCCCACTTGCTTTTGCGAGACAACCCCTTTAATATCTGCTGTCTTCTCTAACTCTGCATGACTACGCAGAATTCATCTTAACCCACTCTGTTACTTGTCAATCACCCCTAGCTAGAAATAGGATTGGGTAGAAATATTCAACTTAACTCAGGATTGGTTAGTGGGAAGAATATAAAAGACAGGGTGGGGTTATGGAGGTAGAGAGGGAGAGTGTATGATGGAAGAGGAAGAGTCTAGTTTAGGCTAGCCTAGCCAGGCTAGTCTAGTACCGTCCAAGCCAGGTCTGGAGAAGAGGAGCCCAGTCATGGAGGAAGCCTAGTTGTGGAGTCAGCAAGAGGGGAGTACAGGAGGCCAGAGAGGTGTCTATTTTAACCTTGCCAGAAGGAATCTGAGACAGGGAAGACCCCATGGGAGCTGGAAAGACGTCAGGCACCGCAATTGTGAGTTTAACTTGTCCCTGTACCATCAGAAGTCAGTGTGTCACAGGAGAGCCTGCATTCATCCCTCCATTCCTCCACAAATAACCTTCCAGTATAGCGCCCACTTAACTTAGTCTGACTACCTCAATCTTCTGGGAAGAATTTAGAAAGGAATGTATGATATTTATTCTACACAAGAAGTTGATAGAGAATTTATTGCCTGTGATTGGAAGATTGTGAATGTTGTATTTAATCAGCGAGTTCCAGTAAACTGTGTGCCTTCGGTTTTACTGATGCTTACATGGACTTGTCTCTTTATTTTGTTGTCACGAATACAGCCTCGTTCAAAGGCACTGGCGTCATATCGAATTTACAACAATCACTAAGGCTAATTCCACACGGGTGATCACGATTTTGTAGCAAGAAAATCGCAGCAAAATCGTATCTTTATTCCCTGCGATTTGTGAGCGTCAGTGATGCTTTTTTTTTTTAGAATGATCTTGCATGGCATTGCTGCCGCCCACGATTAAATCACACGATTTTTATTGCAGAAGTCAATGGGACTTTACAAGTTAAAATTGCATCACATTGCATCGCAACGTGCGTTTGTTGCATTGCAATGCGATAAAAAGAAGCCTCCATAGGAATACTTGGGAGATTAAAAATCGCACATCGCAGAAAGATAGAGCAAGCCACAACTTTTTATCCTCTCAGCATCACATCAGTGAAAACATCGCAGATGGGAAGGAAACCATTGTAAATCATTGGTTTCATATTCTGCTTTTTTCTTGACTATCGCAGCAGGCAAAAATCGCGCGATTTTCTCACCCGTGTGAAACCACCCTAAGTACTCTCGCCAAGAAACCCTATTGCAATTCCCCCTACTGCATGAGACACCATTTTAGGCATTGTCCACTTCTGATGCTCACATGCCCTCTGTAGGTGCTTCCAGCGATCGACAGGGGTCAGCATGGGCACACTAACTGGATATATAGTAACATAGTATGTAAGGCCAAGAAAAGACATATGTCCATCCAGTTCAGCTTAATGCAGCCACAACAAGCTGCAATGCTCTGCGTGTTCTGAGATCTTTCTATCAGGGCCATCAGAAACCTTTACAGCAATCTGTTCTACAGTAGCTCTTTGGACTCGCCTTTGCTGCCAACATCCATCAATAAGCCATGGGTACTTATGACCCTGCTGTTGGCTCACTGGTTGTCATTTCTTGGACCACTTTTGGTAGGTACTAACAACTGCATACCAGGAACTCAGGACTTGCTATTTTGGAGATGTTCTTACCCAGTTGTGTAGGTATCACAATTTGTCTCCTTTCAAAGTCGCTCAGATTCTTAAACTTGCCCATTTTTCCTGCTTCCGAGTAATCAACTTCAAGAACTGACTGTTCATTTGCTGATTGTTACTTGAGAATCAGTGTTATTCACTTCACCTGCTAGTGGTTTTAATGATATAGCTGATTGATATATACTACTGTATTCCCACGAGGGCTCTTTCCCACGAGCACAGGCAGATTTATGTGCGCCCACCGGCTCGTAAAAACGCGTCAACGGGCGTACAAATCTAACATTTGTGCACCCGCTCAGACTGCCCGGGCCCGGCGCATATATGCGGAGGCTGCAATGCCCTTGCCTCCCCTACCCTTCCCTTCGCTGACTCACCTCCTCTATCCTTCTCTTCGGCTGTTTGCCATGGGAGTGGGTGGAATGGGGGCAGAGCTAAGCACTCACTCCTCCCTGCCCCATGTTCAAAGCCAGCAATGGGGGGGAGGGGGGAACTTAGCCCTGCCCCCTCCCATTGCAAACAGCCGGAAGGGAGGAGAGAGGAGGAGAGAAGGGGGAGGGAGTGTAGCAGTCATGCTGCTAAACTCCCTCTCACCTCCCTTCTCCGGACGCTGTCATTGGCTCCCATAGGAGCCCATGCAGCGACCGACGTATTCCAGGACTATCTTTGCTGCCCAGCGTAAAAGTACCCGGCGCTATATTTGCCAGCCGGGAGCTTTTACGTCGCAGGAATGCGCCTGTGTGATCTCACGCATCGGAATTTGTTAAAACGGCGGCCGATATACGCTCATGTGAATAAGCCCTTTGGCCTCCTTCCCACGAACGGATTTCCGCCGCGTAATTCGCAGCAGAAATCTGCTGCGTTGCCCGCTGCTATTAGGTCCTATTGAACCTAATAGCACAATGATCACGGTGTGGAATTCCACCGCGGAATTCTGCACCGTGAAATCTCCCGTCCTCACCCGCGGTGTATGCGCGGACGGCTTCCATTGCAGTCAATGGAAGCCGTCCGTTCACGCTATCTTCCGCTGTGGCACAGCGGAAGATAGCGTGAAGCCGCTTCCCCGCCTACCGCCGCCGCGTCATGTGACGCGGTGGGCGTGTCATGTGACGCGGCCGGCATGTCACATGACGCGGCGGCAGTGGGCGGGGAAGCGTCATGCGGGAGCGAGGATGCCGGATCCGCTGGTAAGTATGGGGTCTCTGGTGGGCGCCGTGACGAACTTTGCCGCGGAATATTTGTGAATTGCATATTAGTTATGTATTACCTCTCCTTATTTATTTTCTACCCAAGTAAATTTTTTTCTCCGAAGACTCTTTGAATTTTTAGTTGACACAGAAGTTACAGAAATCTACCAGCTAGCATAATAGAAAAATCAGACGTCCTGCCACTTGACTGCAGTACTCTTCTTTATGGTTTAGCAATCTAATTTATGATTCTTATGGTGCAACACAGTGGCGGTCTTGAGTAAATAGAACATACCACAGTTTTTCAGCATTTTTTTTAAATTACAGTCTCCAAGAAAATGGCATATAATTATAGTGCATAAAGAAACATTTTGGAGTGCATGGCATCATGTGCCTATTATACTTGTATTACCTGACCTGCCTGCTCATAGATTAATGAGATTTCAATTAGGACAATGGAGAGGTGACAGCAAGATATTTTAATATAGTATGTGGACAATTCATACAAGCTGACCTTCAAAAGAAAAGTGTTGGCAAATTAGATTTAGTGTGCATGAATGTAAAGCTAATGTATGCCTCTGGGTAATAATCTGCATGCACAATATATCATAGGAGGAGTAATGCTAAGACAGTCACTTGCAGAGAAGTTTCTGGGTGTACTTTATAGATAATTCACTGAATAGCAGCATGCAATGTCAAACGGCTGCTTGTAAAGCCAGCAGAATTCTGTCATGTATTAAAAGAGGCATGGATTTGTGAGACAGGAACATTATAATAATCTACAAAGCATTAGCCTAGATTCATCTAGTCTTAAATTGTTCACTTCTTGGTGCCCAGTTCATAATAAAGGATTTAGATGCAAAGGGTAAAAGAAGATCAACCAAACTATTATTGGGCATGAATGTTCACTTGAATGTTCTTTTACACAAATATTTGGGCAAACATCTGGCGACTGATTGTCTCCAGATGCTGTGAACAGAGAAGACCAGAGTAGCACACCCTCATAATAAAAAAGTATCATGGACGGAACTATACAACAGTACTGAGCAGTGTATATGTGATTTCAGTAGTTGTCAGTGACAGTAAGCAATTTCCTGTTGCAGTGTCTCTGTGAGTTCCTCCCCTTCCTTCTCCTCTCCTCACCTCCTCATAGACTTCTATTGGCAGCATGAGTCATCAGCCTTCTCCACTTCCGGTGTTAAGTCTTGTCATCTCTGGTATTAGAGCCTGACTTTACATAATAACGGTCAGAAGACAGCAAAGGAAGGGAAACCCTTAGTGCCCAGCTCTTTTAGACAGATTTTTCAACACAAAATCATCATTTTAGGTAAACAATAATAATAATCTTTATTTGTATAGCGCCAACTTATTTTTAAAGTGATTAGCATTGTTGCTAGTTATCACATTAACACAAATTCTACAGTGCCAAAAAAACATGCTGGCCCTGTAGAATGAAGCCCCGGGGTCGGGGAGTGTGACAGCTCCCGGCTATCGGCTACCAGAGGTAGCTGAGAGCCTGGAGCTGTCATGGGGGGCTGCAGTGTGCAGTCCACGGTCATGCAATCACCATTATCCAATGGATAACGACAATCACATAAAAGTTTTTAAAAAGTTAAAGCGTCATTTTGCCGGTGGCGCACATATGCAGAAGTTGTCGACAGGTCCTTGCAGGAAGAGATCATTGCAGGACATGATGGAGGTAAGAAGTGAGTAGTTTCATTTCCCCTTACTGAATCCATGAGGGAAAATTAAGTTTTAACTTTTTTTTAAGGTGGGCTATGCTATGTCAGTACTAAATCTGGCTAGTAATCAGATTACCCATCATAGGGTCTCCACAGAGGATAGAGGGTCCATAGATATATTGTAATACTTTGCGAGGTGGGTCATGTTATGTCATTACTGAGTATGACTAGCAGCTGGATTACCCACTATTGGTATCCACCAAGAATCTAGAGGAATCTAGTAAAGTGGCCTTCGGGAGACACAATATCTGATGTCTCTTTGGTCATAATAGATTCTCTTGTACCTTTTCATCTTAATTTGTTTTCATTTGGGATGGTACTAGAGATGAGCGAACGTGTTCGGCTCCGCCCCTTTTCACCCGAGCACCGAACTTTGCGAGCAATTCCGTGCTCGGGCGAAAAAAGTTCGGGGGTCGCCGTGGCAGCGCGGGGGGGTGCGGCGGGGAGTGGGGGGGAGAGGGAGAGAGAGAGGGCTCCCCCCTGTTCCCCGCTGCTGCCGCCCGCGCCGCCGCACCTCCCCCCGCCGCCCGGCGCCGGCCGAATACTTACGCGCGGACACTGAAGTCCTCGGATAAGCCGGTGTCTGGGTGCGTAAGTGTTCGTTAAGAACACGTTCGCTCATCTCTAGATGGTACCCCATATGCGACATTTCTGGTGACTGTTTTTACTGAAGGGGCCTTTCCTAAGTGTAGAATCATTTTTGGTGGTAAGAATCCCTGTTTTGGCTCCTACCCACTTGCGCTTTTTTAAAGCTGTGATATCGCTGCGTTTTTTTAACACGATTGTCAATGGCACTTTCTAATGTTAAAAAACATAACACGAAAATCGTAAAGCACAAACTTGCGATGCGTTTTTAACATTAGAAAGTTCCATTGGCAATCACGTTAAAAAACGCAGCAAGACAGTAGGGGCGTGGCCAGCCAATGGAGGAGTAAGTCGCACGCCAGCACAGCTCCCGCGACCGACCCCAGCAAACGCCACAGACGGATGACCCAGACCCGGCTACTCACGGCAATGACGAAGGGGAAGAGGAGAGGAACCCCCAGGACACCATCGGAAGACGCAGAGAGAGGAATTGCGGCATACATGAGAAGAACGCCGGAGGAGAGTCCCGCGCGGCAGCACCCAAGATGGCGGACGCAGCACTTCCTGCGCGGCAGAAGAGCTCAGAGGGGCCGTCCGGCCCGAGCACACGGAGCGGGGCCAGCGCGGACGGAGGGAGCGTGTTGGCACACAGCTCCGAAGGCAGAAGAGGCAGGGGAGCCAGCGGGAGGAAGCTGGAGGGGGGCGGAGCCTTGGAACCCGCGGCCATCAACAACCCAGGAGGGGGAGGACGGACCTTGAGCGGAGACAGCGGCTCAGCAACACCCGCGGCGGCGGGAGCGGTGAGTGGGGAAGGCATGACAGCCACAGGAGAGGGGGGCGCCACATCACCTACAGGGGCTGAAATCATCAGAGCCCCAGCGGCCCCCCCACAGTCTCCCCCCTCGACCCCCATAGGGACACAGGAGCCAGGAGAGAGCACGCTCCAGGACTACGCCCAAACTCAGGACCCCATGCATAAGGGGACCCCTAAGCCACAAGGGGCAACAGGCTCAGTCCCCACCAATAACATCATAAGAGACCACACCAGCTCAGGCCCCCTGCAATCCCCAGATCTAGGGGGTGAACTCTCCCAATGCTCACCCCCCCAGAGCGGCCCAACACCACCGCCGAATTGCGGCTCCCCCCAATCATGCAGCTCCCCAGAGCCACAAAGCTTCTCCGAAACGCAGCACAGCGCCAGACGTGCCTCTAAGGGCTCCTCAAGAGGCCCACACCCAGATGTGAAGGGGGCCACAGAAACCCAGTCAATCTGGGACTATCCACAGCCTCAAAGAACCCCGCGTCAAAGGAGACACAGACAGCCCGACACTCAGGGCACAACTGCACCTGCAAACCATACACCTCTGACTCAGGAGTTGACCTTGAGGCAGAATAGCCATAAACATTCCTGCGACAGAGAAAGGCTTACAACCGAGACCAGACGCCCCACCCCGAGGGATCCCAATGATTTCCTTACGCGGACACCGGAAGATAGCTGGGGCTGGATAAAGCACCTCAGAGCTTTACTGACACAGAACCATATCGATGCCCAATTCCAGCAACTGGAAACCGCCCGCAAGAAAGACATGGAGTTCCTCCAATTTGAGATTCGACAGATTGGCCAAAGAGTAGAAGCGGTGGAGGAGGCCCAAGAGAAGACTACAGAGACCCTTGAGTCCCATAATCAAGCACTCCACCTACACTCCCAGCAGATCCTAGACCTCTATACCCACATAGACGATTTGGAGAATCGTCACCGAAGAAATAACCTGCGCATAAGAGGCTTCACAGAGGAAATAGAACCATCCCAACTCGACGCCTGGGCACAGTCTTTCTTCAACAATATCCTGAAAAGACCTGAATCTATCATTCTGGAAATTGATAGAATTCACAGATCACTATGCCCGAAACCCACCGATCCTGGCAGACCAAGGGACGTGGTCTGTCGAATCCATTTTTACAAAGACAAAGATTTAATATTACAAAAAATCTGCGCCATTAAAGAACTGACATTTAAGGGAACACCAATTTATATTCTCCCAGACCTCTCTCGCAGGACCCTCCAGCTGCGCAAAGCTACTACAGGACAGGGGAATACCCTACCATTGGGGGTTTCCCTTCCAATTACATGCATCCAAGAATGGTAAATCCACAACATTCAGAGGACTGGGTGACCTACCAAACTTCCTGGGCACCCTAGAGCTTCCCCCGGTCCGGTTACCGGACTGGCCCACCCCGTGCGTCCTACCGGTGATGCCCCCAAGGAATACATGGCAACCAGCACCCGCAAAATCCAGCCGCCGTCGCAAAGAACCACGACAGGGAGAAAGGAGCGACGCCAGAAGCGAACCCCCGGAATGATTCGATGGACCCTATATCTATCTTAACTCACCCTGTGACTTTACCACAACCTAAACGTCTAACTCACCCGTTAGCCCCCCCCCCCCCCCCCTTCTCTCTTCCATAATCACCATCCAGCTAGGGAAAGGTGACACCAAACCCAACCAGATGGGGGGCAAAGTTTGACCCGGCCGGGTCTGGGAACATCTACTTCTATTATCACCAGTCCAGGTTTTTTGGAAAAAAGGCCTGGAAACTACAAATACAAGGGGTTGGGAAGTGGGAGGAGCTTGCCCCTCCTTGGCTTCCACTCTCCCACGTAGGGCTGACAGCTGATTAAAGCTGCCGATTTCTGCCTGAACTAGGCAGGCTCTTAGTTGAAGGGGACCAGTAGGGTCACCCCAACAGATATTGTTTGTACCCCAGTTAAGTGTTACCCCCATATGTGTTTCCCATCCACCTCCTTCCCTTATGTGTCCCCCCTCTCCCCCAACAACCTGACTGAGAGGAGACAAAGGCACACACCTATCCTTGCAATTGACTCCAAATGGCGAATCTAACATTTTGTTCATTCAACACTAAAGGCTTAAACAGCCCACAGAAGAGAAGGCAGCTCCTTTACCATCTCCACAAAAAAAAGGTGATGGTGGCCCTATTACAAGAAACCCACTTCAAGGTGGGCTGTGTGCTGGCCTGCTCCTCCTCGTTCTATACCACATGGCTACATAGCCCTGACCCCCTGAGAAAGGCGGGAGGGGTCTCCATAACTTTGCACATAACTCTTCAGAACCAGCAAATTGACTCACTGACAGATGAAGAAGGTAGATATATTTTTCTCAAGGTTGAAATTCTGGGTAAGGTAATCACATTTGCAAACATTTATCTTCCTAACCAGAACCAGGTATCCCAAGCACTGAAAGTCTTAAACATCCTCGCCAAATTCGCGGATGGATCGAAAATTATACTGGGAGGCGACCTCAACCTGGTCATGGATCCCACCATGGACACCTCATCGGGTAAGTCCTCCATCTCCCGAACAGCAATCAGGACACTAAAGAAAAAATTAGACACATTACAACTAGTGGATCTCTGGAGAATATTGCACCCGGAGGACCGAGATTTCACCTTCCACTCAGTAGCCCACAATTCCTATAGTAGGATAGACTACTTACTGATTTCACACAGCCTTTTAGACAGCTACCCTTCATGTTCACACGGAGACATACTGTGGTCAGACCACGCTTCAGTTCTGGGAGGCATAGCGGGATGGGGAACCACTCCAAGAATCCAGTCCTGGAGACTTAATGACAATCTCCTAAGAGACCCACTATGCACCGCTGCAATCAGAAATGCAATAGAAACATTCAAAGAGGTCCATCAAGCCGATCAGACCCCGGCTCCAATAAAATGGGAAACACTCAAATGCATTCTGAGAGGGGTATTAATTTCACATGGGACAAGAATTAAAAAAGAGAGATCAGCAACTTTGACGGGACTACTGGCCTCGCTGAGGGACAGGGAAAGCGCAAATAAAAGACGGCAAAGCGAAATCCTGAGATCAGAGATTTCGTCAATTCGTCAACAAATACTAGAAATTCTAGACCAGCGCTCTCTGACCTTCAGGGACAAGCTCAGGAAGGGGTCCTTTGAATATGGAGATAAATGCGGAAGCTACTTAGCGAGAACCCTTCACCCCAGGTCGCCACTTACTTATATCTCCCAAATTCAATCATCTAAAGGACACATAGCCCACAGCACCAAAGACATATTAGAAGAATTCAAATCTTACTACAACAAACTATACAACATCTCAACAGAGTCCCCTTCACCCTCATCTCCCTGGGACGAAGAGATGGAGGCATATCTACTAGCACATGCCCCAAAGAGTTTGACGCCAACAGAGGTGGAGGAATTAGAACAAGACTTTACTCCACAAGAATTGACCGACATAATCCAAAATTTAAAGACTAACAAAAGCCCAGGACCTGGTACACGGCCAGGTTCTATAAACTGTTCATGGAAGAACTAGCCCCAATAGCTTTAGACGCTTTCAACACAGTAAATAGAGGACACCCGTTCCCCAAACAGGCACTACAGGCACACATCTCAATCATTCTTAAACCGGGGAAGGACCCCTCGGCCTGCGGGAGTTACAGACCAATTTCATTAATAAATGTAGACGTCAAGATGTTTGCAAAACTGATAGCAAACAGACTACAGAATCTAATACCCAGGCTGATTCATCTGGAGCAAGTGGGATTCGTACCAGGCAGAGAGGCAAGGGATAACACTATTAAGACAATGTCCTTGATAGCCAGAGCCAAATCCACCAATACTCCGCTGTGCCTTCTGGCAATTGACGCCGAGAAGGCATTCGACAGGGTGAGTTGGACCTTCCTCTCTGCCACACTTAAAAAAATAGGAATGGCCCCTGGAATGCTCCAGTGGGTCATGGCGTTGTATCAAGACCCCACAGCTAGAATTAGAGTGAATGGAAGTGAGCAATGGAACAAGACAGGGGTGCCCCCTCTCCCCCTTCCTATACATTTTAACTATGGAGGCATAAGCTAATGCGATTAGAAGCAACGACTCGATAAAAGGTTTCAAGATAAACTCCGCAGAGCACAAAATGGCACTATTCGCAGATGACCTGCTGCTTTATTTATCCAATCCCCGAGTAGGCATGCCTGTGCTCCTTAAAGAATTCAAAAAATTCGGGAGAATAAACAATTACAAAATCAACGCTCAAAAATCTGAAGCCCTGAACGTCTCACTCCCGCAGGCCGAGGTCTCCCACCTGGAGTCAGTACTCCCCTTCCGCTGGGCCAACTCACATATAAAATACTTAGGAACCAACATTTCAGCAGACCCCTCTCAGGCCTATAAACTAAACTTCATTCCCTTTGTCGAGAACCTGGAAAGAGCCCTAGGTAAATGGAATCCCTTATACATATCATGGAATGGACGAATCAACGCGATCAAAATGGACATATTGCCCAAATTCCTATATCTTTGCCAAACCATCCCAATAGGACTACCGAGATCCTTTTTCCTAAAAATCAGATCACTTATCACAAACTTCGTTTGGAGGGGCCAAAAACCACGATTGCGACACTCACTTTTGACTAGGGACAAAGCAAAGGGAAGCCTGGGACTGCCTGACTTTTCTCTATATCATAAGGCCAACATAGCAAATTGTGCCCTAGACCTCATCAAAGGATGGGGTTCCAGGCTCTGGGTAGATATAGAGCATTCAGGTGAAGTGGATAGGATATTCAGAGCCCCCTGGATTCCTCCTAAATAGGTCAAGTCTATCCCCAATATCCCCCCCTTCAGTCTCCAATTATTCACCACATGGGCGAGCTTTGCGTCCAGACTAGGATTAGTCACGGTACCTGGCCCTCTAACACCACTCTTAGCAAACCCGCTATTCGAAATAGCCACAAGACAAAAGGGACTACTATCCCTTCCTACTGACCCAACCCCAAGGCTGAGAGATGTAGTAACACAGATGGGGCTGAAACCCATGACCGAGATTGTGGGCCAGAACACCCCGCGGCCAGGATCCTGGCTTCAATACCTTCAGCTGAGGGGCTTTGTGGGCTCGCTGACGTCGAAGGCGAATCTGACGGCACCTCTCACGGAGTTCGAGCAACTCTGCATGTCAGAACAAAACCAGAGACACATGATATCTAGGATCTACAAAATGTTGCTGAGTCGGGAGACGGAGGACGAGACCCCGAAATACAAAGAGGCATGGGAAAGGGAACTGGGTGAAAATCTCACCGAGGAGGACTGGAGCAAAATTTGGGCCCTTACACACAAGATCTCCACAGCAGGCAAAGTACAGGACCTTGATTACAAGATAGTCTCAAGGTGGTACAGGACCCCAGACCAATTACAGAGAATTTTTCCCCAGTCCTCCCAGGCATGCTGGTGATGCAGTACGAGCAGGGGAACAATGATACACATCTGGTGGGAGTGTCACCCAGTGGCCGTCCTCTGGAAGGAAGTGACAACCTTGTATAATCATATCAGTCGCTCAGATGTGACTATGAACCCTAAACTTGCCCTGCTCTCCCTGTTCCCAGGTGCTACGAGAATTGCTAAGTCAAACTTACTGAAACACTTTATAATCGCAGTGAGAAGACTCATTCCAAGACTCTGGCGCTCTACAACTACCCTGACAAGAGGTATGTGGGTGGAGGTGCTCCACACTCTCATGAGATTTGATGAGCTGGGAGCAGACGAGCCAAAACAGTGGGAAACATACTAAAAGACATGGCAGTCGTGGGTCGCTTTTAGGGGATCAGACACCCTTAAACACTGGATAGAACAAGGATCAATAGATGGTTGATCGGCCGTTACCCTGACGAGCACTGAGACAACAATTGTTACAGCCTCGCCCGCCTATAAGCACAGCGTCTCCATCCCTCCTCCTCTCCCCCCCCCCCTTTTTACCCTCACCCCCCCTCCCCCTCTCCCGTGTACGTCTTAGAATAAGAAAAGTTAAGTTAAGTTGATATAATTGGAAGAACAGGTCTATCGAGTATCTAGCCTAGGCCCGGGCTGACTAACTAAGCCCGAATCCTAGACACCATCAAGGGGAGAGCCCGACCGGGAATGAACCATCAAGAGGGGGGTCACCAGGCAGCCCCCGAACAATCTTCATGATTCAGCATCACACATGCTCAGTCTTTCCCCTCTCCATCTCCTTTCTATTCCCCATATGTACAACTGTCTAAGTAGAAGTTATCAGAATTTCATTGCTAAAGTTGCCCTTTTTTCTGTTTGCTAAGCAAGATATAAGCAAATTAACATGACAAAGTTGTATTCAATAAAATGTATTTGAACCTAAAAAAACGCAGCAATATCACAGCGTTAAAAAAACGCAAGTGCGTAAGAGCCCTTATAAGGAGATTTTGGAGGGACAAGTCCATACCTTGGCTCCCTTCTCGTCAATGTTGTATCTTTATCTGGCACTAATTGCCAAATTGCTCTGGATTTACGTCACCTAGCCTTACTACGGGAGCTAAAGAAAGCCCAAAAAACTCCAACCTGTATCGAGACCTAGTCTCTTCCTCAGGACTCCTTAGACCTCGATACGCGTTGGAGTTTTTTGGGCTTTTTTCAACTTCCATAGTAAAACTAGGTGACATCACCGCCAGCCTGCAGTATCTGTGTATGCAGCCGCTATCGCCCGGAGTGACTGCAACTCACACTTCTGCTCTGCGCTTTTTCTTTACTAGTAATATTTGCCTTTTGCTCCTGTTCTCCACTTGCTGCTGCTGGGTGAGTGTTTTTTACTTTGATATATTGTTGATTTTTATCTTTACTGTCACTTTTTTCTTGTATTTTTTTAATATTGCTATATTGCCTTTTTGTCCTGCTGCAGTTTATATGTCTCTTTTTTTGGGTGTACTAATATAGGCACATTCATAAAGTTTAGCGCATCGTTTATACATTATTGCTTTTGTAGTTGAAAATGTAAAAAAAACAGGACAATTTGTTTAAAAATTTTCCCAATTTTGGCACAATTATATAAAACATATCAGTCTATCTATACCACCTAAATGAAGTACAATATGTTGCGAAAAAACGATGTCAGAATCACTTGGATATGCAAAACCTTTACGGAGTTATTCTATGTTAAAGTGACACATGTCAGATCTCCAAAATTTGGACTGGTCATTAAGGCACAAACAGGCTTGGTCACTAAGGGGTTAAACTGAATCTCGTATATTACTGGAAAAAAATATAAAGAAACGCATGTAGGCGTTTTGCTCTCTTCCATTTGCTATTATAATCACCTTTTATTTATATAGCACTTTACATCGGGTTGTGTCCCAATTTGGGCTCACAATCTATGTTCACCTATCTGTATGAAGTTTTTGGAGTGGGGGAAGGAGACTCAAGCAAACACAGGGAGAACATATAAACTCCATGCGGATGGTTGCTGGAGATTGTCTGATCCCAGCATAGAGGTGCCTATGCATACACAAACACTTTATACTCAGGATCAATTATGATTCCAATGGTTAAACCCTCATCAATCAGAAATTTATTGTATACAATAATAATCTGTATTTGCTTAGCGACAACTTATTGCACAGCGCTTTCAAGGCTTGTGGGGAACTCAAACAGTAAGAAATTACAGAAATTACAAAAGGTACATGTGGTATTTAATTATTTGGAAACAAAGGGGAAGAGGGTGGTACAGAAGGTACAGCGGCAGGCAGCGGAGCAAGGGGGAACATGGCAATGCAATGATAACATGCAATATACAATTTTTTAGGACAGAAACAGGGTGGGGGTAGTGCAGGAGGTGCAGGGCTGGAAGTGTACATGATTGGTAAAAGTAGAAAGCTATAAGGAGGGGCAGGGGGCATATTGTCAGGGTGGGTGATTAGATCAGGAGGTTTGGTATGCTTCTATGAAGAGGTGAGTCTTTAAGGTGCATATATTGTTCCGTGCGTCGTATATCCAATTATTGGCTATAAAGTAAACTTTACCATAAACTGCCACACCAGTGACCAATCTGGGACAGCCTAATTGACACAACATCACAGTGCCATGCGATGATTGGCAGCTGTGAATGTCACTTCTGCACATTCTAAGCAGAGTACTAGTAGCAAAGGAAAGGCCCATACAGAAAGAGATGTTGCACAGTTCTCATTGAAATCCAACGATAGTTCATGTATTGCACAGACATGGGTGCTCCAGAACTCTTTGTAGCACCTCTACTCCAGCTAAAAGATTAGTTGACAAGAAGAGAAAGCCTTTGTGACTACTTTTTCATGACTGTCATAATAGATGATCCAATTAAATCAAGAACCACAGGTTTTTCATTTCATTTTTCATGAGCTTTGCTACCGTATTTAAACAGAACAATATTCATGTACACGGTGTTACATGCATCAGGAATTCACACTCATACTTTATACTAGTAGAAGCGGCAGACGGAACGGTGACAGCAATATTCTAAACTCTAAGGAATTCTCACTTTGATCGTCTTTATGCGGATTCACGTTTAAAGCATAAAATACATAGCAGACTTTTAATCAGTTGCAGCAGCCTTCTAAATCAGTTTCCAGATATCTGATCTTCAAAAGAATGATCAAGATGATTGCATTAAAAAAGGAAGATTCAAAAGGATAAGGAGAAAGCAAAAGGTGATATTCATAGAAATCAGCAATTGAACCTGAATGTGGCTCAGCTGTAATAGTAGTGTAGTGGCTCAGAACGATAAGGCCCCTCCATAACAGTATGCATGCATTTGTCTATGGTATTGTCAGTGTCTTCTGTGTTGCATGATTGATGTGTATTGCATAGCTGCAGAACTGAAAGAGTTAACTGTCTGGTATGTGAGATGTCTGTCTGGAAATGTATCTTTTGTTTGTCATGTGACCATGCTTGATATATGTGTTTGCAAGGTGTGTGCAAGAGGGTATTGTTGTACTCTGTCACCACCGGAAGTTAGGGGTGGTGACAAGGTACGAGCTGTCCAAGAATGTAGTAACGCCCCCAACTTCTGATTGGCTGGGGGCATGTGTAATTTCTCCAGGAGACCAGCGGCCAGGCAGGGAGCAGTGGCAAGGGCACAGCTACAGGCGCTGGAGGACACCGGCCACTGCCATTCTCAGATGCCAGGAAGACAGCACCCACAGCGGCAGCAGAAGCACAGGCGCCAGAGGAGACCAGCAAGGCTGGGAGCGGTGTGCTGTAGAATCCCCCAAGTGCTGTGCGAACCCGGCAGGAGGACTGAACAAAAACCAGGAGCAGCATCGGCGGCGGGGGAGGCAGAGGGACAGCAGATCTTATTAGTGAGTGAACGGAGCAATTGGCGTCCGGGACAGAGCTGACAGCCGCACAGCGTCTGTAAAAGAGTGGTGGACAGACCACTGAGGGAGCACAGGGACAGCTGCAGTGTGTACATTGATTTTTTTTTGTGCTCGTGCTGGAGGGTTAGGGTAAGGAGTTAGTTTTCCTATTAGAAGCCTTTATAGGTAAAAATGTATGCCTGCTTTTAAAGCTAATAAAGTAAGCCTAACAGGAAAACTAACCTCTTACCCTAACCCTCCAGCCCAGGCACAAAATTAATGTACATGCTGCAGCTAGGACCTTACTGCCTTACTGCATTTTAGCAATCGGGAGCTAGGGACATGACTGAGGCATTCCTCCATCCAAGCCCTGTCAAACCTCTAGCTTCTGGGTGGTGACAAGATATAATAATACCGCAAAAGAGTTCTGTTCTGGACCTGCAGGAGAGAGGAGTCGTTTCTGAGTTCTGCAAGAGAGCCACACAGGCACCTTTAGTCCTGTGTGGCCCATAATGGAGGAGGATGAAAGGAATCTACAGCCTACCCTGGGCCTGCTGTACCCAAGAGATGCCAGTGTGTTCTTTCAATACTAAGAGTGAGAGAGAGAGCCAGTAACAAGTCGCCAGGCAGCGTACCTTTTCCTAAATGTGAGTGTTGACTGGTAGAGTGTTAGAGAAGAGATGAGTATCGCCGGGATCAGGACCTACAGATAACAGGACTGTGGTTTCTCCTGACCTCCCGTGAATCCTCCTTGTCACACCGTCTTGAGTTTTTGCACTGTTCTACTACTGGTGTGTATTGATGGATTGTAACCAAGTTATTTTCAAGTAAATGAGCTTCACTGACCGTTCCCGGTTTTGCTCAGAAAATTAAATCCCTGTGTGTGGACTCTTTATTACCCACAACATTGGGTCCCTATTGAAGACAATGAGCGATATCACAGATTTTTTTTATAGCAAGTTGAAGTGAGTGAAAACATTGCAAATGAGAATGAAGCCAATGAAAATCATTGGTTTCAAAATCATGCCTTGTCACTCACTCTCGCATCGCAGGAAAACCTATCACCAGTGTGGAAGAGCCCTTAAAATTCTTTCCTCTGGACATTTCCATAGGAATCCATTGGTTCTAAAAGTCACAATTTTTTTTCTGCACTTGTAACTTAGCTGCACGAAAACACTCGTGTGATAGAGGCCTTAGATGGCGTTTAAGATTCATAACATTCCAAACTCTGTCTGCATTCAAGCTTTTCAAATACTGGCAAAAAATTAACAATTGATTAAACTGTCCCATTGGGTACATTTAAAATACCAAGATCTTTACTTGCTATGAGTGTTCCTTAAAAAGTCACTTTTGGATGTGCTATTTGTAGTGCAAGTTGCAAACATTACATAAGTATAGCATGCGCAGATCTAGCAGCCACACCTGGGCCCTGTTGCCTCAGAAGGCCCAAATGCCTATAGGGAAAATTTGCAAAACATACTTTTGGGGAAATACATAACATTAAGATCAGTCTACTTACCAGATCTTCACCTCACCTATCTTCTGCTGTCTCCTGCAGTCTGGGAGGGGAGGGTGGTGGTGGTGGTGGTGGTGGTGGGGGGGGGGGGGGTTCACCTCACCTCCAGCTGGCTGATTCCTCTCCTTCCTGTGAGGTTATGTATATTGGCTGACAGTCTTATTCCTGGCAGCCAATGTACGTTAAGTCATAGCTTACAGGCCAGCAGGGGGAATGCCGATCTACTTCAAAGACTGCTCATGCGAGCTGTCTCTGAAATAGATTAGAATTCCTTCCTAGCCAGTGAACACTACAGCACAGGGACCTGACCTTCACTGACCCGGCTGGAAGGAATGTGAGGAATGCCAGATTAATGACAAGCTGGCCAGCGTGCAGTGAGCTGACCCCAGGGCACTGCATAAGCTCAGCCAGGAGAAGTGGGTTAAGGAGACTGACGGGGAAGAAATAGGTGAATATAGAATTTATTTTTTTAATGACAAACCCCCTTTTACGCTTTTATTGGCAATCAACAGAATTGTGAATGCAGCTCTGGATTGCAATAAATCCATGAGGCTGAGTGTTAGCTTGTTTTGGCTGCAGAGAAAGCTTGAGAAACCATGTTATGGACTCCAGGCTAACAATCCTTACCTACACAGCACATGTGTTTCTATATTCACAATATCTGACTATCATGAAATTGGCAATATTATAAAGCAGGTTTCACATCTGGTTCTGTCAGGAAACAGGCTCAAAACTCCAGAAGAAAAAGCACTGCATACAGCACTTTTTCTTCTGTCCAAAAACCAGGCAACTGGGTTGGAAAGCGGGCGGGCCCCATTATAGTCAATGGGGTTCATCCCATTCTGTTCAGTGACTGAGCCATTCGGCCACGAAGATTCCCCTTTCCTGCTCCCCGAACAGAGCAGGAACCCCAGTGGCAGATGTGAAGTCACTAGAGATGAGCGAACACCAAAATGCTCGGGTGCTCGTTACTCGAGACAAACTTTTCGCGATGCTCGAGGGTTCGTTTCGAATAACGAACCCCATTGAAGTCAATGGGCTACCCAAGTATTTTTGTATATCGCCGATGCTCGCTAAGGTTTCATTTGTGAAAATCTGGGCAATTCAAGAAAGTGATGGCAACGACACAGCAACAGATAGGGCAGGCGAGGGGCTACATGTTGGGCTGCATCTCAAGTTCCCAGGTCCCACTATTAAGCCACAATAGCGGCAAGAGTGCCCCCCCAACAACTTTTACTTCTGAAAAGCCCTCATTAGCAATGGATACCTTAGCTAAGCACCACACTACCTCCAACAAAGCACAATCACTGCCTGCATGACACTCCGCTGCCACTTCTCCTGGGTTACATGCTACCCAACACCCCCCCCCCCCCCGCACGACCCAGTGTCTACAGCACACACCAAACTGTCCCTGCGCAGCCTTCAGCTGCCCTCATGCCAAGCCACCCTCATGTCTATTTATAAGTGCGTCTGCCAGAGGAAAAGCAGGCACACACTGCAAAGGGTTGGCATGGCTAGGCAGCGACCCTCTTTAAAAGGGGCGGGGCGATAGTCCACAATGCTGTACAGAAGCAATGAGAAATCCAATCCTGTGCCACCTCCATCTGGAGCTGGACACGTGGGCATAGCAATGGGTAACCTATGTGCCACAAACTATTCATTCTGTCAAGGTGTCTGCATGCCCCAGTCAGACCGCGTTTTTTTATAAATAGTCACAGGCAGGTACAACTCCGCAATGGGAATTCCGTGTGCACCCACAGCATGGGTGGCTCCCTGGAACCCACTGGCTGTACATAAATGTATCACATTGCAGTGCCCTGGACAGCAGAGCTAACGTCAGATGAAATGCAGGTGGGCTTCGGCCCACACTGCATGCCCCAGTCAGACTGGGGTTCTTTAGAAGTGGACACAGATGCATTTACAACTCCCTGTGGACCCACAGCATGGGTGGCTCCCTGGAACCCACCGGCGGTACATAAAAATATCCCATTGCATTGCCCATCACAGCTGAGGTAATAATGTCATGTTTAATGCAGGTGGGCTTCGGTCCACACTGCATGCCCTAGTCAGACTGGGGTTCTTTAGAAGTGGACACAGATGCATTTACAACTCCCTGTGGACCCACAGCACGGGTGGGTGCCAGGAAGCCACCGGCGGTATATATATATATATATATCCCATTGCATTGCCCATCATAGCTGAGGTAATAATGTCATGTTTAATGCAGGTGGGCTTCGGCCCACACTGCATGCCCCAGTCAGACTGGGGTTCTTTAGAAGTGGACACAGATGCATTTACAACTCCCTGTGGACCCACAGCATGGGTGGGTGCCAGGAAGCCACCGGCGGTACATAAATATATCCCATTGCATTGCCCATCACAGCTGAGGTAATAATGTCATGTTTAATGCAGGTGGGCTTCGGCCCACACTGCATGCCCCAGTCAGACTGGGGTTCTTTAGAAGTGGACACAGATGCATTTACAACTCCCTGTAGACCCACAGCATGGGTGGCCCCCTGGAACCCACCGGCGGTACATAAAAATATCCCATTGCATTGCCCATCACAGCTGATGTTACGTCAGCTGTAATGCAGGTGGGCAAAAAATTAATTGGATTACACTGTAGGCGAGGGCCCACAAAAATTGGTGTACCAACAGTACTAATGTACCTGAGAAAAATTGCCCATGCCCAACCGAGAGGGCAGGTGAAACCCATTAATCGCTTTGGTTAATGTGGCTTAATTGGTAACTAGGCCTGGAGGCAGCCCAGTTAAAATAAAAATTGGTTCAGGTGAAAGTTTCAACGCTTTAATGAGCATTGAAACGTATAAAAATTGTTTAGAAAAATTATATGACTGAGCCTTGTGGGCCTAAGAAAAATTGCACGTTCAGCGTGATTACGTCAGGTTTCAGGAGGAGGAGCAGGAGGAGGAGGATGAATATTATACACAGATTGATGAAGCAAAAAGGTCCCCGTTTTGGATGGTGATAGAGAACGATGCTTCCATCCGCGGGTGCAGCCTACGTATTGTTTATGTATCACTGCTGTCCGCTGGTGGAGAAGAGAAGTCTGGGGAAATCCAGGCTTTGTTCATCTTGATGAGTGTAAGCCTGTCGGCACTGTCGGTTGACAGGTGGGTATGCTTATCCGTGATGATTCCCCCAGCCACACTAAACACACTCTCTGACAAGACGCTAGCCGCAGGACAAGCAAGCACCTCCAGGGCATACAGCGCGAGTTCAGGCCACGTGTCCAGCTTCAACACCCAGTAGTTGTAGGGGGCAGAGGCGTCACCGAGGACGGTCGTGCGATCGGCTACGTACTCCCTCACCATCCTTTTACAGTGCTCCCACCAACTCAGCCTTGACGGGGGACCGGTGACACAGTCTTGCTGGGGAGCCATAAAGCTGTCAAAGGCCTTAGAGAGTGTTCCCCTGACTGCGCTGTACATGCTGCCTGATCTCTGCGCCTCCCCTGCTACCTGGGCCGCTGAAATGCGCCTTCGGCCACTAGCGCTGTCGGATGGGAAGTTTACCATCAGTTTGTCCACCAGCGCCCTGTGGTATAGCATCATTCTTGAACCCCTTTCCTCTTCGGGAATGAGAGTGGAAAGGCTCTCCTTATACCGTGGGTCGAGCAGTGTGTGCACCCAGTAATCCGTAGTGGCCAGAATGCGTGTAACGCGAGGGTCACGAGAAAGGCATCCTAACATGAAGTCAGCCATGTGTGCCGGGGTACCTGTATGCAACACATGGCTGTCCTCACTAGGAAGATCACTTTCAGGATCCTCCTCCTCCTCTGGCCATACACGCTGAAAGGATGACAGGCAAGCTGCATCTGTACCCTCAGAAGAGGGCCAAGCTGTCTCTTCCCCCTCCTCCCCATGCTCCTCCCCCTCCTCCTCCTCCTCCTCTGGCCATACACGCTGAAAGGATGACAGGCAAGCAGCATCTGTCCCCTCAGCAGTGGGCCAAGCTGTCTCTTCCCCCTCCTCCTCATGCTCCTCCCCCTCCTCCTCAACGCGCTGAGATATAGTCATGAGGTTGCTCTGACTATCCAGCGACATACTGTCTTCCCCCGCCTCCGGTTCTGATTCCAAAGCGTCTGCTTTTATGCTTTGCAGGGAACTTCTCAAGAGGCATAGCAGAGGAATGGTGACGCTAATGATTGCAGCATCCCCGCTCACCATCTGGGTAGACTCCTCAAAGTTTCCAAGGACCTGGCAGATGGCTGCCAACCAGGCCCACTCTTCTGTAAATAATTGAGGAGGCTGATTCCCACTGCGCCGCCCATGTTGGAGTTGGTATTCCACTATAGCTCTACACTGCTCATAGAGTCTGGCCAACATGTGGAGCGTAGAGTTCCACTGTGTGGGCACGTCGCACAGCAGTCGGTGCACTGGCAGATTAAACCGATGTTGCAGTGTCCGCAGGGTGCGTGTGTGGCAGCGTGCGTGTGGGATTTGCGGAAATGTGCGCAGAGCTGGCGCACCTTTCCGAGCAGGTATGACAAGTGGGGGTAGCTTTTCAGAAAGCGCTGAACCACCAAATTAAAGACATGGGCCAGGCATGGCACGTGCGTGAGGCTGCCGAGCTGCAGAGCCGCCACCAGGTTACGGCCGTTGTCACACACGACCATGCCCGGTTGGAGGCTCAGCGGCGCAAGCCAGCGGTCGGTCTGCTCTGTCAGACCCTGCAGCAGTTCGTGGGCTGTGTGCCTCCTCTCTCCTAAGCTGAGTAGTTTCAGCACGGCCTGCTGACGCTTGCCCACCGCTGTGCTGCCACGCCGCGTGACACCGACTGCTGGTGACGTGCTGCTGTTGCTGACACATCTTGATTGCGAGACAGAGGTTGCGTAGGAGGAGGAGGAGGGTGGTTTAGTGGAGGAAGCATACACCCCCGCAGATACCACCACCGAGCTGGGGCACGCAATTCTGGGGGTGGGTAGGACGTGAGCGGTACCAGGCTCTGACTCTGTCCCAGCCTCCACTAAATTCACCCAATGTGCCGTCAGGGAGATATAGTGGCCCTGCCCGCCTGTGCTTGTCCACGTGTCTGTTGTTAAGTGGACCTTGGCAGTAACCGCGTTGGTGAGGGCGCGTACAATGTTGTGGGAGACGTGGTCATGCAGGCCTGGGACGGCACATCGGGAAAAGTAGTGGCGACTGGGAACCGAGTAGCGCGGGGCCGCTGCCGCCATCATGCTTTTGAAAGCCTCCGTTTCCACAAGCCTATACGGCAGCATCTCTAGGCTGATCAATTTTGCAATGTGCACGTTTAACGCTTGAGCGTGCGGGTGCATGGCGTCGTACTTGCGCTTGCGCTCAAACAGTGGCGCTAGCGACGTCTGGACGCTACGCTGAGAGACATTGCTGGATGGGGCCGAGGACAGCGGAGGTGAGGGTGTGGGTGCAGGCCAGGAGACGGTACTGCCTGTGTCCTCAGAGGGGGGTTGGATCTCAGTGGCAGGTTGGGGCACAGGGGGAGAGGCAGTGGTGCAAACCGGAGGCGGTGAATGGGCATCGTCCCACCTTGTGGGGTGCTTGGCCATCATATGCCTGCGCATGCTGGTGGTGGTGCCTCCCCAGCTGATCTTGGCGCGACAAAGGTTGCACACCACTGTTCGTCGGTCGTCAGGCGTCTCTGTGAAAAACTGCCACACCGTTGAGCACCTTGACCTCTGCAGGGTGGCATGGCGCGAGGGGGCGCTTTGGGAACCAGTTGGTGGATTATTCGGTCTGGCCCTGCCTCTACCCCTGGCCACCGCACTGGCTCGGCCTGTGCCCACACCCTGACTTGGGCCTCCGCGTCCTCGCCCGCGTCCACGTCCTATAGGCCTACCCCTACTCCTCAGCATGGTGTATTACCAGTAGTGCAGAAACAGAACGCTGTAATTAAATGTGCCGCTTATTGGCCTGTGGTTGGAGGCTGACTTCGTTTACGGAACGCCAGGAAATAATTTGGCGCAAGCCTGCTGTAACACTTAGCTGGCTGCGTATGATTTTGTAGAACTACTACACCCAGCACACACGGACACAGAACACTGAGCACAGTGACAGGCAGGCCAAATAAATTTTTTTCCAATATTTTTTAGAAAAGGCCCACTGCCTATATTCAATCAATAATATATGTCTTCTGTCCCTGGAGTGTGTCACAGAACTGCAGAGTGTTGCACTGTTATTAACTGCAACAGAGCGGTGATTTCAGAGCCAGGAAATAATTTGGCGCAAGCCTGCTGTAACACTTAGCTGGCTGCGTATGATTTTGTAGAACTACTACACCCAGCACACACGGACCCAGAACACTGAGCACAGTCACAGGCAGGCCAAATAGATTTTTTGCCCAATATTTTTTAGAAAAGGCCCACTGCGTATATTCAATCAATAATATATGTCTTCTGTCCCTGCCTCCACACTTCTGTCCCTGGAGTATTACTGCAGGGCGCAATGCTCTGCACGGCCGATATACAAAAAAAAAAATGTGCAACACTGCAAAAAGCAGCCTCCACACTACTGCACACGGTTAGATGTGGCCCTAAGAAGGACCGTTGGGGTTCTTGAAGCCTACAATAACTCCTAACGCTCTCCCTGCCTCCACACTTCTGTCCCTGGAGTATTACTGCAGGGCGCAATGCTCTGCACGGCCGATATACCAAAAAAAAAAAATGTGCAACACTGCAAAAAGCAGCCTCCACACTACTGCACACGGTTAGATGTGGCCCTAAGAAGGACCGTTGGGGTTCTTGAAGCCTACACTAACTCCTAACACTCTCCCTACAGCAGCTCCAACACGATAGCACTTTCCCTCAGCTATGTCAGAACGCATCTGTGGCGAGCCGCGGGAGGGGCCGATTTTTATACTCGGGTGACACCTGATCTCGCCAGCCACTCACTGCAGGGGGGTGGTATGGGGCTTGAACGTCGCAGGGGGAAGTTGTAATGCCTTCCCTGTCTTTCAATTGGCCAGAAAAGCGCGCTAACGTCTCAGAGATGAAAGTGAAAGTAACCCGAACATCGCGTGGTACTCGTTACGAGTAACGAGCATCTCGAACATGCTAATACTCGAACGAGTATCAAGCTCGGACGAGTACGTTCGCTCATCTCTAGAAGTCACCCTAACATTGTCATGAATGAGCATAAATCTTCACAGAATGCATTTAATAGCATATGTTTTCATTTTCACTACTACTGTTGTTCATACATAGAAATGAGCTATTGAACAGAGTATAAAGAATTTGAGGTTTTGGGGACTACTTTGCAACTGCAACCTAGGGGGTAGGAGATGGTATTATGCAATACAGTCAGTCTACCATGTAGCATTAATAGTAGGGGATTGAAATGTCTGAGTGACATTTAGAAAAACAAGCACATAACTAGAACATGCATATTTTAACTACTTGTTCCCAACATTATTAAGCTGCCCCTGATCAGTCATAACATATCTATAAAACCAATGCATTTAGATAAGTTCATGAATCCTGGGACCTACTAGTCACAGGCGGCAGTGATTTATATGTTCATTGCATTGCAAAACTGAAGAAGGGAATGTAAGAAGACAGCGAATGATGGGTATGAATCAAGTTTTACAGTTAGATAAGGCAACAAGATGAGGCTGTCTTTTCAAAAGAAATGTAAAATTGGGACCTGATTAATTTATAAGCTTGCTGCAATGGGACTTCCAAGAAGCCGTGAATAAAGCTGTACTTTACTTCAAAGTTATAATGCTACAGCAGTTGTGTGTGGTGATGTGAGGCTGCGGCTTGTCTAATGCATTGAAAAATATTTGCATCGCATGTGCCATTTTTAATGTAGTCATAGTTATACAGGAATGTAATTTGAATCCATCATTTTAAAGAGGCATTCCAGCAGATAGCATTTATCACCATGAAAACCATGAAGAGAAGGAATTTGTATAGAGTAGAGCTCGAGCATACATGCTACTGTTTAATACTACCACGTTTCCCCCAAAATAAGACTGTCTAATATAATTTTTTCCCCAAAAGAGGTGATAGGTCTTATTTTCAGGGAATATGTTATTTTACTTACCTAGTAGGCTCGGTCCATCTCCCTCCCGCTGCTCTCTAGAGCACCCGGAAGGTTCCTGCAGTCCTCAACCATCCATACAGGATTACTTCCTGGTTACGGGATTCATAAATCCCACCTCCACAAAGTGATGGCTGTGATTGATTCTTCTAGTGCTACGTATCTTATCAATGCAACGCTTGATTAACTAATGCGATGGCTGTAATTGGTTCTTCGAGCGCTACTTAGCCAACCAATGCAGCGCTTGATGAACCAATCACAGCTATCGCTTCGTGAAGGCGGGATTTATGAATTGGCTAAGCCGCGGCTCAGACAATTCATAAATTCCGCCTCCACGAGGTGATGGCTGTGATTGACTCTTTGAGCGCCCCAGCTCAACCAATCAAGGCAGGGTTCAAATAACCAATCACAGCCATCGCTTCGTGGAGGCGGGATTTATAAGTACCGTAACCAGGAAGGGATCTTGTGTGGGCGTCCAAAGACCGCGGAAACCGCGCCAGAGCTCTGGAGAGCGAAGGGAGGGACCTGGACCAAGCATGCTAGGTAATGTATTTCTATTTTTTATGTAATGTAACTAGGGCTTATTTTCAGGAAAACACTATAGTCTATTGGAGTTACTAGAAAAGCCTAGTGACATTGCTGTCATAGACTCGCCTCTTGATGCTGTTACCCTGCCTGTTTGACTTTCCTGACCTGGTGACCAATGTATTTACAAATAACATCTACATCCTGGGGCCAACTGAATAACTGTATGTTAAAGTGTTTTGGGACACAATTCTGTCCAGAAACCAGAACAGGCAGGGAGTATGTTACCTACAGTTGTTCTTCTCTGCCATCCAGTCTGCCACTTCTGGCTCCTGTTCCAGCCATCCTAAATGGCCAACACAGTTTTCAGACTACCTAATCCCCACAATGCATTGGTAGTGTTAGACTACTACTACACTGTACCTGCTCACTGATTGTCCAGCTGCTCATCTGATCAGAAAGAGGTCATTAGAAAATGCTGCCATGTTGGACAGCTGAAATCAGGGCTCAAAAGCAGCGGGTCAGAGTGGCGGCAGAGAAGAACAACTGCAGATAATATACTCCCTGCTGTCCCAGAGCTTTTGTACCGAAACCAGAGCGTTAGTTTAACTAGTATAGCAGGAGATTGGATAGATCAGGAGTGTTGCCAGGAGGGAGCTGGTAAGACATGTGACCAGGATGCTGGTCGATGAGGAACACCAACAAGCCACTCTGCCTTTGCCAGGGTATTTTGATACATAGCTAGCAATAAAGCAAATCTTTGGGCTGGCAGAATGAAAGTCTAGCTACATCCCTGGATAGGCGAATAACTTATTTATTTATTGCAACTATTTTCTTCTAAACTCATCTAGTATTGCTTTAGATCAGTGATGGGCAACCTTTTTGGCTTGGTGTGTCAAAATTCGCCGAAAAACCGAGCATAACTCGGGTGGTGTGTCACTTCGAGAAAAACAAACCAAATTTGTGATATTTATTGTTTAACTAACAAAAATGTATACTTGTAACTAGAGATGAGCGAGCATACTCGCTAAGGACAATTGCTCGATCGAGCATTGTCCTTAGCGAGTATCTCCCTGCTTGGGAGAAAAGGTTCGGCTGCTGGCGCGGGTGACAGGTGAATTGTGGCAGTCAGCGGGGGGGGGGGGCGGGGGGAGAGGGAGAGAGAGAGATCTCCCCTCCGTTCCTCCCCGCTCTCGCCCGCAGCTCCCGGCCCGCCGCCGGCAGCCGAGTCTTTGCTCCCGAGCGGGCAGATACTCACTAAGGGCAATGCTCGATCGAGTAATTGCCCTTAGCGAGTATGCTCGCTCATCTCTACTTGTAACATATAACTGTATTGAATAAATCAAAAACTAATTATTTTAACTTACCTGCTTAGTGACTTCTTTGTTCATCCATCAGTCGTTTTTTGTTTTTTTTGGTCTTGATATTATTTAACAGTCCATTGTTAAACCTTTAACTTGTGTGGGGTGCCGTGAACTGAGATAAGTGAGGGGAGGGGGAATTCTTTAACTAACCTGCCTATAGATGCAAACAAGGACTTTTTCAATATAGAAATTAATACTACAGTAATGCTACATTTGATGCTGCAGAGGCGGATACCCCAAGCAACAACAACTGGGTTAGGCCGCCTGTCCACGGACAGTGCGATATACCACTGCGGATAGTGAACCTATCTTTAGTGATAGGTTCATGGCAGAGAACCGCTACAAATACATAGTTATCCTATGAAAGCATTCACTGCGTAACCCACGTGCAGATTTTCGCCACGGGTAATGCAGTGAAATATCGCCTGTGGACAGAAGGCCAGTTGTGTCAGCCAGAATCAGAGCCGTTAGCTGTCCGTCACTCAGTCAAATAAGAAGGCCTCCAAAATACCCCCGTGACGATGACGTCCATATACGTTAATAAGACATTTGAAAAAGTTGTTTTCATGACACGACCCCTTTAAGGGCTTAACACAATGAATCAACAATGCAATCCCAAAGACTTCAAGGACAAACTAAACTTTGCTTTGCCTCTATGCTTTATGATATCAGAGGGCAACAAATTGAAATCATTTGCAAATTCTATACAGTAATTATAGAGTAAGGGATTAGTTAAATTGAAAAATTCGGTGCTCTTATCAGCAGCCATAACCAATCCGTGTTAGAATATTTCAGGTAATTATACGTTTCCCCTCTGCAGACTTTTACTCTGGAGTTTGAAAATTACTTTTTTTCCTTAGTTGTTGAGTTTGCAGTTTTCTGCTAAAGCTGCTGCTGGACTTGTGTTATAAACTTGGCACATCTGCTTAATGTCGCTGCAGACTTTACGATTTGTATTTTTAGTCAAAGCTGTCAAGTTGCCATGACAACCGCTAATTTGTTGAAGCTGTTTACAAACGTGATGTCTGGTGGGCACGATGAATAATATTTGCTGACTTGTGACTTTGATAGCTGTGACACAACTGTATAAACATTGGAGTTTTTAAAATGGAAAATACAATATTTTTAATAATGTGATTCCCCATTTGCTTTTGGGTGTATAATTTACGGGTGCATTATATGCTAATTCTTCACTGCTAGGTATTTATAACTACAGAGGAACAAACCTTTCATTCTGCTCTATACACTTTTATGCAAATCCGATCTTGCAATTGGCAGTGAAAAAAATTAACAAATAAAATAAAGCATATAGATTTTCGAGGTTGTTTGTTTCCTTTTTATTAATCTAGAACCTTAACCCTTTGAAATCCAATTTTTGATTTAGGGTTTCCTAGGGGGCTCTCTCTTTCTGACATTATACAATGGCGCCATCTGCTGGCTAGAGACAGTACTGCGGTATGTGACATGCTGGAAGGGCCCCCGATAACAGAGCGGCCAGTAATATACAGTAAGAATACCCTGCCGGACGTCTTCTACCTTCAATCAGAATGTCTTCAGACGTCAGACAGTGGATTGGAAAGGGTTAAAGGAGTTGTGAATTGACAAAAAAAAATTTCAGTTATAGAGGGGGAAGTCTCCACCTAGAACGGCCCTCTTTTTGCCAATGAGGAGAGCTACTAGTAAAATGCATGTCTTTCTGTGGTTGATCTATCCCAACCCTGTCTTAGTAGTTAATCCCTTCATGTGTATAGTTGGCATGTAGTACCACTTTTCTCTATATGGCCATCCTCTTATAATGGACAGCGTGTGAGCACACATGCAATGAAGATAAGCAGTCCCTTCAATAGACTATGCAGGTGGACAGGTGAGTAAAAACATCACATCCCCAGACTTACATCCCCCTGTCCTAAGAGCCCATCACCTTAATTTATAGAATTTATAAGACATGACAAATTTTCTTTAACCTCCAACCAATCCAATTTTAAAATATCCAAAAGCAAGTAATCAGCAGCAGAAACCTTTTCAACTGTAATTAGTGATACAGTCATGGAAAGCCCAAGGGACGGTGAGCCGACAATCCCAGCAGATGAGGACAGCAGTCAGTAGGTACAATATAATATCCCAAATTTTTCTTCCTCTGCAACAAAATGCGCAACGTTTCGACCCAGTGAGGGTCGTTGTCAGGGCTTAGTCACATGGGCGCATCGGCACCCGTACACGGGCACCGATGCTCCCGTGTGACTGTGCTCTTACTGCAGGAAGAAGATGGCTGTACTTCAGGACAGACGACTCCCCGCAGCGCAAAAAAAAAACACATGACCGGCAATGAAGCCGGTCACATGTTCTTTCCTCCGCCGCTGCAGAGAGACGTCCATCCTGAAGTGTGTCTGTCTCCTTCCTGCAGTAACACGGGCACCGATGCACCCGTGTGACTAAGCCCTCAAGCTCCAATTTTAAAGTGACTGTGTCACCAATCCTTTCTTATTAAATAAAACCCTTTTCCAGATTTTATTTTCTGATTGTAGGATTTTTATTCTATTGTCTGTAGTTGAATTTAGCAGCATTTAGAGATGTTTTGCAGCAGCTTCATGGGCATTCACATAATGGACAGGAGGGGACCCATTGACTTGTATGAGAGACTGTTTTAGAAATGTTCTGTGGTCATTGTGCTGGTCTAGGGGAGTAGATGGTCACAGCTAATCAACTAGTGTGAATGGTGGGTCCTGTGTTATCTACATATAGGTGTTACCTCTCAGTGTAATCCTGCCTGTGATGTTAGTGAGATGACTCCTGATAAGTTTTCTCTACAGAATAGGAAGTATCAGCCTAATATTGGGGTCTGTGGTCAGTGGGAAAGATGCAGAATTTTAGGATTTTTTTTTTATACAGAAAAAAAAAATTAAGACAATATAATAGATCATTCTATTTATATAATAGATCATTTTCTGATGACACATTCCCTTTAAGAACTGGATACCTTTTATTCACACAAACATTTTAAAGCCGCTATTTTGCAGGAAATCGCGGCCAAATGAAGCATTGGATTCCAACGCATTCGTTCAGATGGGCAATTTTCCGGCGCATAAAATCATCCGTCCTGAAAAAATAGCACATACGCTGCAGATTCTGGCTGGCCGCTTTTACACAAGACTGGAAAAGATAGGTCTTGCCCTATCTTTTGGTAGCGATCAGCCGGAAACTCCCATAGAAGCCTATGGGAGCTTCCAGCAGAGGGAGGGAGTTTAGCATGACAAGAACTGCTAAATTCCCTTCCCCTCCCTTTGGCGGCATATTCTATAGACTCCTATGGGAACTTCTATTGCCACAATCAGCTGGCAAAGGGAGGGGGAGGGAGTTTAGCATTGCTAAACTCTCTTCCCCTGAATGACGGAATTCCGGGCTGTGGCGTATATATGTCGCACCCTGCTATGTGAATGGGCAAGAAAGCTGTGATTCGGTCACGGCTTTCTCTTGTTTGTGCAATTTCCGGGGCGTGATGCGGGCGGACAAAAATCGCAGCGCCTGTGTGAATAAAGGCTTAATTGTATTAGAGTCCAGCAGCCTCCTGCAAACAAGGATGTGGTGCTATGTGGTCCTCCCAATTCCTGACAAGCCAGTAAGTTATACTTGTCCAAAAGGGCTCGTTCACATCTACACTTCTGTCCTCCATTTAGCCACTCTATCTGAGGAACAAATGGGAAACAATGATTCCATTCAAGTTCCCATTCATTTCAATGGGAACCGAAGTCCTTCAGTTCAGCTCGGTTTGCCTCGACTCCATTTGCTTTCCGTTTTTAAATAGAACTAATAGCACATAATGCTGCACTTTTGTTTCCAAGAAAAAAAAGTATTTAACGGAAAGGACACTTCTTTTTTTTTTATTACGGTATACTGAATGGGTGACAGAACTGAACAGAAAGGTTTCCGTTTGGTTCTGTTTTTGATGTCTGTGTGATAGATCAGATTAAGGCCTCATGTCCACGGGGACAGATCCGCAGCGGGTGTTCCGCACGCGTGATCTGCGCCCCATAGGAATGCATTGGACACCCGCAGGTAATTAAATACCTGCGGATGTCATTTTCCCTTGAGGCGCGGATCCGCGTGCGGGAAAACACCCACAGCATGCTCCATTTTAGTGCGGGTCTCCCGTGGGGACAGTTCCTTCAGGCTTCTATTGAAGCCTATGGAAGCCGTCCGGATCCGCGGCACACCCGCACCTGAATTTCTGCTCTCCGGCGCGAGAGTGCGGGAGAGCAGGAGTTTAAAAAAATGGAGTGCCTGGCGCATGCGTGCGGCATGCTGCTGGCGTGCCGAGCACATCCGCTGGGCAGAAGAAAGAAGATTCGGCCGCGACGGAGGGAAGATCAGCAGCGTCCGGACAGGTAAGTAAATCTTATTTTTAGGCCTCATGGCCTCTTTCACACGAACATTGCGTTTTCCTGCTAGTTGCTTCACGGCTGAAAAACATGTGAACATATTTGCGCATGAACAAGTCAATTTTTTTTCCTGTCTAAATCTTTACCGGTAAACAAAAAAAGCAGGGAGATACAGCAAGGCCTATCTTTTCTCGCTTGTAGTAATATCGCGTGAGAATCCTGCTAGTGAAAATGAAACCATTTACATCAAAGTGGGAATATGAGTCCTGCCCTATCTTTTTTGCACGAAAACTACGTATGAGAAAGATAGGGTAAGTCCTATGTTTTCTTGCACGTACTATTAACCCTTTCCCATCCAATGTCGGGCCTGCCCCGACATCATAATTTCCCTCCACAGCTCTGATGTCGGGACAGGTCCGACACTGCAGTGCAGGAGTGCTTCTGCACCCGATCATCAGACACATCGGGTGCAGATACACTCCTGCACTGGTCCTCATCGAGGACCCCCGAGGAGAAGGCAGAAAGGGTTTTCAACCCTTTCTGCCTTCTCCTTTACACATTAGATAGCGCTCAATTAGCGCTATGTAATGCACGGAGATTCCGGACGGCGATCATGTGACCGCCGGTGTCACCTGACCCCCAGCGGTCACATGAACTCCGAGCCAGGAGCCTGCATCATGGGGGGGCCTGCTTAACTGTCCGGCGTCTTCCGCATTCTCTCTTCTGTCTCCCAGCTCAGCGATCATGTGACCGCTGGGTGCCACCTGACCCCAGCGGTCACATGATCGCCGAGCCGGGAGGCAGAAGGGAGAATGCGGAAGACGCTGGACAGGTAAGCAGCCCCCCCCACAGTGCAGTGAGCACCTGCACCCTCCTGAACTCTGTCAGTTCAGGAGGGTGCAGGAATATGTATTTTTTCTCATCCATTCTCACCAGCTCCAATTTATTTGGAGCTGGGGAGAATGGATGAGAAATAATAATTGGATTGGAAAGGGTTAACATGCGAGAATTCAGATTGGAAACAGAACCATTGAAATTCTGATTCAGAAATGGAAGAATTTAACTCATTAATTTTGTTACATCCCGTTAACGGGACTAAAACACGCCCATGTATTTAAGCCAATGTCTTTAAACATGTGCAGAAGATTAGAAAGAGGAAACAATACTAAATGGATCCATAAAAACAGATGTATTTGGAAGCAAACTAATAGAAGCAGTTTCTTTTAATAGGCCTGTCTAGTGGATCCATTATAAAACTGAAACTCTAGTTTCTATTTGTCTCTGTTTGAATTCCATTTTGCTATCTTTTCATTAAAAAAAAAAGAATCCATTCAAAATGGAAATCAGAGGCTACTGGTGCACACGTTATCATGTCACGGATGCAAATAATGGAATGGTTTCCGTACAGAGCACTAATATTAAATTGACTTTTTAATTGACTCGCAGCACTGTAGTTGTGTTTCAAATGGAAAAAAAACTAGACTGCTGTATATTTTAGGGGAGCAGGCGATGGTTTATGGCTTGTGGGAATCTGGGATAGTTGATTCTTGTGCCTTCTGCACATTGGCTAGATGAAAATCTACATGCCAGACCAAAAAAAAAGTAGCAAAGCACAACTCGCAAGTAGGAAGAGTGCTGCACTGATCTTATATAGTGGGGTTGAGTCATCCGCTACGATTTACCATGGGGAATCTGTAAAAGCCATTTAACAGTGTCATCAAGATCAGCAACTTTTGGGCACCGCAGTAGTCCCCACACGATACAAGCCTTTGCTATGTGGCATTAGCTGCCGATGAACAGAGTACATTTAAACAGCTACAATGCACCACTGCTGCGGGCCTCCATCAGAAATCATTGTAGAGCCCTTGGTGGTCACGCTAATGTATCATACTGGGTTACTGTAATATTCCCCTGAAGGTATCTGTTGGTTTACTATGGAATGTTAACCTCATGATTGACTCCTTACATTTAAGTTTGTCATTTCTCGGTAAAATTGCACTAAAATGAATTATCTTGCGCTATGTGAGAGAGAAATGATATTTCCTAAAGTTACTAGGAGGCTGTAGTCATCCACTGTGATGTATGGAAGTTGGAAAGCATCTCTAGCTGTGTCAAATTACCATTTATATGTAATTCTCCTGTAATTCGGTAATCAACCCATGCAGTGTTTAGTGTACCTGCAGCTCAGATCTAGACTAGAACAATGTGATGGGTAGAGAACTAGAGTGCAATTTAAGGGTATAAATAGAAAAGATGAGGCGTTGTTGCAAAAATAAAATTGATGCCCCTTTATGATGGTAGGAATTTCACCAGAACACTCACTGATGTACAGAAAGGCACGGCACTTGATTGCCCCATTAGAAAGAGGAGTGATGTACCATATGGGTCAGTTCACCACTTTACTGCTAGCAAGCCTGCTGTGAGGGAGGCCTGTTCATTATCATACGCAAGGGGGAGAAAACCTGGGCTGCCATATATTACTGATCTCTATATCATCTTTCACTGCAAAAATCTAAATGGTGCCCCATTATGGTATTGGTTCATACCATCAGACACCTTAGTGATGGAAAAAATGGTCCAGCAATTGTTTGCCCCCTTTCCATCACTTTCTGCTGAAGAAGAGTACTATAGCACTTGGGTCAGTTGACCATTCCGGTATTTGCTAGTGTTGAGACAGAGAGCTCTGGGCTTTTTCATAGGGAAAATAAGAGAAAAAAAAAACTTGAAGTGGGGCGCCATGTATTACCAGTAGAGATGAGCGAGTGTACTCGCTAAGCCAAACTACTTGAGCGAGTAGTGCCTTATGCGAGTAACTGCCCGCTCGTTTCAAAAGATTCAGGCAGGGGGCGGGGAGCGGCGGGGGAGAGAGGGGAGGAACGGGGGTTCTCTCTCTCACTCCCCCCCCCCCTCCCCCCGCTCACTCCCGCAACTCACTGCTCTCCCCTGCCGGCACCCGAATCTTTTGAGACGAGCGGGCAGGTACTCGCCAGGGGCGTAACTATAGAGGGTGCAGGGGATGCGGTTGCACCCGGGCCCAGGAGCCTTAGGGGGCCCATAAGGCCTCTCTTCTCCATATAGGGAGCCCAGTACTATGAACAAAGCATTATAGTTGGGGGCCCTGTTACAGGTTTTGCATTGGGGCCCAGAAGCTTCAAGTTATGCCTCTGTGCAGCATGGTTTAGGTATGGGTACGGGTACAGATACAGATAGAGGGGGGGGGGGGGCAGCTCTCCTTTTGCATCAGGGCCCCTGAGCCTTTAGTTACGCCCCTGGTACTCGCATAAGGCACTACTCGCTCGAGTAGTTTGCCCTAGCGAGTACGCTCGCTCATCTCTAATTACCAGGCTCCATAGAAGTCCTTACCTGAAATAGCTGAATACTCAAAGAAAACAGACAAAAATTCACTGTATCCACTTCTGTTTATTCCCTTAGTGACCAAGCCTGTTTGCACCTTAATGACAAAGCCAAATTTTGGAAATCTGACATGTGTCACTTTAACATAAAATAATCCCGTAAAGCTTTTGCATATCCAAGTGATTCTAACATTGTTTTTTTTCACCACATAGTTTGTGTATATTTATTAAAAGCGCCAAAATTGGGAAAATGTTGAGAAAAATTAGCATTTTCCACTATTTCAACTGCAATATGTCAAATATGTGCAAACATACCGTACACATTTTTGATGAGATATATATTTCCATCTATTTACTTTATTCTCAAAGCACATTTGAAAAACTTGTGTTTTTTTTAACCATTTAGGACACGTACAAATTTAGCATTGATTATTAAAATTATGAGGAACATTTTGTTTTCCTACACCAAGCCAAGATTACAACGACTCCTATGTGTCAGAATGATAGATACCCACACAAATGACCACATTTTAAAAAACTCACATCTCAATGTATTTACTGAGGGGGGTCATGAGAATTTTTGTCCCACATATTTTGCAAATATGTCATTTTAAAGACAGTTTTTTATTCTATAGTGCACATGAAAATGAGGATTTGCAACCCAGAATAGATACCCCTGTTTGTCCTATGTTCAGAAACATACCCATTGTGGCCCTAATCTTATGTCTCCGCACAACAGGGCCCAAACCGAAAGGAGCAGCCGGTGGCTTTAAGAACAGAAATTTTGCTTGAAGGTGTTCCAGGCTTCATTGTCCCTTTTAGAGCCCTTGAGCGGCCAAAATGATAGAGAACCCCCACAAATGACCCTATTTTGAAAACTAGACCCCTAAACAAATTCCTCTAGGGGTGTACTGCGTATTTTGACCCCACAGTTTTTGAGTGAATCTAAGCAAAGCAGGAGGAAAAAATTGTGATTTTCATTTTTTTGGCAATTGTGTGATTTTTTTTTTTTAAACCATTTTTTTGTACAGCTCACACATAAATGAAGACGTACACCCCAAAATGGATACCCCTGTTTGTCCCATGTTCAGAACATGCCCATTGTAGCCCCAATCTGCCTACTGGGCACATGGCTAGGCAATGGAGGGAACACCCTTTGGCTTTCAGGGCACAACTGAATAAATTCCAGGCCCCGTTGCACACTGGTAGAGCCATCAAGCTGCTAGTACAATAAAACACCACCACAAGTAACCCATTTTGGAATCTAGACCCCATAGCCCATTCATTTAGGTGTGTACCGAGTATTGTGACCCCACAGTTTTTTTGCAAAAATAAAGCAGGTGAAAAATAAGTAAAATTACATTTTTTTCACAAATATGTCACATTCATGACAGTTTTCTTTGTTTCAAGCAGGGAAAACTTGGTGGACGCATCCCAAATTTCATGGCATTAGTTCTTCTGTGTTCAGCAATACCTACATTGCTGGAGGCTCCCACAGACTTCTATGGGAGCTGAAAAAAAGGGAGGGGGGGGGGGGGAGACTACCTGCGTCCAGTGCTCGGAAAATAAAACAGTTGGCTCTATTTAAGCATTAGAAGTCATTACGAGGATTTCTGCCAACCAACAGAATTCCATGCTGCAGCGTATTTTTCACGCTATGAGGCCTTAGTCAGACGGGCGTTTTTAGCCGCGATTTGCGCATGCGTCCGGCGATTTTATAAAACCATTGCTTTGCAATGGTATCGGACACATGAGCGCTTTTTATGTGCTCGTCCGATAAATTATAGAACAGAAATCGCAGATCGCACCTATCTGCGATCTGAGATTCCTGTTCTCTTCTGTATATGCGCTCAATGGGGCCGGCGGCAGCAGCGCCGACCCCATTGAGAACATATAGAAGACAAATCCTTCTTCTCTGCCACAGCTGTAACAGCTGTGACAGAGAAGAACGATGTTTGCCCATTGAATTCAATGGAGCCGGCAATACAGCCGCTCCATTGAAAGCAATGGGCTGCCGGCGTGCGCGGGGTGAATTGTCGGGAAGAGCTTAAATATATAAGCCCTTCCCTGCAATTCCTCCTAAAATGTGTTAAAATAAAAAAAAAATTGGATACTCACCTTTCCGCTGCAGCCGGAGTCCAGCCGCGGCCGCTGTCAGTTCTCCTGAACTGCTTCACGGCACTATTCAGCTGGCGGGGCTTTAAAATCCCCGCCTGCTGAATGATCTGCCTCTGATTGGTCACAGCCCTGACCAATCAGAGGCAGGTTTCACTCACACACCCATTCATGAATTCATGAATGGGTGAGTGACTGCTGCCTCTCAGCGCTGAGCCAATCAGGGGCAGGTCTGACTCACATCCATTCATGAATTCATGAATGGGTGTGAGTGAGACATGCCTCTGATTGGCTCAGCGCTGAGCCAATCAGGGGGCAGGTCTGACTCACACCCCCTTCACACCCACTGCAGGACGGCCGCGCGGAGCTCCGGCTGCCGGGAGAAGGTGAGTATATATATATTTTTTATTTTTACACATTTTAGGATGAATTGCAGGGAAGGGCTTATATATTTAAGCCCTTCCCGACAATTCATCCCGGGCTCGCCCGCAGCGCATTGCTTTAAATGGAGCCGGCTCTATTGCCATCTCCATTGAATGCAATGCGCTGGACAGCTCCGGCCCGTTTCTAATGAAACGCGGCTAGGAGCAGATTTTCGGGCGATTTGCGCGCAGCGGTCACGCGATTTGCGGATGCGCATCCGTCATGCGATCCGCAAATCGCGTGAAAAAACGCCCGTGTGACTAAGGCCTCAGCCAGCATGAATGGATGATAAAACGCTAATTAATCTCGGGACTCAATTGTGGCTACATTCACTGATGCAATTTTCGGATGCAATGCGGCCAACGTAAAAACTCATCGCCCATGTAAATGAGGCCTTAAGATGAGATAACAATAGTTTTTTAATGGCTTAAGATGACTTGTCACAGAAAGTTATCCCAGTGAAGATAAACTTTACTACATCTGTAGTCAAGATTTTGAAGCGAAGTACTTAAAAAATGCTTCAGATGAAAAAAAAAATCCTCAATTTAGAAATGTAATTTTGGCATATTTTAGAATGTAAATCAGCTCAAATCTACAAGATTAAAAGGGTTAGAGGGCTGCAACCAATTGAGTGATTTCTTCCCCCATTTGAAATGCATATAAATATGCAATGAGCCACAGTGAAGATCCGTCACTTGCTGTAATCTAGTATTTTCCAAGGTGGCGTAATAAATTATCTTGGCTGTGACAAATATGTAATGAGTTGTGGAGAACATTTACACCTTCTACGTCAAGTCGTCAATAATTTATTTTAACTGATAGGGAAGATAACTAATAACTTTTGCTGAATTATACTCCGGTCTTAGAAATCAATAGTGGACATGATTTACACCCTGCTCCCTCTAACACAGACGTTTGTGTGTAAGCTGAGGAATATGTCCTTTATTGGTAAATCCATTTCTAATCATTTTTATGACCAGTCGTCCAAAATAAATAATGTTGTAATTTAGAATTTTGGTTTGCACTCCTTGACACAGACTTCTATTCTTCTGTCATTTTCCTCTCTTCACCGCCATGGAAATGAAGAATAATGTGCAATTGGTAGTTGCTACGATGTCATTATTGATTTCTTCTTCGAGTTTAAGGGCGGTTTTGTGGTTGATCTACTGCAACTTGTAAATGGCCTGGTGCTGGTTACTTCATTTGTTGTGTCACTCGATCTTTATAAAAATATTAACCGCTTAATGTAATGAAAGGAAAATGCTGATTGATTTGATGCTTAAAGGGCCACACTCTGGATATAACTTATGTATGCTGCAGTCATTTCCACACAGTGCTGCCTCCTGTCTGATGCTTATCGGACATCATCTTGATGTTGAGATTTCTCTCTACTTTCTCTTTCATTATTCTTCGCTGTCATGATGCATCAGGACAACATCACATGGACAGCTAGAGCCTGTACCCTATCTGCCTGCTGAGAGGACACTGTAATTATTATTATCCTCTCTATTCACCAAAATAAGCTACAGACTATGAGTATACAGTCAGAAGGTTGAACTGTCTCCTTCATTAGGACTGTGTGGTAGGAGCCTTTAATCATCTTAAGTAGTTGTGATAAGAGTTTCTATGTCCCTCTCTAAACAACTTGTGTAGGGAAAAAGGGGGGGGGGGTGGAGCAAACCTGATGGTATCGGAGGTTTTGGTCACAGATTAATGTCTAGAGACCAAAAAAACCTTAGAAAGGGCTGTGAAAATGAATGAACTGTAGAGGTGCTGCTAACCAGTAGAACTCACCAAAGGTGGGCACAGTAGATGTGTGAAGAGCTATAGAAAGAAAAGACTTGTGGATAAGCGCAACTCTCCAGAAAAGATGGTGGGACAGAAGGATGTATTATCCTGCTTCTCTTTTATTAAGTATGTTAAAAGCCAGCATAAGATACACTTTTCTGGGAGAACCCCTTCTTCAGTCACGTTGGGTGGGACATCACTTCTGGGACTAAGGGATATGGAATCCAAAAGTGCTGGTGGTACCAATGATGGAGCTGGTATAGCAAGAGAAGTGGAAGATCACTACCACTTCTCCTGCCATCCCACTATCTTTTCTGGAGATTTGTGCCTATCTACCAGGCTGCGTCTCTCTTGATGTGGATGCCTTTGAGGGCATAGGAAGACTGGTCATTTGTCGAGTCAGGACTACAGGTATGGAGGTCCGGCCCCACTTGTTGGGGTTTCAGATGTCCATGCCAGTTAAGTCATCCTTTTTTTTTCTATATTCTAATTTTTTTACTGCTGTCCAATTGTTACTATCTACCAGTATTTTCTTTGTATTGTTTTTAAACAGCTTGTGTGGTAGGATCCATCACACAGGAGATAATGCGGATTGAAAAACTGGCTTTTTAAAAACACATAAACCAAGTTGAAATATCAGGTGATCAGAATCACATGACCCACCTGAGAAAAAGGCAGTTTCAGAGAGAAAGGAATAACTAGATAAGGTATTACTAGCCAACACACACACACATATATATACATATATATATATATATATATATATATATATATATATATATATATTAGAGATGAGCGAGTATACTCGCTAAGGCACTACTCTCTCGAGTAATGTGCCTTAGCCGAGTATCTCCCCGCTCGTCCCTAAAGATTCAGGGGCCGCCGCGGCTGACAGGTGAGTTGCGTCGGGGAGCAGGGGAGAGCGGGGGGGGCGGGGGGGGTGAGAGAGTATCTCCCCTCCGTTCCTGCCCGCTCTCCCCCGCAGCTCCCCACCCCCTGCCGGCCCCTGAATCTTTAGGGACGAGCGGGGAGATACTCGGCTAAGGCACATTACTCGAGCGAGTAGTGCCTTAGGGAGTATACTGGCTCATCTCTAATATACACACATATATTTGGGGACTAGTTACATTATGAAAACATTTTTTTCACCAGAATGGCTCTTTAAAAGTAGATTATTATTCTTTCATTGTGTTATTCTCTACCTTCGTCCGTTCCAATTGGGCAATTTTAGCTAATAATAAGCCTTCAAGTTAATAATCATCCTTTCAGGCAGCACCTTTACAGGTGAAACTAAGAATAGCCAAAGGAATTCTATGGAACTCTAAACAAACAGGATCATGAATAAAAGTAACTTTGACTTTGCCATTAGAGAAACAAGAGTGGGATGCCTCGATGGAAGGTGTAGGAGGAGGCATAAAGAAGCTTCTAAGCACTAAAAGACACATTATCTTCCTGTGACCAGGAATGAAGACGTCTCTCTCAACAAGCTGAAATGTTGATTGCTCTATTAAAGTTGTTAGCAAGCTAAACTGAAACACACATTTATCTGAAGTTACATTATCCTGTCACAAAAACATCACTTAAAACTTTTCTCAGTCAAACAGGGGAGGCCTCTAGAGCTTTTCTTCATCCTTTGTTTTGTCTGTAAATAAAGGAACAATCTGCTGCAATGCCATATTATGCCGTTTACCTTCTTTCTAGCATTTGACTCACATATTTGCATAATTGAAATAGAAATGTGGATCATGGCGTTAAAAATAGTCAGGATGTTGAATACGTAGAAATACTGAAGATGTGCAACCAATGACATATGGCCAAATCTAGGATTTCAGTATGTTTCCAGAATGTATATTTCACTTATTATAGTACAGTGTATTCTAGTCCGCAATACTTTTTTGGCACAGTTCTTTATTACTCACTTGGCTACGGCCACCAGTTCTGAGTGCTGATGCCATGTTTCTGTGATGACCGGTCTGCTCTCTTGTCAAAAGCGTTCAACGTGAAGATGTGCATGGATGCACTTTTCTATGAATAAGGAATTATTCTTCTGAGCCAGTTTGCTACTATTTTATAGTGATTTTGCTTCCATACAGTGCCTTTGTCTTGCTTCTTCAGGTTTTTTTTACAAGGCACCTGCAGTTCAATCTCTTGGTTTTGACACCTGGTTCATTTTCTGGTTGAATCCTTAGTTTGTTGCCTCGTGTCCTCTCTCCCATTGATCCCTGACTTTATTCTTGACTTTACATCTGCTCTTGCACTAGATGTTCCTAGCAGCATACCTGCCACCAGCAGGGGCGTAAGTAAAGGCTCAGGGCCCCTGATGCAAAAGGTGAGCTGGGCCCTTTCCTCTATCTGTATCTGTACCCGTACCCAGACCTAAACCATGCTGCACAGAGACATAACTTGAAGCTTTTGGCCCCAATGCAAAAACCTGTAAAAGGGCCCCCAACTATAATGCTTTATTCATAGTACTGGGCTCCCTATATGGAGAAGAGAGGCCTTATGGACCCCCTAAGGCTCCTGGGCCCAGGTGCAACTGCATGCCCTGCACCCTCTATAGTTATGCCCCTGGCCACCAGTCATTGACTACTTTGGAGTCTGTGGTCTTGGAGTCTAAACTGGAAAGAAAATACATGATTCTGTTAAGAAGAGGCAGATTTTTAAAGCCCCATTTACATGCAACGATTATCGCTCAAAATTCGCTCAAACGATGTCTTTTGAGTGATAATCGTTGTGTGTAGATGCTACCATCATTTACTTTTGATTTTTAATTGAGATTAAAATCCATTGTTCGTCCAGAGAGCTGATAGTAGGGACCGCACACTGTGTTTCTCCATGAGAGCGCTGATAACATTGTATTCAGCTGAAATCCCGCTGCAGAACAAAAGACCTATATGCAGAGAACAGACCACCTGCTGTTCTCTGCATACAGCACACAGCAGCTCATTTACATGCAAATGAAGCTAATAAGCTACTAAGGGGCATTAGTGACCATTAGCAGCTTATGCAAAATGATCGCTCAAACGGTCAATCATCCTATCTTTTGAACGAATTTTGAGCGATCATCTTTGCGTGTAAATTTGGCTTTAGGCTCAGCACATCAGGATTAACTAGCACTAGAGATGAGCGAGCACCAAAATGCTCGGGTGCTCGTTACTCGAGTCGAACTTTCAGTGATGCTCGAGAGTTCGTTTCGAGTAGCGAACCCCATTGCAGTTAATGGGTGACTCGAGCATTTTTGTATATCGCCGATGCTCGCTAAGGTTTTCATTTGTGAAAATCTGCAAAACACAAGAAAGTGATGGAAACGACACAGAAACGAATAGGGCAGGCGAGGAGCTACATTTTGGGCTGCATCTCAAGTTCCCAGGTCCCACTATTAAGCCACAATAGCGGCAAGAGTGAGACTCCCCCCCCCCCCCACTGTCAGCGTAAAGATCGTTCTCCTCTGCCACAGCTGTAACAGCTGTGGCAGAGAAGAACGATGTTAGCCCATTGAATTCAATGGAGCCGGCAATACAGCCGGCTCTATTGAAAGCAAAGGGGTTGCCGGCGTACGCGGGATGAATTGTCGGGAAGGGCTTAAATATATAAGCTCTTCCCTACAATTCATCCAGAAATGTGTAAAAATAAAAAATATATATATACTTACCTGGTCCCGGCAGAACGATGTTAGCCCATTGAATTCAATGGAGCCGGCAATACAGCCGACTCCATTGAAAGCAATGGGCTGCCGGCGATCACGGGATGAATTGTCGGGAAGGGGTTAAATATATAAGCCCTTCCCTGCAATTCATCCAGAAATGTGTAAAAATAAAAAATATATATATACTTACCTGGTCCCGGCAGACGGAGTTAAGTATATATATATTTTTTATTTTTACACATTTCTGGATGAATTGCAGGGAAGGGCTTATATATTTAAGCTCTTCCCGACAATTCATCCCGAGTACGCCGGCAGCCCATTGCTTTCAATAGAGCCGGCTGTATTGCCGGCTCCATTGAATTCAATGGTCAGTGCTCGTTTAATCGAGACGAGTACAGCGTGGTGCTCGTCTCGAGTAACGAGCATCTCGAGCACCCTAATACTCGAACGAGCATCAAGCTCGGACGAGTATGCTCGCTCATCTCTAACTAGTACCTAACCAGCTCCACTAGTCAAGTGAGAAACATGACCTCCTTCCCTAGGCATATGAGAGTGCGCCACCTGCAGGGTTAGATAAGAGATGAAGCACTCATTGTGATAAATAATAGTCTTTAGCAGCTGAATCAATGGTACAGTCTTTATCATTGAGCTTGATAAAGACCGATTTCTGGTCGAAACGTAGCATATGTAGGAATAAAATCTTCGGATATTTGTTTTGCACCACTTTTCTACTGCCACAGACCTTTTTTCATATATATATGGTTCTGTTGAGGTAAAAAAAAAAGGTTTGGGTTCCTTTCCCTGTGGCGTTTTGCATCATTTCAAAGTCCCACCCTTGCTGGGTGAAACAGAGTGCTGCTGGTAATCCTTGTAAAGAGTCTCTTTATAAGGGTTGTTAGAGGCTTTTTGGACTGGTCATCAACAGATGATTGATGGGGTGGCCGCTCTGGATTCCTGATGATCAGTTGATCTTCCAGTACAGGAAGCAGATCGTGCTGATCACAGTGCAGTGACCCTGGTTGGTATCACATAATTTGGTGCTATATTGCACCAGTATTTAAGACATCCTTCTAAAAAAAACCACATAAAATACTATATCTAAAATCTGATAAACATCCATTACATGTCACATAATACTGCATCCTGTAAATTCAGCAGATTGCATCAAAGATAAAATTATTCTTGAGGTTTCTTTTAAGTGAAAATTGAAGATGCTAGACAGCATTACCGTTCTTCGCTTATGAGACAATAGAGTCGCCGCTATGTTTATACTTGTCAGTACAGATGGGAAGAGAGAAAATAAGAACGATTGACTAATACAGTTTAACATGTGAGAATGTTTCATGAGACACATAAATTCACCATAAGGAGCCAGACAGATGGTGAATCAATAGCGCACTGCATATATATTTGACTCATATTAAATTTACCCAATGAGTTTTACACACTGTGATGAAAAGTAATTACAGGTTGTAAATAAGGAGAGATATTCAAAGATTTATATGTATACACATTCAGTAATCTCTCCTCTTGTAATGCCCTAACACTCTAAAAAAAAAAAATTGCAGCTGTTTCGGTAACTTATATACAGGCGTAATGATAAAAATTTGGGCTTCATAATCAGACACAGCTTTTAGCCCCTTTGCACATTTGGAAGTGCATATAGGCAGAGATGGAACTGTAAGCTACTGGGGCTCTATGCAAAATCTGTAACAGAACCCCCACCTATCATATGCCATTTATAATACTCATGTCCTGAACTTCTGACCAGATGTCCCAGATCGCCAGTGAGTGTCACTTTTAGTTGTACACTGGTCCTCAAGACCAGAGATGTAACTTGAAGCTTCTGGGCCCCAATGCAAAACCTGTAACAGGGCCCGCAACTATAATGCTGTATTCATAGTACTGGGCTACCTATATGGAGAAGAGAGGCCTTATGGGCCCCCTAAGGCTCCTGGGCCTGGGTGCAACCACATCCCCTGCATCCCCTATAGTTACGCCCCTGCTTAAGACACATATATAGAATGGTAGAGTTGGAAGGGACCTCCAGGTTCATCAGGTCCAGCCTTCTGCTCAGTGCAGGATTCACTAAATCATCCCAGACAGATATTTGTCCAGCCTTTGTTTGAACACTTCCATTGAAGGAGATCTCACCAGCTCCCGTGGCAACCTGTTCCACTCATTGATCACCCTCACTGTCAGAAAGTTTTTTCTAATATCTAGTCTAGGAGAAAAAACGTTTATGGATGAAACCTATGGTAGAGGAGGGCATCGCTATGTCATTCTCCGTCTTGTAGACCACAAGTTGCCTTAGGTCTATGGCCTACAAGATGACAGGATTAACCACAGGACAACAGCATCTTGGCACCAATGTGGAATGATGTAACTGTATACTTGGCCAGAGGATGCTCCAGACACTCCATGTATTATGGCATCAGAATTAGCTGAGTATAAGTTTTATTTTGTTCTTGGGAACTTTCTAAGTGCCACTATTATTGCATGGGCGCTATCTAATTGGCACTATTTTGGGGGCACTGTCTATCTAGAAATATTGTTTTCAAGTGAGTTATTTGTGTGGCATTGTTTTGAGGGAGGCAAAAACTATAGCTATAATATCATTCTTGGCAAGGCAGGTTATGTGTGGCTGGAGAGGAAACAGGAAGTGCAGAGTTATTCTGAGTTCTGTGTGAGGTCCGCTGTGAAGAAAGCAGCATAGATTTGGGTGCAACTGTTTGAGAGAAGAGGGCGCTGAGAGACTAAAGGCCCTTTTGCACACAAAGATAATCTTTCAAATCACTGAAAGATTGAAAGATTTAGCAATCATGTGCATAAAGTGTTAATGGCCATTAACACTTTATTATTATCATTTGCATGTAAAAGGACTTCTATGAGTTGTTTGCAGAGCCAAGCTTATGTTTTTATACACCCAGCTGTGAAAACAGCTGCCAGAACTTTCCATTGTTCTCCGTGAAGCTGCCAATGGATTGCATTGCTCTTCTCCTGGCTAGTGTAAACATGCTGTGAGGAGAACATCCTGCAGTCTATTGAAAGAGGAGTAAAATACATTCAAATGGAGTGTATTTGCTCAGTCTTTCAGAGGTGTGAATGATGATTTTTAAGTGAACTGAAATCCATCGTTCAAACGAAAACTGCACAATGCCCGCGTTTTACATGTAACAATTATTGCTCATTTTCGAATTTTGAGTGATAATCCCTGCGTGTAAAGGGGCCTTTAGTGTGCTGCTTTTCACTGTGCTCAGTGAGGACTCCTAGAAGTGCAAAGCTGCAGGAAAACATGCTGGAGAAGCACAGAGCTTACAATAAAGGTCACTGCTTCAGGGACCGTAGCACAGAGCAAGATGACAGAGCAACACACCTGGGCAATAGATCATCATAGGAGACCAGCCACTACCAATAAAGTACCGGGGATGCCAGGATACTAAGTGAGGATGGAGCCAAGTGTGCACACATAAGTAAATGGCGACAGACACTTAGCAGGCCTGTTAGAAAGAGACAGGGACATATCCCTCTATACAGTCCGACATGAGCACATTTGTTACCAATTGTATGTTGCCGAAGATAAGACAGAACAATGCTGGAACTTTGTTCCAAATGCATATTGGTTAGCCTTCTGCGGACAAAGTCCTCGGGTGATTCACCTTTGATTTAGTCCTTTTCATAGAAACATAATAGAGCTCATTGTACGGAGAACGTTATTGTAATTGTGTTCATTAACCGCAAATTGTTAAAAGTGTATCTGAAGTCCTGTGATAGTTAGTTAGCTTTCATCAAGACTGTAGGATGAAACGTTAGTCACGCAACATTTATTAACCATTTACTATCCTTTCTTAGACATATTGCCTTGCCATTATTAGTTATGAACAAATAGATTTTTATTACATGTCCGGTGCCCGCCTTATATCCTGAACTTGTCACCATGAGGTTCTTTTTAAGTCCCCAGGGTGGAGTAAATGGTGGTTACCTAGTAACCAACTATATGGGAAAGACTGGTGATCAGGGGTGTAGCTGAAAGCTCAGAGACCTTGGTGCAAAAGTTCAGTTCGCAGGCCCTATACACTCCATTCCCACACCTGTACCTGTACCCATACCTAAACCATGCTGCATACAGCTGCAAAAAGCATTTACATACAGGATCCAGACGTTTGGTAAAAGCTTTCCAAACATGACTCATTTCCTGGACTACATGAAAATACACCCTTAAAGGGGTTGTCTCGCGGTGAAAGCGGAAAAAAATTTTTTTCACTTACCCCCGCATTCTGCCCTGTTAAAAAGAAAGCATAGGTTAGTTTTTAAAAAGCACATTGCACTTACCTGCATCAGCGTTCTGCAGCTTCTTCTATTCTTCTTTTAAAGATGGCGCCACTGGTCTTCTCCCACGGTGGACCGCGGGTCTTCTCCCATGGTGCACCGTGGATTTTCTTCTCCTTCCTTGCGTTCCATTGCCGATTCCAGCCTCCTGATTGACTGGAATCGCCACACGTGACGGGGCGGAGCTACGATGACGACGCGGTGAGCAGCTCTCCGGCACGAGCGGCCCCATTCACCAGGCAGAAGACCGCACAGCGCAAGCGCGTCTAAAAAAGCAAGAAGCCAGCGAAATTAGACGGAGCCATGGAGACGGGGACGCTAGCAACGGAGCAGGTAAGTGAATAACTTCTGTATGGCTCATATTTAATGCACGATGTATATTACAAAGTACATTAATATGGCCATACAGAAGTGTATAACCCCACTTGCTTTCGCGAGACAAACCCCTTTAAGGCCCATTTACACTAGCCAATGATCTCTAAAAAAAAAAATCGGTGATCGTTTTAGCGATAATCGGTGCGTGTTAATGTGCACCCATCGTCCGCTTTTCGGGGTACTATTAGCTGATCGTTAAAGGGGTTGTCCCGCGGCAGCAAGTGGGTCTATACACTTCTGTATGGCCATATTAATGCACTTTGTAATGTACATTGTGCATTAATTATGAGCCATACAGAAGTTATAAAAAGTTTTTTACTTACCTGCTCCGTTGCTAGCGTCCTCGTTCCCCTGGAGCGGACTAATTTTCGCCGTCTAATGGCCAAATTAGCCGCGCTTGCGCAGTCCGGGTCTTCTTCTGTTCTCAATGGGGCTCCGTGTAGCTCCGTGTAGCTCCGCCCCGTCACGTGCCGATTCCAGCCAATCAGGAGGCTGGAATCGGCAATGGACCGCACAGAAGCCCTGCGGTCCACGGAGGGAGAAGATGCCGGCGGCCATCTTCAGCCGGTAAGTAAGAAGTCACCGGAGCGCGGGGATTCAGGTAAGTGCTGTGCGGATTTTTCTTTAGGTCCCTGCATCGGGGTTGTCTCGCGCCGAACGGGGGGTTGAAAAAAAAAAACCCGTTTCGGCGCGGGACAACCCCTTTAAATTCAAGCTAACCCAAAAATCGTCCTTCACTCTTATCAGAAGTTCTCCACTGGGAGTGCTGATAGCATTGTTTCCCTGTGGAGAACAAAGGATCTGAAAAACAGATAATAGCCCTTGGGCTATTAACTGCATTCAGTGAAAGCTTCATTTGCACACTTAATTGGTATTTAAGTAGCTGAGTAGCTACTTAATACTTTATGCAAAATAGTCGCTCAAAGCGGTCACTCAAACTGTCCTTTGAGCGATTTTTGAGCGATCATCTGCTGGTGTAAATGGGCCTTTAGGCCACCTGTACACGGGCAGGTCGAACCCTGCAAGTGGGATTCCCACAGCGGAGTTCGACCTCGTGCCCGACTAGTGACCACATCTTTGTCTACTACCTCCTGTACTGCATTACAGACATCTCTGTGCAAGAATGCCATCTGTCCTGACTTTGGCTCTGTTCCTCTACCACAGCTCTGAATACACCCTCCGGTTAGTTCTGACTTGGTTGCAACAGCTGCCTCCCAACCAAGACTATTTCTAAGCTAACAGTCTGGGGTTCCCCACAGAGATGAGCAGATTCTAGTCGGTGGAGCTAAAGGGTAAAAATGAAGGAATCCCAGTTGCTTCCCATAGATCTAGCCCCAAGTGTAATTGGTTTTCAGGCTCAGGAGATCCACATCTGTTGCCATGACAGTAATATTGGTCTATGTATCAATATGTTTACATTGCTCCTGTGCAGATGTGTTCGGGCGCCCATACAGGATGTTTTGCCATCTTTTCCTCTGCTGTGAATGTGCCGGAGCACCGTCCGGCACATGCGCTGTACAGCGGACGGGTACACACAGCTTTGCTACATGAGCATGACACACAGCACACACAGCTCTCCTACATGCATTTGACACATACCTCTGCTACATGAGCATGACACACAGCACATACAGCTCTGCTACATTCGTGTGACACCGAACACGGCTCTGCAACATACATTGTTCATCAGCCTCTGTTGACTTAGGATATGTAATGACGTCTCAGTCATGTGATCAGGGGGCAGAGTTAAGAGCTGGTGACTGATAACATGGCGGTAACATCATAACAAGTTCAATACAAAAAAGATAATGGGCAGCATAAGTAGTGCAAAACTTCATATAAAAAATGATGCATCTTTGATTTCCCAAACAACAAAACAGCGATGTTTCGACCTTCTGTGGAGAATCTACCTCACCTCCATGTGTATATACTTAGGAGAATCTACCTCACCTCTGTCTGTATATACTGAGGACAATATAACTGACCTCTATGTGTATATACTGAGGAGAATGTAATGCTGCTCTATGTGTATATACTGAGGAGAATCTACTTCACCTTGAAAGGAGTGGCACATTCTGCAGAGGGACATCAGTACAGGCAGTCTGAGAAGAATCTAACGCTCCTCTATGTGTATACATATTCCTCAGTTCCTCTGAAGTAACGACTGTACTAAATTAACTCGGGTGAAGCTGGGTATATCAGCTAGTACAGTATATTACTAAACAGACATTAAAATAAATCTGAGACTAAAACACCGACTTAAACACCACTATATAACAAACCGTCTCCAGGGAATGAAATCTGGTGCTTGATATATATATAATCTTACATTTGTAGGCCAGTTACACCATTAGCCGGTGATTTTTTTTTTCTTACCTATCACTTTATTGAGATTTGTATTCTAATCACATTTTTTCAATTTTTAGAAAACCTCTATCAATTCCATTCTACATGCATCATCTAATCATCTTCTGCACATCATTAAATCCATTCCAATGGGGAATACACTAGAACTAAACGTTCTTGTTCAGACCATACTATTTAGTGTTTTTTTTCCACTGTAGAGAATGTGAATGATACTTAGTTCATGTGACTATAAGCCGTGAATGTTGAATAGAGCAACAGCCATTGCAGAAGGCAAATCTAGAGCCAGCCTCTTTACTGATATTCCAGTTTTTTTTCTACTCCTTGTAGCAATAATTTTAATAGAAAAAGATCAATTTTTTTTTATTTAAAGTTTTCCGATTTCGTTTCAGGAGGATGGACTCAGGCGTGTTCTTGACAATAGTGATTTTTTTTCTCTAAATGCAAGACCTCAGTGTGTTTACAAAGGATTTATTTTTAATCTGATGGTACTCACTATAATTTACATCTTTGAACCCCTTTACAGATGTGTAAAGCACACCCTCACTGGACTCTGAAGTAGTGGAAACATGTTCCCTGTATGGATGAATGTTGGTTTGGGAGATGCCCAGAGAATGGCTACCTACCAAAAAGTACAGTGTCTACTGTAAAATGTAGAAGCAGAAACCAAAGTCGTAAGGATGCCATTTATATAATAGGATAGACAGAAGTTAGATGGATGTTGGTAGATGGACCAATATGATTTGATCAAATAATATACCAAGAACCTTGCATTATTTGATGTGGTTAGAGTATTGATTATAGGTATGTATACTTCTGATAGTAACAGTATTTTGAGTGCTGTTGCCACTTTTTGGTTCCTGCTTCTATTGTATGTTGCAGCCATGGTTTAAAGTGCATCTATGGATTTTTGTTGGGAAGTGCTGACCTATTTTATCCTTTTTTCTACTGTAAAATTTGGTGGAGGAGGGTTAATGGTTACTGGTTGTTATTTAGGTTCTGCATGGCTTTATTATTTACATACTCTATGGTCCTGTTATGTACATATTTTATTGAAGTATTATTAGACTTTTATTTCTTACTGTCATTTTATTCAGCCCATTTTTTGCATATTTTTGTGTTAACTTTTCATTCTACAGGTCTGTCATGCATTGAAGACAGAGTCATGGAAAAATGGTCTACATTGTTATCTATAAATATTCATGTACACTGTTTCATGGACAGATGGTAAAATAGGAACACTGCGTAAAAGATGGACACAGGGGCATACAGTGAAGGGCAGTTTATTCAACTATGGTATTTCAAAGGTAATGCGGACAAACAGAAATATATAATATAATAAGAAATGTATATAATACAAGTTTTCAAGTAGTATAAAGTAAGTATATAATGAATGTGATTTTCAACAATTCAGTATGACTTGATAGATATGAAAAGTTGACCCATGGCAGTGTTGCCATGCCGCACTGGGATCCAAGGTTCAAATCTGACTAAGGACAACATCTGTCTGGGTTCCTCCTGTGTTTGTGTGGTTTGCTCCTACACTCCAAAAGCATTCTAATAAGTGAATTTAAAAAATGTGAGCTTCAATGGGAAGAGAATCCATAATATCAATTGATGTAAAGTACTGCATATGCGCTATATAAATAAAGGTGATTATTGTTAAAAGCCTCATGATAGCTACAACTAAATCATTGTATGAAAACTAAACATACATATTGATTCCTTCTTGTTCACCTCTGCACTGCTACCATTTTTACCTACAATCACTAATCTTCACCATAAGTCCACTGGCCAAGTCCTAATTCCCTTATGGTTCATTGAACCATGCCCTGGTGTTAAGGGGTTTTGACTCCAAACCACTAATGTCTAATGGATTGTAGCCTTACCTTTTGGTTTTTGTCAGTTTACTGTCTCAGTCATTGGTGTTTGTACACAGGGAAAGGAGCCACTAAAACGGCAATGATTTATTGCATATGTCTGTTCGATTGGTGCCTCACTTATAGCTGTTCAAAGGTTTAGTGCCCTGCTGCTAGGCTTTGGCGACCAGTGGTTTAGAGCCACAATCCCTGGTCTAGTTATTCAGTAGGCCAACGTACTGTATTCTATGTGGTTTAGTGACCCAGTCTTTTCTATCCAGATGTATAGCTTCCCTAAAGTTCACCTGTAACCCTACTAACTACAGGTTTAGTTACCCAATCACTTGTATTAATTGGTGTAGTATCTGAGTTCTTGGTGCCTGGTGAATTAGTGCACCAATCAGTGCATTCAATGTTTAACTGTCCCAGTCTTTGGTTCAGTTAGTAGTTTTCTAAAGTACTTTGCACTCTTGGCAAAAACAGTGAACCTCAAAAGGAGTTTTCTGGGAGTCAAATATTGATGACCAATTGCAGCGTCCCATAGGGTGACCCCGGACACAAGGCGTGAGTTGCGGAGCTGGGAGGGTAAGATGGTTCCCTTTCACAGCTGCACTTACCACGCTCCTTCCCAGAGGGAGGCACGTAGTCTCTGCCAGGGCAGTTCTGGGCCTCTTCCCTATGCTTCTTTATCAAGCATAGAGTACTAAACAAATAGGGGCATTATAAATAGTGTTTTGATAAATAGAGAAAACATGAAAGGGAGGGGTTGTAACAAAAAAAATACACCAAAACTAATTCAAATTTCCCACCAGATGATGCGCAGGCCTGCCTAAGGCGTGAGCGCCATCAAGGATCCACATTGGTCTACAATAAAAGGGCTGCAATGGTCCAGCCACATGACTGCCGACACATGGTCCGGATGCGCAGATCACTAGGATCCTAATAATAAACTATTTAATTTGCAAAGCTGTTTGAAGATGCCATGGCACTAAGATGAGTGCTGGGGCCTTAGATCAGGTCTGTGATGTCACATCATCAGACTCATGGTCTATGGGCAGAACAGTCTCATTCAAGTGAATAGGATTGAGCTGCAATACCAGGCACTGCCACTGTACCTGGTATACAGTGAAGTGGCTTACCTAAATGCCAAAGACTCCTCAAACAGGTGACTAGCGGGAAGTCAGGAGGTAGACTAACACCAATCTGATACTGATGGCCTAGCTTGAGAACCATTGATAAATATTTTGGCTTCAGAAAACCTCTTTAGCCCCTTAACACTCCAGGATGTACATTTACATCCTGGAGTTTTGAAGGTTGTATGAAGAGGGATCAGGGGTTCGATCCCACTTCATACAATGCAGATGCTAGCTGTTTCTCACAGCCGACACTCACCTGCAACAGCTCCGATCAACAGCTCTGCTGATCACAGATGTTAATGTCAAGATCTATGCGCCTATGTCCTTATCTCTGCTGTGTCCTGTTCCTGACCCAGGCCACCTTGCCTGTTCCAAGTCCCAATCCCATGTTGTTGTTGTCTCAATTTAAGTCTCCATTGTCAAGTATCTTGTTTGGAATAAAGTTTTCTTCTACAGAATACCCTGCTGTGTTTGTCATCCCTGCATGGCCTCACCCTAGAGAAGATCACATCTCGTCCAGGAACTCCTCATCCCATGTTTTTGGGCATAGTAGGACACCCAGGAAGAGTTTTACTTGGAACACCATGCAAGCCAAGGAAATGTAATGTAAGAAAACCAACCTCCTTAAAATGGTTGTATCATGAATCCTTGGACACATGACTGTCATAGAGGTGGTCCTTCACTCTCGGCCTTCCTCTAGCAGTCAGAATGATATGCTGAGAAAATACTGTACTGGAGGACTCAAGCTTTCCTTGTATTACATGGGTGGTCGTTAGATGGTCCACCGTGTAATATTACATTTGCTCTGCAGTGGCCTATTTAGTGGAAATGCCTGGCTGAATATGGCTTTCTCTGGCCAAATTAAGGGTGCCGGGAGTGGGAGCGTTCTGAAAGAAATTATCTACAAAAATCCTATAGTTTTAAAGGAATGTACTACAAAGTGGATTATCTGGGTTAAATATTTCTCTCTCATTTCTATTTATACAGTCTGTAACATTGCCTTGAATCACAAGTTTGACTATATAAGATCTTTAATTAATGGCACAAGTGTGCCCAATGTCATATAATTGATCAAATAAAGGGTTGTGCTCCCTTAGAATTTAGGATTTCGTATCCAGCAACAAAAAAAACTATGAAGAGATTATGTTAGATTTGATTTTAACAATTTTAGAAATATGTGACAAGTGTGGGTATGATGAAAAGCAAATCCCAAAAGTCTATGTTTAATAGAAGGATAGTGGGATACTAATTAGGATGCATGTAGATCACAGGTTAGGACAGCTAACAGTGTAGTCAATACTTTAATGGTTGATAGTAATATAATCAAAGAGCCACAGTTGAAATCCTCTGATATGAAACTTACATATGGTTGTGTATGATGGTGAGCTCCTAGGGTTCACAAATTAACCTGTTTTGCCCCAAAACGCATTTTCCAATGCTGGTTTACTACTTAACCAATTAAAAGGAGAAATTTACACCTAATTGTTCTGATCATTCAATTATTCTTGGAGCATTACACCGAGACACTAGTATTTTTTTTTTTGTACTCCACAAAAGTAATAGGCACGAGCGCCGACTTCACCGCTTAGGTCGTTAGTGCTTATGCAGGGCTTTCAAATTGCTGGCTTGTTGTATGCTTGTTGTATGCTCCCCGCTCAGTGACTTCTCGCTCAGTGCCTCCTATGGGAAAGCTCAGTGCAGGGAGCTTATAGACAACAACACGAGAAGCCAACGAGTGCTAACCAGGTTGTTTAAGCTGACAGAAACGTCAGCTTAAATGACCGCTAACGACAATTGAGCAATAGTTTCACTTTCACACATAATGATTATCGCTCACTTTTGACTGTTTGAACGAATTTTGAGCGATAAACGGTGCATACAAAAGAAACTTAATACATAGCGCAGAGACAATGAGGCTGTCCAAAGATGCACCAAATCTTTCACAGTGCTGCATGCCATTTGATATATTTGACGCATCTTTATGGCTCAGTCAGATGAGCACTTTTTTTTTGCGCACCTATGTGCACAAAAAAACTTGCTCCACACATGTTAAAAATGCGCGTCACTGGAGCTTGGTTTTAATGGGGCCGGTGCTACTGCAGCGATTTTTGGTGGAAAGCTTGAAATATAAGCCCTTCCCTAAAAATAATCCCTAGCTGCTGTAAAAAACTTATAATAAATAAATAAATATATATATATATATATATATATATATATATATATATATATATGTGTATGTATGTGTATATTTTATATATATATATATATATATATATATATATATATGTGTGTGTGTGTGTATATGTATATATATATATATATATATATATATATATATATATATATATATATATATATATATATATATATATATATATATATACACACACACACATCACCTTCCGCTGCTGTCGGGGCTCCGGCGCATCTTCTGGATTGGTCCCAAGCACTGCTCTGAAGCACTTTCTGCTGGTCGGCAATTTAAAAATCCCCGCCTCCAGAAAGTGCTGGGTCTGATTGGCTTAGCATTCAGCCAATCACAGGCAGCGCTCAGCCATTCATTGAATGACAGCTGAGTGCTACCTGTGACCAGTCACAGCACTCAGCTAATCAGAGGCACTTTGAATGAATAGTAAATCCTATAGGATCTGCACATTTTATGCAATAGTTATTAATGGATTTAATGTGTCTAAAATAAAAGTACAAACTTTGCAAACAGTCATGATTAAAATTCTCCTGCTGCATTGCACTGCAGCTCTTCTGCAGACTTATGCATCTCTATGGTTACAGATTACAATGCCCTGCATTCTGATCCTGCAATTATGCTCTTTTCCATGTTTCATCATCTGTAATTGTTGCTAATATACAGTAGAATTAATAGATTAGCAAGTATTTAGATACATATAGAAGGGAGTATGACTGCATGGTTACAGACTACAATGGGTTGTTTGTAGTCTGTAACCATGGAGACACATGGATCTGCATAGGAGGACTCAAAATACAGATATATGAGAGTTTAACTTGACTCTTAGCACCTTATGATATCTTGCTGTGTCACTGTTTATTTACACTTTTAATCGCTTTACAAGGGGTTTTGTTGTATTATGATAAGAAAACAATAATTTTTAATGGCTTAAGATAACTTTTTGCAAAAAGTTATCACAATCAAGTTAAAATTGGCTGTATCTGTATAATGGCCTTTTAGACGGGAGGGGATGTCGGGCAAACAATTCTCATTCAGTCGTGCATGCATTTACATAGGATGATTACCGTTCAGATTCCTGCGGGAGCTTCAACGATAATTGTCCCATGTAAAAGAGCCATTAGGAGATTTTTAATCAATGTTACTAAAATACTTCTAGTAATTGGAACAATTCAAATTGCTTGAAAAGATGGACATACTCTTTACTTGAAGAACTATTCCTGATACAAGTGATACAAAGTCTTAAACAGTCTCTCTGTACGTGACTAACCATTCAATTAGTTCTGTCATATAAATGAGCTGTCTTGAGTGTCTTCATCCATTATCAAAGGGATTATGAATTACTGTAAGAATAAATAGCCAGTATGTTCCACTCACTCAGTGATTATACTTCACCACCACTAATTAGAATATGCATGCTCAATGATAAAAAATAACCCTTTCATAGACCAACTCAGATTTTTGTATAAACATCTGCCATACCAAATTACCAACAATAAAGTCTTTGGTTTAGCAGGTCCAGTAACTATATTAGTGTACTATATATGTATCTTATTCGTGTACTATATATGTATACTATTTGTGTACTATATATGTATACCATTCGTGTACTATATATGTATACTATTCGTGTACTATATATGTATACTATTCGTGTACTATATATGTATACTATTCGTGTACTATATATGTATACCATTCGTGTACTATATATGTATACTATTCGTGTACTATATATGTATACCATTCGTGTACTGTATGTATACTATTTGTGTACTGTATGTATACTATTCGTGTACTATATATGTATACTATTCGTGTACTATATATGTATACCATTCGTGTACTGTATGTATACTATTTGTGTACTGTATGTATACTATTCGTGTACTATATATGTATACTATTCGTGTACTATATATGTATACTATTCGTTTACTATATATGTATACTATTCGTGTACTATATATGTATACCATTCGTGTACTATATATGTATACTATTCGTGTACTATATATGTATACCATTCGTGTACTGTATGTATACTATTTGTGTACTGTATGTATACTATTCGTGTACTATATATGTATACTATTCGTGTACTATATACTGTATGTATACTATTCGTGTACTATATATGTATACTATTTGTGTACTATATATGTATACTATTCGTTTACTATATATGTATACTATTCGTGTACTATATACTGTATGTATACTATTCGTGTACTATATATGTATACTATTCGTGTACTATATATGTATACTATTCGTGTACTATATATGTATACTATTCGTGTACTATATATGTATGCTATTTTAGTGTCTGCAGCTGAAAGAACTTCCTAAAAAATTAAAAATCTCACTTATTGAAAGTGAGATATAAAAAACATTACAGTTTTTACTCTTTATTAATCTATATAATTATTAATATAATATGCAGTTCTAAAGGTATTCATTATATCGTTAGCAGTAATAGCAATCAGATCTGAATTAGTCGTGGAAGTTCTGTTTTATGTATTACAGCTATAGCAGTTAATTGTTGTATTTTTCCATAAAGTCCTATAAAATACTGAATCAAAAAGATTCATCAAACTCTAAACAACGCACCATATGGACGGTACAAATGCTCGCGGGATACATATATGAATGTAAGTCACTTTGGCAGTCAGTCAAGAATCTTAAGAGTACATGCAGACAGATGCCTTCATAGTAAAATACAAATTCAAAGGCAAAATTGTCTTTTCAGCTTTTGTGAACATGTTCAATACCATTAGCTATGTCAAGGGGGATTATCGGTGGACTCAGTATGCTCGGAACAAAATAACTGCATCTGTCTATTTTAGTTTGACAAATGTATAAAAACATTTGTCAAATGCGCACCCGATCCCCACAAAATGGTGTAATGAACTGCACAATTTTGCAGGGAAATTGATAACACCGGGAACAAATTATCGTATTTTTCTGTGTATAAGACACGTTTTTTGACAAATATTTTGCTCGAAAATCGCACCGCATCTTATACACGGGATGTAAATTTTCGTTGGAAACGATCTAACGAAAACTTACATGAATGTTGGCTGCAAGAAACCGCTCAGGGGTGTGCGGGAGCCCTTAGGGCTCCGTCACACTACTGGAGCGGGGAGGCAGAGCAGCGGCGTGGAGAAGCAGGGCAGCAATGCGGAGAAGCAGGGCAGCAGTGCAGCTAGGTGAGTATGCCTGCACCTTCACACATACAGTACATATTACAAACACACACACACATATATACATTACACACACAGCACATATACAGTACATACATACAACACAGTCTACTCACCATCTGTCTCCTCTCAGCGCTGCCTGGCCGGTCTTCTGTCTCCTGCACTTGATCCCGATAGCAACCTGTAAACAGCAACCTCTCGCGAGACCGCAAGGATGCTGTGAAGAGCTACAGAGACCTGTTAGGCAGCACGGAGAAGATGGTCCGGTGAGTATAACAGGGACCTATAGTGGGATTTAAACATAGAACAGTACGAAGTACTGTTTTATGTTTGAAATCTTTTTTTCTTAATTTTGGGTGGGACAGTAGGGGGGCGTCTTATAGATGGAAAAATACTGTAGACTGCACAACCTTTTAGATCACGGTGCGGGTGTGTGCCGTGCCGATGTGAAGGGTCCTTCGCAGCGCAGAAAGTACAGTAAAAAAAACCCTGATAAGTGTGCAATAGCTCAACGTTTCTGAGCTGACGCTCGTCTAAAGGAGCCCTTTTTGTCCTTTTACACATCTTCTGCTCATACAATGAGTGCATACAATGGGCATGCTGTTTAGAGTTCATTTATTTTTTTTACATTGTCACATGATCTGCTGAAGAGCTTAAACAGACGAATGTGTTTGCGCACGCGCGTCTGAAACTCAAGCCCGCAAAATGTGACAAAGCAAATCCATTGAATTCAATGGGTTCATTCTCATGAGCGTGTTTCTCATGTGCAAATTCTGCGAACCAGATAGGACTTGCCTTATCTTTCTGCGTGTTACGCAGAAAGCTGCCATAGAAGTCTATAGTAGGTTAAAAAAGCAAAAGGAAGGGTGTGACTCTGCGGACAACTATTGTTCATTTGCATAAATGAACTGATCAGCTGACAAACAAGCCCAAGGAAGAGTTCTCTATTGCCCAAAGACATGATGTATCACTGGTCAATAGGCAATATGTACGAATAGCAGTGCTGGATCATCAGAAATGAAAATGCCACTCTGTTAACAGGGACTTTGCACACTACAGCTGGGTTACACAGGGTTAAACACTGTCTTATCAAAAGTAATTGGACACCTGAGCAAGAATCAAAAGTAGTATTTATTTATATATGTTAATATGCACTTGGGCCTTATTTCGCCCTAATGACATCAAATACTCCCCATGGCATACTTTATACTAATGTCTGATACACTTCAGCTGGTATTTCCCTCCATTCATCCTGCAAACATCTGACAAGTTCTCTCAAACAAGATAGATACTGTTCATATTTCCTGATCTAATGTTCCACTTTCTTACAGTAGTGTTCAGGTGAGGACCCTGTACAGGCCGTTCCAATCATTAGTAGAAAGTATGCCACAGAAAGTATCCAAGGGAGGCCCCACGAAATAGTAACATATGTGAATAAATATTTCTGATTTTTGCTGAGGTGTACAATTACTTTTGGTAGGATAGTGTATACTGTGTAGCACCACTAGGTGATCACAAATTTACAAAGGGCAAATTTATTCTTGTTTTCCAAAGAGGATACACAGCACACCTAGACCATCAGAGACTATGCACAGTCTTACTGGATCACTGAGGACTTCAGAATAACAAATAATTTGCAGTTATTACATTTCGTATATATAGGCGTCTATATAAATGTTTGTATATGGTGACCTATTAGACATTACAAAGAGAACGCAGGACCTTCAAGTTACACCTCTGGGCTTCTTCTGTGTGTGAAGGAAAGTGATAACGACTTTGGATGTCAAAACACCTTTACTGTTGTATCACCAAATCGAGCCATTACCCGCAGTAATGGATAATCTACACTCTCTGTAGAAAAAAAAACAAGCACCTGGAAGGAGGTTTCATTTTGCTGCAAAATGCCTGCAGTTACATCTCAGGCAGATATGCAGATCAAGTCTTCTTGTTGTCTTGCAGATGTAGTTATCCCCTCTCCTAGGTGTTTGAGGGAAAAACAATGTCTCTGTGAAGGAAACACTGTCTCTATGAAGGAAAAACTGTCTCCATGAAGAAAGCACTGTCTCTGTAAAGAAAGCAGTGTCCCTGTAAAGAAAACACTGTCTCTATAATGAAAACACTGTCTCTGGTGCCTTCTGGGCTTCCAGGAGGGGGCAAGGTCCTTGTCTGGTCTAAGGCACTTCTGGAGGTTTTTAAGGTGAGCTTTAGGGGATCTGTCGGGTGTGGTATGCAGACACGATCAGTGTAGGCCACTTTGACTCTGGTCTGGTGGATTCAAGGTCCCATCTTAGCAACTTTAACAACAGTTGGGGTAGACTGGATAACGGTGTATGGACCCTTCTACCTTCGTTTGCGAGGCCACTGGTGCCAATATTTCACCCAGACTTTTTCCCCTGGAAGAGAGAAAAGAAGTACACAGCAGTACCCAGACATATAGGTAACTTTGCTCAGCAATATTCGAACAAGTAGGTAACCTTTCTCCTGCTCTTATGGCGATGGTTGCCATGGTCTTACCCATGGCAAGCATCTGCTGGCAATTTATCATCTCTCCCACTAGTTTGTTGTCTGCTCTAATCCCCAACACTACTTGGCCAGGCCTCCCCTACATCATCTTAAGAGGGGAACAACCAGTTATTTTGGTGGGGGCAGATCTGTTTCTGAGCAGAGCAATGGGTAGGACTCATGGCCATTTTAGGTGAGTCTCTTAGGCAAGTTTTAAAGTCCAGTTCATGCACTCAGCCTTCCCTGAGCTCTGAGGTCTGTAGGCAATGTGCAGTTTCCATCAGATCTTGAAGCAGTTGGCTAACTCTTGTTTGTTCTCCGCAGCAAACGCTGCTCCATTGTCTGACCCAATCCATACTGGTAGGCAGTGTCTTTGAATTATGTCTCTTAGTAGTGTTCTGGCCACTTAAGTTGATTTTCTCAGTCCTAGTAGGGTAGGCCTCTACCCCACTCCGTGCAAGTGCAGACAACGACCAGGATAAACTTCAATCCATCAGCTGCAGGCATTCAAGTAAAGTCCACTAGCACATCTTGAAAGAGAGCAGCTCCATAAGATTGTATCCGTGGAGTCTTCAGAGGTCCTTATCTGGGATTATTTTTAGTGTAAATTACACATTTTCTGGTGCTCGCCTGGTAAGTCTTAGGGTGTACAGCACATCTTGGATTAGCTCTTCCATAGTGGTGGATCCATAGCGTGTCCTCATGCACTTTCTTGCAGATCTCTGTTGCTAGTGCTGTTGAGACCACACTTCTTCCATCTGAGAGGATGAACCAGCCTTCAGGTGTGTATTTCCCATCTTCTGTCTTCAGCCATTCCTGTTCACTTTGATCGTAGCAGGGGTTCCAGTTGCTGAGGGGGAAACAGGAAAAAAGCTTGTAGTTTGACAGAACTTTCGGCGTTTCAGGAGATTGACAGCTCGCTTGGCATCAGCATATGCCTTTCTGTTTCCCTATGCAATGAGTGAGTATTCCTTCTGTCTTCCTTTACAGTGAATGACCCACGCCTATTCTGACAGTTCCAGAATGAGAGGAGTGTGCATCACTTCTTGACCCGCTGAAGGGATCAGACTCTTTTCTCAGGGCCCCATGAACATAGAGTGTGAGGAAGGCATACATTGAGTCAGTGACGATATTGACTTTCACCCCAGCTGCCAGCTGTAGAGCTCTGATAAGTGCAATACGTTCTGCCTTTTCAGCTGAAGTTTCTTTGGGCAGTAGTTCTGTTTTGTAGTAGTCTGTAGGGTGACCACTGCATATTCAGCACAGCGTGTGCCTTCATCCATGAGGCTGCTACCATCTGTGTACTATTCAACATCAGGAGCTTCAAGAGGTGTTTCTCGTAGATCAGTATAGCTGCTAAAGACTTTATCTATCACCTCACAGCAGTTATAGTCAGGGGTTTCAGTTCTGGTCGGCAACAAAGTTGCTGGATTTAGAATAGTACACACTTCCAACGTCAGTCTTGGGTTTTCACATAGGAGGCCTTGATAATTGATCATGCGAGCCTTTGTCAGCTAGCCTTTGTCTGGTGACCTTGGCGTTCATCAGAGTTAGGACAGAAGGCAGCACTTGTACTGTAAGATCTTGACCCAGGGTTAGCTTGTCAGCCTCCGTAACCAAGGCCACTGTTGCTACCAGTCTTCTCAGGCAGAGAGGCCATCCCATGGCTGCATTATCAAGTTGCTTGGAGAGATAGGCAATGGGTTGTTGCCATGATCCCATCACCTGGGTGAGAAGGCCAATTGCCAGTGCCTTCTTCTCGTGAGCATACAGAATAAGTGGTTTCTCCAGATTAAGCAAGGCCAGTGCGGGTGCTTTTAGAAGAGCTTGCCTGATGTTGTCATAGGCCCTTGTATGTTCCTGCTTCCAGCAGTAGGGGGCATCTTCACCTCCCTTTGTGACTTCATAGAGGAATTTGGCCATTTTAGCAAAACCAGGTATCCATATTCTGCAGAATGCGGCAGCTCCAAGGAATTCTCTGACTTTTTCTCCTGGTTGTTGGTACAAGGATATTGCAAATGACCTACTTTCTTTCAACTTCCAGTTGTACCTTTTTCTTGTGAGATATGAAATCCCAGGTATTTGACAGTTGCTTGGCAGATCTGTGGCTTCTTTTCTTGAGACTTTGTATCCAGCTTCATAGAGATGACGAAGCACTGTCTTAGTGTTCTACAGACTTTGTTCAGAGGTAGATCCGGTTTTGATGAGGTCATCCATATACTATAGCAATACAGTGCCTGGCTGGGAAGGGAGAGAGAGTTTCCTTAGGTCAGTAGCAAGAGCTTCTCTGAGGAGTGCGAGTGAGTTCTTGAGCCCTCGGGGCAAGAAGCGTATTTCTCCAGTTATTGGGTCTTTCCATTGGAAGGCAAAGATAAGCTGACTGTCCTCTATCAGTCTGATGGTGCAGAAAGCATCTTTCAAATTCAGCACAGTAAAGCGAGTTGCTTCCCCAGGTATTAGTCCAAGCAAAGTGTACAGGTTGGGCACTGTCTGATGCAAAATAACCACAGCTTGATTCACTGTTCTGAGATCCAGGACTGGGCGATACTCTGTTATTCCAGGTTTCTTTACATGCTGGAGAGGGGTGTTCCAGGATATTGGCATCGCCTCAGGATACCGTACTTCAGAAACTTTTCCAGATGCAGTATGATACGCTGGCAGGCGGCAGATGATAGGCGGTGTTGCTTGATGGACACCGGTTCTGCCCCTAGCTCCAGCTGTACTGTTACTGGAGGTATATTCTTCTTACATATTCGAGTGTAGAACCACTGTGCTGTCCTTCTGGGCAGGGAAACCACTCATGAAACTGACAGCTGACCCAGAGACTGGATACTCACTCCTCAGAGCATGGCTTGGTACCACATACCAGGGTGTCAGGTTACAAGCTGCCTTTTGTTAGAGGCATGTATATACCCACAATCATAGTCACAGCCCACAATCTAACCACTCCCCCCTTCTTTGTTCTACCTCTGGCCATAGAGACTACCAAAAGAAGGGGACACCATATTTTGGGTGTAGCTTTTTCACTTTTCTTAATCATCTTTATGCAACATGCCTTTGCATATATTAATACATAATGCTTTCATTTTACAGTCTGAATCCATCAATTCAATGTACTGAAGCATATACTGACTTTTCCAAGCAATTCTAAATCAAGGCTGCCTTCTTGTGGCCAAGTTGATAATAGCTTTGGCCATTCTATTTCACACAAATATTTGAACCTTTTGTTGTCTAATTTCACATTACTAACTTTACAAGACAGTTTACTGAAGTTTTTTTAGCATGCATTCATGCGGTGATTGTGGGATTGCTCTGCCCATACTTGGTTTGTACTGTTTTTCCTATACACTGAAAACAATTGCCTAGTTTTACAGTTTTTTTTAAACGCTGGACTGTTTATAACCACGGAACTTTTAACGACAAAGCGTCTTCCCTCCCAAAATCTGATGAAGGATAATAAGGCTTGTCCAGAATGTCATCAGTGTCCTCATCCATCCCTACGGGATAGGCGATTTACTACTCAACAGGGCATATCATCTCACAATCACAAAACATATTACTTCACAACTTCAGAATATATCTCAGAACCCGGGTCTTACCTTTTTACCTGATTTCAAAACTTCCCCGTATACCATTCAGTTCCATAATCCCTTCAGGGTTCCAACTGCTTGGTCTGAAACTATAGGTTTTTGAAGAAACGATGTGGACAGCAGTTTGCGGTGCAAAGCAATGAAGATTTCTTTATTCTTCCCAAGACAAATAAACACGACGTTTCGACTCCATGAGTCTTTGTCAAGTATGGACAACAAGTGAATGACATACAAATATATAGTGTGTCTGATATCACATTAACCAATCAGAACTAAACACATAATAAAATTCACCTGCATTAGCTGATGTCATCATGGTACACACCTATGTGTTATTAGAACGCGAAGCCAACCGTTATATGAATAACCTCTTACTTCCTCTAACGCTGGCTGCGTTGCCGTGGTAACAAAATTTAAATGGCTTTTATTGGTCCTTAATAGGTCATCTGATGCCCACACCTCTATTAGTCATCGTGACGTCATGGCGTCACGTCGGCAGAGCGTGGTCACGTGTAATAAACGTGCTGCATCATCTGGAGCATCATAGCTAGGCATCCCGGCCGTAATTAGCATCGTCACGGCAACAGACAAACGTCAACAATGGACGTACCGCATCATGCAGAGTGATACTGCGCACGGACATGTGCCACGTCGTCCTACTCAAGAAGGGCTGATTGGCTGGCGGAGTATGTCTACTCCGTTTAAATCCTCCCCTAAGAGTGTTACTATACTGCATCTTGAGTACGGATGCTGGACATGAAGATAACATATATGCGGGCATAACATAGTGATATGTGCTATCCAATGAGAGATTCATCTGTGGCATCTTATGTATTTAATATTATACTAGCATACATTATGTACATAGATCTATTCATACTATACATGTGCCAACATTTCCATTCATCATATAGTGATCACAACTCCAATCCATATCTCATATTGCATCATATATGGAACAAGATATCCCAAGACTATTATGTTATCTTTATACCAATTACTATATCAATTCACATCAAATAAACAATTATATGTATATAAGTCCAATTGTATCGCATATATCTTTGGTACCATGATGACATCATAATGCACTGTGAAAACATAAAACATATAGTGAATTAAAATCCATAGTTAAAATGGCGTAACCAATGCAGAAATAGTCAGAATAATTACAAGGACATATGGGCATCATATTCATGGTTTAAACCTTTTGGGGTCATTGTATCCAACGTAAAAATCCAGCGTAACTCTTTTTTTAGTAGTGCTCGCATTCTATCCCCTCCCCTAGATGTTTCTGGTACGGAGTCAATAATCCGGAATTTTAATTGGCTAACTGAATGTCCGTTATCATAAAAGTGACGCGGTACTGGAAGGTCCAATTTTTTAGTGCGAATCGCACTCTTGTGACTAGAAATTCTACTTCTCACCTCCTGTGTAGTTTGACCTACATATTGTAGGCTACACGGGCAGGTGAGTAAGTAGATAACATATGACGAAGAACACGTGTAATGGCCCTTGATTTGAAAACATTTCCGTTTGTGAATGGAAAAATTGGTTACCTTTAACCATGTTTGAACAGCTGGAACAGCCCAAACATGGGTAACTGCCCATTCTAGTGGGTAAAAAATTTTTAGTCATCATAGGAGGAATTTTTTCATAGGTACTGTAGATCGTACCAATTTGTCGCGCAAACTCACGCAACATCTGTACGACATAATTGGTTGTTCATCAAATTCAATGGCTTGTGGAGCTAACTGCAATAATGACCAATGTCTACGTAAGATAGATGATACCTGTCTACTCACAGTAGTGTATGTAGATACGAAGGGAATACGTTCCTTCTTTTCAACACTATTTGGATGTGTTAGTAGTGCATCTTGTGTCAATTTTTTTGCTTGTTCCATTTTTTCTGATATTAATCTTGTAGGGTAACCCCGACTGAGAAATTTTCTACACATCTGAGTTAACCGTGCCCCCACTTGTTCATCGTTGGTAATCCGCCTTACCCTTAAAAACTGACTCCATGGGAGTGAATAAATTGTAGTTTGAGCATGGAAACTCGTGTACTCAAGGAGGTTATTCCGATCAGTTGGTTTGATATATAGATCGGTTGAAAAACTGGTGCTAATTTTAGTAATCGCTACATCCAAAAATTCTAAGCTACTGCTAGAATATTTTAAAGTAAATTGCAGTTCTGGTCTAATACTATTGAGTTCATGATGAAACAAGGATAATTCCTCTACAGTACCAGACCAGATGACAAATATGTCATCGATGTAACGCAACCAGGAGACCTCCAGGGGCCAATATGCCGATGTATATACAAACAGGTCTTCAAAGACGCCCATATATATATTAGCGTAACTTGGGGCCATATTGGCCCCCATGGCGGTCCCCTGGCGCTGTCTATAGAATCTCCCACAAAAGGAAAAATAGCTTCTGGTAAGTACAAATTCCAAAAGAGTCAGAATTATATGTTCACATTCAACGGGTACTAATGCTGATGATATTTTTTGTCTAACTGCCTCCAAACCTAGTTCATGGGAAATTGATGTGTATAGGGCTATTACATCAAATGATGCCAATATTGTATTTTCATGACAAGGAATGGACTTCAATTTGATTAAGAAGTCACTAGTATCCTTGACATAAGACCTATTATTTGTGGAGTACTCCCGTAAGATGCGGTCCAGAAAAATGGAGATGTGATTGAACATAGAGTTCCGCCCCGACACAATTGGAGGTCCAGGGGGCTCAGTGAGATGTTTATGAATTTTAGGTAATACATATATGGTGGGTATACTAGGATGTTGTACATATAAGTATTTAGATAGAGCTGGGTCAATATTGCCTTCACAGAGTGCCTCATTCAAGATGCCTCTTAAGTCAGCCTGATAGCTATCCGTTGGATTATGTGTCAACAGTTCATATACAGTGGTGTCATTTAACTGTCTACGTATCTCATACTCATATTTGACAGAATCCATCACTACAACCGCACCACCCTTGTCGGCCGGTTTTATAGTGATGGATCTGTCACAAGAGAGTCCAGATAAAGCCTGACGTTCAGCATGATTTAAATTGTTGTTATATTGCATCCTTATGCATGATGACCTCAGTTTTTGTATATCACGATTTACGAGGTCGATATACGTCTCAATAGCATGTATATTACTAGGTGGCTGGAAGGTGCTTTTATTTCGTAGGCCCGTATCCTGTAATGTGAATGCTGCTTTATCTACAGATGATACAGCAGGTACATCAACATTTGACAATACATTTACATCAGAAAAATGTGCGGTACGTCCATTGTAGATGTTTGTCTGTTGCCGTGACGATGCTAACTATGCCTAGCTATGATGCTCCAGATGACGTGGCACGTTTATTACACGTGACCACGCTCTGCCGACGTGACGCCATGACGTCACGATGACTAATAGAGGTGTGGGCATCAGATGACCTATAAGGACCAATAAAAGCCATTTAAATTTTGTTACCACGGCAACGCAGCCAGCGTTAGAGGAAGTAAGAGGTTATTCATATAACGGTTGGCTTCGCCTTCTAATAACACATAGGTGTGTACCATGATGACATCAGCTAATGCAGGTGAATTTTATTATGTGTTTAGTTCTGATTGGTTAATGTGATATCAGACACACTATATATTTGTATGTCATTCACTTGTTGTCCATACTTGACAAAGACTCATGGAGTCGAAACGTCGTGTTTATTTGTCTTGGGAAGAATAAAGAAATCTTCATTGCTTTGCACCGCAAACTGCTGTCCACATCGTTTCTTCAAAAAACTTATGCTTGGAATGGTTTGGTCTGGATCCCAACCTTAGTGGGCGTGCAGGATATTTGTTCAACCTTATTGGACTTACACAGTGCTGCTGATACCTTCTTTCTCTTTGGTATATGGTCTGAAAGTATAGACACAGCAGGCTAGGAGAGTGTTCCATTTTACCCAGAGAAAGTTGCTGGGCGGGGCCCCATGGTCTGGTCTCCATAGCCCCTCCGTCCTTACCTGCAGACAAGAGCAGATGCAATAACCTCCTGGTACAATAAGGTCCTGGTACAACAGCTGCCCGTTTCCTTGATGACCACTTACATCACACAGCAAACGTTTACATTCTTGAGAAAGGAGATTGCATACAGATGTTTATAGTTAGGAAACTTAAAGAAAAGGTGAAATTAGTATACAGTAGCTATATTTAATTTGTTAGATACTTACAATTACGTTTATACTTATGTGTAACAGAACAATATATATTTAATATGCTTCAGCCTTCGGCCTGGTAACAGAGAAACAATTGCTTTTAAGTCCCCGTACCACAGTGGTACAAGGGACAATGAAAGTTCAGCGATATGTTTAGGACATCCTGCAGCCACATGTTGCCTCTCATGGTAGGGCTTCTAAGATACATTTTGCAGCAGGGTAATGCTCAGTCGCACACAACAAGGGTGTCACAGGAATGCTTCCAGAACATTGTCACACTTCCGTGGCCTGCCCAGGTGCTAGATTTACCGCCAATAGAACATGTATAGAGCCATCTGAGACACCGATTTTGACAGCCTTACAAGTTTGCATTATTTAGAGGCTCAGTTACAGCAAATGTAGACCTATATGCTGCAGTATCTCATACCGAACCTGTATGCCTTCATGCCCGCCTGTATTACATCTTGCATCCAAGCTAGAGGCAGCCCAACAGGGTATTAGAGCCTCCTTGCCTGTCTGTATCACATGTTACATCCAAACTAGAGGTGATACAACAAGGCACTAGAGCCTCCATGCCTGTCCATATCACATCTTGTATCCAAGTTAGAGGCAGCCCAACATGGTACTAGAGCCTCCATGCCTGTCCGTATCATATCTTACATCCAAGCTAGAGGCAGTACAACAAAGTACTAGAGCTCCCATGCCCACCTGTATCATATCTTACATCCAAGCTAAAGGTGGTACAGGAGGGTACTAGAGTCTCCATGCTCACCTGTGTCACATCTTATATCCAACAGTACAAGATGGTACAACTGGGTACCAGAGCCTCCATGCCTGTCTGTATCACATCTTGTATCCAAGCTAGAGGCAGTACAACAGGGTACTAGAGCCTCCATCTCTGCCCATATCACATCTTGTATCCAAGCTGGAAGTGGTACAACAGGGTACTAGAGCCTCCATGCCTGCCAGTATCACACCTTGTATCCAAGCTAGAGGCAGTACAACAGGGTAGTATAGCCTCTATGCTGACCCATATCACATCTTCTATCCAAGCTAGAGGCAGTATAACAGGGTACTACAGCCTCCATGCCTGCCCGTATCACATCTTGTATTCAAGCTAGAGGCAGTACAATAGGTTAGTAGAGCCTCCATGCCTGCTCGTATCACAATTGTATCCAAGCTAGAGGCAGTACAACAGGTTAGTAGAGCCTCCATGTTCACTTGTATCACATCTTCTATCCAAGCTAGAGGCAGTACAACAGGGTACTAGAGCCTCCATGCCCACCCGTATCACATCTTGTATCCAAGCTAGAGGCGGTACAACAGGGTACTAGAGCCTCCATGCCCACCCGTATCACATCTTCTATCCAAGCTAGAGGCGGTACAACAGGGTAGTAGAGCCTCCCTTCAAGTGTTCAGTTTTCCACAATAAATTACCCTTTTGCTCTGATACTGTAATCATTTACTTGTATAGTCTTTCCAAGTCCGACAGCTTGATTTTTTTTCTTTTAGAATGAGTGTAGTAACAAAAAGGTAGAATTTCTCTTTAAAGATTTGGCTGTTAATGGATTTCAGAGTGTTTAAATTACTAAAGGCTCCCTTTTTCTGAACTGGAAAATATGCTTACTAACTGAAGGGACAGCAATTTAGTTCTCCAAATAAAAATAGGTCATCAAAGTGCAGTAGTAATTATAGTGTGCAAGCACTTTATATCCTAATGTCGTTTGTAAAAGGAAAGATCCTTTCTAGCATTACTATTCGTGATGAAATCACGTTTAACCACTAATGACTCACTAACAACTTTATTAAACGCATCAAATTAAAAAGACATGTAACTGTCTTCCTTTTGGTGATACATTCATTTACAATCCAACAGAACTTTTAACTACTTCATGGCCGTAATAGACTTACCACCATCACAGTAATGTTCTAAAGACACTACACTATATATTCCGCATATATGTTACTTTTTATCAGCGTTAAAAGACTTGTTGAGTTTTGAAAATCTATTTTCATATACCTAATTAGAGCATTGTATAAGCTGTTAGAGCATTTTTAGTTAATAGAGTGGAGTCCTTTGTTCAGAATCCTCATCTCTTAGGGAAGAGTGTTTATAAAGAATGTTTCTCACTATGTCTGACCTGTCTGGTATTACAGAGACAGACTATTGATCTGAACAACCACCATGTAATGCTTTATTTCTCCTGTGGTAGTGCTGTACTTTTTACCCCATCCAATCACGTTCAGCTCCACCTGATCAATTTCCAGAGTTAGTTGAACATGATTTAAATTATGTCTATTCTCCAGGAATTCTGGCAATAATTTGACCCAAAAGTAATGTATGGCAATCAAACAGTTTTAAACTCTCCCTGATATTGTGATCCATGAGACTGACAAAGGGGGTTCTGTCAGAAGTGTACCTTGAAGCATCTGGGCCCAATGCAAAACCTGTAACAGGGCCCCAACTACAATGTTTTCTTCATAGAACTGAGCTTCCTATGTGGAGAAGATAGACCTTATGGGCCACCTAAGGCTCCTGGGGCCAGATGCAACAGCTTCCCCTAATCCCCTATAGTTAGGCCAGTGGGTTCTGTCATTATTCTTGATTATGGTCTCTACAAACATCAAAATCTGGATATGTTATCTGACACGTTCCGTTATCATGAACCGCAGTCTGACCCAACTTTCCAATTTCAAAAAGTCCTTCTTTCTTTGGCAGATGACGGTTGTAGTCTGGATGTTCTCACCCCCAAATAGGTAGATGGCATCAAACTACAACATGCTATTGTGTCAATTTTCCATTCACTACCTAAAATCCGCAAACCTGTGTTCCCTCTTCCCTGTCGTCCAATAGTTGCAGACATTGCTTCTCTCAATGTTATATGTGGATAACAGCCGATTTCCTGTTATTTGGTTAAACTGGAGTTGTTTTTGGAGGTTTGTAGCAACTATACTTGTGATTTGAATTACTTTTTTTAATAAAATCAGTTTGCTATCTACTCTCCCACAATTTATTTTAGGTATTTTCTTCAATATACTGTGGCAAGTATGGAATCAAAATTCTCCCCATCCATAGGCATAATTTTTATGGCTTTGGTGGGAATGACACTACCTTTTTTGCAAAGACAATCCCTTTAACCCCTTAATGCTACAGGATATACAGTTACGTCCTGCAGGTTAAGGATATGTATGTAGGTGGATCGCGGGACTCCAATAAGCAGTGCCGCTGATTGGAGCTGTTAACCCTTTAAATGCCGCCGTTGATTCTGATGGTGGCATTTAAATGCCCCAATCGAAACTTCAGCATTACTTGTATTTTATTCATTTACATCTCTCCTCATTCTGATCTTAATGGTCCAGTTGGCAGTCCTATCAGTGACAGCTATTTTTTATATGTACAGTCATACACAGCTGTCAATCAGTGGACTGTTCAGCTCAGATTGTACTGAGATGTAAATGAATAAAATTCAAGTTATACTGAATCCTTCCCCATAAAACTATATATCAACCTGCTCAGCTCCTCCTGCTCTATAGCATGCTGCTTCTGGTTTGGACAGCCTGTCCAAGCTGACAGGATTCTCTTTAAGCCCCCTAGGTTGTCTACTATCTAATGTGAACATCCATTGTGCTTCATGATTCTGTACTTTTTTTGCGCGGTCGCCCACTCTGTCTCTCCTATATAACTTCTTTAATCCCATAACGGAAAAAGAAATCAATGTGCATGTGTCATAATAAAATGTCTAGAGAAAGCCGAGAAGCTGCAGGCGATGGAATATCCGGCATCACGCTTTTTTGTAAGTATAGAAAGAACCTGGTTTCATAGAAACTAAGGATGCTCTCACAAATAAGTCCAGAAAACACTGTGCAAAACCGCTGCATTTTACCGTGATTTCATACAGCGTTTTTTAACCCCTTAACGACCAGCCCATAGTGTTTTTACGTCCTCCCGAAGTGGGCTCTATTCTCTGAGGACGTAAAAACATGCTTCCTGCAGAGAATAGTGCCCCTCGGGCTGTGGACGTGACAGCTCCATGCTGTCGGTGTCCGCAGGTAGCTGACAGCATGGAGCTGTCATCCCGGGCTGTTCGGAGCCCCCCCCGGCATTGCGATCGGCGCTATGCAATGGATAGCGCCGATCGCAAAAAAAGTAAATTTAAGTACATAAAAGTTAAAGATTCAGCTGCTCTGATGGATCGGATCCATCGGAGCAGCTGAAATTACTCACCGAGGTCTGGCACGCTGCTCCCCGCTCTCCTGCCGCTCCGGGGCCCGAAGCCGGTCTTCTGCGCATGCGCGCCAGGCGGCATTACGTCAGCCGCATGCGCAGAAGGCCCGGCGGCGCGGGAGATTTAAAATCTCCTGGCTCCCGGCTCCTGTAGGTAGCCGGGAGGCAGGAGATGTCAGCGGGGACTGCGGTGAGCGGTCCCCGGTACCGCGATCGCCGTTATCCAATGGTTAGCGGCGATCGCGAAAAAGTTAAAAAAAAGTTTTAAAAAAGTCAGTTTCACCTCCCCTCATGGATCGGATCCATGAGGGGAGGTGAAAATACTCACCCCCAGTCCTCAGCGGTGTCCCGATGTCCCGGGACCCGAATCCCCGTCTGCGCATGCGCGCCCGATGATTGACATCGGGCGCGTGCACAGACGGGCTCGAGCCCCGGGGAATGTGTAGCTAGGAGCAGAGAGATTATACCGGGGACATGATCACTGTCATCCAATGGATGACAGTGATCATGTAAAGTGAAAAAAAAGTGTAAAAAAGTTAAAAAAAAAAAAGTAAAAAAAAGTTTTTAAAAGTTTAAAAAGCGTACGTTTCATCTCCCCTCATGGATCATATCCGTGAGGGAGGATGAAAGTACGTACCTAAGGCCCCCAGATTTATCCGCGGACCTTACCACAGCTTCTACACACGCGCCCGTCGCCAAAATGGCGGGCGCATGCGCAAAAGCTGTGGATTGCCAGGATAATTTAAATTCTCCCTGCTCCTGGCTACAAAACGTAGCCAAGAGCATGGAGATTTAATGGGGGTCCGCGGTGAGCGGTTCCTGGTCACGTGTTCGCCATTATCCAATAATGGCGATCACGTAAAAGTTAAAAAAAAAATTTGAAGTTTCATCTCCCCTCACTGATGCGATCGGTGAGAGGAGATGAATCTTTTTACCGGAGGCCTGCGTATTTGAATCCCGACGCGATCTTCCTCCGTGGACCTTCCAGGATTCTGCACATGCGATTGCCGGCAAAAAGCCGGACACATGCGCAGGAGTCAGGGAGCCCAGGAAACTTAAAATCTCCTTGCTCCCAGCGACCAACGGTCAAAGAGAGCCTGGAGCAGTGACCAGGGGCCTCGTTGAGCGGTCCCCGGTCACGTGATAAAAAGGTAGCGATCTACCTTAGGCCGGTCTCACATGACCGGATAGGAATGACGGATTCCGCATGCGTCTGATCCGTGGTAATACGCAGATCAATCGCATTGGATTACACAATTCCGCTCACATTAGCGGGTCAGAATTGCGTAATCCACTCGTAGAAAAGAGAACGCAGCAGGTTCTATTTTACTGCGGATATCAGCAACATAGAGCCCATTGTGCTCCATGGTCGCGGATATACCCGCAGTCCATACGCAACTACATTGTATACGGGCTGCGGGTACCCGCGTCATCGCTAAGCGACGGTGCGGGAAATACAAACAAAGGTGTACTGTGCATGACCGCCTGTGTGAGTAGGCAGTTATGCGCAGTACATTACGCAGCCGTACGCAGGGTCACAGCCGGGCTCACAGATGGGATCCGCTGTGGGCCTCCGCAAGCGGATTCCGCCTGCACCCGCGTGAGCCCGGCGTTATTCAGACCGCTACCTGTGATACGTATTTTACAAGAAGCCCCGGGAACGCTCGCTTTCCTGCAGTTCCAGGAGCACCTTGTTGAGCGCCTTCTGTGTGAGACCGCCGCACCTCATCAAGCTTACGGAGACTCACGGAACGCCACTTTTTACACCCCATACCCGCCACTGAGGTCATGAAATACCCCCAAAAAGCATGAGAGGAGGGGGGGGATACCCGGTTTTATTGCCCCATGGGCCCATTCCAACCAGCCTCCGTAATTACCCCTGTCTTCGGAAATACTACACAGTTCACATTTTTACTTTTATCTAAGATTTGCGAACGCCAAAAAGGGCGTGGAGGGGGAGGGGGGGAATTTTTAGGGAGTCAATCTTTATTCTGTACAAATAAGCAATGGGGCCTGGAATTTATTCAGTTGTGCCCTAAAATCCAACAGGTGTTCCGTCCTTTATAGGCCTTGCCATGCGTCTTGTAAGTAGATTAGGGCCACAATGGGTATGTTTCTGAACTCGGGACAAACGGGGGTATCCATTTTGGGGTGAACGTCTTCATTCCTATGTGCACTGTACAAAAAAACTGTTTTTAAATTGAAAAAATTGCCAAAAAAATTGAAAATCGTAACTTTTTCCTTCTGCTTTGCTTAGATTCATTCAAATACTGTGGGGTCAAAATACGCAGTACACCCCTAGATGAATTCGTTAAGGGGTCTAGTTTTCAAAATGGGGTCATTTGAGGGGGTTCTTTATAGTTTTGGCCGCTCAATGGCTCTATAAGTGGGCAATGGGGCCTGAAATTTATTCAGTGGTACCCTGAAATCCAACGGGTATTCCTTTCATTGTAGGCCTAGCCATGGGTCCTGTAAGTCTATTAGGGCCACAATGGGTATGTTTCTGAACACGGGACAAACAGGGGTATCCATTTTGGGGTGAAAGCCTTCATTTATATGTGTGCTGTACAAAAAAAACTGTTTTTAAATTGACACAATAGCCCAAAAAATGAAAATCCTATTTTTTTCCTTTTGCTTTGCTTGAATTTATTCAAAAACTGTGGGGTCAAAATATGCAGTACATCCCTAGATAAATTCGTTAAGGGGTCTAGTTTTCAAAATGGGGTCATTTGTGGGGGTTCTATATGGTTTTGGGCGCTGAAGAACTCTACAAGTGGGCAATGGGGCCTAAAAGGACTTCAAGCAAAATCTATGTTCTGAAAGCCACCGATTACTCCTTTTATTTTGGGCCCCGTTGTGCATGCGGACATAAGATTAGGGCCACAATGGGTATATTTCTGAAAACAGCACAAACAGGGGTATCCATTTTGGGGTGTAAGTCTTCCTTCATATGTGTGCTGTACAAAAAAAGCTGTTTTTAAAATGACAGAATTGCCAAAAAAACAAAAATCCAAATTTTTTCCTTTTGCTTTGCTTGAATTTATTCAAAAACTGTGGGGTCAAAATGCGCAGTACACCCCTAGATAAATTCGTTAAGGAGTCTAGTTTTCAAAATGGGGTCATTTGTGGGGGTTCTCTATGGTTTTGGGCGCTCAAGAACTCTACAAGTGGGCAATGGGGCCTAAAAGGACTTCAAGCAAAATTTGTGTTCCGAAAGCCACCGGTCGCTCCTTTCATTTTGGGCTCCGTTGTGTATCCAGACATAAGATTAGGGCCACAATGGGTATGTCTCTGAACACGGGACAAACAGGGGTATCCATTTTTGGGTGCAAGTCTTCCTTCATATGTGTGCTGTACAAAAAAAGCTGTTTTTAAAATGACAGAATTGCCGAAAAAACGAAAATCACAATTTTTTCCTTTTGCTTGGTTTGAATTCATTCAAAAACTGTGGGGTCAAAATATGCAGTACACCCCTAGATAAATTCCTTAAGGGGTCTAGTTTTCAAAATGGGGTCATTTGTGGGGGTTTTCTATGGTTTTGGGCGCTCAAGAACTCTACATGTGTGCTATGGGGCCTAAAAGGACTTCAAGCAAAATTTCTGTTTTGAAAGACACTGACTACTCCTTTCATTTTGGGCCCCGTTGTGGACTCAGATATAACAATAGGGCCACAATGGGTATATTTCTGAACACGGGAGAAATAGGGGTATCCATTTTGGGGTGTAAATCCTGATTTTCATGTAAACTATAGGAAAAAAATATGTCTTTAAAATGACAGATTTGCAAAAATATGAAATTTTACTTTTTCTCCTCTAAATTGAATTAATTCCTGAAAAAAACTGTGGGGTCAAAATACTCATGACACCCCTCAGTGAATACATTAAGGGGTGTAGTTTTTAAAATGAGGTCATTTGGGGGGGGGTATCTATTATTCTGACACTCATGAGCCTTTCCAATCTCGGCTTGGTATAGGAAAACAAAGTGTTCCTCAAAATGCTAAAAAGTAATGTTAAATTTGTACGTCTCCTAAATAGTTAAAAAAAAACGAAGGTTTTTCCAATGTGCGCCCAAAATAAAGTAAACGGGTGGAAATATAAATCTTAGCAAAAATTTCTATATTATGTTTGCACATATTTAAGATATTGCAGTTGGAAATGTGAAAAAATGACGATTTTTTCAAAATTTTCCCAATTTTGGCGCTTTTAATAAATAAACACAATTTCTATCGGTCTATTTTTTCCGCCTAAATGAAGCACAACATGTGGCGAAAAACAATGTCAGAATCGCTTGGATATGCAAAACCTTTCTGGTGTTTTTCCATGTTAAAGTGACACATGTCAGATTTGCAAAATTTGGCCTGGTCATTAAGGCGCAAACAGGCTTGGTCACTAAGGGGTTAATGCATGTTATAGCATTTAACAGGGTTTTTTAACGCACCCCATCACCGTGATGGGTGATGAGGTGCATTAAAAAGCACTAAAATGTGCGAAAATAGAGCTGACAGCAATCGAAAAGTGTGCTCTGGTCTGTGAGGCCCCATTGAAATCAATGGCAGCGTTGTACAGTGGTTAGAGTGCCGTTCGGAGCGCTGCGCTAATCGTGGTAAAAAGCATACTGTGTGAGAGCGGCCTAAGCGTGCTGAGGGTTCATTGGGGAGTTCAACACTTGCATGCATGAATAGGTGAACATTCCCAACATATGAAAGTCATAGATCCCTGAGCCTGGTCATACCGCCAGCACAGACTCCATACTGCTGGGTATAGTAGATGGAGCAATATTGGAACTTTATACCATCTGGTTAGTACTTTGTAGTTTGTCTCTTGGGCTTTATATGAAATTAAGGTTTTATTGCATTGGACAAATGCTTGCATCCAATCAGAGGATTGGCAAGAGCAGTTGAACTCCTGTTCCCAACTGGCTGGAATAATTGGTTTGATGTCACCAATGGATTGCAAGATTTGAGAATGTATCAAGGAAATCACATGGGTAGAGGCAATTTTTAGAGACTCGGTATACTATAAGGTATCAAGGTTTGCTCGGTGGAGATGTAAGGAATGGAGAGCTGCATAGACTAGGGAGGGAAATCTAAGTTACTTTTAAGAGGTGTCAGGGGCATCTAGTGTTTACAGGGAGGTGCTAAGTGTGAATCCAGCATCAAGAGTCAGTGCTGAGAAATTATGTTGGGTCTATAATGGAGGGATAGCACAACAGCAACTGGATGAAGAATATTTTCGCACCATAGGAGGGCACGATACTTCAAAGTTACATAATAGCTTTAACCGGAAGTCACACCTACAATGTTTATCGTTTTCAGAAGAGCAAGGCACTTAAATCTCTCTCATAACAGTCCATATCCACTACAGTACTGCACACTATGTCCACACCACCATTGCGACTGTAGTGAGAGAGATTAATGAGTGGAACAGGTTACCATGGAAGGTGATGAGTTCTCCTTCAAACAAAGGCTGAACAAATATCTGTATGGGATTATTTGGTGAATCCTGCATTGAGCAGGTGGTTGGATCCAATGACGCTGGAGGTCCCTTCCAACTCTACCATTCTATAATTCTATGACCCCAGTGTACCACAGGCACATGAGTCCATCAAAACAGCCGGACTGAATGCTGTACATCACCTCCATCTACTTCTCCTTGGAGCATAGTGCGCTACCTCCTATAAATACTAATGACTACTAATTTAGCTATTCTTGGATGTGAGTCTACAGCAACTCATTTTATTTATACAGCCATAGAGTTCCATGATAGGAGAATGGCTGCTTACTGCCACCACTTGGGGAGCTGACTTTACAGTAAATGGATTTAAGCAGCTAGTACTGAACATAGTGGAAGCCATAGCCATATCAATCTGTAAGCATCGAGCTCCTCCTATTGTTAGGCTTAGGCAAAAAGCTAAGTTTTACAATGGGAAATAGTCCAGTGCCAGCCCCCTCTCTCCACAGGTCCATAGCACTCGCACAGTGTGTCTTTAGGGTAGATATGCTACTGAAGAACAACATGAATAATCTTAATCATATAATGTTACCCAACGTTTCCAGAAATAGAATTAAATAAGAAACAACTAGTTTTCAACAATATAACAGAAGACTAAAGGGCATTTAATTTTATTTTAGAGGTGATGGCTGTGCAGTCCAAAGAACTGGATTATATTTTTAGCATAAATTGGAAAAGGTGTAAAGTCAATGATCAGTTGCTATAGTGACTGTATTTTCTTCTATGTAACATTTTTTAAAATAAATTCTTTAAATTGAGATAAAAGAGAGTTTAAGGAAAATATAAAATAAATTGAACATAATGTCACTGATCCTGGATATTGTACGTGACTCTGCCTGCCTATTGCCTACCCAGAGCTTTTAACTATGAATACCCACCCCCGCAGCTCCCTGTCTGCCTAGAGTGGACTATTCTGGGCATTGCAAAACAAGAATCTTGCAGGTTTAAGAGAGCAAAGATGCTCGTGGCTTCCTCAATGGCGACATGATTGGCAGCAGTCACTCCGATAGGTGCTCAAACTGCCAAAAAAAAATGCTCTTCTTATTTATTGGGCTGCCCCCTTTCTCTAAGCCTGACCCATTTTTTAAAAAAGTGGTGAGGCAAGGGGAAGAAGGACAAAATGCTGCAAGCTTTTGTGCAAGAATGGTTGTTATCTGTTGGGTAAATTACCGTCCTGGCTGGTATTTTTTACTGGGAAGCCAGAGCAAGTAAAAACTCTGCAGTGTATATAAAGCAGATAGCTACAGTTTATCTGCTAAGATATCATTTACATATGGATGTAGGATGGCTGTATAAGGAGCCTTTCTTTGTGCTGTGGGAGATGATGGAAATGTTCTCCATTTTGTTGCTCAACTGTGTAATTATAAGATGAAGGAGTGAGAAAGAAACTGTATTTCTCATGTAGTTGGCTTGCGATTTAGTCCTTTGAACCTACTTGGGGCAGCACCCATCCTTCATATACAAAGAGAATGTTAATTTCTTTTCTTCTCTAGTGATGTCTTAAGCCCCGTTTACCTGCAAAGACTATCCTTCAAATGACTGAGTTTTAATGATCGCTTTGCATAAAGTGTTAATGTTAATGCTGTCCATTAAAACTTTACTAGCTTCATTTGCTAGTAAATGAGTCCCCAGGTGCTGTTTGCGGAGCACAGCAGGTGGTCTGAGCTCTGCAATCAGCTCCATTGCTTTTCCATGGGCTGTTGAAAGATTACAATGTAATATCTAGTTTTCCTGGAGATAACAGCATGTGGTCAGTTTTCTGACCACATGCTGTTAAGGTATCAAGGTTTGCTGGGTGGCTCTGTAAGAAATGGAGAGCTAGATAGACTAGGGAGGGAAATCTAAGTTACTTTTAAGAGGTGTCAGGGGCACCTAGTGTTTACAAGGAGGTGCTAAGTGTGAATCCTGCATCAAGGGTCAGTGCTGAGAAACTATGTTGGGTCTATAATGGAGGGATAGCACCACAGCTGACAGTTGGAGATGGAGGCCAGATTTTTTAAATAAAAATAAATTTTACTAAACACCAACCGTATGAAGAATATTTTCGCACCATAGGAGGTCACGGTACTTCAAAGTAACATAATAGCTTTAACTGGAAGTCACACCTACAATGTTTATCGTTTTCAGAAGAGCAAGGCACTTGAATCTCTCTCATAACAGTCCATATCCACTACAGTACTGCACACTATGTCCACACCACCATCGCGACTGTAGTGAGAGAGATCAATGAGTGGAACAGGTTACCATGGAAGGTGGTGAGTTCTCCTTCAAACAAAGGCTGAACAAATATCTGTATGGGATTATTTGGTGAATCCTGCATTGAGCAGGTGGTTGGATCCAATGATGCTGGAGATCCCTTCCAACTCTACCATTCTATAATTTTATGACCCCAGTGTACCATAGGCACCAGAGCCCATCAAAACAGCCGGACTGAATGCTGTACATCACCTCCATCTACGTCTCCTTGGAGCATAGTGTGCTACCTCCTATAAATACTAATGACTACTAATTTAGCTATTCTTGGATGTGAGTTTACAGCAACTCATTTTATTTATACAGCCATAGAGTTCCATGATAGAAGAATGGCTGCTTACTGCCACCACTTGGGGAGCTGACTTTACAGTAAATGGAATTAAACAGCTAGTACTGAAAATAGTGGAAGCCGTAGGTAAATGGGGCTTAACAGGTCACTAGAGAAGAAGAGAAATTAACATTCTCTTTGTATATGAAGGATGGGTGCTGCCCCAAGTAGGTTCAAAGGACTAAATCATAAGCCAACTACATGAGAAATACAGTTTCTTTCTCACTCCTTCATCTTATAATTACACAGTTGAGCAACAAAATGAAGAACATTTCCATAATCTCCCACAGCACAAAGGAAGGCTCCTTATACAGCCATCCTACATCCATATGTAAATGATATCTTAGAAGATAAACTGTAGCTATCTGCTTTATATACACTGCAGAGTTTTTACTTGCTCTGGCTTCCCAGTTTTCTCGCATGGGCTGCTGGATGAATACAATGTTATCTCTAGCTCCCGTGGAGAACACAGCATGCTGTCTGAACAAGGGGTGAGGGATGAGAACATTATTCTCCCACTATATAAGGCACTTGTCAGGCCTCACATGGAATACTGTGTACAGTTCTGGACACCGGTGCTCAGGAAAGATGTTACAGTACTGGAGGGGGTGCAAAGTAGAGCAACTAAACTAATACATGGAATGACGGGACTGGAATACCCAGAGAGACTATCCAAACTGGGATTATTTACTCTAGAAAAAAGAAGGCTAAGGGGTGATCAAATAACTGTATAAATACATGAGGGGACAATACAAGGACCTCTCCCATGATCGGTTTATACCCAGGACTGTGACGGTAATGAGAGGGCATCCGCTACGTCTAGAAGAAAGCAGGTTTCATTGCCAACACAGAAAAGGGTTTTTTACTGTAAGAGCAGTGAGACTGTGGAACTCTCTGCCAGAGGATGTGGTGATGGCAAAATCCATAGAGGATTTTAAAAGGGGACTTGGTGTCTTTCTAGAGGGGAAGGATATTACAGAATATAAATCTTAGGTTAAAGGGGTTCTGAAATGAAAAAAAAAAATTACTCACCTTGCCTGGCCAGGACCGAACGCCAGGCATGTCCTCTTCATCCGGCTTCTTCATCTGTGGCTTGTAGAAGCAGAGGAGGAGCGGTTAAAATAACCTCTTCCTGCTCTGCTCCGTCCGTCAGCCACTCCCGAGGTAAACAGACGGGCTGCCCACAGCAAGCACGTCACAAGCAGTGCTTACTATTTGCGTCCCGTCTGTCCTGGCTAAACTCCAAGATTCTGCTCGTGCGCAGTGGAGACGTGGCCCGTCCTTATTCCTGTCAGAGGGTACCACTCCACTGCGCATGCGCGCAATCCCGGAGCGGGGCGGCTCGTCGGAGGAAGAAGAGAGCCTGCTGGGAGATGACCCCCCCCCCCCCCCCGATGACAACAACAGAAGACAAGGTAAGTATTATGTTTTTATGCTTTAACAGCCAAAAATCGTGGGTTCCCTGTGTCCATTAGGCAGACCAGGGAACAATGGCTGTTAAAGCATAAAAACATTATTCGTGTCAGAACGAATAATTGTTAATCTGGCTATACAGGCAGGTAGGAACTATTAGAGGTTGATCCAGGGATTAGTCTGATAGCCCTTTTGGGGGAATATTCCTTCCCGACTCCCTAATGGCAAATTGGCTCCTGCCTCTCTGGGTTTTTTGCCTTCCTCTGGATCAACAACATAGGAGAATAAACAGGCTGAACTAGATGGACATTGTCTTCATTCGGCCTTACATACTATGTATTCTCTGTGAATTGCTCACAAAAATACATGAGCGGACATGCTTGTGTGAGTCTGCCCTAATGAGGAGGTTAGTTTCTTATGGAAAAAGTTAAACGTAGGTTTACTTCACACTAGTGAGGGCGATATGGGGCCGTGAATCCCGCCCTAGGATTGTGCTCCCCACAATGTGAATTCCCCGAGGATGCGAGGCATTTTCATATCACCTCTGGAAGAAGCAATGCTGTGTCAGCCATGGTGAAGGATCGTGGAGTTTCAAACATTGTTTTCAATGGGAGACCTCGCGATGATGCCGCTGGTCCCATTGAAAACAATGCGTCTGCGATGCAAAAGCACACAGAAAGATAGAACATGCTGCTATTTGTTTCCCAACATCGCTCATGTGCATGACCCCATTCAAAAGAAACTGATTCAAATTTGTGTGAGATTTGTGCGCAATTTTGATGGCCGCGTGAAGGCAGCCTGAGGTTATTTTGCTGTGATAAAATGCTGGCTGAAAATCTCAACGATCTGAAGCATTGGATTCCAATGCACTTGTTAAGATGGGCAATTTTTTTGATGTGTAAAAATTGGTGGTCCGGAAAAGATAGCGCACATGGTACACATTCCGGCTGGCCATTTTTATGCTCACCTGGTTTGGACCTATCCTATGGCAGCCTATGAGAGCTGCTGTAAAAGGGAGGTGGGAGGGAGTTTAGCAGCAGCTCTTCTAAACTCCCTCCCCCTCTCTGCCCCTTGCTGGCAAAGAGAGGGGGATGCACTTGGCAGGAGATTAGCGCACTAGCTCTGCTAAGCCCCCGCCCCATCCCACCCTCTTCCCTTGCCAGCTCCCGGCAAGGGGCGGAGAGGGGGAGGGAGTTTAGCAGAGCTAAACTCTCCTGCCGCCCAATGGTATTCTGGGTTGTGGCATATACACACTGCACCCGGACGTCTGACTGGGCAAGAAAATCAGAGATTCAGCCACGACTTGGTTGCGGATGCCTCTCTTTCATGCGATTTTCGTCCTGATGCAGCTGCAATGTGTGTGGCTGAAAATCACAGCACCCTTGTGAAGGAGCCCTCAGTGCTAAGCCAGACAACCACATTTTAGAGGTTGTATTACAGGCACCATTATTAGCCCAATCACAGGTCCTATCAGCTAAATTTGTATGTATGCCCATCATGCTGTAAATTCTAGTCATTAGACCTGTGATTGGGCCTTTAATTGCGACTATGAAACAGAATCTAAGAAGGGGATCTCATTACATGCAACTGAATTAGTCCCAGTCATCTATACAATTCTAGATTTGTGTGGCATAAGAAATTTGGCACTCGTTTAATATCCAGAAATTATCCAATTCAGAGCCATTCATTATTTTAACAGACAGATTAGATTAGATCAATAGGTCAATTCACACCCAAAGGCAGGTGTACATGCTTTGCACCACATTTATGATATGTTTAAGGCCTCTTTCACAAGGGCGTTGCAGCTGAAAAATCGCATAAATAGGAAAAGGCAGCAACCAAGTCAGGGCTAAATCTTCCGATTTCTCCCCTATTCACATGGCCGGGCTGCAATGTATATACGCCGCAGTCCAAAATTCCGTGGGCCGAGGGGTTTACTAGTGGGGTGCGACTTAGGGTGGTTTCACATCTGCGTCGAAGGTTCCGGACTCCTGCTCTGTTTGTGAATTGAACAGCACGGAACGGACCCTATTGACTATAATGGTGTCCATTTGCATTCTGCTCAGCTGCCCAGCTTTTTGCCAGAAGAAAAAGCCATGAATGCAGCACTTTTTCTTCCAGCTTTTGGTGCCGCATTTGTGACAAAACCTGGAGGTTCCAGTGGAGATGTGAAACCAGCCATAAATTGTGACAAATTGTACAAATATTGGCATAAAGCAAGTGAACAATGAGGAGGTGCAAAATTAGGCAAAAGTGTTTATATGTCTAGCAAGATTAATAATGCAGCACGAGCCGCCGCCTGGTCTATGTTTATGCTGGATTAGACAGAATTAGTTCATCTGCCCATTTTTCCCCAACAAGAAACAGAATTCTTTCTCTTTAAATGTTTGAAGATTTATAAACTTGATTCAATAAACAGATTTTTCTGGAGAACATTGGATCATTATTCAGCCTTGTCTTTTGTTCCCACTCAACGCAGTGAAATGTGATGATTTAATACTTTTTTATAGGCATCAGGCTCTACTTTGTGTGGCCTGAAATATCTTTTGAATTGATGGTGACAGTATGATCATGATCTAAGACCAAGTGAAACAAATCTAGCATACAGAATACAGCTAGCTGGTGGCTTGTAACCCTTCTTAAAGGAGAACCATGCACATAAAATACTGAGCAGTAAACTTCAGCTATTCTAGAACTAACTTTTAAAAAGTTTGTTACCATGTTAGCCAGTAGAGCAAAATGTAATTGTTCTCAGCAAGAGAAGCCAAGTAATCTTGATACTTTTGGCTAACAAACACACATGTTATAATGAGCTTTTGAACCTATTTAGGGTTTTTCCCCAGGCTTATAGAATAGATCCAAAGAGGCATACGCGTATACATATACACATACATATGAAAAGGCACAGACATTGGGTGATTAATTTGTACTTAAAACAATACCAAGGATACCAATAAAACAGGATAAGCAGAGGAGTGAATACTTAATTAGTCCACTGATAAGGGATGTGAACGTTTTATGGCTTCTAAATTGGTGGTAGGAGGTCACCAGGCCAGCGTTTTATCTCTGCTCCAGATTTCTCATATTCCCCCACGATGCAAAAACCCTCTCTGAGATTCATTCCATTCTTGAGAGTATCAAAGATGGTTATAAACTTGTACTCCCAATTTCTTCTGTTTTAAGGTTTCATATCTACAAGATTACTTGTTTTTTCTTGCTGAGAACATTCACATTATAACTAAATTATGCAGTAGAACATCTTGTTCACATCCCACTCTATTACCAAGCAGGATACTATAAAGGAGCATCTGGGGCCTGTATCTTTGTAGCATGTTAACGGTCTTCACCACATTCATAGTTCCGTGACTGGGTAGTCATTTTGGGTCCCCATTTGGGTGGGTTGAACATAAAAATGGAACACTCTCCCTTCTCCTATGCCTCTTTTTTCAATTTGCTGCTTCAAAATGGAATAGGCAGATGGATGCTGATGATTGAAATCCCTGGCTGTGCCCACCTGTTCCATCCTCTAGACGGTGCTGAAAGCCACTACCACTTACCATTTGTCACTAAAAAGAAGTAATAGTCTGAAAGCCATTGCAACATCCATCTGCATTAATTACATCAACATCATTTTAGTACCTGAAGCTAATAGCACAAGCCCATTAAGTAAGTTAAAACCATTTTCAAATATGTTTTTAGCCTTCATTTAGAAGAATTTCCTCCTCTGGATTTTCTGGCCTTACGAGGATGGACAGTTAATTTCAATGAATACCATGTAATGCTTCATTTACCCTGTGGTGGAGCTGCTGGAAAATTCAACACTTGTTGCCTGGTTTACCTAGAGATTATAATTGATTGCGAAGGGCCCTTTAATTTAGCCGATTCATTATTTGAACAAGTGAGTGCTTGGTTCTTATCAGGTTAATAAAAGTTAATCAATTAGCTGTATGTAGCCCAAAATGGTACTATTAAAAATAGAACTCATTCTGCAAAACTCCATCCCTCTCTATGGCACCATTGACAAGAAAATAAAAAAGTTGTGGCTTTTGGAATGCAAAGATGAAAAACAACACTTTGTCCTAAAAGGACTTATTCCATGAAAACAAGTTATCCCATATCCTATTCCCCTTAATGGAACCACCAGAGATAGCAGAGTTCAAGCACTGTGCTAACTCTGGTGGGACTATTGAAATTATTGGAGCAGCGGTGGTATGTGTGACCGTCACTGCCCCCACTTAAAGGAGATGTCCCGAGGCAGCAAGTGGGTCTATACACTTCTGTATGGCCATAATAATGCACTTTGTAATGTACATTGTGCATTAATTATGAGCCATACAGAAGTTATAAAAAGTTTTATACTTACCTGCTCCGTTGCTGGCGTCCTCGTCTCCATGGTGCCGACTAATTTTCGCCCTCCGATGGCCAAATTAGCCGCGCTTGCGCAGTCCGGGTCTTCTCCTCTTCTCTATGGGGCTCCGTGTAGCTCCGTGTAGCTCCGCCCCGTCACGTGCCGATTCCAGCCAATCAGGAGGCTGGAATCGGCAATGGACCGCACAGAAGCCCTGCGGTCCATGAAGATAGAGGATCCCGGCGGCCATCTTCAGCAGGTGAGTATGAAGACGCCGGACCGCCGGGATTCAGGTAAGCGCTGTGCGGGTGGTTTTTTTAACCCCTGCATCGGGGTTGTCTCGCGCCGAACGGGGGGGGGGTTTAAAAAAAAAAAAACCCGTTTCGGCGCGGGACATCTCCTTTAAGGACACAATGGAGTCCAGTTTATGGGGATCCCACAGGTCTGACCCTAATTTATCAACAAGTTATCCCCCACTCTGTGTACAGCAGATAACTGGCTTTCGCAGGATAATTTTTGAAGGTCAAAACTGGCTGCATCTTTAACAGGTTAATAACTAGAGATGAGCGAGCACCCAAATGCTCGAGTCTGTGTTATTTGAGTCGAGCTTTGCGTAAAATTCGAGAGCTCTACTCGAGTAATGAACCCCATTGACTACAATGGGAGACTCAAGCATTTTTGTATGTGGGATGCCGGGTCCCGAGCTTTTTTTTTTTTTCGTGGTTCGTGTGTGTGTTCTCTCTTTCTCTCTCTCTCTCTATCTCTCTCTCTCCCCAAAAAAATTTCCAGTGGCATGCGCTGCGTCGCGGTGGGGAGGGGCCAAAACAGGCACATCACAGCAGGGAGGAGCCAAAAACTGGGGCAGGGTCAAACACGCCTTGATGCTTGTTCAAGTAACGAGCACCATCGAGTATGCTAATACTCGAACGAGCATCAAGCTCGGCAGAGTATGTTCGCTCAACTCTAACTATTTGCAGTATACAGGGTGTCCCCCCAAAAAGGTGTACACATTTAATAGTAGTTATTAGTGATGAGCGAGTATACTCGCTAAGGGCAATTGCTCAAGCGAGCATTGCCCTTAACGAGTACCTGCTCGCTCTAAACAAAAGATTTGGGTGCCGGCGGCTGGCAGGGAGCTGCGGAGGAAAGCGGGGAGGAACGTAGGTGATATCTCTCTCTCCCTCTCTCCCCCCCCCGCTCCCTCCTGCTGACTGCCGCTACTCACCGCTCCCCCATGCCGGCACCCAAACCTTTTGTCTCGAGCGGGCAGGTACTCACTAAGGGCAATGCTCGCTCATCTCTAGTAGTTCTCTATGCCCTGTTAAAAATCTGAATTGAATTATGGCCTCAATATGTAGTATTTTCTGCTCTATAAAGATGGCAGTAGTTGTAGATGTCAGACTTTGATATTTTTCATGTTGAAGTGTGTACACATTTTTTGGATACCCTGCAGGATGTGGACAGGATTGAGCCATATCTCAATACGGACAAGATATAGTATGCGTGGAAAATTCTTTACTGTTGACAACAAAAGTAGAAATCCAACAACCAAGATTACCTGCAAAACAAAATAAAAAAGCAATTCGGTTTCAGAGCCCTGCGGACATGCTTCATAATAAAACAAAATTAAAATCCGAAAAATAAAAATAACCCTGTAATCTAAGCATTCAGTCAGGGGTGTATTACACAGAAAGCGCAATCATTTCCACAGTCATAAGACGCCAGCACTAAACAACTCTTATGGTCGCGATAGAACATTTTCATTAACTAAGCTTTTAAAGTGGATCCATGCTTTTTCATGTGAGATTATGTTTCCTTTTAATGTGAATGCTTTATTGGTGCATTATACAAGTTGTCTGTATTGTTACATCCCCTCAATAATACTACTTGATTGGATTTTTCATTTGAAGCATCACATCAGCTAAACAAAACCAAGACCATTGAATATTAAAGTAAGACTCCAGGCAAAACCAATACACCATGCTATGTCTAGCGCGAGGCCGGAGGGTTCGGTGTATGACACAGGGATTTTCTTTGTTTTCTTTCAACCTCTGTGTCATGCAAGACCCTATTCTTCGCAGAAGATTTCGCCTGGAGTATTTCCCCTGGCGAAAAGTTTATAAATTCTACTAGTCTGCCATCTTGTTTGTTCAAATAGAACTTATTTCTCTATGTGAAAGTAATTTTTTCGCAGTCCAGCTTTAGATATTGAGGGAAGAATTTACTTAGACCATCGTTTTACATGTTGGTCTGAGTTATGACTGCTCTGCAGTGAACTGCACCAAGTTATTAAGGGGCATATGACTTTTAACAAATGTGGTGCATGCCTCACTAGTCCTAGCACCAGGCTGAAATCTGCATCAGTTATGAACTGGCATATATTCCAGCTATGATCTATGCCAGTTTCTGGCATTAATTATAGTAAAACCAATAGGTTTGCAAGGCCTAGTGCTTTTCCTAAACCCCAGCCACTTTTAGAAAAATGGCAGGCAGGGTGAAAAAAAGCTTAACCCTCTCCAATCCAATTTGTATCCTGGTTTTCCTAGGGGGCTTACTCTTTTTCTGCTGTTATACAACGGCGCTAAATGCTGGCTAAAGCCAGTACTGCATGAGGTGACACGTTAGATAGGCTCCGACAGCAGAGAGGCTGGCAATATACAGTAAAAGAACCCCGACGGATGTCTTCCAACATCAGAGCTGTACAGCCTTAAATCATAATGTCTTCACAGGTCAGACAATGGATTGGAAAGGGTTAAAGTCTCAAATTTTTTTCACAATTAGGACTAGTACAAAACTTTGTGACTGTTTCACACCAGAATACTGGCATACATCAGTTATTACGTATTCCCCATAGTTTTACAACCATCTTTTCTGCATTATTCAAAAAAAGAAAAAGAATTTCCCGTAGTGATTCATCCCTACTTCATCCAGTCATAGCCAATCATCAAAGCAGTTACAGGTGTTGTTTTTGTCATTGGAGGCTTAGGCAAAAAGTTTGACAAAAGACCCACACTTTTTTGTCATCTGTCTCCCGCTAAGTGCTAGTTATTATGTGGAATCCATGCAGTATAATTTTTGTGCCATAGTCTTATCTACGTCACCCGGATCCAACAAACGTATTGCACAGTTCTTGGAAGGTGCATAGAGATCATATTATGCTCTTTCCATCTACTCGCAGGGACCAACAAAATCTACATGGGTGAAAAGGGAATGGTTGATCTTCATCCTTCATGATAATATTCTTCCAGATCACCAAAACTATCACTATGGTTTTATTAGATGGGCACTGTGTATGTTATTTAGTATGAAACCCATGTATTACTGTGTTCTCCTATTAGCAGAAGTGTAACTTGAAGCTCCTGCACCCAAATTACAAAATCTATACACTTTCCACATACCATTTATAATACCGGTGTCTTCTTATGTGACATAGGGATTTTTGGTCCTGAACTATGGCGGTGTCCTTAGTTTCTTCTAGACTTGACTGACATTTGAAAAAAAAGGGCAACACTTTAAGTCATGTCTGGCATTAAAGTGCCCTTTGCAGTTTTCTCCTTGGACCCCTTGATGTCCTCATCTCATTCTCCCAGGCAGCTAATTAACATGTTAGTCCTAATGTGGACTAACATGGTAAATTTGGTATATTTGACCCTGTGTAAGGCTGCATTCCCACGAACATATATCGGCTCGGTTTTCACGCCGAGCCGATATACGTCGTCCTCATCTGCAGGGAGGGAGAGGATGGAAGAGCCAGGAGCAGGAACTGAGCTCCCGCCCCCTATCTGCCTCCTCTCCGCCCCTCTGCACTATTTGCAATGGGGAGAGGTGGGACAGGGGCGGGGATAATTTGCACAACTTAGCCCCGCCCCCTTCCATTGCAAATAGTGCAGAGGGGTGGAGAGGAGGCAGAGAGAGGGCGGGAGCTCAGTTCCTGCTCCTGGCTCTTCCATCCTCCTCCCCCCTGCACATGAGGACAACGTATATCGGCTCGGCGTGAAAACCGAGCCGATATACGTTCGTGGGAATGCAGCCTAAGGATGACACAGGCACTCTTTTTCTGGTTGAACTCAATTATGCCAAACACCATAGGCTAACATTAGAGGAAGGAACAGACTGAAGATCAATAGGCTATCTGTATGTCAGCAGATTTTCTTGTAAAGTCCATGGCCAACTTTACTGTCCATCCACATTTACACTTCATCACAATGTAACTTCATTTCTGCCAATGTATTACCATAATAGATAAGCCTAGCAAATTATTTAATACTTCCATAAAATATAATTATCACAACTTAGCATGTGGACGTTCTGGAAAGCTGCCCAGCTGAACGAAATAATTATGCAGGAAAAACACGTTCTCACCATCAGAACTAAATTACTGCAGAAATATGACAGATGCATCAACTTCCTCTAAAAAACTTTGTCATGGCAAATCCAAATTTTTGATAATCTTGGCTTACTTTGTGCACTAATATATGTTGGAGTGTCTTTATGTTTTGTCCAGATGTGGGATATTATATGTAATCACCTGTGATAGTTTTTAGTTCAGCTAAGGGCACTTTGTGTTTGGTTTAGTTGCCCTTTAACCCCTTCCCGCCCTGGGACATAATTGTACATCCAAGCTGGGAAGCGGCATTTCGCATGAACCTGATAACACAATCCCTTAAATAAGTGCAATAAGTGCAGGGTATATATATATATATATATATATATATATATATATATATATATATATATATATATATATATATATAATCGAAGCAATAGATAGATTATCTAATCAAAGAACATTCCACAAGTGAATCCACCTGTATTTAAGAGTAAACCTGCATATCAGGATAATACATGCATATTATGCAGACATCATCATCTCCATTGAGACAGACGATCGATTACAAAATGTGCATGTGGTTGTGCCTTCCTGCACTGCCAGTGCCTCCACCCTAAGGCTGAAAACCCTAAGGCGTAGGCGCAACTACACTTGGCAGTACTGGGTGTAGTTGCGTCTGAACAAGGGGGATTTTCTCTCCCCCAACGGCAGTTTTCAGCTGAAAAAAAGAGGCGGCTGCCTGATCGTCCCCGCACCATGTGTTCACTACGTGCGGGGAAGATAGGGCAGGTCCTATATTTTCTCAGTTATGGTATTCACGGCTGAGAAATCCCCGCAGTGAAAATGAAACCACTGAACTGCCATTGAGATCAGTGGTTTTGTTTGTCCCCTTATACGGCCATGATTATCATGGCTGTATAATGCTAGAAAAACACACTCATGTGTTTATGCCCCAATGTCCATTCATAGGAAAGGCATACCTGTGTCACCTGACTAAAGTCATGGTAGCTAAAAGGACTCAGGTAATCATTCATGATTTGGGCAAGCCAAGATTTGCTCTTTGGGGCTTCAACAGATGGGCGCATGCACTAATACGCTCACCGCTATAGAGCGTACTAGCGTATGAACCGAGGTTTTCTTTTTGATTATTCAAACTCTGTGCATGTTTGCAAAAAAAAGCAGGAAGATCAGAGGCGTAACTTGAAGCTTCCAGGCTCCGATGCAAAACTTGTAACAGGGCCCCCAACTATAATGCTTTACTCATAGTACTGGGCTCCCTATATGGAGAAGAGAGGCATTATGGGCCCCCTAAGGCTCCTGGGCCCGGGTGCAACCACATCCCCTGCATCCTTTATAGTTATGCCACTAAGAAAGATAGGTCCTACCCTATCATTCTCTTACGTAGAAAAACACACAGCTTGGGTGCGTGTACAATATGTAACCGCAGTATAGAGGCTACGAGATTATACAGGGTGATGTTCACACTAGGAAACAAATGTTCCTCAATAACTATCCAATTTTGTATGGTTCCCTATGAAAATTTACATGGGCAAAGATTCTGGAACAGATTGATGAAAACGGTCTATAAGAATAAATTTGTTGTCTGTAGCAACCAATTACAGAGCAGTTTTCATTTTTCAAGAGCTCTGTGAGGAATTAAAGTTGAGCTGTAATAGGTTGCTATAGGCGAGAAAGAAAATTTTTGAATTAGTTAGTTTCATAGATCTCCCCCTATGGCTACCGTGGCAGCACACCTCTCAACGAAGTGAACCATACCGGTAATGTGGGTTTGACCTTCAAAAAGGCCACAAACAAGTACTCAGTTGAATAGTATGTTTTTACTGTTTGTGAATATTGGTAAATGGGTTCATTTAAACAATGTCAAACATTATTTTAGAATAAATATAGTAAAGGAAATGTACCAACAAAATCCTGTATTCACAAATTGGGACAAATTAATGCAAGGTTAATGTCAACAAGATGGATCAATCGGCCGCATGTCTAATGCAAACATGGAGGAAATTTAAAGTTATTTTGGTAACTGATTAGTTTAGAGAAAAAAAAATCTGTGGCTGCCAATATCACCAGACCGGAAATTACCTTGATGCAGATGTTACCCTTGATGGGATTTGAACCTAGGACCACAGTAGTGAAAGGCAACAGTGCTGATAACGGAGGCAGATTAATAAAACACACACATACGTCCGTTAGCCAAGCTGATTTTTATTCTCATCGAAATCAATGGGTGTCGAAATCAGCAGCTCCAATTCACAATTATTTTTTGAATATTAGGTCGAGTACTCCGAATATTTTAACCCTTTCCAATCCACTGTCTGACAGCTAAAGACATTCTGATTGAAGGCTGTACGGCTCTGATGTCGGAAGACGTCCGGCAGGGTATTCTTACTGTATATTACTGGTTGCTCTGTTGTCAGGGGCCTCTCCAGCATGCCCCATACCACAGTACTAGCTCTAGCCAGCAGATGGTGCCATTGTATAATGGCAGAAAGAGAAAAACCCCTAGGAAACCATGAATCCAAATTTGGATTGCAAAGGGTTAATAATCGCTCATGGCTATTGAGGAACGTTTCCGTTTGCTAGTGAGAGAATCCCTCTGTCCAACATATATACGACTGATTTAAATCAATGGAAAAATATATAGAAGTCATCACCTGTAAGGTCCATAACTACATTTATCTCAATGTGATGTCTCTCACGTAGCATTGAAATGACCACAACCCAAGTTCACTATAAGACTATGTTCATATGGGGTGGAATTTGTTGCAGAGTGTCAGCAGCAGAACCGCCAAATTAGTAGTATTAAAATATAACTTTTATTAACTATAAATAAAAGGAGGAGTGGAAGACAAAACACACATGTATAGAATCAAATGTAGGGGGATAAGTTTAAAAAAGAAAGAAGTGCCACTAGTATAGGTATTAATAGACCAAGGTTAACTGAGTCAGAGGTTCAGACTCGGTAGATGTATGTTATAGGTCTATTTAGGCGTAACCAAAGATCTGTTGGACGTGTGTCATACAGATATGAAAAGTGATGCACGTTATGCACCAACAAATAAAGCGTAACCCTTGGGTAAGGGAGTTAGGCTTACTTGATACGTATCATTGGTCTATTTTAGCGTGGCCAGTAGTTCAAATCCGTTAAATGTGTGTCATTCGAAAACGGAGAAAGGCGCACGCTCAACAAATAATGATGAAATGTGACCCGTCTAGATATGTTGGAGGTGTGTCGCCCAGATATGAGAAACGACGCTCGCTAGACAGTAACGCATAAATCGTGACTCTTGAGTAGAGTGGTGAGACTTAAAGGGGTTGTCCCGTGGCAGCAAGTGGGTCTATACACTTCTGTATGGCCATATTAATGCACTTTGTAATGTACATTGTGCATTAATTATGAGCCATACAGAAGTTATCAAAAGTTATTCACTTACCTGTTCCGTTGCTGGCGTCCTCGTCTCCATGGTTGCCGTCTAATTTTCGCCGTCTAATGGCCAAATTAGACGCGCTTGCGCAGTCCGGGTCTTCTGCTTTTCTCAATGGGGCTCTGTGTAGCTCCGCCCCGTCACGTGCCGATTCCAGCCAATCAGGAGGCTGGAATCGGCAATGGACCGCACAGAAGCCCTGCGGTCCACCGGGGGAGAAGATGCCGGCGGCCATCTTCACCGGGTAAGTAAGAAGTCACCGGAGCGCGGGGATTCAGGTAAGCGCTGTCCGGTGTTCTTTTTTAACCCCTGCATCGGGGTTGTCTCGCGCCGAACGGGGGGGGGGGGGGGGGGTTTGAAAAAAAAAAAAACCGTTTCGGCGCGGGACAACCCCTTTAATTGATACGTATCGTTGGTCTTGTTTAAATGTGACCACTCGTCCAGATCTGTTAGACGTGTGTCATTCGAATATAAAAGAACGACACACGCTCAACAAATAAGCAACAAACGTAACCCAACGCATTTCCCCCACGTAGTGGGTTCTTCAGGGGTTCCAATACGTTATTTCCAGTAGTTGTACTGGGTAGTGGCTGAGAAAATATTTTTCGCCGTTAGTACCAGTGATGTACTGGATAATGGCTGAAAAACTAATTCACGGTTTGACCACAGCGTTGTCCACAATTGGCCGCAATAGCTAGCCACTGGACACTTAAGGGTCACTGCTAGATCTCTTAGTGAGGGAAATAGCAACCAGATCCAAAACGGGTAGATTATATGGAAAAGGAGATATTCCCCGATGAATCTGGTTCCGTGAAAGAAATTAGGCACGGATATGAAATAAGAGCAAAATCTATCCTCTGAATAGAGAAATGACCAGAATAGTGTACCCTGGTCAAGGATAATTATTGCCGTAAACTAAGATTTCCTGGCATCCTAAATGGTTATGCGGGTATCTTTTCAATAAAAGCTACCTATTCTCAATGCTAAATAGGTTGGACCCTGCATTAGAGCCATAGGAACAAAACTGAAATCAAAGTAAATGAAAAAAACGGCGGCATGTCAGTCCTAGTGGTGGACTGACAGCATGTTGGGTTACGTTTGTTGCTTATTTGTTGAGCGTGTGTCGTTCTTTTATATTCGAATGACACACGTCTAACAGATCTGGACGAGTGGTCACATTTAAACAAGACCAACGATACGTATCAATTAAGTCTCACCACTCTACTCAAGAGTCACGATTTATGCGTTACTGTCTAGCGAGCGTCGTTTCTCATATCTGGGCGACACACGTCCAACACAACTAGACGGGTCACATTTCATCATTATTTGTTGAGCGTGCGCCTTTCTCCGTATTCGAATGACACACGTTTAACGGATTTGAACTACTGGCCACGCTAAAATAGACCAATGATACGTATCAAGTAAGCCTAACTCCCTTACCCAAGGGTTACGCTTTATTTGTTGGTGCATAACGTGCATCACTTTTCATATCTGTATGACACACGTCCAACAGATCTTTGGTTACGCCTAAATAGACCTATAACATACATCTACCGAGTCTGAACCGCTGACTCAGTTAACCTTGGTCTATTAATACCTATACTAGTGGCACTTCTTTCTTTTTTAAACTTATCCCCCTACATTTGATTCTATACATGTGTGTTTTGTCTTCCACTCCTCCTTTTATTTATAGTTAATAAAAGTTATATTTTAATACTACTAATTTGAAGGTCCACGCAGTCAAGCTCCTTGAATGTTAAATACTGGACTGATACTGCCCTCGTAAAATTGCTCAGCAGCAGAACCGCAGAGCAAAATCTGTGTCCAAATCTGTATAATTTGGTGCAGATTTTGACACAGGTTTTGAAATAAAATTTAGTTCAAAGTTAACCCCTTATTTGAAGAGGTAGAATCTACACCACAATTCTGCTGCTAAAATTGAAATGTGAGTTGAAATTTTACACCGCTGGTGCATTTCTACGGTGGATTGTTTTTGCAACATGTGGACAAGACTTTGAAAATTTCATCCACATTGCTGCTAATGTAAATACAGCTCGTTTTCCATGTGAAGAGTTCAGATGAAAAACCTATGGCAAATCCATCTCATGTGAACATAGCCTAGGGAAGGCTGTTCTCACATCTACATTAGAACCTCCATTCAAAGGTTCTGTCGCAGATCCAGCACAATATACAGTTCCATGCTATACGGTTCCAACATATGATGGACCCATTTGGTCAAGGAATTCCTCTTTCCTGCTCCCCGAATGAAGCAGGAAAACAAAATCCCTGTTGCAGATGTGAAAGCTGCCAAAATCTATGGAGAAATGGCACCATTAACTACAAACTGACTTGTATTCAGTTATGACACCTCCAATGGAATGCACCATAATGCAACAATTTAATTACTGGCGGAATTATAAAACCCCTGTGCTATAAAGCTCATAATCCAAAATAAGACGACCTTCTCTTGAAATGCACATGGCCAAAAAAAAAAAAAAAAACTTTCCACAGTCACACTTGCATGCCAGTGTTTGCTGATGGCAGCCCCTAACCAGCAGCAGCTGACCATTTCATTACTAATGTGCACTTGGGGATGTTCTTGGTCAAAGACCTTGTGGTGGAAAAGTTGCTATTATGTTTTGGAGGAATAAAGACTTTTTATATTTGTACCTTGGATGCTGTCATGTCTCTCTATGATTCTATCTTAAAATCCCAGTCAGTCACCCACCTGTGAATACTAAACACCCTCGTAGTTGATGACTAATTCCACCTTTACCTTCTCATACCTCCCAGCAATTTACACTTTACATTTTTAATAACTTATCCGAGTCTGGATAAACTGCAAAATGAGTAGATAGATGGATATATATTGTAGATGACAGCCAGAAAGATAGAATTAGGGAAAGCAGCAATGTGCATCTCTAGCTGTAATCAGAGGTGTAACTTGAAGATCCTGGACCTCAAAGCAAAACCTGTAACAGGGCCCCCAACTATAATGCTTTATTCATAGTACTGGGCTCCCTATGTGGAGAAAAGAGGCCTTACGGGCCCTCTTAAGGTTCCTGGGCCTGGGTGCAATTGCAACCCCTATAGTTATACCAGTGGCTGTAATATATGGTAGATGCCAAAAAACATTCTATGCACATACCGTACTTACCCAAAAAATAAGCCCTTCCCCAATAAGCCCTACCTAAAAAAAAAAAAATTTTTGGGGGGGGGGGCTTGAAAGATAAGCCCTCACCCTTAAAATAAGCCCTAGCTACACTACATGAAAAAAAAAATACAGACCTAGCAGTTGCTGTTTAGGTCCCTCTCGCTGGGCTGTGTCACTCTGGCAGTCTTCCATGTAGTCTTCAGCAATGAGCGAGCATTCTCTTCCTGGTAACGGGGCTTCAATACCCCACTGCCAGCAAGAGATTGGTTTCAGGAACAACGCCTGAGCCAATCATAGCCAGAGCTGGATGAACCAATCACAGCCATTCAATGATGTCAATGAATGACTGTGATTGGTTCATCAAGTGCCGGCTCTGATTGGCTGAGGTGGTGTTCTTGAACCAATCTCTTGCTGGAAGCAGGGTATTCAAGCCCTGTTACCCGAAAGAGAATGCTTGCTCAGTGCTGAGGACTACATGGTAGACTGCTGGAGCACCGCAGCTCAGCGGGAGGGACCCAAGGGCACCTGCTATTTAAGTATTAAGACCCCCCCCCCTAAAATAAGACACTGACTCTTTGGAGGGAAAGAATATAAGACAGTGTCTTATTTTCTGGGAAACATGGTGGTACATGCATAAGGAAATTTTCTCTTATTCTCTTATTTGCTTTTTTACATAACTGTTATGAACCATTAAAAAGAAGAGATTAACAGCGTTTTACCACAATTTAATGTTGTGTTATCAGTACACATAAGCTGCAGAATAGGACATATATCCATTGTCTAAAGATTTACAAAAAATTCTGCTCAAACATAAAACAAATTCTCTAAATTGAAATAATGTCCTTGATTTCTTTTCCTCTTTGTTTCCTTGAAAAGAGACTGGGAAATGTTCAAATTCTTCAAAAGTCAAACGCTCACGGTAGGACACAGCATAGGGTCTAGGTAGTGTGACTGCTGTACAACAACATTCTGAAGAGAGAAAAATTGCTAAGGGTTTTGAGCGTGAAACTTGTGCTGTGAAGTCAAAGACGTTAATGACAGGTTTACTTGAATATCTACAGGTTTTCAATTGAATAAAACATACAAGACAATGGAGAAGGAAATAATTGACACTGTCATTGTGCACAGAACAAAGTCACATTGAAACAGATACTGGATTTTGTGTTAACATTCTATATTTTACCAAGCATTAATAGAGCTGTCAGATAAGACTCTTCACTCCACTGTCATGTCTTCCATTGTTAATGGGTTCGTGACTAGTATGACAGATCATTTAGAAATGGAAACCAACAAATACAATTGATTTGTAATTGGATTAAACAGGTTACATTCGGGAATCCTGCAAGAAGAACGCTGTAGACCACATCAGTCAAAAACAGTGGAGGAAAGTGTGGACCGTTGGGATGTTATTGTTACAATTAGTAGTATAATTCACAATCTCAAAATCTTTTTACATAATGTGAGATATTAGGGCAGATTTCTGAAAACCTTTTGACATAATTAGTAGTCCTCAATAGTTTGTGAGCTAGAATGAAGAGACACCAACAGAACTGCTATGTCCTTGAGCTTTCAGCTCATATCTCAGAAAGGGTCAGTGCTTAGCGAGGATTTACAAGCTTGCAACTTTTGTCAGGATCCACATTATCTTGTCAGTCTCTAAATTGAAGGAACCTTTTACACGCAACGATTATCGCTAAAACGGCTGCACAACTGAACAAACTGATGACATTTTTGCACAAAATTACATGTACAGATAATGGCTTTTAATCCTCTCCATTTCCCTCATTAGCTGAAATAAACTCAGTAGCTGCTATTTGCTCAGATGGGGCGTGTGTTTATGCGAGGGATTATCAGGCCAGCAGACTTCGTTGTCTTCTCCTGGCATGAGTTAGAAATCTACTTATTGTGTATGCAAGGCAAACAAAAACCATCCTGCAGCCTTTTCAAAAGACTGGACGAATTCCATTTAAATGGAACGTCTTGTGAGCGGCCAAACGATGGCTTTTATGCTGGCTAAAAACCTGCAGCTAACGACAACTGAATGAATAGTGCATGACTGCCCGCATTTACACGTAACAATTATCGCTCACTTTCGGCTGTTTGAACAAATTTTGAGCGATAATTGTTGTGTGTAAAGGGGCCTTAACCTTATAAACTAAACACAGAAAATGAAATCAAATTTACAGAACTTAAAATCACAGAAAAAGCCATATTTATTTACTAGGGCATAGCTGAAGATCCATGGACCTGGGTGCAAGAGCATCAGTTTGAGCACTTTCTCTACTGGTCTTCATGACTGCCATTTGTGGTTTGCCCAAAAACGTTCCACTCCATCCCTGGTCTCTTAAGTGGCCCATTAATGCTAGGGTTTTAAAAAAGTAGGGCACAAGTTCCAAAACACTTGCATCACCATCACCCCTCCCTTACCAGAATTATACATTATACTGTGAAAACGCTATATCTGCCTGGGTGAGGAGGAATTTCAAGGCAGTAAAACTGTACACATATGTTTGGTGTAATGTTTTTCATGGATTGTAAATACAATATATATAAAAATTACATAAATCTTGTTAATTGTATAGCGACAACTTATTCTGCAGTGCTTTCAGGTAATTTATTTATTACCCCCCACCAAGCTGGGTACTCATTTTACTGACCTCAGAAGGATGGAAGGCTGAGTCAACCTTGAGCCAGCTACTTGAACCATATGTGGATTTCACTCGCAACCTTCAGGTTGTGAGCGAGAGCTTAGGACTGTATTTCTGCTGCCTTAACACTCTGCACCACACTGTATATGTGGAAGTAGCCAATAGCTGGAATACACATTTCCCATAATATATTGTAAGAAATTAGAAATGCAGACCAGTTGTTCAAACATTGTCTCAATTCAAGTAGTGATACTAGTCTAGTATAGATATAAATATTTCTTCACCATGCACCAGAGGGTCTTTTTTGTTAATACACAGTGTGCATCATTTTGACAGCTGAGGCATTTGCTTATCTCATATGAAAATCCTATTCACTTATTCAATACCATGTTTCGCTGCAGGGTTTAGGAACATGGTGCTTTTCTTTTCAAAGAAACTTGGCATTCTTGAATACATGATTGACGAGTGAAGGAGGAGAGCTATGTGCTGTTCTGTACCTGTAATCACATAAATGCACATACTGAAAGCAATACAGACACTCAAATATAAAGTTATATATACTAGACAGGATTCTCATTATCAGTATGGTCAATAACTAAAACCGAGGAGAATGTCTGAATATCTACAGTGCGTAAAATGCAGGGACCCACTGCCCAACACCTCCTAACAGTCTGGTCAAAATGGCCGAGGTGGAAGGCAGTTTGTTGATGCAACCATCCAGATTTTCGCATTCAAATAATTGCCCCTCTCAAACTCTAACTGGGCAAAATCTTTTCAGTTGTGCCATAGAGGCATCTAGTGGTCAACAAGCTCTACAGAAGTGGAAGAAGAGGTCACTACACACAAGGAACCTCTGAGAGTCTTTTTATAGGCCAAGGGTGGAACCACTTTTAGGGCTTCAGGTGACAAGACCGTTCATCTAACCACACCACAACTCTAATCAATTGTATATCTGTTTTTCAGCAAAATGACAACTTCTTCTAGAAGCCTGACTTGTTTTTTTGACAAAGTGTGTACTTGTAAACTTCCCTCTGAGTTAAATTAGGCTATGCTCATATCTGCATCAGGAACTCCATTTGGAGCCTCTGGTGCAAATCTGACACAAAGCACCAGATGAAATAACACAGCATGCTGCACTATTTTGTCCAGTAAGTTTCCAGAGAACATAACAGAAATCCAACAGACACATTAGAGTTAATTAGGTCTGTCTGGCGTCATTCATACCATCGTGTGGATCTTAGGGAGGTAAACAAGTGGCTCCAGAGTTGGTGTAAGAAGGAGGGATTTGGGTTCCTGGAGAACTGGGCTGACTTTGCTGTCGGCTACAGGCTCTATCGTAGGGACGGGCTGCATCTTAATGGGGAGGGTGCAGCTGTGCTGCGGGAGAAGATGGCTAGAAGGCTGGAGGAGTGTTTAAACTAGGGACTGGGGGGAGGGCAAAATGAGAAATAGTGGGATAGCCAGTGTAGCTAGCGACCTGGGTCAAAGAAATGGGAATGGGGGTCGAGCGGGGGGGGGGGGGGGGAGAGGTTAGTACAGTTAGAAATGTGAGGTCAGCCATTAGCACATATAGCAACAAAACTAATTTAAAAAACAAAAATAACGATATCAATTGTATGACCACAAATGCACGAAGTCTAATTGGTAAAGTGGGTGAGCTTGAGGCAAGAATGACTGATGAGAGTTATGATATAGTTGGAATAACGGAAACATGGCTTGATGATAAGTGCGATTGGGCGGCGAATTTACAGGGGTACAATCTCTTCAGAAGAGACCGAAGGAACCAGAAAGGGGGAGGGGTATGCCTGTACGTCAAATCGAACTTAAATCCGAGACTACGGGAGGATATAGGTGTAGGAGACGAACAGGTGGAATCTCTGTGGGTAGAAATACAGGGAAAAAAAAATAACAAAATCCTGATAGGGGTCTTCTATAGACCACCGAAAGCAATAGAAAAAACTGAAAATTTACTATTAAGGCAGATAGAAGAGGTGTCAAAGCGCAACGAAGTAATTATAATGGGGGACTTTAATTATCCAGATATAATATGGGAAAATGAGACCTGCAAATCTCACAGGGGTGATAAGTTCTTGAGAGCAATTAAAGATAATTATCTGAACCAACTGGTGCAGGTTCCAACAAGAGGGAGGGCCACTCTGGACTTAGTACTAACTAACAAACCAGACCGAATAAAGGGGGTACAGGTTGAGGGGCACTTGGGGAACAGTGACCACAATATAATCAACTTCCAGCTGTCATTCAATAGGAAGCCTTATCAGGGAGCGACAAATAAACTAAACTTTAGTTAAGCAAAATTTGATGAGCTTAGAACTACTATCGGTAACATTAAATGGGACAACATCCTCAAAAATGCCAGTACGGAGGACAAATGGGAAAAGTTCAAAAGGATCCTAATCACCTCATGTGAGCAGTTCATTCCCTTTAAAAATAAAAGAATCTCAACTAAAAGGAAACCAATGTGGCTAAACAAGACAGTAAGAGGGGCAATAAACGAAAAAAAGAAAGCGTTTAAACTACTAAAGCAACAAGGCAACGAAGAAGCGCTAAAATCATACAGGGAAAAAAACAAAATATGCAAAGATAGGATCAAAATTGCCAAGGAGGAGGCTGAAAGACTGATCGCCAAAGAGAGCAAAAACAATCCAAAACTATTTTTCAACTATATTAACAGCAAAAGGATTTGCAGGGAGAGCACTGGCCCTTTAACAAATAATGCAGGGGAAATCATTGAAGATGATGGAGGGAAGGCAAATCTATTAAATAGTTTCTTTTCAAACGTATTCACAAAAGAAAAGGAAATGCCACACAAGATACATGGGAATAAAATAAACCCCTCGCAAAATATGTCATACCTAACGCAGGAGGAAGTGCGGAACAGGTTAAAGAAGATTAAAATCGATAAATCGCCAGGCCCAGATGGAATACACCCAAGGATATTAAGGGAACTAAGTGATGAGTTAGCTAGGCCGCTATACCTAATATTTCTAGACACTATCAAGACCAGTGTTGTACCATTGGATTGGCGCATTGCCAACGTGGTTCCAATTTACAAAAAGGGGACCAAAAGTGAGCCTGGCAACTACAGGCCGGTAAGTCTCACTTCAGTAACGGGAAAAATTTTCGAGGGGATTCTGAGAGACGCCATCGATGAGCACCTCAAGGAGAACAAGGGAATAACTCCTCACCAGCATGGATTCATGAAGGGTCGCTCATGTCAGACAAATCTCATCAGTTTCTACGATGAAGTAAGCTCTAAGCTGGACCTGAGAGAGTCTATTGATCTCGTATATCTGGACTTCTCTAAAGCGCTTGACACCGTGCCACATAATAGGCTAATATACAAAATGAGACAGCTCGGATTGGGTGAAAATGTGTGTAATTGGGTAAAAAAATTGGCTCAATGATAGAAAGCAGAGGGTGGCAATAAATGGCTCATACTCTGATTGGGCCACAGTCACTAGTGGGGGCCACAGGGTTCAGTATTAGGCCCCATTCTGTTCAATATATTTATCAACGACCTGATAGAGGGGCTGCACAGTAAAATATCAATATTTGCAGATGACACAAAATTATACAATATAATTAATGCAATGGAGGACAATGTGCGGCTACAAACTGACCTAGATAAGCTGGGGGCTTGGGCAGAAAAATGACAAATGAAGTTCAATGTTGATAAATGTAAGGTTATGCACATGGGCAGCAAAAATGGATGTTACCAATATACACTTAATGGGGTACCGCTAGGGAAAAGTGATATGGAAAAAGACCTGGGGGTACTAGTGGATTGCAGACTAAACGGGAGTAACCAATGCCAATCAGCTGCTGCAAAGGCAAATAAAGTTTTGGGATGCATTAAAAGAGGTATAGGGGCGAAGGACGAGAACATTATCCTTCCATTATATAAGGCACTTGTCAGGCCCCACATGGAATACTGTGTACAGTTCTGGTCACCGATGCTGAGGAAAGATGTTACGGTATTGGAGGGGGTTCAAAGAAGAGCGACTAAGCTAGTACATGGAATGAAGGGACTGGAATACCCAGAGAGGCTATCCAAATTGGGACTATTTACTCTAGAAAAAAGAAGGTTAAGAGGCAACCAAATTACCATGTATAAGTACATGAGGGGACAATACAAGGATCTCTCCCAGGACTACCCAGGACTACGACGGTAACAAGAGGGCATCCGCTACGCTTAGAAGAATGCAGGTTTCATCACCAACATAGGAAAGGGTTCTTTACTGTTAGAGCAGTTAGACTGTGGAACTCTCTGCCTGAGGACGTAGTGATGGTAAAATCCTTAAAGGAGTTTAAAAGGGGACTTGATGTCTTTCTGGAGAGGAAGGATATTATAGGCGATAAATCTAAGGTTATTTGTTAATCTGGGTATACAGGCAGGTAGGAACTATTAGGCTGGGTTCACACAGGGCGGATTTGCCACGGCAAATCTGCCCGCGGCCGCTAATCTCAGGATTAGCCAGCCATGTGGACGAGATTTCTCAGAAATCTCGTCCACACGGGACGGCCAATCCGCTGCGGTAAGTCCGGCTGAAACCGCGGCTGCGGCGGCCGCAGCCGCGGTTTCAAAAGATGCAGCATGTCTGTTTATTGTTTACTTTCGTCGCGGCTGCACTCTCCTCTATGGGAGCGCCGACCGCAATGTAAAAGCGAGCTTTTTCCGCCGCGGTTCTCCCGGCGGAAATCTTGCGGTTTTTGCTGCCGCCAAACTGCGAGATTTCCGACGGGAATACGCCCTGTGTGAACCCAGCCTTAGGGGTTGATCCAGGGAACAGTCTGATTGCCATTAGGGAGTCGGAAAGGAATTTTTTTCCCCAAAAGGGCTAATTGGCTTCTGCTCTTGGGGTGTTTTGCCTTCCTCTGGATCAACAAAACAGGAGGCTAGACAGGCTGGACTAGATGGACATTGTCTTCATTCAGCCTTACAAACTATGTTACTATGAATCTGGCAGTTCAGTTTTTTGTTGCTCAGCTCTTATGACAAAGTCAAAAAATGGAAAACATTAACAATAGTGTGAGCAAAGTCTTATTTAAATTACAAGTACATTTAAATTAACCTTTTTTTAAAGATTTTTGTGCATTATTGAAAAGTCTCAAATTATGACACGTTTTTTTTCTCTTTTAGAAAAGTGGGTGAGTAGAGATGAGCAAGGGAACTCGCTAAGGCAAACTACTGAAGCGAGTAGTGCCTTATGCGAGTACCTGCCCGCTCATCTCAAATGATTCGGGTGCCGGCGGGGAGCGGTGGGGGGAGAGCGGGGAGGAACGGGGGGAGATCTCTCTCTCACTCTCTCCCCCCCGCTCACTCCCGCAAATCACCGCTGTCCCCCGCCGGCACCTGAATCTTTTGAGACGAGCAGGCAGGTACTCGCATAAGGCACTACTCCCAGTTTCCCTTAGCGAGTACGCTCGCTCATCTCTATGGGTGAGGCTTAGTGAAAGGGGGAAGGGCCTATTGCATAGCAACAGATCTACTATACTTTACAGAAATGGTCATAGATTATAGCACAAATCTAAACCTTTACATATCAGGCATAGATTTCAGCTTCTGCTGCAGAGACAGCCAAAGAGGTACCACATTTATTAATAGGCGTGCACCTCTTGATAAATTTGATGCATCCTTCCTCCAATGTATTCTGGCATATGAAACAGCAGTTTAAGTAAATCTACTCCACTATGTTTTAGCAAATAGTACTTCAATATGAAAGTATACTGCAGCTATAAAATCTAAAAGTAGAGATAAGCAAGTCAGCGAAAACCTGCTTTGCAAGCATTTTGCCTACCAGCGAATTTCCTATTATGGAGGCATTTTTTCTATATAGGCTAAAAGAGGAATCTATATTAATATTTTGCATTGTCTTATGTGCGAGAAATAAGTCTTTGTGATAAGAAATTCACTGGTAGCTTAAACATTGCTAGAAAACAATTTTTCAAAGGCTCACTAAATATCGGGATTTCCCGTGATTACATCTACCATAAACAGAGCTGACCGGGGATCGATAGAGAGGGGTGATATAACATTAAAGTAGGATTATTAACGTAAAAGTTTATTTAAAAAGGTTTTTATTTTTTCATTTTTTAACTTTGCTATATATTTGCCCTTATTATTATTATTATACTCCATTCAGCCCATTTAAAATGAAAGGTAAATAAAATTGCTCAAGATGTTTTATTAATCTCCTCAATATACTTGCATTTAGAATTTCTTGCCATTTCCTCACTGGCACTGTTAGAATTCTCTTGGATAATTTTATACCTGGAAAGCCCCATTAATAGCTCTGCATCTGCTCTCTCTCGGGATACTATGTATCGGAACAGCTTGTAGATGGTTAATCGGCACTGTTCACGTTCCAGCAAAACTGCAGATCAGCAAAAGGCCCAATTTAATCAGTTGCGAAATTTGATATACTCCTATAAAATGTGCGCGTTTTTCAGGTACTACTAGGATTTTTCTGTATCTAATAATATACAAGCTCATACATCATACTTTATAAGTTACACCGTCAAATCCTCCAAAAAGTTTACTGAAATAAATATTTCTCAGCATTTTTATGGCTTGGAGAGATCTTTCGCATCTTGCCAGAAACTTTAGTTTAGGCAAAGCTCTTGAGAGTGACTGCGTCCAGCTTTCAACAGAGTCTTTAGATTTTAATTGTTCTTCTGTTTCTCTGTCCAATATTTGTACTGGATGTTATTCAGAAACAGGTACTGCCAAAAAGACAAAAATAAACTAATATCACACTCCATGCAGTGTCTCAGTGTATTCAGTTAGCTACAGCGAATATATAGTCGTGTCTTGGTCATTGGAGTACATAGAATAGAGTGGACTCCATAGTATGGGACCCCAATAGGGACCTGGTGTTTGTTTCTCTTTCCACACTCCTATCATCTATGGATCTACCCAAAGGATAACGCTCTAGGAGCTAAATGCAGAGGCAGCAGCTATATAAAACTAGTTTGCTACAATGTATCAGCCTCGACTCCATGATATTTAGCTCACAGAGTATTGTCTGAAGCAGTGTTTCCCAACTTTGGTTTTCCAACCGCTCTAATAAGTCATGTTTTCAGGATTTCATAGTATTGCACAGGTGATGTTATGGTTATCAGTGTATCAGAAATTTTCAGGTATTCTTTTTTTTAGGATATTTTGAAAAGACGACCATAGTTGGGAAATACTGGTCTAGACGGAATACTGTTGTATCCATTTCTTAACTATATACAGGTTTGCAGCATGTGCATGTAGACAACAATGCTCACTAACAGCAAAAAAAATCTCATGTGGCACAGAGTGTAAGCTCTCGCCTACTACCTGAAGGTTGTAAGTTCAATCCCCAATTGATTTAGGTAGCCGGCTCAAGGTTGACTTAGCCTTCCATCCTTCCGAGGTCATTAAAATGAGAACCCAACTTGGTGGGGGGTAATAAGTAATATTAGTTACCTGAAAGCGCTGCGGAATACGTTGGCGCTATACAAATACCAAGATTTTTTTTTTTTAATTAGTGGGGAATTTAAACACAATGGGGCAAATTTACTTATGCCAGTTTCAGATGAGCGTATTGTAAGACATCCATAATACGGATGCTTATTACAGACATGTTACAGATGACATTACAACCGTATGTCATCAGTATTTCATCATCTTTTGTATATTTTACGGAGCAAACATAACAGTAAAATACGCAAACGTGCAGACAGAGACGCCCATAGTGCAAATACATGCGTAAATACGCTTACACCCGTGTGAAGCCGGCTTTAGACAGACAGTCTTAAATTGTGCCAGATTTATCACAGTGAACCTATTGGATGATAAAGTTATTGCATCTTTAGAGTGTCTATTCTAACTTTATACCACCTACTAGTTGGCTTTGTTACCAACAGATTTTGCTTAAAGCATTTGGCGCATTTTGGCAGAAGAAGTCAGATTTAGGTCATGCCCCCCTCTCCACAAAACCAAGCCCTTTTCTGTGAAGCCATGCTTATTTTATGAACTTGGCAAAAAAAGCGTCTAAAACTAATCATAAATGTGGTCCAAAGCATGTAAGAAAGTGTTCTGGTGCAATTTACAATAAAAAATAACATTTTCAATAGTAAATCTGCCTAGCTAGAAAGTTGTAGAAATTTTCATGTATTCAGGGATTTAAATGGTATTCCGAGATTTTATAACTGGTGACCTATCCTCTGAATAGGTCATCAATAGTTGATCAACCGGGTTCTGCCACTCTGGATCCCAACAGATCAGCTGATTGCCTGGCCCACTGTTAGTGCAACAGGGACAGAGAGGCCATCGCTGCTCAGGGCCAGATGTGTCATGGCAGCTTCACTTCCATTTAAATCAATGGGATCACTGTGCTCCTATTACACTTTCTGCTACTCATTTGGGTCAGAAATGGACATCTGGTCCTGTCCATAATGAGAAGCAGGAAGTTTAATAGAAGCACGGTGCTCCCATTAATTTCAAAGGGAGTGAAGCCGGCTAGTACACTTCCTCCCCTGACCCCTTATGAAAAAGTTGGGCCCCACTGCACTGAAAGCGGGTCGGACCATCAGCTGATCAGTGGGGATCTCGAGTGGCAGGACCCAGAGGATACAACATCAGATATGAGAGCCTGGGATACCCCTTTAAGCTTTAGTTACATAATTAATAACACCTTTTTAATCTATAAATGAAGAAGGCGTCTGTCCTATTCCACTAGTACCGTAGTGGGATTTTTGGCAACACATGTTGCTGTCAGCTGTAGTCCAATATCATCAAGCTAGACATCCTAAATCCATATGTTCATTTCAAATACATTGATTTTCTGTAAGAGAATTGAATATAGTGTATCATAGCTTCTCAAACTTTCTTCCAGACCCTCATAAGCCAAGCCATAGAGACATCTTGGCTTCACCAGTGGTTGATTACCCTGGCCAAAATGAGGCATCTAGATGTGACGTGGATGACTTTCTGCCGAAAATTTTAGGTCTCACATAGCTCCCATAAGCTTTTCAACCACAGTGTTAAGCATGGTGCCCCATTTCAACCACGGTGCTCCAATTTCTCAATACCATTCACAGTGCCCCCTAATAATTCATTGTGCCCATAGTCTACAAACAGCCTCGGCCTGGAGAGAAGCATCATGTGATCAGGCAGTGAGACGGTCTTGCATAATTAAAGGCACCCGAGAAGCATGCAATCGCATAATATCTAGTATTATGGGGAGACTCAACAGTGAGTGCTAAGATATAACTGTTCATTGACAAATGATGTGTATTACATGTAAATGTGGCATATTATGAGACAAGTGATTATTTTTGAAGTGCTAATTGTAATACAAGAAGCATATCCATTAACAAGTTGTCAGGATTATTCTTCTAAGACGTGGTGATGAATGCCCTTGCGTGCATGGTCATGTGTGCAAACAGTATCGGGAAAACTAGATCAAAGATAATCTAGCAGTTTCATCTCTAATGGTGATTTTATAAGCACATTGCCTCTTCATTCATAGATATTTAACCTCAATTAACCCCAATAATTAGACTTCCAGATAGCAAAATCTTTTATGTTCAAAGATAATATTTTGATCCATATTAAAAATGGTGGTAATAAAATCAGATTATGGTTATTTAGTTTAGTTATACACATATAATATCAGAGGTAAAATGTTTAAAGAAAAACGGTGCCACACTTGCCTGTTGGCTGTTTGTGGTACTGCAACTCAGGCCCATTTAAGTGATGCCAAACACAATACCAACTCACGTAGGGTTCTCTCCTATCTTCCACAGTAGCTTAGCTCCACTACGCATCACAGCAATGTCCAATAGTGTACCCAACCAGGGTGTCCATCTAGGGCAAGGGCGTCAAACTCATTTTTACCGATGGCCGCATCAGGCTTATGGTGACCTTCAAAGGGCCGATTGTAAGTCAGTACAGTAAGGGCTTGTTCACAGAAGCGTATTTGCGTACATAATATGCAGTTGTCAGGGCTGGTTAGGAACGAATGACGAAGTCCCTACAACCAACCCTCTCCCCTGTCCCTATCTACTTGCCCCCTGGGCTAAACCCCAGGGGGACAACTGGGCGGCAGTCCCTACCCTGCACTGAAGGAACACCGGGGACAGGGAGAGAAGGGACCAAGTAACCAGAAGACAGAAAATAACAAAAATCCAAGTCAGCACTAAGAGAGTCAAATAATCACCAAAGAACTATCAAGGAATCCAGAGGAAGACAAAGAGGTCAGAGCAAACCGGGTCAGATGACTGGAGCGAGCAACCTGAGTGGGTGTTAGCTGGAGAACAATTAGCAGCCACCGGCAGGGACTGACAGTGTCTGCAGCGCTAAATACCCAAAACCCTGCCTAGGTCAGGGCGGAGCCTGGTGACGCGCTGGCCGTTAATGCATGAAATCTGGCCCTTTTCCCCAAACAGTGGAACTCCGAGGCCCCGCCCAGCAGCGCCGCGGACCCCACAACCGACACCGGCCCAAACGCCAACCACTTCAGCACTTCAGGCAACCCCCGGGTGACACCACCACAGCCACCAATGATGCCAGGCACACCGCCACGCCCGCTCCGCACACCACCATCAGTTACCGCAAGTCCCCTCCTGACAGCAGGGAATAGAAGCCATTGATTTCAATGAGTTCATTCACATGATGTATATTTTCCCACAGCATGACCTACCGTATTTTGATGCGTACTATGCACCCCAATAGGCCATTGAAGTGAATGGGCCGTGCAAATACCTGGTGAATGAGCAGGAAACCCGTGTATTCACTGCATATTTGCACACCATTTCAGTGGGTCCATCTGCGTTCTTTTTCGCGTGCCCACATATGCAGACATAAGCGATTTTCAATTGCGCAAATACGCAGCGTATTTGTGCAACCGAAATACGATTACACCCGTCTGAACGAGCCCTAATAGTGACCCCTATAGTGGTCGAAGTAGTAATAGTGACTCCTATAGTGGCCCGAGTAATAATATTGACCCCCACAGTGGCCAAATTAGTAATAGCAACCCCGACAGTGGCCAAATTAGTAATAGCGCCACCCACAGTATCCCCAGTAGTAATAGCGAACCCCACAGTAGCCCCAGTAGTAATACCGACCCTCACAGTGGCCCCAGTAGTAATAGCGACCCCCACAGTGGCTCCAGTAGTAATAGTGACCCCCACAGTGGCTCCAGTAGTAATAGCGACCCCCACAGTGGCCCCAGTAGTAATACCGACCCCCACAATGGCCTTACTAGTAATATCGAGCCCCATAGTGGCCCCAGTAGTAATACCGACCCCCACAGTGGCCTTAGAAGTAATAATGAGCCCCACAGTAGCCCCAGTAGTAGTAACGACCCCCACAGTGGCCCCAGTAGCAATAACAACCCCCACAGTGGCCCCAGTAGTAATAGCAACCCCCACAGTAATAATATTAACCATCTCAGTAATAATAACCCCACAGTAAAATTACCCCCCTCCGCAATAATAGTATCGCCCTCAGCAATATTAATCCCCTCAGTAATATTAACCCCCCACAGTCATATTAACCCCCCCCAGTAATAGTAACCCCCTTCAGTAATAATAGTTCCCCCCAATCCATATACTTACCTCCTCCTTGCTGTCAGTGCCGCTCCCCCTCTGCTTGCTCTGATTCCTGGGTGCACACTGACATCATGCATATTACCTTTTTCCACAACACTTCTGCCCTATTCAGCAATTCCAGCAACCTGATTGGTTGTTTGGTGAATCAGCCAACCTAAAAAACCAAACAGGTTGCTCGTATTGCTGAATAGGGCAGAAGTGTTGTGAAAAAAGTTAATATGCGCCCGGCATGCTTCCTCCCTGAGTCCTCTCCTGTGGAACTGAGGAGCAGGGGACTCAGGGGAGGAGGATCCCGGCTGCACACTGACGTCAGAGTGTGCGCCGGGATCAGTGCTAAGAGTGATTACCAGCGGGTAGCTGCGGCACTCCAGCTGGTAATCGCTTCAGTGGTGAGCGGCAGTCGGCATGCCGCGGGCCACATAAAATGGGGCAGCAGGCTGCATTCGGCCCCTGGGCCTTGTGTTTGACACATGTGATCTAGGGGCATCCTTCCCTGTCAGACTTGTGGCTGAACCACAGCCTCATCTACCATGAGACCTCAGGCTTTTAGCCTCCCCCCAGCTTCTTTCACAGGGAGTAGCTTCAGCAACAGGCTTGCTCTGGCTTTCATCCACCAAACTCAATGTGTCTGGAGGTTTTACCTCCTCCAGACACTCCCATACAGCTGTACCTGCTCATTAGCACCTCCAGATGCCTGTTCTCAAGCCCCCTGCAAGCTATCTCTGTTTATTGCACTTCTACAATAAAGATATATCAAACAGTCCCTTTTAGAACAGTCCTGCAGCATTCTGTAGGGTAACTCAGGACAGAGGGCATAAGCTGAGGAGCTGAGAGCGTAGAGTGGTCACTTGTCACGTTGGCACTTACCAGATTCCCTCCCGGAGGGACACACGGAGCCTCCGCCTCTTCTGGACACCCCTAGGAGAGGGATGGCCAATATAGATGGAACAGGAATACATCTTTGTCACGCATGATGCCACCATTCCTATTACCCACAGTATGACCCTCAGCAGTAATAAAGAGAATTCACACATAATGTAAGGATGAATTACCTCAGTCCCTGGGAATGGTCAGGGCCTGGCAAAACGTTACTTGGAAACTTCAATGTCACACAAAGCAGAAATACAATAGTGCAGGTAAGGACAAACAGTTGGAGGTCAGGGAGGAAACTCAGTATTACGCCGATCCTGCAAGCCTGCGTTATCTGTCAGGTACCACTCCTGGAAGGGGAACTCTCCAGAAGAGGATAGGGGTAGGGTCACTCCACAGACACTCTTGCAACACAGTACCTCTGCACATTGGTCTTGGCCTTCTTTTCTGACGCTCTCTCTCAGACTCTATTTCTCCTCACTCTCTATTGGCTCCTGGCATTGAGGATAGCTCAGGATACCTCTCCTCTTCTTCCATAACTTCACCACATGAGGGTTGAAGGTACCTCCATGTGACTCTCTGCTGAAGACTCTGTGGTGGACTCAAGACTGACTCCAGACTCAAATCAGTCATATTTATAATCTCTAGCATGCCACGTGACAGGACATAAATTGATACATTTGCAGTCTCATGCAGACATTAAAGGGGTTGTCCCGCGCCGAAACTGGTTTTTTTTTTTTCAACCCCCCCCCCCCCCCCCGTTCGGCGCGAGACAACCCCGATGCAGGGACTGAAAAAAAGAACAGCACAGCGCTTACCTGAATCCCCGCGCTCCGGTGACTTCTATACTTACCGGTGAAGATGGCCGCCGGGATCCTCTACCTCCGTGGACCGCAGCTCTTCTGTGCGGTCCATTGCCGATTCCAGCCTTCTGATTGGCTGGAATCGGCACGTGACGGGGCGGAGCTACACGGAGCTACACGGAGCCCCATAGAGAACAGGAGAAGACCTGGACTGCGCAAGCGCGTCTAATTTGGCCATTAGGCCATTTTAGACGGCGAAAATTAGACGGCAACCATGGAGACGAGGACGCCAGCAGCGGAGCAGGTAAGTGAAAAACTTTTTATAACTTCTGTATGGCTCATAATTAATGCACAATGTACATTACAAAGTGCATTATTATGGCCATACAGAAGTGTATAGACCCACTTGCTGCCGCGGGACAACCTCTTTAAGATCTCACTTGCTGCAGCTATGCAATACACATAACAGGAGACTAGACATTTTGCACAGCGCATCTACACAAAAGACATAACATGTATGACTTTTATGGAGAGGCCAGGAATATACATTCTGAGCCACTACAGTTCCTTTAAGAACAAGAACTTGCAAGAATAGGTGCACAACCTCAAGTGATAACAGTCAGTATTAAAGGGGTTGTCTCGCGAAATCAGTATTAAAGGGGTTGTCTCGCGAAACCCCTTTAATACTGACTGATAACAGTCAGTATTAAAGGGGTTGTCTCGCGAAATCAAGTGGGGTTATACACTTCTGTATGGCCATATTAATGCACTTTGTAATATACATCGTGCATTAAATATGAGCCATACAGAAGTTATTCACTTACCTGCTCCGTTGCTGGCGTCCCCGTCGCCATGGTGCCGTCTAACTTCGGTGTCTTCTTGCTTTTTTAGACGCGCTTGCGCAGATGGATCTTCTCCCTTCGGCTGGTCTCGGAAGCATTGGTGTTTTGGCTCCGCCCCCTTGTACGCGTCATCGCGTAGCTCTGCCCCATGACGTGGCCGGTTCCAGCCTCCTGATTGGCTGGAATCGGCACGTGACGGGGGCGGAGCTACGCGATGACGCGTACAAGGGGGCGGAGCCAAAACACCAATGCTTCCGAGACCAGCCGAAGGGAGAAGATCCATCTGCACAAGCGCGTCTAAAAAAGCAAGAAGACACCGAAGTTAGACGGCACCATGGCGACGGGGACGCCAGCAACGGAGCAGGTAAGTGAATAACTTCTGTATGGCTCATATTTAATGCACGATGTGTATTACAAAGTGCATTTATATGGCCATACAGAAGTGTATAACCCCACTTGATTTCGCGAGACAACCCCTTTAAGTCCACCCTGATCAGGGGTGCAAGGCACTGTAGAAGGCAAGGCCCTGCAAGCTGAACACAGTAGTTTACACTTACAGGGGCTCATGTCTGCCTCTTATGGATGTCTGTAGCTTATGAAAAAAATCAAGTTATGTGTAGTGGCCCAGAGTTAGTGGGGCCCCTCCATAATGTTCCATATCTGTGTTGTGTCAATGTCTTGTTTGTAGAGTGCATCAAGATGTGTATTGGATGTTTGCAGGTATGAAAGAGTTAATGTCTGGGTCATGTCTGGAAAATGTAACGTTATGTATCATTTCTGGTCACGTGATAGTGTTATGTATATGTGTTTGCAAGAATGCAAAGGGAGTGAAGAAGTCTGGCAGATAGTGAGCGAGTCACATGGACACCGGACAGATCGGTCTGTGTATGGAGCATGGAGGAGGCCGAGCGACTTTCTTGTGCTCAGCCTTGGCCTGTTCAAACCAGTAATCCTTGGTACTTCTGCTGAGTGCTGAGAGAAAGAGGACACTTTATAGCAAAAAGCAAAGAAAGTGTGAGTAGTTCCTGGTGGAGGGATAAAAAAGTGAGTACCGGGAGTAATGGAACCCACAGATAATTTGGACTGTGGATTGTACAAATACCCCATGAGCTCGGCCAAGATGTCAGATTTGTAAACTGTGATTTTTACAACTGTTCAGCAACTGTTCTGCAATTGCTAGTGACTTTATGCAAACGTTTAAGTAAATGGACAAGATTGACCATTCCCGGTTTTGTTCCAAAATATACTCTTCGGGTGTTGGACTACTTTATTCATTTACAAGATCCAGCCCTGGAGAGGGAACGGTAGCATCACGAGTGACAACTGGACTTATGGTAACCCCCAGTTACTATCCTGTGATCTCCCTCCAGTGGTATCGGGGTCGGATCCTGAGCTAACCCCAGCGGAGCAGATGGTAGAGCCCCGTGACAAGGCCTTTTCTTTACCTCACTGTCTCCTCAGCTGTGGACCTGCTCCTCGAACGCTGCAGTAGGTACCTGTTCATTTTACAGATGGGCTGGTAAAAAGGATTCCGGTAGCGAGTCTACAACTTAGATACACTGAGAACACTTCTAGATTACAAAATATATAATAAACAAAGTAAAAGTGCAAAAAAAGTTAAAGAGAAAAAAATATATAAAATGGAATAACATTTTGGAGAATTTAAGAGGACGGCATCACTCTATTGAGAATACTTGTACTAACCGCATAACTGGCTTTTAGGGGAAAAAAAATATTTTAAGGCTCTCAGATCTTAAACCAGAAGTTTATATCAAGCCCTCTGATTTGTTCCCATGTTTGATTAATAATGTCATTCACTTGGAAGTACTAACCACTGAATACATTGAATATAAAAATGTTTTTTCAGAGCTGTTAATTTGCCAGTTAAATTGTTAGTGCTCTTTAAAGGGCACAGTAAGTTATATACATTGTATAGGTTTTATGGCACACTGCTTGTAGGAAAACTGGAGAATAATAGTACAATAACTGAGCAAATAGGACAGTATAATATATCTAATGATTGCCAATTAAATACATCCTTATTCTGCTATATGGAGAAATGCCTTCTTTTTAATGAGATTGTACGTGATAAGATAAAAAAGCTTCAGCTTTCTCATCTTGTATTAATCCTTTATATTCCAGCTTTCTATTTTCCATGGCCGGATAGGCATTTCTCTTGCAGCAGTATTACATGGCATTCGTCCTGATCAATAGCCGCCCTTGTAATACAAGGGCAGCTCGAGTGCAGGAGAACGAGAACTGCTCATGTAGACAACTCTTAGATCCGGCTCATGGAAGGGGGTTCCAAGCGAGACCCCAGTCTGATGTGCAATTTGTTCCATTTAAAAAATTGGAAACTTAATGGAATGCAAGCAAATAGGAAGCTTTCTGCTTGCTTTCCAAGTTTTAAAAAAAAAAAAAAACTATTGAAATCAATTCTTCAAAAATGAAATTGAGATGGAAAGCTTGAATGGAAGCTAAATGCTAGTATGAATGAGTTGTAAGCCAGGGCTAGTAAATCTTCTTTAAAAGGAACCTGTCAGCAGAAAATTTATTACAAATCCACTGCCATAGTGCTATGCAGCATGTTATATTGTAGTAACACATGGTTTTCTACAAAAGGAGCCCTTTATCTTCACCCGAAATTTTTATGGGACATACAATTACATCCTGCAGATTCGGAGTATGTATGGACGGGGATCGCGGCTTCTTACAGCCAACATCCTCCCCCAACAGCTCCGATAAGCAAAGCCCCTGATTGGAGCTGTTAAACCTTTAAATACCCGATCAATGTTCGGGGGTCCCACACTGCCCCCTGTGATGAGATTGTAGGTTGCTATGGCAGCCGGTGACCTTCTGAAAGGCCTCAGGGCTGCCATTACAGATTGCCTGTTAGATCAGGGTATAATGCAATGCTATGGGATTACATCATACTGCAGGAGAGATCAAAGCATCGCAAGTTCTTGTTCCCTAGGGGAACTAAAAGAAAAAGTAAAAAAGAGTTTAAAAACACTTTTTAAAAATTATTATTTATAATTAAAAGAATCTAAATAATAAAACAAAAAAACATATTTGGTATCGCTGCGTGTGTAGAAGTCTGATCTATCAAAGTAATGCATTATTTACCATGTTTGGTGAACAATGCCAGAATTGCACTTTTGTGGCCACTCTGTCCCCAAGAAAAATGTAATAAAAAGCAATCAAAAAGTCCTATGTACCCATAGAAACTACAGGATGTTCCACAAGAACTAGCCCTTGCACAACTATGTTGACTGAAAAATAAAAAATAATCTTAAAAAATTAAATATCTTTGGGACACAAATCAAAGTAGTACAGCAAAAAAAACGATATAAATTTGGTATCATAGTAATCGTACTGACCCACGGAATAAAGTTTTTATGTCATTTTTGTTGCAGTGTGTACGCCGTAGAAGCAAGACGCATCCAAAGATGGCAAAATTATTTTTTTTCCATTTCACTCTACTTAGAATTCTTTAAAAGTTTTTTCAGTACATTATATAGTACCATTGAAAAATACAACTCATCCCACAAAAAACAAGCCCTCAAACAACCATGTCAATGGTTAAATATAAGAGTTATGATTTTTTAAAAGGGGGGAGGAAAAACCAAAAATGGAAAAAAAGGGTCGCGGCCCTAAGGGGTTAATGTTGTATGCCCTTTGTGCAAATGCAACATCTTAGAACAAAGAGGTGGTGCCACCATCCTGAAAAGTCAGCGCATAATCACAGAAACTCAGCCTTCTTCTCCTGCTCGCCACCTACCTCGACATCAGCATTAGTAGTGCTGAAATCCCTCAAATACATGCCTTCTGGTGCATGCACGGTTAAGCAAGATGCATGTACAGGTTGACTTTCCCAGTGCACTGCGCATGCACCACAAAGCATTGCAGGAGAGCGCCTACGTAATGTGTAAAAGATTAGAGCAATACCAACGCTGATGTCAAGACATGGAGGTGGTGAGCAGGAGAAGGCTGGATTTCTATGATGATGGGACGATTCGATGGGATCTTTGACTCGCGGCCGTACAATCGCATACAGGGCAACGTTAACAGTAAGAATTTTGGTTGAAACTAAAAAACTCTAGTGCAAAAGTATGTGTTATTTGTATATGTCATGCTGCATAGACCTATGGCAGCGGATTTACAATGGCTTTTCTACTGACAAGTTTCTTGAAATGTGCAATGTAATTGTGTTTTGCCAGGAAAGTTACAGCCAGAACTAATAATATGATCAAAATTAAATGGTTTCCCACCATGACAACCTACCGTATTTTCTGTTTAAAGCCAATCTGACAATTAGGTGAATGGGCATCCATATAATAAAGAACAGGCTGGGCCAATGCAAAAGTTCCTGGGACCTACATTTGATCTAACAGAAAATGTCTTAAATGTTAGGTATGTGGCTCTTGATACAGATTTTCCATTGAGGCTCATAAGTATTAAACAATTTATCCGTTGAACATCAGCACTAGAGATGAGCGAACGTACTCTTTTCGAGTAATTACTCGATCGAGCACCGCAATTTACGAGTACTTCCATACTTGGGTGAAAAGATTCGGGGGGCGCCGGGAGGCGTGGCGGAGCGCGGGGTAGCAGCGGGGAACAGGGGGGAGCCCTCTCTCTCTCCCTCTCCCTCCCACTCCCCGCTGCAACCCCCCACTCACCCATGGCGCCCCCGAGTATGGAAGTACTCGAAAATCGCGGCGCTCGGGCGAATAAGGGGCATGGCCGAGTAGGTTCGCTCATCTCTAATCAGCACTTCAACAAAAAAAAAATTCTCTGAACATTGTGAGAAGTGTTCATTTATCAAACAGCTCCTGAAAATCTGAATAGTTGCTTGGAAAAGGTTTCATAAATTATTGAAAATTCTAAAAAGTGAGACATCCAAGTAGATTAACAATACTGCGTTGAATATCCAGGAATTGTTTTATTCTTTCTTCCTTCAAGCCTAAAATATCAGAAATCTTTTCCCACTGACATCCCTGATTGATCTATCTTATTATTTCCTCTAGTACTTACTACATATCAAATACACTAAAATAGAAAACAAGGCAAGTAACCTGTTATAGCCAGAGATAAATCATATTTGCTGGCAAGCTTTGTACAGTGGAGCACTAGACTGCATCTTTCATTAATATGATTTTATTGGTTGGGATTCTTTTTATAGCCTTCACTGAAAGCACCATAAGATAGTGCCAGTCACACTGTTACAGCAATATCATGGAGAGAGAGGGGGGACCTTGACCAATCCCGCCTCTGTCACCAATTTGTCATGGATCGACTACTCCAAGTGTTGTTGTTGCCACTCTGAGCGCTTGTCATGGCAGAGCCTCGATTGATCACTCTAGCGGGTTTCAAGTGCAGAGTCATTAGAATAAAGGTGGATTTGTATCCAGGCTGCTGCACACATGCAGAACGAAAGCTCAAATCACGCCCTGGTTGGTCCAACCTCTCAAATACTCTACAATACCGACACACACATGCTACGACCAACAGCTTTTATATTAGAGGCAGCTGGGACCCAGACTATGAATTGTAAACAAAATTTTCGAAATTATGGTTTGTTTTAAAACAGACAAGGCTTAACTAATAAATTGCAGATTTATTCTAAAAAAGACTAGCTATGCTAAATATCTATATGAATACAAAATATAAAGAAAAGGATGTTACAATAGAGATAAGGTTTACATGCATACACAACTGACAGTATTTTAAAACAAAGTAAGGAGAAAATAAGGAGAGCTACTTTTGGGATATTCGCCCAAAGTTCTGTTTGTGCAGAGTCACTGAAGCAAATGGGAAAGTCTTACGCAGTAGCATATCTCTGAAGTCTGACAACTGGGTCTGTGTGAACTCCTGGTTCTTAAAGGTTTCCGCAAAACACATCTCCCCCTGTCCTCTCTGAGGTCATTCTCTGAGACATAATTACCTGAAAAAATCATAATTCGCCTAATTTGGCAATATCTCAGCAGAAGGTACTCCAATTGGGAATATCTGCCTGGCATATTTCTGCTCATGATTTTATCTATTCAGCAATATCAAGCATGACACGTAAATTATAACCATGTATGCGGATACGCCGTTGGGGGTGATACGTGGCCCATACCTCAATCTGCATAAATGTGTTTTAATTGGCTGGCTTGCCTGATTCTGAAAATATAATATATATTGGGCTAAGACCTTTACACAACTAATGAATCTTATTAAAAGATTGTCCCTTAATAAAAATCTTTCGAGCCAGGGAGTCTGTGGGTACCATCTGAGGTGTCACACCTCCCTGACAGGGGGCTAATTAACGTCCCCCTGGCACTGCCTTAACTTTATGGCCATCCAAACCAAGCACTTCCTAAGCCCACATAGTTATTAAAGACCTGGCATTGTGAGGTAGGGGGAGACAAGGAGGGAGGATATCAGTTCAACTTTCCTAGTGTCCTGAACGGCAACTGGTTGATACTGCATCAATACTTATATCACAAGCAATATGTCAGTTGTGTAGATATGGGCTGTAGTTTTGGAGAAACTTGCATTTTATTAATAGCAGCCAGACACAGAACTAGTCCTGCATATTCATGAGCTGCAGGCTAACTACACCCATCCTGCCCTACATCCAATGATTGCTTATTACTCTGCATATAAAGAAAACTGCCAGAGAGCTGCCAATCATTGGCTGAAGGCAGGGTGGGTGTGGCTAGCCTGTAGCTCATGAATATCCAGGACTACTTTAAGTAGTCATTTATGCCTTTGCTGCTACTGATAAAAGGTAAGTTTCTCCAAAGCAGATACATACAGCAGACATAGCACTGTAATCAGTGTGACTGTCACTACCTTGTGCTGTCCTCGGAGTGGGGTGCAAAAAGATGGTGACAGACTCTCTTCAAACAGACACTTGTAATTACAATCAAATACTAATAAGGGGTATGGAGAAAAATGAAATGACTATTAAATAGGATATAAAACCAAGCACAAATAGGAGTATTCTAGTATCGGGGTTCGATCTTAGGGGGCTGGATGGGTTCACGCCTGTTGCCAGCGGGTATCAGCTGTGATAAACAGCCAGTATAGAGCAGGATCATCTCCTGATCTCCCTCCATACAAACACCAAATGCATGGGATATAAGTGTATGTCCTATGTCATTAAGGGAACCAATAGTGTAACTTGAAGCTTCTAGACCACAATGCAAAATCTGTAACAGGGCCTCCATCTAGTATATGCAATTTATAATACCAGGGTCTTCTTATGGGGACCAAGGAACATTAAGCACTGTTGCCTCTGAAACATAAAAGTGTTAAAAAACATTCTAAAGATCGGCAAACCCAGCAACAGCCTAGCCTGACCGCAGAGTTCAGAGGTTTTAACTGTATAACTTCCAGAGTGCAAAGCTAAGAGAAAGCAGTGTCTTTGGGTCCCTTAGGCAGTTGAGCCTGGGTGCAACTGCTACCTCTGCACTCCCTATAGCTACGCCCCTGGCCAAAACGAATAATTCCAATTCCCAAAATACAAGCAATCTCAGGAGCCAAGGCAAGGAATTTACGAATATGCTACATTTTCAGACTGCTAGTAGAAGTGTATGCTTTGAAAAAAATATTGTTAAAATAGAGATGAAATCTCTTTACATATTGCTGGAACCTGTCCCTTCGTAATACTTACACAGCATCTGCTACTGATATGAAAGAGAGAAAAGGTTTAGTAGCTTAATAAGAAACAAAAGAATAGAGTTTTAAGAAGGTTTGGGCCCACACAAGTGTGTTTTCATTTTGCGTTCTGATATTTGAGCTATTTCACCACAGTGTAATGTCAGTGCTGTGTAGGTCAAGGGGCCCCAAAACACAAGATGGAAAACCCCTTTAAAATCTAAAAAAAACACCATGGATGACAACCAAAGGAAGAACTTCCTCAATAAATAACACCACTGCGTCTTTATTTTTATGTATTAGATCCTGCTATTTTATCATTTACTATAATTATTAGAATTTCCTCCTGTTTTATGTTCACAGGGCCTATCTTTGCTTGCATGCAGGATTTCCGAGCAATATATACACTCATGAGAATAAACCCATTGATTTCAATGGGTTCGCTTTGTCACGTTTTATGGGCGTGAGTTTAACGGCAGCATTACGTGACTTAACCACGGTCATCTGTTTAAGCCCTGAGCCTCCAAATCGATTCAAGGAAAGTAGGATACCTGGCTATATAGTCCAATTAAAAAGCTTCGGACTGATGGTTGGTTGGAGTGCATGGAAAGAGTGGAATTAGCTATTACTCCAGAAATACAAATGCAACTAAAAACACTAAATAGCAAAGTTAACACTTCTAATAAAGAGATTAAATGTGAAGGTGCAAGTAAGCCACAGCTACAACAACTATGGTAACAGAAACAAGCACCTCAGCACTCATACACATTTAATATCTCAAAAAAAATGGCATGATACATGCTTCAGCACCCATATACATGACGTGTTTCTGTTACTGTATTTCTTGCAACCATGCCTTACATGCACCTGCGCATGTATTTGTTGGAACTTTTGTTTTTTGTTGCACAGCTTGTATGCAGACCTATGCATCTCCATGGTAACAGACTACAAACAAATCCTGTGTAGTCTGATTCTGCAGATATACCCTCTTGCATCTGTCCTCTACATTTTGCTAATCCTCCAAATGCATAATAGAAAGAGGTGAGCAATATATAGAAGGGCATATGGCTGCAGGATTAGATTACACATTGTATTCTGTTTTCAAAAAGATTCATAGGTCTGTGTAGGAAACGTAGATTTAAAACAATAGAATATTCTAATAAAGACTGTTTGCCAAGGTATTTGATTTTTTAGTTTAAATGCATTGGAAGTAAAGAAAAAAATTGTGAAGGTAGACATAGCCTTTATCTCGAAATGTAACAACCCACAAAAATGTACTAGTTAAATAGTATCGAAATATTAATTATTAGGTACAATGATCTAGTTAAGTAGATATGGTTAAATCTTCATTTTCATTTGAATGTTTCCAGAAAAAAAACATAATTTTCCATTATGACTAATTTAAGGAATTCTGGTTAATCTTTAGCAGTAGGGAATTATAATCACATATCAATTAGGAGTATTTACAAGTGGAACAGTAATTGTGTTATTCTCACTCAGGAGAAGGAAGTTATAAAATATAGAGTTCATTTGTATTGGTGACAGCCATTATATCTCCATAATATAATAGAACTGATTAGACATTTTTGTTCCTACTTCAATTTACTTAATGAAACAAATATTATGGGAAGAATGGTTGTAATAATAATCATAATTTTGATGTTAGATCTGTAAAGCTCAATATGAAACATTATGTGCACACTAGAGATGAGCGAACGTGTTCGGCTCCGCCCCTTTTCACCCGAGCACCGAACTTTGCGAGCAATTCCGTGCTCGGGCGAAAAAAGTTCGGGGGTCGCCGTGGCAGCGCGGGGGGGTGCGGCGGGGAGTGGGGGGGAGAGGGAGAGAGAGAGGGCTCCCCCCTGTTCCCCGCTGCTGCCGCCCGCGCCGCCGCACCTCCCCCCGCCGCCCGGCGCCGGCCGAATACTTACGCGCGGACACTGAAGTCCTCGGATAAGCCGGTGTCTGGGTGCGTAAGTGTTCGTTAAGAACACGTTCGCTCATCTCTAGTGCACACTCATCCCTTTGACAACCATTAACTACCCACACCCAGATAGATGGATGCTCATGTACATAAAATATTATAAATAATAATGATAAAAAAAAGAGCAAAAAATGCTGGTTTATGGAAGCTTAACATAACAGCAACAAAAATAACCTGCGTTATGTATTAGGCTGCTTTCATATCTGCACTGGAACCACCTTTTGGAGGTTCTGTTGCAGATCCGGCACATAATACCAGAAGTAAGGCCTCATGTCCATGGGGAAATTAAGAATTCAAATCCGGAGCGTTTTTCCCGCACGCGGATCCGCGCCCCCATAGGGATGCATTAGACACCCGCAGGTAGTTAAATACCTGCGGATGTCATTTTTCCCTGCAGGCGCGGGTCCCGCGGGCAGGAAAAAATCCAGACATGCTCCATTTTAGTGCGGGTCTCCCACGGGGACGGCTCCCGCAGGCTTCTATTGAAGCCTATGGAAGCCGTCCGGATCCGCGGGAGACCCGCGGCTGAATTAAACTCACCTGCTTCGGACGGTATGGGTCTTAACTTCTTTGCCGCCTGATCTTCCTTCTTCGCGGCCGAAGAAAGAAGATCCGGCCACGAAGAAGGGAAGACCCGCACCGTCCGCAGCAGGTGAATTTATTCTTATTTTAATGCCTCATGTCCACGGGGCAGGAGAGACCCGCTACGGATTCTCCATGGAGAATCCGTAGCGGGCCTGATTTTCCCCGTGGACATGAGGCCTAAAAGTGCTGCATGCAGTTCTTTACTGTCCATTAAGTTGCCAGACATCTGAGTGGAAGTCAAACAGACCCCATTATAGTCAATGGGGTCCATTTGGTGCAAATGGAGCATGAAAACAGAACCCCTGGGTGCAGATGTGAAAGCAGCTTCATTCTTGCACACAATTTCAGTAGTGATATAAATATAGTAACTTTCAGTCAGAACCATTCTGAAATTTTTCCCATTTCAGTACTTTATTCAGTTAAATAAAGCTGAGGAATTAGATATAAGCTACTAAAGCTGAGCTGCCAGACAGCCCCATTAATGGCACTATGAAATTTAGGGCACATTTGAGGAACCTATAAAATTTTATTGTAAGATTACTTAAATTGCTATTCACTAATATCATCTGGATAACCTGAGCCAATATGTCAGATGTGATAATATAGTAGATGAGCAATAGCAATAAATATTACCCTGAGCTTCCTGGCAATCTTGTGAGCAGAAGTAAATTTTTTTGGACAGTCTGTAAGGATAAATAGAGGATTTTTAAAGGATGAGTTTCTGAAATTCTTTATTTCAGAACACACTAAAATAGTGTATATTTCTCCAATGCCTTTAGTCAAAGTATAGACCTTATTTATCAAAACCAGGATCAGGGGTAGGGAAAGGAAGGCAACCACCTCCTATGGCACCACTTGGTAACATAGAATAAGAGATGCAGATAGAGATTTAATGAAAATGGCACTTTCAATGCTTTTTTGCTACTATTGACAGCAAACACCACCCTGAAACTCTGATGTGCAATAATCCCAAATGTGTATAGGACCTGTTACTGTGTAAGGGCCTGCATGGTTAGGGCTTATTTAGATGACCGTATATCGGCTGGGTTTTCATGCCGAGCCGATATACAGTGTCCTTGTCTGCAGGGGGAGGAGGATGGAAGAGCCAGGAGCAGGAACTGAGCTCCCGCCCCCTCTCCTCCCCTTGCCACTATTTGCAATAGGAGGGGGCAAGACAGGGGTGGAGCTAAGTACCAGCGCTTAGCTCCGCCCTCGCCCCACCCTCCCATTGCAAATAGTGGCAAGGGGCGGGGAAGGGGCGGGAGCTCAGTTCCTGCTCCTGGCTCTTCCATCCTCCCCCCCAAGCAGACAAGGACACCGTATATCGGGCGGGCATGAAAACCGAGCCGATATACGGTCATCTAAATAAGCCCTTATGGTCACATGAACATATCTGTGCAGGTCCCAAAAAAAGTGAGCAAAGCTCTAAACAGAAGAGTAAGTGTGAGCTGTTCTGTGTAAGTATCTGGGATCTGTATTTATTTAGGGGATCTGGTCTGGGGTCTATTTTTATTAAGGAAGTAAGGAGTTTTTAATTATTTTAAGGGTCTGATTATTTTGGGGTTTGATATGGGGAATGTAGTTATTCTAGCCAGAATATACATTTATTAATGGAGCTATATTCTGACATGTAGTCAAAGGTATGTATTTATTCAGGAGATCTAGTCTGGGGTTTGTAGTTATTTTTGGAGTCTTCATTTATTCTGGGGTCATTTTTTATTATAGGGTCGGTTGTTATTGAGGCGTTTGTATTCTGAAGCCTGAGGTATGTATTTATTCTGCGTTCTGTATTATTTCAGGGGGTCTGGTCTGAGTCTGCAGTTAAGGACGTTTTGGTCTGTAATTTTTCTGAGTTCAGTATTTACTCTGCAATCTAGTGTGATGACTGTATTTATTCTGGGGTATGATTTAGCGCCTGTATTTATTTTGGTTTTTGCACTACGTCTATATTTACTTATGGGCTTTGAAGTCTGTATTTAATCTGTGGTGGGGTCTGAGTGCTGCATTTATTTCAGGATCTGGCCCGAGTCTGTATTTTGGGGTGCATGCTGCGGTTGTTCTGTGGTCTGTATTTATTCAGGAGACTGTACTTATTTGGGGGTCTCTATTCTGGGGAATCGGCTTGGGGTCTTTATTAATTGCAGGGTGTGCTGTAGGATATATGCAGTATTTGTGATTGAAGCACAGTGGTTAGCATTGTTTGGAAGTATGGCCTATGTTAATAGTAGCAATCTGTTGAAAAGATTTTTGATGATGATAACCACACCTCTTCTTGGAATCTCAAAACCTTGTATCATCATGCAAAATTAACATTCTGTATAGTAGGATCCATGTACTCTTACCTCCTGCTATACCAGAGGTTCCCAAACTTTTTTGCTCCAGAGACCACTTTCCAATTTTTTAGTTTTCAGTAGACCTCCTTCCTAATATTGAATTTTCCTAAACTTGTTAGCCCCTTAACACTGCAGAATGTACAGTTACGTCCTGCAGCTGCAGGATATGTATAGAGGGAGATCGCGTGGGAATATAGCAGATGCGATCAAGGCATCGCTAGTGGTTGTCTCCTTCTGGGGACTAAAAAAAAGCTAGTAAAAATAAGTTTAAAAAGTTTTAATAAATATTTAAAAATATAAAAATAAAAGTAAAAAAAAAAACTTTCCATATTAATAATAAAATAATCTAAGTAATAAAACAAATACATATTTGGTATCGCTGTGTCTATAAAAGTCCGATCTATCAAAGTAACGCATTATTAAATAAAGTAACAAAATAAAGAGTGCCAGAATTAGGCTTTTTTGATCACCTCGTCTCCAAGAAAAAATGTAATGAAAAGCGATCAAAAAGTCATATGTATTTAAAAATACCAACGGAAACTACAGGACGTCCCACACAAAATGAGCCCTCGCACAACTATGTCGACGTAAAAATAAAAAGTTATTGCGGTCAGAAGATGGCGCCAGAAAATAATTAAAAAGAAATATAATATCTTTGAAAAAAAATAAAGTAGTGCAACAAAAAAAAACTACATAAGTTTGGTATCGTAGTATTCGTACTGCGGCTCACTTGTATATCTTCAACTGCATATCCTAGTCCTGAGGACTTTCCAGCACCTGGAAACATGTTGTAAAAGTGCCCTTGTTCGATATCCCATTCACATATGTACTGCATTGCTAAAGAGCATGGATAGGTGATAAATGGTAGATCAGTGGGAGTTCAACCACAGAGAGATCAACATGAATCTCCAGAACAGGAGCCTCTTATATTCCCCCAACCACAAGACCACAGATAACCAGAACTGGATTGAAGCAGCAGCCAAGCATGCACCATGCAGCTCCATTCAGCCATTCAAAGTTTATTGCACTGACCAAATGGCTCAGTAAAGTGACAGGGCGGATATTCAACTACCACTCCATTCAAATTCCATCTTGGTGCAGCCTTGCGGCTATGGGGAATAGGGGACCAGGTTCAGACTCCACCAATCTAGTAGGCTTGGATATCCCTTGAAAGGGCTTGAACGGGATTAGAAATCATGGCTGCTTTCTTATAGGCACATATTCCCATGGGTTGTATCTGGTATCCCAGCTCAGCGAATAGGACTAAGCTGTAATGTTACACATCCTGTCGACACGTGTGCTACTATTCTTGGAAGAAAGAGGACACGATTTTCTAATCCTATACAACCTTTGGCCGAATGCAGACAGCCGGGTCAAATTCCGAATGCAAGATCCTCGCAGCGGGATGCAACCCTGTGCCCCAGCGGTGACCCTCGGCTTACCTGTACAGTGCCTTCTCTCTGCTCTGCTGGCGCACAGCCACATATGCACAGTGCAGAGCCGTTAGGTCGGCGATGACGTGGGCTGGAAATGCATTTTTCAATGCATGTCCTATGGGCTGTATTTGCTGCGGGATCGGAATCTCCAGATCCCTCAGTGCAAATACAACCGTGTGCATTGGGCCTTAGAAATACGTTAACCACCATTGATGGCACAGAGAACATTGTATCAAACTGATTTGTGGCATCTTGTTCCGCAACATGAAGTACAGATTTTCACAGTGGGATTTTACAACTTGACATTCTGCTTTTATTGTTCATGTCGCAAATGATTGCTCCACAGAGAGCTGCTAATTCAAAATGCTGAGAAATAATATAACCTATTCCAGAGTAGAAGTTGTTCATTCATTTTTATCTGGTTTAATATATGAGCATAATTTATCCAGAATAGAGAACTTCATTCATTTTCTTAATACACAGCAATAAATAAGCAAGCGTTCATTGTTTTCCTGTTTAGGTCTGTTGTAGATTAGATTTGATGTTGTGCATTGTTGTATAATACAAAAGACGTGCGAATCTTTGAAAATCTCATAGCTTGAAATCACAGAGGAAATTAATATTAACATCTTTCTTGGTGTTAATGCATCTAACAGAATAATAACTGTAGCGTGCATTAGTTACTAGTTGGTTTAAAGGGGGGGTTCAAGTATGTTGCTGCCCAAAACAGGGACGGCAGATTTTTTCCCCTAAAATTAGGAAAATTGGCTTCTACCTCATGAAGGTTTTTACCTTCCTCTCGATAAACATTGCAGAATAATAGGGCTGAACTAGATGCACATATGTATTTTTTCTGCCTTACAAACTACGGTATGTTACTACACTCTTTGTAAAAAAAGAAATCAAGCCCCTGGAAGAAATAGCTGTTTTGCTGCAAAATCGGCATACAGTTACATCTCAGGCAGATATGCAAATGATTAGAGTTGTGGGGTGATTAGATGAACGGTCTGGTAACTTGAGCCCTTAAAACTTGTTCCACCCTTGGCCTATAAGAAAGCTCTTAGAGGCTCCTTGTGTGTAGTGACCTCTTCATCCGCTTGTGTAGAGCTTGTTAAACTCTAGACGTCTCTACAACGCAGAGAAGAGATTTCATCCAGTTAACAGAGTTTGAGAGGAGGGGCATTAGTGGAATGCAAGAAGCTGGAAGTATCGATAAACTGCCCACCACCTGGGCTGTTTTGACCAGAGTGTTAGGAGATGTTGGGACAAGTGGGTGAATGAGAGCATGCAAACAAGGCGACTGGGCTCAGGGTGCCCTTGACAGATCCCCAGTAGAGAGGATCATCTGATTGTCTGAAAAGCACAAGCAACTTCAACTGCTTTGTTTTCCACCATCCAAAGGCAAGTGTCACCATCGTTACAGGCCCCTGTGTCTGTCAGAACTATTTCCAGGAGCTTGGCTGAATGACATTTGGTCTCACAGCACCCATTATGTGTTCTACCTTTGACATCCATCCACCATCGCCTCCGTTTGCAGTGGTGTTGTGAATGACGAAACTGGACTGCTGCAGAGTGATACAGGGTTGTCTTCTGCAATGAATCAAGGTTTAGTTTAGTGCAGCATCTGAGCAGGGTGCGCCAATGTGGGTGAGACCACAGGTAAACAAGATGGATGTCACGGGTGGCTCTGCGATCTCTCCCTGCAATGGCAGCGGACGCTTGGCTTGGTCACGCATAGTGGCAAAAGGGTTACTACAGTTAGCAATTATCAACGGTGGTTTGTCATGTGATATCAGTACCTCTTCCATAAGAGACTCAAAGAGTTAACAGATAAATAATTGACACGAGTCCTTGTAGCTTTGATTTGCAAACTGGCAGTACTCAGTTTACTTCAACTTTTGTAACATTTGAGAAAACAGGCACAGTTCTTCAGTAATGTCAGAGGTATTACTTTGTATTAGACAATAACATTGGTCCAAGTTCCAGCTTAGTACATTACAACTTAAACTTCAATGCTTTCTCTCTCTCATTGCATTTAAGGCTTACTCAGTAAGAATTCCCACAGTCCTAGTTATCTAAGGGTTGATTCTTTGACAATTACTGTACAGCTAATGAAGTTATTTTTAGAATTTGGCCTCTTTCACTTCCCTGGTTTTACTTTTAACAGGGGCTTGTAACACTCACAGTTGTTTAGATGGGTTCCAATCTCTCTCCTCCACACTGTGATTGGTCCAGAAGCTTGTAAATTCCTGCTTCCAAAGGGCAATGTTATCCTTTCCACACTGCTGTGCACCTCCTCTTGTTAAGGACCGCTAGGTCACATTAACCTTTCAAGCCTTGGGTTCCAAATCAATTTGTATCCGGTGCACCACGGAGGCCAAGAACCACACAAAGAGTCGGTTTTTAGTTCTCCTCAGATACGGAGAGAGAGCCACGGCAAGTATATAGCTCACTCTGCTTAAGGCGTACGTACTCTGAATCTTTATTAACTTTTCATAGCGTTTCTCAATAGAGGAAAGGAATACGTCATTAGTCACGGCTTTAATCTCATTGGGTTAGAAAAACATCAAGAATTGTGCTTTGTTGAACAATCAGCGCAGTGAGAATAAATATGTGAAATGTCCTTCAAATGATCATTCTTCCTTGTGAGTTTGGATGATCGCAGCGTCTTATCAGCACGATTTGCTCTTTTCCCAAAGCTCAGGACGTGGGGGAGTCTTTTCTGATAGCGGCTGTACCAGGCAAATGTTCTCGGATGAATAGAAAAAAAACAAATCATTAGACATTGCACCGAATGCCATGCTCTGCAAGTTATTTCTGCTTTAATTATTGTTTCACTACACACAAGCTTATTTACATCTTATAATGCTCCATTTTGTATCTAGCGGCCATTTTGAGACAGATTCTTCCATTTTATGGACCTGTACCTTCTCACTCTCACATCCTACTCCGACAGCAACCTTCTCACTACTCCTTCTAACTCCTCCTTCACTTCCTGTCTTCTCTCCCACACTCTCTCCATACTCCTCCCAAACTCCTGCCTTGCCCTGCTCACTTTCCCACTCTTGGATCTAACCCTTCCCCCGCTACCAATCAGGGACAGAATAAAAGCAGCCAATCAGCAGCCAGCAGTTGCCAAGTACTTAGCTTAAGTTTGCGAAGAAAGTAGAAAGATGGGGTCTTTCTGATGTAAGGCACCCTCTATGACTCCTATGAGCACATAGCTACTGTAGGTGTTACAGGACTGATGATTGTGTGGCTACCCTGGAGGACCCACTGGGCCACTACATTAGCACTGGCATTGGCCATGTTCATGTCTGGAGTCCTAGGGGTGAGCGCCTCAATCCTGCCCACTGTTGGTGTGATTGTCTGGGGGGGGGGGGCAATCACATACGACAGTTGGTCACCCCTAGTAGGGGTTTGAGGGACAATGGCCTGTCAGCAATATGTTCAGGACATCCTGCAGCCACATGTGTGGCCTCTCATGGGAGGGCTTTAAAAAGGCATTTTTCAGCAGGATAATCCTTGGCTGCATATAGCAAGGGTGTCATAGGAATGTCTACACACCATTGGTACACTTCCGTGGACTGCCCGGTTGCCAAATTTATCACCAATAGAACATGTATGGGACCATCTGGAAGAACAACTTTGACAGCCTATGAGTTTGCACAATCTAGAGACTGTTACAGCAAATGCAGACCTACATGCTGCAGGATACCATGCGGAATAAATTATCCCTTTGCTTTGATAATGTAATCACTTACTTATAACAACGTTACAATCACACAAAGTTTCATTTGATTTCAACAACTTCTAAGTTCTTGACATTTTTTTAGCAATGAGTGTATGTGAAAAAGGTTTCTCTAGAAGGTCCTGTCTTTTTTTTAGTTCTGTTGTAGTACTTCATAAATGGCTCCCAATTTTAATGCTGTCATAGATCACAATATACACTTAAGATAAAATGAAAATACCCATACTGTGCCAGGATGAATCGAACTCCTCTTATCCATTGACTCTAACTCATGTTATTTGCAGCCATTAAACAAAGCGTGATCACTTAATGAAGTGCTATTTCCTAAACCAATTTACTTAAACTGTATGCTAGCATTACATGGTAAATATAGCAGCTGTAATGTGGTCTATTTCGGTTCAGGATGCGTCTGATTTTTATCTAAAAAGCAAATTACATGTTATACAAAAGTCTTGTGGAAAAGATAACAGTCCTGCCTACAGGAGGAATGAGTTGTTAAAGAAAATGGTACCTAAAATAAACAATTTCCTACAAAAACACAATGCTAGATTATAGATATGCCATAGATAGATAGATATATCTGAAATACATAGATAAATATTACATAAATAGATCTGAAATAGATAAATATTAGATAGATAGATAGATAGATAGATAGATAGATAGATAGATAGATAGATAGATAGATAGATAGATAGATAGATAGATAGATAGAATCATGTTGCCAGGGTACAATATTCTGCAATACCTAAACTTATACACTTTCCCATAGAAGATGGACAAAGTACAGAATACATTGGCAATGAAAAGTCTTTAAGATGTAAGCAACATAAAGGACTTTATCCATACCATTACAGACAATATTACATCACTGTCACCGAGTGCGAGAACCATAAACTAAGCTCCTTGGAGTCTGGGAAGCTATTTCTTATACTTATCTAGCTCCCCGATCCAGTGATGTCTCCCTTGAAAGTCAGCATGAACCATGAGCCATTAATATGTCCTCGGATAGGACACCATTCACCAGGTCACGTTGTTTGACAAATATGTAGTGAACCCTGGAATAAGTGTTGTGAACAGGAGAATAATAGGTGTAGTCTATTGAAAGGGTGCATTAAGCACCAGGAGTCAATGAACTGATGGTCATGGGGGGTATGTTAAATGTGGTGATCAACCTCTGGAGTTATTTAGGAAAGGTTCTTGGAACACAAAAATCCCTGTTCAAAAGAGTTATACCTTCTGCAAAATCAGCAAGAGAGTTAAGGTACTTAGAAAGTGAATGTCATTGGCCAATATTGGGCAGGTAAAGATTAGCACAGGTGAAAGTCACTTGACCAGTTGCAGACGGCATCATCAACATGAGACTCCACAGGTCCGAAGGGATTGCACGGAGATTAGAATGCTTACCCCACGTGACGTAGAGTTAGGAGAGGGACTGAACAGTGAGAAGGGAAACCAAGCATTGGACAATTTATACATCTTAGAGGAACAGTAATGAGCCTCCTGTAGGAACATAACCTGAATACACCTCTTCAAGAGAGTTAGTAAAATTGAGTGCTTTTTGAAGCTATAGAAGCCTTTGACATTAAACCTGGGTTCACACAGGGCGGATTAGCCGCGGTTTTGCCGCGCGGAATTTCGCCGTGGCCGCTAATCTCGGGATTAGTCAGCCATGTGGACGAGATTTCTCCGAAATCTCGTCCACACGGGACGGCCAATCCGCTGCGGTAAGTCCGGCTGAAGCCGCGGCTGCGGCCGCCACAGCCGTGGTTTCAAAAGATGCAGCATGTCTATTTATTGTTTACTTCCGTCGCGGCCGCGCTCTCCTCTATGGGAGCACCGGCCGCAACGGAAAAGCGAGCGGCCGGGCCGCTTCAAAGCCGCCGTGGGTTTTTCTGCGGCGCTTCTCCCAGCAGAAATATTGAGGTTTTTGCTGCAGCCAAACCGCGGGATTTCTGGCGGGAATACGCCCTGTGTGAACCCAGCCTAAGAGATCCCCAAAAAAGATTGGTTTGAGTGTGGTCCAGGAGTAAATTGCATTCTCTGTAGGATTAAAAAGAGAAGAAAAAAGAAAGAAAAGGGAGGAGGAGGAAGGGTGTGGGAGAGAAGAAGAAAGTAAGAAGAAGAAGAAGAAGAAGAAAAAGTGAAGGAGATCAACAGAAGGAGAAAGGAGAGGCGAAAGCTGGATACAAACAAGTCTGTAAGAGACTTCTAAACTGGAGAGTGGGAACATGGAAATCCATGAAGTGGGCCCATGTGGGCTAGGGGCAACCAAGAGCAATACATATGACAACAACCTTCCACCCCAGAAAATTACAAAATTAAGGAATGGTAGTGGGAAACATCTTTATTACAGCTGAGAAGAGTGAATGATTCCAAAAACCCAACAAATCTGCTGGGTGCCTCATGAGAACACAGAGGAGAGTAATAAAAGAAAAAAAAGAAAATAGGAGATTGGGAGAGATATGAGCCACAGCCCCAATTAAAAGCAGGTGGGTACTCAATTTTAAACAAGAGCTGAGTACGTGAGGGACAGGGAAGTTAGACCAGAAGGGCAGAGTTGTTAACAAATGAGATTAAAAAAACTTGCTCAAGAATATGTAAAAAAAACCGAGGACCAGTAAATCAATAATGCTAGCATGTAGACTACCCCAGGCAATGATAAGTCTACAATTAGTGTAAAGGGATTATTGAAATATTCGGATAGGGTGTACCTGACCTAATTTTGAAAAAATACTTGTGAACTGGAACAAACAATTCCAGCTCCCATTAATTTCAATGGGAATAAAAACTGTCTTGAGTAACATACGTATGTTTGTGTTTCTTCCATTCAGTTGTTAGTACTCTTGCCTTTTAATGCTGGGGTCCTTGGCCAGATTTGAACCTACAAGTCCAGCACTCTTTATGCTTATTCTTCCTTTTCTCTCTTTTCTCCTCAAGAGAAGAAGGTGCAATGGCTCAGTTGTTAGCATTGCTGCCTTGCAGTACTGGAGTTCTATGTTCACATCTGTAAGAGGGCAACATTTGGATGCTTTTTTTATGTTCTCTTTGTATTTATTCTTCCTGTGTGGTGGCTAAGTTGTTACCACTCTTGCTTTGCTCTGCTGAAGGTTTCAATCTCGCGAAAGGCAACATTTATGGGATTTTTTGTTCTCTGTGTTTATCCTTTCTGACCTCCTCCTCCTCTGGCATAGGATAGACCAGAGGTCCCCAACTCCAGTCCTCAGGGACCACCAACAGATCCTGTTTTCAGGATATCCTATAGTAAGAACCCCTGTGGCAATATCTGAAGCGCCGACAATAATTACATCACCTGTGCAATACTGAGGAAATCCTGAAAACATGATCTGTTGGTGGTCCCTTTGGACTAGAGTTGGTGAACACTGGGATAGACAAGTGTTGTAGCACTGCTACGTTGTGCTACTTGAGTTGTGGGTCAAATCCGAGAAGAAGTTTTTCAAAGTCCATGCAGATGTTACCCTTAATGAGATTTGAACCTAGGACCGCAGCAGTGAAAGGCAACAGTGCTGACACACACATACACGCATTTTTGTTAGTAAAACAATGTTCTTTCAATCACAACTAGCAACACTATCTATAATAACACTATCTATAAAAGCACTAGAGATGAGCGAACACCAAAATGTTCGGGTGTTCGTTATTCGGAACGAACTTCCCGCGATGCTCGAGGGTTCGTTTCGAACAACGAACCCCATTGAAGTCAATGGGCGACCAGAGCATTTTTGTATTTCGCCGATGCTCGCTATGGTTTTCATGTGTGAAAATCTGGGCAATTCAAGAAAGTGATGGGAATGACACAGTGACGGATAGGGCAGGCGAGGGGCTACATGGTGGGCTGCATCTCAAGTTCACAGGTCCCACTATTAAGCCACAATAGCGGCAAGAGTGCCCCCCCCCCCCCCCACTGTCAGCATAAAGATCGTTCTCCTCTGGCATAGCTGTAACAGCTGTAGCAGAGAAGAACGATGTTTGCCCATTGAATTCAATGGAGCGGCAATACAGCATGTTCCACTGAATGCAATGGGCTGCCCGCGATCGCAGGATGAATGGTCGGAAAGGGGTTAAATATATAACCCCTTTCCTGCAATTCATCCAGAAATGTGTTACACTAAAAATATATACCGGCGTATAAGGCGACCGGGCGTATAAGACGACCCCCCAACTGTCACCTTATACGCCGGCAATACAGTGGAGCAAAGAATAAAAAGCATCACTTACGTTTTTAGATGATCTGCGGCGCTCCTGCAGGCTGTCACTCCCTCCTAATCCACGGCAGACAAGCTTTCTCTATGAAAGGCTTTAAATCCCTGCCTCCAGAAAGACACGTGCCTTCAGCCAATCACAGCCAATGACAATGATGTCATTGAATGGCTGTGATTGGCTGTGTTTCTGGAGGCGGGGATTTCAAGCCTTGAAATCCCCGCCTCCAGAAACACAGCCAATCACAGCCATTCAATGACATCATTGTCATTGGCTGTGATTGGCTGAAGGCACGTGTGCTTCTGGAGGCAGGGATTTAAAGTCTTTCGTGGAGAAAACAATACTCTGCCGTGGATTAGGAGGGAGTGACAGCCTGCAGGAGCGCCGCAGATCATCTAAAAATGTAAGTAATGATTTTTATTCTTTGCTCCACTGTATTACCGGCGTATAAGGTGACAGTTGGGGGGTCGTCTTATACGCCGGTATATATTTTTAGTGTAACACATTTCTGGATGAATTGCAGGAAAGGGGTTATATATTTAACCCCTTTCCGACCATTCATCCTGCGATCGCCGGCAGCCCATTGCATTCAGTGGAACATGCTGTATTGCCGGCTCCATTGAATTCAATGGGCAAACATCGTTCTTCTCTGCTACAGCTGTTACAGCTGTGCCAGAGAAGAAGGATTTGTCTTCTATATGTTCTCAATGGGGTCAGCGCTGCTGCCGCTGGCCCCATTGAGCGCATATAGAATGCATCCATAGCGAACCGCGGGAGGGGCAGACTTTCATATCAGGCGGACACCTTATCTCCCCAGCCACTCACTGCAGGGGGGTGGTATAGGGCTTAAACGTTGCAGGGGGAAGTTGTAATGCCTTCCCTGTCTTTATATTGGCCAAAAAAAAGCGCTAACGTCTCAGGGAAGAAAGTTTAAGTAACCCGGACACCGCATGGTGTTCGTTACGGATAACGAACATACCGAACACCCTAATATTCGCACGAATATCAAGCTCGGAAGAACACGTTCGCTCATCTCTAAAAAGCACCTATTGAGTGCAGTCTGCAGCTATTCTCAGTTCTTGCCTAGTAGTATATAGTGGAGCGCTGATAAGGTATGGGCTATGTACAGTACAATGCACAATAAAGCATTATTTTTTACTTTAAATATTAAATATATTAATGCATGGGTTCATGACACAACATAACCACTAGTTCAGTATGCAAACCCAATCTTAAAGCTGAGGAAAACAAGTAATACATTAATTTTATGCTGCTCTTTAGACAAAGAAAATGCTATTTCCGTACAACTGCCAGCTAAATATTCCAATTAAACATTTCTATTGAGCATTACCTTGTTTTATGGGCCTTGCTCGATAGAGTCGTGCACGTGAGCGCCACTATTCATTAGTCTTTAGATTATTGGATATGCTTGGACGGCAACGATCTGTAATATTATTTTCAAATACAATTTTAATTAATCTTTTTATGCGGCAATGCGCTCAACAATATTACATTAAAACAATGCGAATTAATTCATGGATCTGCTACCCAGAATGAACAATGCGAGGAGCAAAAGCCTGGGTGGTCTCTATGGAAACTCATATTACAAGAGATGCAAGTAACAAAGCATTAGGTATTTACCATAATCACCGATATGTAACCACAATACATGACTATCAAGAGCAAATCGTTCTATGCTGTTCTCTGGGATGCAGGCACTTACCTCTGGGAATTACAACAAATGCGTTTGGGCAAGATCTTCAGTGTTTTAATTATAAGAGATAAGTGTTTATTAGAGATGAGCGAACGTACTCGTCCGAGCTTGATACTCGTTCGAGTATTAGCGTGTTCGAGATGCTCGTTACTCGAGACGAGTACCACATGATGTTCGAGTTACTTTCACTTTCATCTCTGAGACGTTAGCGCGCTTTTCTGTCCAATAGAAAGACAGGGAAGGCATTACAACTTCCCCCTGCGACGTTCAAACCCTATACCACCCCCCTGCAGTGAGTGGCTGGCGAGATCAGGTGTCACCCGAGTATATAAATCGACCCCTCCCGCGGCTCGCCACAGATGCATTCTGACAGAGATCAGGGAAAGTGCTGCTGATGCCGGAGCTGCTATAGGGAGAGCGTTAGGAGTGATTTTAGGCTTCAAGAACCCCAACAGTCCTTCTTAGGGCCACATCTGACCGTGTGCAGTACTGTTGAGGCTGCTTTTTGCAGTGTTGCACTTTTTTTTTTTTTTTTGTATATCGGCCGTGGAGCGCACAGAGGATTCGGAGGAAGAGCAGCAGGACGATGAGGTGACTGACCCCACCTGGTTTGCTACGCCTACTGAGGACAGGTCTTCAGAGGGGGAGGCAAGTGCAGCAGCAGGGCAGGTTGGAAGAGGCAGTGCGGTGGCCAGGGGTAGAGGCAAGGCCAGACCGAACAATCCACCAACTGTTTCCCAAAGCGCTCCCTCGCGCCATGCCACCCTGCAGAGTCCGAGGTGCTCAAAGGTCTGGCAGTTTTTCACTGAGAGTGCAGACGACTGACGAACAGTGGTGTGCAACTTTTGTCGCGCCAAAATCAGCCGGGGAGCCACCACCACCAGCCTCACCACCACCAGCATGCGCAGACATATGATGGCCAAGCACCCCACATGGTGGGACAAAGGCCGTTCACCGCCTCCGGTTTGCACCGCTGCCTCTCCCCCTGTGCCCCAACCTGCCACTGAGATCCAACCACCCTCTCAGGACACAGGCACTACCGTCTCCTGGCATGCACCCACACCCTCACCTCCGTTGTGCTCGGCCCCATCCACCAATGTCTCTCAGCGCACCGTCCAGCCGTCACTAGCGCAAGTGTTGGAGCGCAAGCGCAAGTACGCCGCCACGCACCCGCACGCTCAAGCGTTAAACGTGCACATAGCCAAATTTTTCAGCCTGGAGATGCTGCCGTATAGGGTTGTGGAAACGAAGGTTTTCAAAGGTATGATGGCGGCGGCGGCCCCGCGCTACTCAGTTCCCAGTCGCCACTACTTTTCCCGATGTGCCGTCCCAGCCCTGCACGACCACGTCTCCCGCAACATTGTACGCGCCCTCACCAACGCAGTTACTGGCAAGGTCCACTTAACAACGGACACGTGGACAAGCACAGGCGGGCAGGGCCACTATATCTCCCTGACAGCACATTGGGTGAATTTAGTGGAGGCTGGGACAGAGTCAGAGCCTGGGACCGCTCACGTCCTACCCACCCCCAGAATTGCGGGCCCCAGCTCGGTGGTGGTATCTGTGGCGGTGTATGCTTCCTCCACTAAACCACCCTCCTCCTCCTCCTCCTACGCAACCTCTGTCTCGCAATCAAGATGTGTCAGCAGCAGCACATCGCCAGCAGTCGGTGTCGCGCGTCGTGGCAGCACAGCGGTGGGCAAGCGTCAGCAGGCCGTGCTGAAACTACTCAGCTTAGGAGAGAAGAGGCACATGGCCCACGAACTGCTGCAGGGTCTGACAGAGCAGACCGACCGCTGGCTTGCGCCGCTGAGCCTCCAACCGGGCATGGTCGTGTGTGACAACGGCCGTAACCTGGTGGCGGCTCTGCAGCTCGGCAGCCTCACGCACGTGCCATGCCTGGCCCACATCTTTAATTTGATGGTTCAGCCCTTTCTGAAAAGCTACCCACGCTTGTCAGACCTGCTCGGAAAGGTGCGCCGGCTCTGCGCACATTTCCGCAAGTCCCACACGGACGCTGCCACCCTGCGCACCCTGCAACATCGGTTTCATCTGCCAGTGCACCGACTGCTGTGCGACGTGCCCACACGGTGGAACTCTACGCTCCACATGTTGGCCAGGCTCTATGAGCAGCGTAGAGCTATAGTGGATTACCAACTCCAACATGGGCGGCGCAGTGGGAGTCAGCCTCCTCAATTCTTTACAGAAGAGTGGGCCTGGTTGGCAGACATCTGCCAGGTCCTTGGAAACTTTGAGGAGTCTAGCCAGATGGTGAGCGGCGATGCTGCAATCATTAGCGTCACCATTCCTCTGCTATGCCTCTTGAGAAGTTCCCTGCAAAGCATAAAGGCAGATGCTTTGCGCTCGGAAACAGAGGCGGGGGAAGACAGTATGTCGCTGGACAGTCAGAGCACCCTCCTGTCTATATCTCAGCGCGTTCAGGAGGAGGAGGAGGAGCATGAGGAGGATGAGGAGGCTGCACCTGCGGATAGAAGCATTGTTCTCTATCACCATTAAAATCGGGGACCTTTTAGCTTCATCAATCTGTGTATAATATTCATCCTCCTCCTCCTGCTCCTCCTCCTGAAACCTGACGTAATCACGCCGAACGGGCAATTTTTCTTAGGCCCACAAGGCTCAGTCATATAATTTTTGTAAACAATTTTTATACGTTTCAATGCTCATTAAAGCGTTGAAACTTGCACCTGAACCAATTTTTATTTTAACTGGGCTGCCTCCAGGCCTAGTTACAAATTAAGCCACATTAACCAAAGCGATTAATGGGCTTCACCTGCCCTCTTGGTTGGGCATGGGCAATTTTTCTGAGGTACATTAGTACTGTTGGTACACCAATTTTTTGGGGCCCTCGCCTACAGTGTAATCCATTTAATTTTTTGCCCACCTGCATTAAAGCTGACGTTACATCAGCTGTGATGGGCACTGCAATGGGATACATTTATGTACAGCCGGTGGGTTCCAGGGAGCCACCCATGCTGTCGGTCCACACGGAGTTGTAACTGCATGTGTCCACTTCTAAAGAACCCCAGTCTGACTGGGGCATGCAGTGTGGGCCGAAGCCCACCTGCATTAAACATGGTATTACCTCAGCTATGATGGGCAATGCAATGGGTTATATTTATGTACCGCCGGTGGCTTCCTGGCACCCACCCATGCTGTGGGTCCACAGGGAGTTGTAACTGCATGTGTCCACTTCTAAAGAACCCCAGTCTGACTGGGGCATGCAGTGTGGGCCGAAGCCCACCTGCATTTAATCGGACGTTACCTCAGCTGTGATGGGCACTGCAGTGGGATACATTTATGTACAGCCGGTGGGTTCCAGGGAGCCACCCATGCTGTGGGTGCACACGGAATTCCCATTGCGGAGTTGTACCTGCCTGTGACTATTTTTAAAAAACCGCGGTCTGACTGGGGCATGCAGACACCTTGACAGAATGAATAGTGTGTGGCACATAGGTTCCCCATTGCTATGCCCATGTGTGCAGCTCCTGATGGCCGTGGCACAGGATTATATTTCTCATTGCTTCTGTACAGCATTGTGAGCTATCGCCCCGCCCCTTTTAAAGAGGGTTGCTGCCTAGCCGTGCGAACCCTCTGCAGTGTGTGCCTGCGGTTCCTCCTCATGGCAGACGCACTTATAAATAGACATGAGGGTGGTGTGGCATGAGGGCAGCTGAAGGCTGCGCAGGGACAATTTGGTGTGCGCTGTGGACACTGGGTCGTGCAGGGGGGGGGGGTTGGGCAGCATGTAACCCGGGAGAAGTGGCAGCGGAGTGTCATGCAGGCAGTGATTGTGCTTTGTTGGAGGTAGTGTGGTGCTTAGCTAAGGTATGCATTGCTAATGAGGGCTTTTCAGAAGTAAAAGTTGTTGGGGGGGGCCCACTCTTGCTGCTATTGTGGCTTAATAGTGGGACCTGGGAACGTGAGATGCAGCCCAACATGTAGCCCCTCGCCTGCCCTATCCGTTGCTGTGTCGTTCCCATCACTTTCTTGAATTGCCCAGATTTTCACAAGTGGAAACCTTAGCGAGCATCGGCGATATACAAAAATGCTCGGGTCGCCCATTACTCGAAACGAACCCTCGAGCATCGCGAAAATTTCGACCCGAGTAACGAGCACCCGAGCATTTTGGTGCTCGCTCATCTCTAGTGTTTATGCAATGTCAGAGAGTGGGACAAAGCTTGGGCAACCTCTATTTCTCTAAGCTGGCCATACATTTTAGCTGGTAGCAGAACACTTCTTTATTCTATAGCTACATGTATCTCTCCTGAACACTCCATAAACATTCATGCTCAGTTTGGCCAATAGTGCATGTATTCTGACTGTTAAAACAGAAGTAAGCCACTACCAGTCTCAGGGTTGCCAACCTGAAGTTTTTTTTTTACTGGACAACTTATCCAAAAATCACAGAAAACCATAATTGTTTATGTGCAACTTGGAAAACCAAAATAAGTAATAAGGAATATAAGTGATACATCTTTATGGGTGAAGTATTGATGTAAATTCATTATCAGCATTTACTGTGAGTTGCAAAATAATGATCATTACAATCACAAGGACCTGCTCAAGTAGCCTTAGCTTAAAAAAAATTACGGACATGTCTATTTTTTAACAGACAGTGGAAAAAAGTCGGTCCAGGAATTTCTGGATGGTTGGCAAACCTGTTCAGACTCCTCTCCGGGCTCCCCTTGAACTAATGGATAAGGATCAGGCAAGTGGAAATCTAACTGCCCATTCTAATCTCCTCCAACATCTACCATCAGGAAGAGTCAGGACACTGTAGTATACATTACATGGTGGACTGATCCCGTGAAAATCAGTGGGTTCAGACAAGATTAATGTCTTGCGTTTGTCCAACTTTAATCTCAAAATATACAAAAAAAGTCAATTATCGGACGCCCTGAACTCATACAGAAACAACAAAAAAGATTTAAAAATAGTTACCAGAACTAGCAGTTGGAAAGTTGCATACTGTGCCTGGCATCCAGCTGAAAAGGATTACTGGGAGGAGAACAGAACTGGGAGGACCTTACCCAAAACAACGAAAGCACTATTATTAAAAAGGGGAGGGGGGATTATCTGAAATATGCTTTATTAAGAATTAAATAACAATGTCATATTACTCCATTATGTTTCCAGTATCCTTCGCGCTCTTGATGTGCTTTCACATTGCCTCATAGAAACATTACCAAAATTTCATAAGATGTTGTTACATGTTTATGGAAGGAGAATTTTTGATTCTTATGCCTTTAAAGGGGTTGTCCCGCGCCGAAACGGTTTTTTTTTTTTTCCAATAGCCCCCCGTTCGGCGCGAGACAATCCCGATGCAGGGGTTAAAAAAGAAAACCGGAGAGTGCTTACCTGAATCCCCGCGCTCCGGTGACTTCTTACTTACCTTGCGAAGATGGCCGCCGGGATCTTCACCCTCGGTGGACCGCAGGTCTTCTGTGCGGTCCATTGCCGATTCCAGCCTCCTGATTGGCTGGAATCGGCATGTGACGGGGCGGAGCTACAAGGAGCCGCTCTCCGGCACGAGCGGCCCCATTCAGAAAAGAAGAAGACCGGACTGCGCAAGCGCGTCTAATCCGGCGATTAGACACTGAAAATTAGACGGCACCATGGAGACGAGGACGCTAGCAACGGAACAGGTAAGTGAATAACTTCTGATAACTTCTGTATGGCTCATAATTAATGCACAATGTACATTACAAAGTGCATTAATATGGCCATACAGAAGTGTATACCCCCACTTGCTTTCGCGGGACAACCCCTTTAAATTCAGAATAGAAGCTAGTTATACAACATATACCCATAGCTTAGAAAGGCACAGGCTTACACAAACCTACCTAATTTATCAAGTAATAGACTTGCTTATTACATACACACATCTGTTTATACTAAGTCAAACTTTGCTTCAGAACACTTGACAGTAGGCCTATCAAATGTCTCATTGGATAATTAAGTAGAAATATAATGTAGAGTCATCCATGCTTATAAGTAACTGCAGACAAGGGTAGATGGTAGTTTAGAATGGAAGGGTACTTGAAGTCTCTCGGTCTTGATGACTGACCCTCCTCCAGATTGATTGTGCCACAAACCCACTGATGGATGCTAAGCATAATATTATGTTGCTTTTTCATATTTTGCTGATACACTATCTCTATATCTTATTAGTATCTTTTGATTATCTTTCTTGATATCGTGAATGTCTTTGGATAACTTGCATGTATATCTACTTTTATCATTTTAAGTAAACTTGATTAATACTTAGCCTGTGTGTATGTATATGAATCCATTTATTCTTGCCATAAAACCCAGCATAAAACAGTTATAGTAACATAGTATGTAAGGCCGAATGAAGACATTGTCCATCTAGTCCAGCCTGTCTATCCTACTGTGTTGATCCAGAGGAAGGCAAAAAACCCCAAGGCCAGAAGCCAATTAGCCCTTTTGGGGGAAAAATTCCTTCCCGACTCCCTAATGGCAATCAGACTGTTCCCTGGATCAACCCCTAATAGTTCCTACCTGCCTGTATACCAGGATTGACACTTAACCTAATATTTATATCCTGTAATATACTTCTTCTCCAGAAAGACATCAAGTCCCCTTTTAAACTCCTCTATCGATTTTGCCATCACCACTTCCTCCGGTAGAGAGTTCCACAGTCTAACTGCTCTTACAGTAAAGAACCCCTTTCTATGTTGGTGATGAAACCTACTTTCCTCTAATCGTAGCGGATGTCCTCTTGTTACCTTTGTGGTCCTGGGTGTAAACAGATCACGGGAGAGATCCATGTGTTGTCCCCTCATGTACTTATACATGGTTATTTGGTCGCCTCTTAACCTTCTTTTTTCTAGAGTAAATAGTCCCAATTTGGATAGCCTCTCGGGATATTCCAGTCCCGTCATTCCATGTATTAGTTTAGTTGCCCTTCTTTGAACCCCTTCAAGCACTGTGACATCTTTCCTGAGCACCGGTGTCCAGAATTGTACGCAGTATTCCATGTGAGGCCTGACATGCTAAGGTCTCATGATCCTATAGGACTTTGGTGAGGTCTATATAAGGCAATGTAAAGGCATGTCACCGCAATGAGCATACTGGTAAACATGCTGGGGAAATTTGTGTCCAAGTCGGCCCATTAGGAAAAGTGAAAGTACCTTAAATAGTTTTTCTTAATAAAGTGCATTGAAAGTGTTGTCTCATAAAGACATATGATCTTGGAACTCCTTTCATGTTCTTGAACTGAGAGTCACTGTATAAGACCACCATGTAATACTACAGATGTCATGCTGGCCACTATTTCCACAAGCAGAAGCAGCTGGTGTTGCAGCCGCTGCAATCCGAAATAAAGCAACCAATACTCTTATAGATAATGTTATGTCTACAGGTTCTATACAGGCCTATGTGTCTGTATACAGGCCTATCCATTGGTCAAAAGTGATAATGGAAACATAAGTATATTGTCATAAGTCATGTCTAAGGTCGGTCTTAAAGGGGTTGTCTCGCGAAAGCAAGTGGGGTTATGCACTTCTGTATGGCCATATTAATGCACTTTGTAATATACATCGTGCATTAAATATGAGCCATACAGAAGTTATTCACTTACCTTCCCTGTGCTGGCGTCCCCGTCTCCATGGCTCCATCTAATTTCAGCGTCTAATCTCCCGATTAGACGCGCTTGCGCAGAAGGGTCTTTTCCCTTCGGCTCAGTCCAGCAGCAGCGGCATTCTGGCTCCGCCCCCTTCTACGCGGCATCGCGTAGCTCCGCCCCGTCACGTGTGCCGATTCCAGCCTCCTGATTGGCTGGAATCGGCACACGTGATGGGGCGGAGCTACGCGATGATGCGTAGAAGGGGGTGGAGCCAGAACGCTGCTGTTGCTGGACCGAGCCGAAGGGAAAAGACCCTTCTGCGCAAGCGCGTCTAATCGGGAGATTAGACGCTGAAATTAGACGGAGCCATGGAGACGGGGACGCCAGCGCATGGAAGGTATGTGAATAACTTCTGTATGGCTCATATTTAATGCACGATGTATATTACAAAGTGCATTAATATGGCCATACAGAAGTGCATAACCCCACTTGCTTTCGCGAGACAACCCCTTTAAGACTAAAGTTAGGAAAGGCTACAAATACAAGTACAGACATTCCATTTTCAGCTTGCCACTTTAAGACTTCGCAAAATAAAGAGATTCTAGCTGAGTAGGTTGTTTGCAAGTTTGCAGATCAAATGGTTGTCTAGTAAAAAGAAGATGTAACTTGACAGGAAATAACTGAGGCAACAGGTCTTGCAGAATGTGAACACTGAAATACTAAAAGAAAATCCAAGAAACCTGTCCAGAATATTGAAATGATGTTCAGTTATTATGTATAAGGAAAAAGAAGCAAAAGAAGAAAAATGTCCCAAACTGTCAAGCATACTGAGTCTTAAGTGGCTGCTGCACTTTCAGACAACTTGTGCATATATAGTAGCTAGAGTGAGAACTAGAAAAAGTACAAATCATGTTTTTCAATCATTTAAGTTACCTGAAATTATTTTTTTGTGCTCAAAAATAAATATATAGTGCTGACGACAAGGGGCCTGCCTTCCTTCTAATTTAAAAGGTAACAAGATAGAGAACAGGAAGAAGAGGAAAGCAATAAATCAGGCTGCCCATAGAAGTCCATGGAGAAGAAGCAAACAAATTCTGCAGCAGCTAACTGCCAAGTAATTTACAGCTACTGGCATAACTTCTACACTGCTCAGTACTTCTCTAGTATCCTCTATGCTGATGTTATTCTTCTGTGTGTTTGTATGTGTGCTATTGAAAGTTTTTTTCCCTTTATGTGAAGTGTATAGAACACAGCAATCATCTCCCACCAGCTCAGAGAGAACTAAAAACACACAGCCTGCAGAGGGGAAACTGGTGATAAATGCAGTGTGTAATGGCCAGAAATAGTGTAATATACAGTGCTGTGCAACGTTTTTTAGGCAGGTAAAGTGCTGCAAAGTAAGATTTTATTTCAAACATACAAGGCATCTGGTTGGCTCCAATTTTTTTCCCCGCAACAGGACAACCCTAAACACTAAGTCAATGTCATTTAGCACTATATTCAGCATAAGAAAGAACAAGGAGTCCTGGAAGTGATGATATGGCCCCCACAGATCCCTGATGTCTTAATCAAGTCTGTTGGGATTACATGAAGAGACAGAAGGATTTGAGCTAGCTTCCATCCAGAGAAAATCTGTGTTTAGTTCTTCAAGATGTCTGGAAAAATCTCCCTCCCAAGCTCCTTTGAAAACTGTGTGCAAGTGTACCTAGAAGAATTGATGCTGTTTTGAAAACTAAGGGTGCTCACACCAAATATTGCTGTGATTTATGTTTCTATTTTGTTCATTCATTTTGCATTTTATTAACTGACAACAAAAAAGCTATTAGCATTTCTATTTTTGAAAGCATTCTTACTTTGCAGCATTTTTTCCATACTTGCCTAATCTGTACAGGATCTGAACATGAATGGCATCTGCAGAAAATCTTTATTACTAGATTTATATAGACAAAGGATCTCGTACATCTACAGCTACTGACAAGCTTAGAGATAATACTATATATGGCTGTCATAATTGATTTAAAAAAGGGCATAAGTAACCACAGTTGATGTGTATATTGGAACACCCTGTATATTATATTATATCTATCTAGGTATCCCAATACAGTACATATATATATATATATATATATATATATACACACACATACATATATACCTGCACACACGTGGGTGTTATTAGCTTACAGGACTACCATTTTTCCTCCATGAAATGAGTGGCACATCAGGGCCATAGCGTTAGTAAGAGATGAATATACCAGCCTTTGCTTTTGGTAGTTCAGTGGTAATATTCACACTATTGTTTCAGTCATCACACTGTACACGCCAACGAAACAATACCTGGGCGGCTAGCCTCTAACTAATACAGGATCTTGAATCCTAACTAACAAGGCCTAGTGCCTTAACCCCTTAATGACGCGGCCATTTTTCTTTTTCCATTTTCGTTTTTTCCTCCCCCCTTTAAAAAAAATTGTAACTCCTTTATTTATCCATCGACGTCGCTGTATGAAGGCTTGTTTTTTGCGGGACGAGTTGTATTTTTTCATGGTGCTATTTAATGTACCATATAATGTACTGAAAAACTTTTTAAAAATTCTAAGTGGAGTAAAATGAAGAAAAAAAAACGACATTTCGCCATCTTTTAGTGCGTCTTGCTTCTACAGCGCACAAACAGCAACAAAAACGACATGACAACTTTATTCTATGGGTCGGTACGATTACTACGATACCAAACTTGTATAGTTTTTTTTTACTATACTTCTCTTTTTTTTTTTTCAAAGACATTAAATTCTTTTCAATTTTCTGTCGTCATTTTGTGCGCGCGATAACTTTTTTATTTTTCCGTCGACATAGTTCAGCAAGGGCTCATTTTTTGCGGGATATTCTGTAGTTTCTGATAGTACCATTTTGGAATACATATGACTTTTTGATCGCTTTTTATTGCGTTTTTTCTGGGAGACAGGGTAACTAAAAAAGTGCATTTCTGGCGTTCTTTTTTTTTTTTTCGGACGACGTTCACCGTGCGGGAAAAATAATGCGCTACTTTGTTATTTCGGACTTTTACGGACGTGGCGATAGCAAATACATATTTTTATTTTATTATTTAGATTTTTTAATAATAGATATGGCAAAAGGGGGGTGATTTAAACTTTTACAACTTTTTTTTTTTTTCAATTAAAAAAAACTTTATTGATTTTTTTTTTACATTACTTTGATGTCCCCCTGGGGGACTTTAAGATGCGATGCTTTGATCGCTCTTGCAGTATGACGTAATGCTATAGCATTACGTCATACTGCTTTTTGACAGGCAGTCTATCAAACCACCCTGTGTGGATGGCTTGATAGGCAGTCTGTTAAGGCAGCCCTGGGGCCTTTCATTAAGCCCCCGGCTGCCATGACACATGCACATCTCCCCCGATCTCACCGCGGGGGGGGGGGTGGCGTGCGGGACCCCCGAACATCGTTCGGGGGATTTAAATGCCGCTGTCAGAATTGACAGCGGCATTTAAATGGCTAATAGCCGCGATCAGTCGCGCGGCCGCTCGCGGCTATTGCCCACGGGTGTCAGCTGCTATAAACAGCTGACGCCCGCACTGTATGAAGAGAGGTTGCATCGCAACCTTTTTTCATACATACCCCGCGGCCACAGGTCGTACCGGTATGTCCTTGGTCGTGAAGGGGTTAAAGAGCAGGTGTCATCAGAAAATGACCTATTGTATAAATCACATTTTTTGCTTTAAAGATATATTTTTTAAATTTTGGTGTTTTTTTATTTTTGGTCAGTCTATATGTATCTTTTTTTTTTTTTGTAAATCCTAAAATTTTGCATTTTTCACACTGACTACAGAGCCTAATAATTGACTAATGCTTCCCATTCTGTAGAGAAAGCTTTCAGGCAGTCATTTCATGAACATCACGGGTATAATTGCAATGAAAGGTATACACCTCTATATAGGTAAACCAGATTTACCATTCATGATAGGTGATCAGCTGCGACTATCTACTCCCCTTTCCTGCAAAATGACCCCTGTACAGGTTACAGATCATGCCTAGAACAGTCTCCCATACAAGTCAATGGGCCCCCTCCTGCCCATTGTACGTATGGCCCATGAGGTTTCCGCAAAGCATATCTTCTAAATGCTGTTAAATGTAGCTCAGCCCCCATAGCACAAAAAAAACAGGAAAAAAAATTCTACAGTCAGAAAATAAAAAAAGATTAAGAAAATATTTCACTATCTGGTTTTAAGTAATACTAAAGCATCCTGGTGATATAGTCCCTTTAACACAAGATAGCAATGTCAATAACTCATATGCACAAGGGTGTTAGTCTAGGGGGCATCCTTCCCTGTAAGATGTCTTGAGTCTGCGAGGTAGGAGCTCAGCAGTGGACCAAGACATGGACCATAATGGACACAGGGATGAGTATCTCTGCAGCTTTTCTCTTTTCAGATATAAAAATGAATATATCTCTCACATAACTGCGGCATTACTACAGGAGTAATTACAATGTTACAATGTCAACAATAACTTAGTCAGACATACTGCTAAGACCAGTGGCACCATACTGCTGTTTTTAATAGAAGTCAGTATCATAATAAATAAAATCCATAAGAAAAGAAATTGACATAATTCACCCTTAAACATGCACAGCAAGCTATTTTTACAGTGTTTCAGTTCAGCTATAACACAGGATGAAGACACTTGTTCATCAGCCTAAGGCCATTGTACTTTCACTGACATTTTATCAAGGGCTGATTGGAGATATTGTAACCACACTGTTCGTGAAATGAATATGACTCCATGCTCTATCGTATGCGTAGCCATTTGTGAGCAAGTAGCCATCTTCTGTGTCAATTATTTTCTACTTTTCCTTTAAAAAGACTTGCTAAAATGTATTGAAGAATAAGAAGGGACCTCGATGATTAGAACATTCCAAGGCCCTAGATTGAATGTCTCGAGTCATTGTGCCCTGTTGTCCTGTCTCTCTAAACAATTAGTGTTTATAATTTAATGTTAAATTCCTTATCTTGCATGTTTATATTTCTTTGACCAATGGTAATAAATGGATGAATTATAAAAGATTTTAATTATTGTAATTTGATCATGTGCCTCTATAAAAAGTGCCATCTGTTGATCAATAAACAGTTTACTTTGATCACACTAAGTCTTGTTGTGGTGAGAGTTAAAGGGGTTGTCCCGCGAAAGCAAGTGGGTCTATACACTTCTGTATGGCCATATTAATGCACTTTGTAATGTACATTGTGCATTAATTATGAGCCATACAGAAGTTATCAGAAATTATTCACTTACCTGTTCCGTTGCTAGCGTCCTCGTCTCCATGGTGCCGTCTAATTTTCAGCATCTAATCGCCGGATTAGACGCGCTTGCGCAGTCCGGTCTTCTTCTTTTCTCAATGGGGCCGCTCGTGCCGGAGAGCGGCTCCGTGTAGCTCCGCCCCGTCACGTGCCGATTCCAGACAATCAGGAGGCTGGAATCGGCAATGGACCGCACAGAAGCCCTGCGGTCCACCGAGGGAGAAGATCCCGGCGGCCATCTTCAGCCGGTAAGTAAGAAGTCACCGGAGCGCGGGGATTCAGGTAAGCGCTGTGCGGATTTTTTTTTAGGTCCCTGCATCGGGTTTGTCTCGCGCCAAACGGGGGGGCTGTTGAAAAAAAAAAAAAACGTTTCGGCGCGGGACAACCCCTTTAATCTCCTGAGCTCAGCTTACCTCTAAATAAGACTATGGACCCCAAAAAGCGTATCATATAGCAATTATTGAGTGGGTAAAGAATGAACTTGCAAGAGTAGAGACCCATGATAACCTAGAAGATTTCCTCTTGCTGTGCATCCAAATTGACCAGAGACTTCCCGAGTGGCAAAAAGAGAGATTGCTGGGGTTTGGGCTCCAACACCCTTTACTCCTTCAGTCAATCCACATTGGGTACCCAGCCGAGGACTGAAGCTGCACCAGAACCGCTGCAGGTTGACGTCATCTGCAAACCCCTCTCCACCACTGAAAAAGAAAGGTGCCTTACTGAAAATCTGTGCTTTTACTGTGGATGCACGGAACATTATGCCTTAAACTGTTCAAATAAGTTCCAAAGGACTATTACCATAGCCAACTTCAAGACCACGTCCAATCCAGCCGTCACGAAACAAGGGGATGCCACCAAACACACCTTTACATCCGTAGTTCAAGACAGTGTGAAAACCCTTCGTACATTCCACCATTTTGTCCTACCAATAGAGATCTTAATGGGCAATTAGAGTACGCAGTACTCAGCGATGTTGGATTCAGGAGTGAGGGGGGGAATTTTATGGACTTAACATTCACTCTTGACTAAAACATTGCAACCAGACCTAAGCCCATAACTATTGATATGTAAACTGTGGATAGGTTACCCTTGACCTCGGGACAAGTCACACAGGATACAATCTAACTGGAGCGCCACATAAAACCTGGTCACCATGAAACAAGCAGCTTCCAGGTCAACTCGTCCCCTAAATTTCCAGTGATTCTCGGGATTCCCTGGTTTTCTATTCATAATCCATCCAGTAAAAGTTCTTACTGACAATAAAAACATAGAATTTCTCTGTACTGCCAAGAGGTTACCTAACGATTGCATCTAACGACTTTTCCTGCCCTCTGGGATCCAGGGGTGCCGATTACAAGGCACCCCTGTGAAGTAAGAGGTCATCTTTATTTCATCTTGCAAATATCCTTTTTATCATCCCTTTCTCACCATTTCAGCACTGGAGCGCTGGTAACTTTTGTTTCATTTTGCTGTTGCATTCATCCCCATCAAAGTAATTCCCACTGCCAAGTACACCGCAGAGTTGATGATCTGAGAAGTTTTCTGCCTACATGGTTTTCCTGATGATATGGTCTCTTACAGAGGGGTACAGTTCACGTCAAAGTTCTGGAAACATGGTTTTCCTGATGATGTGGTCTCTGACAGAGGGGTACAGTTCACGTCAAAGTTCTGGAAACACTTCTGCACAGCCCTGGAAATTACCGTGAATTTCTTCTCTGCCTTTTATCCTCAGTCTAAAGGTGTGACTGAAAGAACAAACCAGACTCTAAAGCCCTGCCTATAAGCAGAGTGCTCGTCCCAATAAGGACGACCCCACGGTCTTCTTCTAGGTGCTGACTGACCCTGACAGGACAGAACACCTATAAAACAAACAACAAAACAATACCAAGGCATACAGGAACAAAGGAGGAACAGGCTGACAAGGATAAACAGAGAAGCAGACTCACGAGGATAACAGACAGCAGGATACACGAACAGAGGACACAAAACACGAGCAGAAAGCAAGGCAGCAAGGAAACTGCCGGAGCAGCAGCTAAGCATGGAGTTATGGAGACGAATTACACAACAACAATATAGCAGTGACTGAAAGGCCCAGAGCAGCTATATAGGGCGATGATTAGAAAAGGTGCATATGCTGAGCAGAAGGCCCGGAAGCAATTAACCCTAGGAGTGTTGGAAAAGAAAAAATGTAAGTTCAGTGAACAGGGAGAGCAGGACGACGCCCTCAACTGCCAGACACAGAAGCAGATTGTGTATGAACAGTGCACCTAACACAGACTGAGCGATTACCCCAGAGGGGGATTTAATGGACCAGTACCACCTGCACATCACTAATGGCTCTACTGGGTTCCCAGAAGAGTTACAATTATTAGAGAGCTCTATTATATGGTTGGGGTATGAATTTGCATTAAATACCCAGATACCCTCTAACTGTATCTAGTAGGAACCTTATATCTATACCTTCTATAGATCAGAGAGAACATTTAATTAACAATTTTTTTAATAATAACCCCTTAAGGACATGTCCTATTTTGGGGTTAAGGACGCAACGATTTTTTGTGGATTTTCATCTCAATTTTTCAAAAGCTCTAACTTTTTTATTTTTCTGTCGACACGGCCATATAAGGGCTTGTTTTTTGCGTGGCAAACTGTAGTTTTTATTGGTGCCATCTTTGGGTACATAGACTGTATTGTAAAACTTTTATTAGAATTTTTATTATAACAGGGAGAGAAAACACATAAATTATGCCACATATTTTTTTGCGTTTTTTACAGCGTTAATCATGTAGCATAAATGACACAATACATTCTTTCTGTGGTTCGGTATGATTACAATGATACCAAAATTCTTATGTATGTTTTTAGGTTTTTCCACTTTTCTGCAATAAAAACCCTTTTTTTGGAATTTTTTTTTCTAAATCGCTGCATTCAAAGGCCTATAACTAGAGATGAGCGAAGACCAAAATGTTCGGGTGTTCGTTATTCGAAACGAACTTCCCGCGATGTTCGAGGGTTCGTTTCGAATAACGAACCCCATTGAAGTCAATGGGCGACCAGAACATTTTTGTATTTCGCCGATGCTCGCTAAGGTTTTCATGTGTGAAAATCTGGGCAATTCAAGAAAGTGATGGGAACGACACAGCAACGGATAGGGCAGGCGAGGGGCTACATGTTGGGCTGCATCTCAAGTTCACAGGTCCCACTATTAAGCCACAATACCGGCAAGAGTGGGCCCCCCTCCCAACAACTTTTACTTCTGAAAAGCCATCATTAGCATGGCATACCTTTGCTAAGCACCACACTACCTCCAACAAAGCACAATCACCGCCTGCTTGACACTCCACTGCCACTTCTACTGGGTTACATGCTGCCCAACCGCCCACCCTCCCCCCCACAGCGCACACCAAATTGTCCCTGCGCAGCCTTCAGCTGCCCTCATGCCACACCACCCTCATGTCTATTTAGAAGTGCGTCTGCCATGACGAGGGACCGCAGGCACACACTGCACAGGGTTGGCACGGCTAGGCAGCGACCCTCTTTAAAAGGGGCGATAGCCCACAATGCTGTACAGAAGCAATGAGAAATAGAATCCTGTGCCACCGCCATCAGGAGCTGCACACGTGGGCATAGCAATGGGGAACCTATGTGCCACACACTATTCATTCTGTCAAGGTGTCTGCATGCCCCAGTTAGACCGGGCTTTTTAATTCATAGACACAGGCAGGTACAACTCCCTATTGTGAAGTCCCTGTCGACCGACAGCATGGGTGGCTCCCTGGAACCCACCGGCGGTACACAAAAATATCCCATTGCATTGCCCAACACAGCTGAGGTAGTAATGTCGTGCGTAATACAGGTGGGCTTCGGCCCACACTGCATGCCCCAGTCTGACTGGGGTTCTTTAGAAGTGGACACATGTAGGTTACACTCCGTGTGCACCTACAGCATGGGTGGCTCCCTGGAACCCACCGGCGGTACACAAAAATATCCCATTGCATTGCCCAACACAGCTGAGGTAGTAATGTCGTGCTTAATGCAGGTGGGCTTCGGCCCACACTGCATGCCCCAGTCAGACTGGGGTTCTTTTCAAGTGTACAGATGTAGTAAAAACTCCGTGTGCACCTACAGCCTGGGTGGGTGCCAGGAAGCCACCGGCGGTACATAGAAATATCCCATTGCATTGCCCAACACAGCTGAGGTAACGTCAGCTGGAATGCAGGTGGGCTAAAAATTAATTTGATTACACTGTAGGCGAGGGCCCACAAAAATTGCTGTATCAACAGTACTAATGTACATCCCAAAAATTGGCCATGGCCAGCCAAGAGGGCAGGTGAAACCCATTAATCGCTTTGGTTAATGTGGCTTAAGTGGTAACTAGGCCTGGAGGCAGCCCAGTGTAACAAAAAATTGGTTCAAGTTACAGTTCCAACGCTTTTAAGCGCATTGAAACTTATAAAAATTGTTCAGAAAAATTATTTGAGTGAGCCTTGCGGCCCTAAGAAAAATTGCCCGTTCAGCGTGATTACGTGAGGTTTCAGGAGGAGGAGCAGGAGGAGGAGGAGGAATATTAGACACAGATTGATGAAGCAGAAATGTCCCCGTTTTGGATGGTGAGAGAGAACGTAGCTTCCATCCGCGGGTGCAGCCTACGTATTGCTTACGTATCGCTGCTGTCCGCTGGTGGAGAACAGAAGTCTGGGGAAATCCAGCCTTTGTTCATCTTGATGAGTGTTAGCCTGTCGGCACTGTCGGTTGACAAGCGGGTACGCTTATCTGTGATGATTCCCCCAGCCGCACTAAACACCCTCTCCGACAAGACGCTAGCCGCAGGACAAGCAAGCACCTCCAGGGCATACAGCGCTAGTTCAGGCCACGTGTCCAGCTTCGACACCCAGTAGTTGTAGGGGGCAGAGGCGTCACCGAGGATGGTCGTGCGATCGGCTACGTACTCCCTCACCATCCTTTTACAGTGCTCCCGCCGACTCAGCCTTGACTGGGGAGCGGTGACACAGTCTTGGTGGGGAGCCATAAAGCTGGCCAGGCCCTTAAAGACTGTTGTACTGCCTGGGATGTACATGCTGCTCGATCTCCGCACCTCCCCTGCTACCTTGCCCTCGGTACTGCGCCTTCTGCCACTAGCGCTGTAGGCTGGGAATTTTACCATCAGCTTGTCCGCAAGGGTCCTGTGGTATAGCAACACTCTCGAACCCCTTTCCTCTTCGGGAATGAGAGTGGGCAGGTTCTCCTTATAGCGTGGGTCGAGCAGTGTGTACACCCAGTAATCCGTTGGCCAGAATGCGTGCAACGCGAGGGTCACGAGAAAGGCATCCTAACATGAAGTCAGCCATGTGTGCCAGGGTACCAGTACGCAACACATGGCTGTCTTCACTAGGAAGATCACTTTCAGGATCCTCCTCCTCCTCCTCCTCCTCCTCCTCCTCCTCAGGCCATACACGCTGAAAGGATGACAGGCAATCAGCCGGTGTACCGTCAGCAGCGGGCCAAGCTGTCTCTTCCCCCTCCTCCTCATCCTCCTCATGCTCCTCCTCCTCCTGTACGCGCTGAGAAATAGACAGGAGGGTGCCCTGACTATCCAGCGGCATACTGTCTTCCCCCGCCCCCGTTTCCGAGCGCAAAGCAGCTGCCTTTATGGTTTGCAGGGAATTTCTCAAGATGCATAGCAGAGGAATGGTGACGCTAATGATTGTAGCATCGCCGCTCACCACCTGGGTAGACTCCTCAAAATTACCAAGGACATGGCAGATGTCTGCCAACCAGGCCCACTCTTCTGAAAGGAATTGAGGAGGCTGACTCCCACTGCGCCGCCCATGTTGGAGTTGGTATTCGACTATAGCTCTACGTTGTTCATAGAGCCTGGCCAACATGTGGAGCGTAGAGTTCCACCGTGTGGGCACGTCGCACAGCAGTCGGTGCACTGGCAGCTTAAAGTGATGTTGCAGGGTGCGCAGGGTGGCAGCGTCCGTGTGGGACTTGCGGAAATGTGCGCAGAGCCGGCGCGCATTTACGAGCAGGTCTGACAAGCGTGGGTAGCTTTTCAGAAAGCGCTGAACCACCAAATTAAAGAGGTGGGCCAGGCATGGCACGTGCGTGAGGCTGCCGAGCTGCAGAGCCGCCACCAGGTTACGGCCGTTGTCACACACGACCATGCCCGGTTGGAGGCTCAGCGGCGCAAGCCAGCGGTCGGTCTGCTGTGTCAGACCCTGCAGCAGTTCGTGGGCCGTGTGCCTCTTATCGCCTAAGTTGAGTAGTTTCAGCACGGCCTGCTGACGCTTGCCCACCGCTGTGCTGCCACACCGCGCGACACCGACTGCTGGCGACATGCTGCTGCTAACACATCTTGATTGCGAGACAGAGGAGGAGGAGGAGGAGGAGGGTGCTTTAGTGGAGGAAGCATACACCTCCGCAGATACCACCACCGAGCTGGGGCCCGCAATTCTGGGGGTGGGTAGGACATGAGCGGTCCCAGGCTCTGACTCTGTCCCAGCCTCCACTAAATTCACCCAATGTGCCGTCAGGGAGATGTAGTGGCCCTGCCCGCCTGTGCTTGTCCACGTGTCCGTAGTTAAGTGGACCGTGGCAGTAACCGCGTTGGTGAGGGCGCGTACAATGTTGCGGGAGACGTGGTCGTGCAGGGCTGGGACGGCACATCGGGAAAAGTAGTGGCGACTGGGAACTGAGTAGCGCGGGGCCGCCGCCTCCATGATACTTTTGAAGGACTCCGTTTCCACAACCCTATACGGCAGCATCTCAAGGCTGATGAATTTTGCTATGCGGACGGTTAACGTTTGAGCGTGCGGGTGCGTGGCGGCGTACTTGCGCTTGCGCTCGAACAGTTGCGCAAGCGACGGCTGGACGGTGCGCTGAACTACACTGCTGGATGGGGCCGAGGACAGCGGAGATGAGGGTGTGGGTGCAGGCCATGAGGCGGTAGTGCCTGTGTCCTGAGAGGGGGGTTGCATCTCAGTGGCAGGTTGGGGCACAGGGGGAGAGGCAGGGGTGCAAACCGGAGGCGCTGAACGGCCTTCGTCCCACCTTGTGGGGTGCTTGGCCATCATATGTCTGCGCATGGTGGTGGTGGTGAGGCTGTTGGTGTTGGCTCCCCGGCTGAGCTTTGCGCGACAAAGGTTGCACACCACTGTTTGTCGGTCGTCAGGCGTCTCTGTGAAAAACTGCCAGACCTTTGAGCACCTCGGCCTCTGCAGGGTGGCATGGCGCGAGGGGGCGCTTTGGGAAACAGTTGGTGGATTATTCGGTCTGGCCCTGCCTCTACCCCTGGCCACCGCACTGCCTCTTGCAACCTGCCCTGCTGATGCCCTTGACTCCCCCTCTGAAGACCTGTCCTCCTGAGTAAGCGTTGCACACCAGGTGGGGTCAGTCACCTCATCGTCCTGCTGCTCTTCCTCCGAATCCTCTGTGCGCTGCTCCCTCGGACTTACTGCCCTTACTACTACCTCACTGCAAGACAACTGTGTCTGATCGTCATCGTCCTCCTCACCCACAGAAAGTTGTTGAGACAGTTGGCGGAAGTCCCCAGCCTCTTCCCCCGGACCCCGGGAACTTTCGAATGGTTGGGCATCAGTGACGATAAACTCCTCTGGTGGGAGAGGAACCGCTGCTGCCCAATCTAAGCAGGGGCCCGAGAACAGTTCCTGGGAGTGTTCCCGCTCCTGAGCCGGTGTCATTGTAGTGGAGTGAGGAGGCTGGGAGGAAGGAGGAGCAGCAGGCAGAGGATTCGGATTTGCAGCAGTGGACGGCGCAGAACTGCGTGTTGACGATAGGTTGCTCGAAGCACTTTCTGCCATCCAGGACAGGACCTGCTCACACTGCTCATTTTCTAATAACCGTCTCCCGCATGGACCCATTAATTGGGCGATGAATGTGGCACAGAACGTGAGGGTAGCAGAGTTATTAACTCTGGCAGAGCAGGTATTTTTTTTCCCAATTAAGGAAAGCAAATGGCGAAGCCAGGAGTAAAACGTAGCTGGGTGCGTCTGATTTTTAAACGTTGCACACGCAGCCGACACGTGTCCACCGCCCTTAGGACGGACAGAGGCTGGACAAATAGAATTATTTTCAGTTTTTTTCCACCAAAAGGCAGCACTGCGTATATTCAATGAACATGAGAAGTTTAATAACTGTGCTGTGTCCCTGCTAATGTGGCACAGAACGTGAGGGTAGCAGAGTTATTAACTCTGGCAGAGCAGGTATTTTTTTCCCAATTAAGGAAAGCAAATGGCGAAGCCAGGAGTAAAACGTAGCTGGGTGCGTCTGATTTTTAAACGTTGCACACGCAGCCGACACGTGTCCACCGCCCTTAGGACGGACAGAAGCAGGACAAATACAATTATTTTCAGTTTTTTTCCACCAAAAGGCAGCACTGCGTATATTCAATGAATAATAACTGTGTTGTGGCCCTGCCTACACAATTCTTTCCCTGCAGTATAAATGGAGGGTGCAATGCTCTGCAGAGGCGATTTTGAGAAGAAAAAAAAAATGCAGCACAGCTAACAGCAGCCAGCACAGTACTGCACACGGTTAAATATGGCCTTAGAAAGGACCGTTGAGGTTCTTGAAGGCTACACTCACTCCTAACACTCTCCCTGCCTATGCAGCACTTCTGTCCCTAATGCCGGGTGCAACGCTCTGCAGAGGCGATTTTGAGAAGAAAAAAAATTGCCACTGCTAACAGCAGCCAACACACAGCTATCAGTGGCCCTAATAAGGACCTTTGGGGGTCTTGAAGCCTACACTAACTACCAATTCTTTCCCTACAGCAGCTCCGGTACAAACAGCACTGTCCCTCATCTAACTCACACGGCATCTGAGGCGAGCCGCGGGAGGGGCCGACTTTTATATTCGGCGGACACCTGATCTCGCCAGCCACTCACAGCAGGGGGTGGTATAGGGCTTGAACGACGCAGGGGGAAGTTGTAATGCCTTCCCTGTCTTTCAATTGGCCAGAAAAGCGCGCTAACGTCTCAGGGAAGGAAGTGAAAGTAACCCGAACACCGCATGGTGTTCGTTACGAATAACGAACATCCCGAACACCCTAATATTCGCACGAATATCAAGCTCGGACGAACACGTTCGCTCATCTCTACCTATAACGTTTTTATTTTTTCATGGACTGAGCTCTGTGAGGGCTTATTTTTTGAGAGACAAGCTGTAGTTTTTATTGGTACCATTTTGGGGTACATATGTCTTTTTTGATAACTTTTATAGCGTTTTTTGGGAGGCAAAAGGGTAGATATTTGCATTTTGCCTCAGTTTTTTAGTGTTTTTTTTACGTTTTTTGCCATGTAGGATAAAACGCTGTGCAACCTATTGTACGTGTCATTACGGACACGACAATACCAAATATGTGGGATTTTAATTTGTTTCTAATTTATGTTAATATGAGAAAAAGCACAAAAAAGGGGTTTTTTTACCATTTTTTTACCATTGTTCTTTTTTGTACATTTTATTATCTTTTTTAACACCATTTGTGTCCCTGTGGTGGACTTACACCATACCCATGATGATCGCTATGATAAGGCATTGCAGGACTTCTATCCATGGCAACCAGCCGGGCTCTCTGTGATTATATCGCGAGAGCTCGATAATGTTACAGAGGGAGCGCACATAAGTTTACGCCCTGTTGCGAGAAGTACCCTGCTGTCAGGACGTAAACTTACACCCTGGAGCGGGAAGGGGTTAATATGGGATACACTTTAGTTTAGAATACACATACATTTAGGTGCATGTGCCTGGTTCTGTGGTACTACCCAGCCACAAACACTAGACATAAGGTGGTGGGGATATTCATATACATCCGTTTCATGTTTGTATGTTTTTTTTGGAGCCAGGTTTTTAAGATTGAAATAAAGGTTGCATTTTAGGAATCTCTCGAGTGACAACACGACCTGCCTCCTCCATTTGTACTACAAACAAGACCACCCGTTGCTGACTCCTGGCTCATCCCTGACTACTCTCTCCAGACCTATGGCTGGAGGCTTCAACTCAGTACCTAAAATCGCTGCAGAGAGAGACACACAAACAGACAGAGACAAATGGAGAAAGAAGAGAGAGATAGACAGCGAGAAACACAGAGAGAGACAGAGACAGAGACAGACACACACAAAGGAAGAGACAGACAGACAGAGAGAGGAAAACTAAAAGAGACAGAGAGAGCGAGAGACAAACACAGAGAGTGAGAGACAGACACAAAAAGAAACAGACAGACATGGAAATAAACAGACATAGAGAGTCAGACACAGACAGAGATAGACAGGGAGATAAAAAGAGAGGTAGTGAGAAAAACCAACAGAGACAAACACAGAGAGGGAGGGACGGACACAGAGACAGACAGGGATATAAAGAGAGATAGAGGCAGAGAGAGACAGACACAGAGAAAGAAACTAACAGAGACAGACAGAGGGAAACAGAAAGAGACAGACATAGAGAGGGGCAGACAGAGACAGAGAGAGAGAGAGAGACACAGAGAGGCAGACAGAGAGAGAGACAGCCCTGTAGGCGTTTTTTTAGATATCTGCTCCAAATACAATGTGACACTCTGAATAATCACCTAACCAAGCAGATTTAGTAGTTCACAACAGCCACTTTTCCAAACATTCTATGTTCGTGTAGCAAATATAAGGTCAATCTAGTATCTTTAAAAGAATGTGTCAGCAGACAAAAACATACACATACTGTACATAAAAAAAACTAGAAATGCCTCACCAATCCCAGTCTTAAAATAAGCAAGAAACAATGGTGCAATGGTTAATGATACAGTCCTTGTTAAATGAGACATTTTGGGTGGTCATGGAGTTCCTGGGAGCCTTGGGCCCCAAACGCTGCCTAAACTGCTAATATTATATTTTGCCATTGCCACACACGCATAAACACACACATACAGAGACATATAAGTGCACAAATATATACAGTAGATATGTCCTTCCTCAATTTTTTGCCCATTGCCAGAAATCCCAAGAGAAATTGCTGTTTAACTCACCCTGTTATCACAACATATTTTGAAATAGACAAAGAGGTAAGCAAGGACACATCTGTACATACACAATGAGTAAATACATTTAAACATGAACATACAAACACATATACATGCACAAATACAAATATATACAATATACATATAATATCCAGACACAAAATATACAGAGACCCATAGGCTCCAATGCAGAGAGATATTTTTGTGTACCATATGATTCACATTTCCGTAGCTAATCAGACCTATTGATATTCTCTGCCTTTAATCAAAACTGTTTTTATCACTATCAAAATTTGGCAAGTCTAGCAATGCTCTCATCTCCTTCATCTCAGCTTGCTACTTGAAAAGCTTAGAAATCTGAATAGATGTCCCAAAAACAATTTTCTTAATTTACACTGTATAGAGAGTTCAATCATCAGAGTATCTGTCACGTCCGCTACGAATGTGCCGTAACCGTATTCCTAAAATAAACGCTCGGGAACTGTTCACATCATAGAATCCCTAAAGCAAACAGTAAGTGGTAAAAAGAAAACAAAGAAAGAGAGAACTATCCCTATGGAACTCTAGCAAGTGATACTGCCTACCTAAACAGTGGATGGATCGCCCTGATAAGGACGCCTTCACACTGAAACCTGGGGCTCTCACTATCCCTGACCTGGAGATAAATAAATCACAAAAACCAGTGTACACACTCTACTATAAATTAAACACTAAACTTATCTTCAAGGGCTTCTCCCAACTAGCGTTTTTTTTCTTGCGTTTTTTTAATGCAGATGTCAATGGGACTTTCTAATGTTAAAATCGCATCGCACAAATATCACAGAAGCAAAAACTTGCGATTTTTGTGTGATGCAATTTTAACATTAGAAAGTCCTATTGACATTTGCATTAAAAAAAAACGCAGTGATATCGCAGTGTTAAAAAACGCTGGTGGGTAGAAGCCCTTAAGGCTGCTGGAAAGGACACAGAATCCAAACTCTGGATGAGCCACTGAACCCAGCTATTGTCTCCTACACTCTCAAAGACTGCAATAACAATTGACTAGCACAGAACCACAGCTGAGGAGGAAATGAGGATGACGTATATCGTCTCGGCATGAAAACCGAGCCGATATACTTCGTGGGAATGTAGCCTCAGACAGACACCTGTGCATTTAAATGATAGGAGCTTGAATACATAGAAATAAAAGCTTTCTTCTATTTATTCAGTATGTGCCCATAATAACAAGAAAAAGACAACCGTCCTGAGGACGCGTTTCAACCTTCTCAGGTCTTGATCACCTCAGACAGACACCAATGCACAGAAAAACCAAACCACCAGCCGAGTGCAACTCAAACAGACACAACAGTAGCCTCCTTACAGAATGCTATGGCTAGGCATACTAAAATATTCCAATGTGAAGCTACAGCAATCGAACTATGAGGCATTAGGACTAGGGTTGCTTGTGATCGTCAGAAATCAAACCAACCCGATTTTTGCTAAATCAGATGCGGTAAATATGACTCGATTTTTGGCAAAAATTAAGAGAAAATTGAACTTCTCCAACTGCTTAGTACAGAGGTCAGCAGCCATAGCACCTTTATGATGTCACCAAATGCGTCTTCCTTCTTGCATATTAGCCGTACTTTCATTGGACACCTGCATAACATAAGCCAGTCATATATCACATAGGCACTGTATTGCCAATGGCTATTTTACTACTAAGGACAGGACAGAGAACTGCAACATATTAGGGGGAACCTAGAAGCTGCATGAACGTTATGTACCTATAGCAAACATATTCTGTACATACCGTGTTTCCCCGAAAGTAAGACAGTGTCTTACTTTCTTTTTATCCCCAAAAGCCCCACTATGTCTTACTTTCGGGGTATGTCTTATATTGGAAAAAAAATGTCGAATTTTTTGTTTTAACCATAAAATTAACATTTATTAACAACCTGAACAGTATTGTATTCACCACAAAACATTTTTATAAAAGGAAGTGCCAAGAATGTCTTGTTACAACATTGCATAACATGTAAAACAATGAAAAATGGTAAGAACGAACAGTGGAATACTGGAAGATAAAACAGATTTATTCCATGACAACCATGTCATCATCCTCAGGAATATCATCATAAACATCCACACTCTTAGGTTCCTATAAAACCCCCTTTTTTTTGGAAATCTTTTTTTTTTCTCTATAGCTGCATTCAAAGTCCTGTAACTTTTTTTTTTTTTTATGTACGGAGCTCTATGAGGGCTTATTTTTTGCGAGGCGAGCTGTAGTTTTTATTGGTACCATTTTGGTGAATGTACGGCTTTTTTGATCACTTTTATTGCACTTTTTGGGATGCAAAATGTTAAAAATTAGCATTTTGCCTCTGTTTTTTAGCTTTTTTTTTTACGCTTTTTGTCGTACAAAATGAAAAGTGTGTTCAACTTTTTGTACACGTCATTACGGACGCGTCAATACCAAATATGTGGGGTTTTCATTTTTTTCCCCTTTTTTTATGCTAATATTAGAAAAAGCATAAAAAAAGGGGGTTTTTTACATTTTTTTTTTACATTTTTCTTTTTTTTACATTTTTCTTTTTTTTTTTTTACACTATTTGAGTCCCTCTGAGGGACTTGCAGCAGTATGCCTATGATTGCTGTGATAAGGCATGGCAGAGCTACTGCTCTCCCATGCCTTATCGCCTATACAGCGATTATAGGCACAGGCAATACAGGACGCCAGTGTCTGGCGTCCTGTTGCCATGGTGACAGGCCGGGCTCTCGCGATGACATCGCGAAAGCCGGCCGGAGACACAGAAGGATCGCGATTCCTCTGTGAACTCTTTCCCTGCCGCGATCTACTTAGATCGCGGCAGGGAAGGGGTTAACAGCGGGGCGGCGCATCTCTGATACCCCCTCGCTGTTGCAGCGGGACGCCGGCTGTGAGTGACAGCCGGCTCCCGCTGCGGGATAGCACGGGATCTTATGTGATCCCGCGCTATCTCCAGGACGTACCGGTACGTCCTGTTGCGGGAAGTACCAGGCTCCCAGGACGTAACGGTACGTCCTGGAGCAGGAAGGGGTTAAGATCAGAGGGAGGTGGCAGACGCGGCGACGTATGGAGAGGGGGACGGTGCGGACGTGGGCAGGAGGCGGCGCGCAGCTAGATGAGAGGGAGGCGGCAATACCCCCCGTGTTTCCCCGAAAGTAAGACATATGTCTTACTTTCGGGGTACGGCTTACATTGGCCGACCCCCCTGAAACCCCTGATACGTCTTACAATCGGGGGTGTCTTACTATCGGGGAAACACGGTAGGTAGAGATATTCTGTGAAGCATATATTGCTGCTGGCGTGAACAATTGCGTATCAGCAGTGAAGATAAACTGGGTTATATTGAAAAGAACAGAGAGGCTGCATGAATGTTAAATGCCTATACAAAACGTGCCCTGTAGTTAGGGAGAGATAGTCTGCAGAGCGTATATTTCTGCTGCTGGCGCTGTATATAGCAGTAGACAGACAAACTATGCAATTCTGTGGTGAATAATGTAGTTCTCTGTTTGTAGCCTCAGACATTGTTCAAAGTCGCGAGTCTGGCCAATATAAATTATTTGCAGATGTTGCACAACTACCTGTGGGGTGAGGGGAAGTACCTGAAGCTGCATAAAAAAGGGAAAGTTCTGAATATACAATATGTACTTTTGGCCCTGTGTTCTCATGTATCCTGTCACCCTGGCGTAATGGCTTAGAACCAGTGGGGCCCCTCTATAACGTTATGTGTCTGTCTCGTGCAATTGTTTTGTCAGTGTCTTAATTGTAGTGTGCATTTGGTATGTGTATTGCACCTCTGCAGCACTGAATGGGTTATTGTCTGGGTTATGTCTGGAAAATGTATCTTGTTGTGTGTCATGTGACTGTGTCATATATATGTGTGTGCAAGGTGCAGTGCAAGAGTGGTCGTTGTGGTCCTCTTGCAAAGAGTGGGAGTCAGTTAACATGTCAGGGTCTGCAAGCGAGAGAACTTCACAGACATTGATCATTCTGTGTGTGGAGAATGGAAGAAGCTGAGCGATTTCTTTCTGCTTGGCCTGGGCCTACTCTACCCAGGATATGCTGGTGCTACTACTAAGAACTCAGAAGGACAGCAGAAGCGTGAGTGTTGACCGGTAGAATGTTGGAGAGAGAGAGTCACTAGGAGAGGGATCCCATAGATAACTGGGACCGTGGATTGTCCGGATTATGCCAAGAAGTCTTCCCTGTCAGAACACCTTCTAGAAGTGTAATTTGTGTCAAACTACTGTTATACGTTGAAACTTGCAGAGGTTACAATAAATGGACATTACTGACCGTTCACGGTTTGTGGACTAAGTTATTGCAGGTAACCTCCAGTTACATTTTTCTTGTGATCTCCTCAAGCAGTAACTTGGACGGGTCCCAAGCTACCCCCAGGGGAGGAGATGGTAGTGTCACCGTGACAAGGCCCTTATCTACCCTG